>NC_142012.1:123607719-124807719 GCF_049901735.1 Notechis scutatus | reverse complement strand
CAATATATAAAACTCGTTTATGCTCTGAAACATAAACACACAAAAACTGTGGGCATTTCCATGTTCAACATTTTCTCTGGATCAGTTTCCTTTGAAATAACATCACTGGATTTCTCATAATTTGTCTTCATATGCAGTGAGAGAGAGAGGGAGAAAAAGAGAGAGTGAGAAGATAGCAGAAGCCATGCCTATAAATAAACGTTCTGATAGAAGTTTTATGGATTTCCAAGGAATACAAATTACATCCCAAAGATGCTTCCTCATCTTAAGCTACCTTTATATGTTTCTCCCATATGGTTATTTTCTCAAATGTACGAAGTTTTACTTAAATAAATAAATAACCACGCTTTATGGTATTCCAGGAGACCATCCTGTTCTACCCCAGTCCTATAATCAGTATCTTGAAATGCTATTTAGAGTAAAATATATAAGAAGACAGTGACATTCTTGTGATCTGCTCTATGGATGCAAGATATGTTCTGTATTTTTATTTAAAGTATACTCTTTTTCTTTAAGTTTGGCAACTTCCCCAAAGCTTTGCTTCAAGGAAGAACATATGGTGACTTCCTCTGTAAATTGAAACCACTCTAATGTAGCTACTGTTTATAGAAAGAGATAGCACTACAGAGCCAAACAGAAACAAAAAAGAACTAAAAACTACACATTCCTGAGCTAGAAAATTATTGTTCCCTCTCTCTGCATATTTGAAGAGAAAAATACATATTTATTCAGGATTCAGTGGATTTCTGTCTTAAATCATGAATTAAATCATATTGCTTTTCTTGATAAAGATGCTCTCAAGAGTTACAGGATAGGATTCATTTGTTTTGATTCTACCTGTAGTTGGCAGAAAATGCTAAAATGTGTCTAAAAAGAAAAACTTGCATTATCCTGTAAACAGAGAGTATTATCTAAGAAAGTTAACAGAATAATGATTGGGCTAAGTTCCTTGAATCCTGTGGCAAAGAGCTAAGATTCAACATGGGACCATAATCATTTCAGTTTGAATCTAATCTATGATTGCATTTTGTGGAAAATTAATTCTGATTGTCAGAGATAAAATCAGAATAACTGTAATTGAGTATTCTTGTACTGTGTGTGTTTTTCTTTAACTGAAAAACTGAGTTTGCATTTGTTTCGTAACACCAAGTCCTCATTCCAGATCCTCGTTTTTCAAATTTCAGTATTTTTTTTTCCGAATATCAAGGGGAGAGCTATGTTAGTTTATAGTAAGCAAAGTTAGAAAGAATCTGGTAGCACATTTTGAAATTATTAATTTTATTTAAGACGTAAGCGTTTCAACTTATGAAAGCTTATCCCTTAAATAGAATTGCTAGTCTCAAACTGTGCTTTTGTTATACTTCTACATTTTTGTTTCCTTACAGAGAGCTCTTTTGAGGAATTGCAAAATAGAGTTTTCTCATATTCCTCACCACTGAAAACGTTTTAATTCACAACAGTAGTATGCTAGGCTAACATCTCAATCTGTTGCACAACAGTATTCATAATGGAAAACAAAGTCTAGGAACTTTAAAAATATAAAAGGGGAACAAATAGCACATTGTCATAAATGAGAACAGACTGACATAAAAGGAAACACTCAAATATTACCATATTAACAGGAACAAATTTATCATCACCATCATGGTCACCACTATCACTCGATAATTATAGTAAATGTTGTGAACTAAAGAAATGTAATTAATAAAGATTCATTTGCATAGCAGGATCGTAATCCTGCACTTCCTATTGGCCCATATAATGGCAAGTTATGATTGGTTCATTCCGAGCAATCTGACTGGCTGTTGGCGGGCCGCGCCAAGATTCAAACGCTATAACGCTATCCATTGGTTATCCGGGTAGCAGCTTACTCTATAAAAGAGTGACTGCTAGCCGGGGGGTTTTGTCTCTGTTATACTTGTGAATAAAGAGCTGAAGTTCAAGGTTTACAATCTGGTCTCCGTTCATTAAACCCATGCCTCAAACATAACAGTAAATGTGCTGCATATTCAGGAATGCTTCTGTTGAGATCTGCTCTCAGATAAGTGAAGTGTCTCAAGTGGATTCCCAGAGGTGACATATTTAGTAATCCAAACATAGTTGGTTTTTCAATTACCTCAATATAACTCAGTAAAAGTTTTGCAATTCAATAGCAACATCTAATTTTTAGAACAGTAACTGGGAATTTGTAATATTACAGATCTTGCTGTACTACAAGTACCTCTTACCATGCTGGCTGGAATTCCTGGAAATTTGTAAGTTCCCTTTGAGCTAAGAAAGTAATATATACATCAGTATCACTGGGAGGGATGTATCCAGAATACAGATGATGATGATCTTTCAAGCAGGGTAAAATGTCAGCCATGCTTTAACTATGGTGTAATATTCTTGCCAAGTGTCATTTCAACAACTACTGTACATTTTTAAAAGCACATGTGATTTTTGTGCTGATGGGTAGAAGATAATTATAGTAGTCTCTTCTGTTTGGAGATAAAAATCATGCTAGATGGGACATCCCACTTACAAGCTATGTTTTGCTTATTTTACAGTGTTTATAACCCACCCCAATCCTAACAATAGCTGGGGTGGTACAATAAGGTCAAGTGCATGAAAAGTCTGAACACAACAATTATAATGGGTAACACACACACTTCTATAAAATAGCATGAAATAAATGAGCAGCCTGTGTAATTAATCTTAGGTAGAAAATGGACAAAATGTCCCCACCATGTGCCTGACAACTATAAATACTTCATAGTTTTATGTGATTCATAAAATATCCTTTAATATGATACTGATATATTAAAGTATGAGATGAAAATATTGTAAACATAATTGTTTGTAAACTGTGTTCCCCAGTTGGTAGTAAATGTATGATTAGGAAAAAAATATTAGTTTTCTGACTGGAAAGTATCTTTATGTGAGGGCTGAAGCGGGTAAGGCAGGAAGCAAAAAGCCCTGAAGTGGTCAAGATCATTAAGTAAATAGGGTGCTTGTGCCCTCCCAATTCCAATTTGGGGGAAAAAGCAAAAGTCCATTGCAACAAAAAGTTAACCATCCTAGGATTTGAACCCTGGGAATTGACATAGAGATAACATAGCTGAATTCCTGAATTTGTAGTTAATATTCTATGTTGATATGACATGTTCTAATTTGCAGTAAAGGCTGTATTTAGTTATACTGAGTCCTTGAAGATTCTGCTGTTAGCTGATTACTGAGCGCATATCCATGTAAACTCTTTATTTTGGTTTGAGTATGTCCCAATAGGTCTTCCCTGAGCACATGTCCATATGTCCCTGCTTATATCTCAAGATTCATTAAAGGCGAAGCAATCCAAAGACAGACTTAAGTGGTCCCCTATTTAAGTGATGTTTTTCATCTTCTTGCAACTTAAATCATTCTGTGATGTCAAAGTGGGGCTTGTTGATATATGTAGACAATCAGTGATATCTCCAATTACCTTTGCTACTGTGATCCTGGAAGGATAAGAGAGCAATGCAACTTTGATAAAGGGTGATCAAATACCCAAGATGAAACTTGTAAGAATTGTCCTGCAAGAGATAAAGAGATGTGGAGCTTCTGGTGGTGCAGACAATCTGACCTGTTCTCCTTCTGAGTCATCAAATAACCCCTCCCACGGCCTTGGACCGTTAAATAATCCTGCTGCATGTGCCCCTCTCAGAGGCAGCAGAAGCTGGTCAAAGAAGCGGGAGAAGGAAGAATAGCAGTTGCGAGCAAAGGGGATGGAAGAGCCAAGGGGTAAGAGAAAAAAGAGAGATTGTTCTGAATAAGCAGCAAAAGCAGACTCCCCCTCCTGCTTTCTTTCAACCCAGAGGAAGAACTGGGGAGGGGAGGGAGCGAGAAACTCTTGGAGGAATTTGTGGCCGCTGAAAACAGCTGTAATGTCAGCCTTGATACAGACAAAAGTTGAAGAACTCATGAATATTCATGTGAAATGTGTATAGTCCTTCAGTTTTGCCATTCAAGAGGGAACTGAATTCATTCTCCTGGCTTCCGACTGTATTTCCAGCTCACTAACTAGAACGAAAGTCCTTGTTTAATGAGGACTTTTGTGTGGGTTGATTCTGAGATGATGGATTTGCTGTTAAGGAGACTTATTGTAGCCAGTGGAACAAGCATGGATACCTGGTTTAAGTTTGGATCACATGTAAAGGGTATAGTGAAAATATATGTATGTGTTTGAGAGTGTACGTGTGACATCTATCGAAATTGGGAGAACTATTCTGCTTAAAAATCCTTGTTAATTATCTTTGGAGCATGTAAGATGACTGCAAAGAACTGTTTGTCATGCCATCTTGTTATCTTGGATTGAGCATGTTGTAATGGACATATATATGAACATGGGCTGATAAGAGAAGGAGGGGGCAGTATGGTTCTATTTGGGATCTGTTTCTTTCAAGTTTAAACCTGCAATTTTCTGTATATTGGCTACCTTTGATTTTTGTATTATGTTTTGCTTTTAATAATGGTAGATGAAAGAAATTGTGCCTAAGAATATGCTTTTATATATTTAGTGTGAATGTTTCCTTGTAGCTTTCCGCTCTGTGTCACTGTACCCAAAAGCAAACCATTGTATTGTGACCAAGCATAAATTGGTGTTGGAGCACATGCTTGTATGCTGAGGTCTCAGGTGTAGTCTTAGTCCCTTGAGAAAATCAAGACAACTTCTGCCTGATATCCTAGACCTAGACTGCTGCTATTATTCTGCATAAATAAGAAAACTTCATCATGATATGATATAGAAGTACCATGTGTAATATAAATAAAAGAGCGGTATAAGAAAGATATTAAAAAGTGCCAAGATATTTTTATCCAAAGTTCTGGTTGGGAAAAGTAATATTCCTTGCAGAAAATGAGATGCTGATATAAAACATTGCCACTGTTAAAACATGAATTAAGTTGTTGGGCATATATGAAAAGCAGGAATTTGTCCCAGGCAACAAATTGTATGATGGCATTCTGCTTTGATAGGCATAGGGGAGTTTCAATAGAGACCTTAAATGGCTGGGATGCAAAGATTCTCCACAACTTGCATGGTTGTTTACAGCATTATTCATCAAGTAATGATTGGATCAAGATTATCTAGGCATATCAGTGGCGGGAAAAGGTATGTTAATAGCATCAAAAGGGCAGGGGTGATTGACATGATAGAAGCCTTTATAAGCATACAATTATGGAGTGCACATTTTAAAAAAGCAGGGCTTCAAATGCCTAGTCATGCCCCATCATTTTGACGCTGTTGCATCAAATGTTAATGGGGTGACATATCTCAGATATGTTACTAGATTGTCTGTAGTTGCAAGTACATCTATTTCTTGCAAAAAAAAAAAAAAAAGCTGCTTTTTGTGGTATCCCAGTTTATAGTTCCCCTTTAGGTAGGAAATGCAAAAAAAGAAGAAAGAAACCTCAAGGTTTTCTGTAGGCAAATAGTTGCCTGTGAAACATATTGCCACATTACTCCTACCTTTAAAAGCATATACTCTGGTCTTTAAGATGTATGGACTTCAACTCCCAAAATTCTAAGAGTTGAGGTCTATATATCTCAAATTTACAAAGGCTGAGAAACATTGCTCAGCATGACTACCTCAGTGGAAAATATGAATTCAAAGGGGAAGAATGTTAATATATTTAAGATGTCAATATATCATCAATTAAATCAACTATTTCTTTAAATCAGCTGTCCACAAACTGATACCCTCTCAGAGGTGTCAAACTGGTGGCCCGTGGGCCAGATGCGTCACATGCAAGCCACGCTCAACCCAGCTCCACAAAGGGAAAAATATGTCATGTGATGACAATGTGATGTGGCGAGTGACATCCGTGCCAGGTGTATTGGGTTCATTTCTAGCCAGTCAATGGCTATATCTCTGGGATTCTGAGCTGAAATCTCAACAGGTCTGAAAGATAACACACTAATGAAGGCTACTCTGTAGTTGGAGAAAATTCAGAAATTATGTGAAATCACCTTTATAGATTAACCCAGGACAGTGTTGCTCAAATGTAAGATAAGAACAGAGTAGCATCCTCTCACGTGTGCTCTTCAGCACTGATATTTGAATACCACATTATTATGAGGTTAATACTATATAATGTAGTAAGACCTAGCCAACTTTGACTGATTTCAATATGCCAAACAGAAATAGTACTTGGAAGGGAAATCATTAGGAAATACCAGGGTTGTAGACTACAATGGAAAGTTGAAAAAATATCCTGGAAAAAGGCAGAATCAAACACATTGTACCAAGTTTGTCTCAAAGGAGAATTTACTTGTTTATATGTGCTTGTGACTAATACAGATTTAAATTGTAGCCTCTGTCCCTGGATTTGTCTTTTTCCTTTTAAAGCTCTTTGAATTGATGGCGATCACTGTCATGTTAGATTATTTTAGAGGTCACATGATTCTGTTTTGGATTAAAATAACCTTTCTCCTTTCTTTTTCTTTTTCCTTTTTCTTTCTTTCTTTCCAACCTGAGCTACTAATATTCAAACACATTTCATCCGTCTGTCTGTCTGTCTATCTATCTAATCTAATTTTTACACTGTCCACCTCACTCAAGTGATTCTGGATGATGGCTATTTACAAATAAATATAAACCATATATGCCAGATGGAAGGTTTTTCGATAACAATCCATTTCACTGCACATTTAACATTTAGTAAGCCATCTTTGCTGCATTTGTGGTTCCCCTGTTTATTCTACTGAGTACAATCCTCCCAGAGTTATTTTAAGAATTGTTTCTCTAGGGTTGCTATATATTATCTCCAAAAGTTATTATATGGATGATGAAATAATGTAAAATGAGTTTGAAAAGCCAGTGAAAGCTTGGTAGATGATATAAATTAGTTGCTCTGCTTGTTTTTGCTTCAGCTGGATTGGAAACCTTACTTATCATAATTGTCCATACAATGCCAAGTAACAGTCTGTAACAGTAATGGACTGGCATCCTGACAGGTCAATAGTAGTTATACCTTAAGAACAAAACAGGACAAGTCAATGGATACAAGTTGTGAAATTGAAAAAAGGAATGGCTTGGTTCCTTGGTTGTTTAGTTTAAATAACAAGCATACTATTACATTATTATACAGTAGAAAGGGAATGCGACAATATATGCTATCTGCTTATTGTCATGTAGTACATCTGTTGCCCAGTTTATGTATTAAACTACTAGGAAGAGGAGGGTTATTGTCTTCCTGGCCAGTGTTTGAAATTGAAAGACCAGTTTTTAAAACCCTACATTCAGACTTGAATCCTGACAGATGGCCTGGAAAACATACCAGTGTGATATCTACAGTTTATCTAGAATTGGATTCTTTTTGTATATAATGTACCATACACATGGTAATTTATGAATAAACATAAAAGCTGAATAACTGGTTTGATTTATCAGTCTTCTATTACTTTTTGTTAGATACTAAGATATGAACAGCCAAAGAACAGAGTGGGAGGGACTATGAACTGCCAGGAGCAAAGCAAGAGGACAAAGGATAGACACAATTTGCTTAAAGTGGCATGGCCATGTTATGTTTATGAAAGGGCCTGTAATGTCATGAGTCCATCACCCTTATATGTTATCTGACCATAATTCATGCAGCTCTACTATACAATATATACTACTGTTTATCCCAGACTTGTGAAGAATTACAGAGTTTAATTTTTATGTGAAATAAAATTATGGGGAACATTGCAGTTCTGTGCAATAATACTTCAGGAAGCTTGGCTTTGTTTTTTGTTTTTGTTTGGCCATTCTTAAAATCCCCTTGGCTTGGAGTTAGCCAAGGTGGCTATTTGATTTCCTAGCTTGGCTAGTTGTATCTCTGCTAGTTTTCTTTGTAAATGTACCAGGCTATTGGCAGGAACTGTTCTATCTATGCTCGTTTACTGAAAGTATATGCTGATATATTCCATGCCTGCTATAATCTTATTCATTAGTCAGAGAAAAGATATTCATTCAGCTGAACAATATGTAACCTGGCAAAATACCTTTATCTTGTTGTTTCTCACTGTTCTTGGGCAGTTCCTGACTGACTCATTGACCCAGCTGTTATTCAATCAGCCCTACTTATCTCAGCACTAAGTACTAGCTAGACCAATGTTTTGGGATTTTATTTACTAGTCAAATTGCATGCTTCGCTATTTCCTTAATTATCCTACACTATTTTTAATTACCTTTGTGGAAGGAAGTTAACTTGGATTTCTTTGCAGATTTCTTTTAAGGGTTGTGTGGGTAACTACACTGATTGTAGTTACCCAGGTAGACCTGAGATGAGTGGGAGCAAGCTAAATGGCCCTCCTCCCTGGCAGCCAAGTACTTCTTAGTCTGGATTTCTTCCTCTACATGAAAGGGAATTGGTGGCAGACTATGTATTGTTTTAAGTCTGCACTTCTGACCTATCTTGCAAGGATCTTGGATAGCAAACAAAGAGGTACTGCATCTTTAGTTACATGAACAGTCTCTTGTATTGCAATTACAGATATCCAATTATAAATAATATGCCATGTGACATTTTTCCTGGGATTTTTTCAAGCTGGTTTTTACAGAATATTTGGGAGATAGCATTTATTTCAGGTATTAATTAAGAGTGTTGTATTTCTGGTTGGTTTTCTTTTATAAATTTTATGCTTCATTGCATGTATATGGCTGATGTATTTCTAGAGAGCATAAAACTTTCTCATGGAGAAAAGACAACTGAATTCCAAATGCTAAATGCTTGGCAAAGTATTTCCTTAATTATTTTTATCTGACTACAAATATATTATACAGTAACACATAGAGTATTTTTATAGAATAATATGCTAGCCAAGTCAAACAACAGTCAGATTATCTACATCAGATCCTTAAAAATAACTGGGACTGATTGGAACTTGGAACATGCTGAAAATATATTGATGCTTACTGCATCTATTATATGAGGAAGGTACATTATTGATAATGTTCGTAGTCCTGCTAGTGGACACAAGGGACTCAGAATACTCCTACTTTGGTCACTTTCTAGTTGGACTATTGCAGAGTATTCTACATGGGGTTGCCCTTGAAGAGAATTCTAGAAACTTTCACTGGTGCAAAATGCAATGGTGTGAGCATTTATGTGTGCTTTGGTGAACACACATTATATCTCTGCTTCAGGAGCTGTACTGGTTTTTTTCCAGGTCCAATTCAAGGTAGTGGTGTTCACCTTTAAAGCCCTTCATAGCATATGACTGAATTATCTGAGGGACTGCCTCTCTCTGATTTCATCTGCCCATTTCACAAATCTAGCAAAGATGGCATGTTATGAATGCCAGGGAGCTACATTTGGTGGGTCCTAAGCAGCAGACCTTTTCTGCTGTTGATGCCTATGCTGTGGAATCTTCTCGCTCAAGGTAAGGCCAGCCTCGTCTCTTTTGAGTTTCTGAAGGTGCCTTAAGACCTGATTATGCCAGTAGGCCTATGTCCAGAGGGAAAGTGAACTAGTGAGATAGCTCCATTATTATTAACATCCTTTCACCTGTTATTTGTTGTTCTGCTTTTCAAGTCTTTTTTATGGTTTTAATAATTTTCATGATTGGTTTTAGGTATTTTGGGACTGTTTAGCTTTGCTATATGCTGTCCACAGTAACTTTGGTGAGATGGGGGAGTATATAAATTGAATAAATAAACACATAAGCTTCCTTATCTTGTTAACTTCAACATAAAGGAACATGCAGTGAAGAAATATATCACAGATTACCACTTAGTAGAAATAGCTCTGAAAGTCTTGAAAAAGAAACTCGGATGTTTTGAGGTTTCTATAACTACAAACATCAGCAATGGTATTCTTATGACATTATAGAAATGGAAGTTGGACTTTTAAAAAGCAGAATAGAAAGAGTATGCTGCTTTTGAAATTTGGCATTAGAGAAACTTCCTGAGAATATCATAGACAGCCAACAAATGGATCAACAAACAAATCAAGTCAGAATTCACACTAGAGGCACAAATAATCTGGTTCAAATTATTCCTTTTTGGACAAATGATTTAAAGATTTGTCTATGTGCTTGTAAGAGCCAACACTGATTTCATGGCAAATAATCAGTCAATAATCAATCCTGTGAACATCATATACGTGAATAGTTCAGTACTTTGTGACCATTGTAGAGGAGCATGGAGATAATCTTAGATATATTCTGTAACAGCCATAGTTGAAAACATCAGCTTAGCTCAGAAAGATAGACATGACAAGGAAGAAACTCAAGCTTACCCTGCCTTGTTTGTATAAGAGGAAAGGAGAAAGAATCCTGACAGGCTTTGAAGATTCCATTATTTCACCTTAAAACAATAAAGTAGAATTCCAGTGGTTTTTGTTTTGTCTGTTCCCAGACTTGGTTTACCTCAAAGGGCTGACACAATCTCCTCTACCAGAAGTCCTCTGAGTCTTCACAGTTGTCCCACCTTCTCCTTTTAGGTATTAGCTTGATAATTCCTGCTGCCACTACCTGTCTTCTAAGAGGTATTTTATTTGGCACCCCTCCTAAGTCTGGTATGTAAAATGCATGTACAGAACTGCACTTGTTGTATGTGTCAGCAGGCAACTTCTTCAAAGCAAAAATATCCAAAAGTCCAATAGTCTAGACTAGAGAACAAGATGATGGTATGGCAAGGGATACAAAGACAGCCCTTTTATTAGAAGTTTCCATGAAGGGACTGGAAAAAGAATTACCAATATTACTGTCAGCCCTATAAAGTAGACCAAACTAAGAAACCAATGCCATGCAGGCCTAAAGCTATTTAAACAATTGTAGTAACAAAATCTGAATGTGCTTCCCTTCCTCCCTCTTTTATCTTCATATGAATTAAGGGGAGGGCCTGATTGAGGCATTTTCGTAAACCATTTTCTTGCCTTGGAGTCAAGGCTCATTTATCTGTTTGTTGCCTTAGTAACAAATATTCCTTCTGTCCTTCAAGGTCATCCTCTATACTCACTGCAGTTACAGTTCACCAAAAGATTCTATACAAGACTTTATATCTTATGAGTGCAGTTTGAAGAATATATAAAAGCTATGTCTACATCCAATTCTGACTTGTATAGAGAGTAAGATACAATTAGATTTAGCTCAGTACAGCAAATAGATACAAAAACTTAGTGCAAAATCCCAGGCTGACGTTTTATCTATTTCTACAAAAACAGCAATTACTTAAAGTTATATATTTCTGTGCTATAATTCCCTGAACTTCTCTACATCTTGGGAACTCCACATAGTTTCTCAAAATTATTATAGATAGAGAAAACTGTATTCTTCATCAATCTCTCAATATGGATTTCTGAAGTTTTGTGTAAGTTTCCAGGGAGACTAGGAAACAAATGAAAGAAAATACAGACATAAACAAAAGATAGTGAGTCAGTTGTCAGCTTATCTCAGTGGCAACTTAGCCCAGGTAGATAGAGATCTGGGAAGAATAATTTCAAATTGCTTAGAGAGTCTGACTTAATTAATTGAATATAAATAAGGCTGGAAATTCTTATAATAACTTCCAAAATTCATTATTTACCTCTGATTATGTTATAGTTGCCTTATTGAAACCTGTGTAGTTCTTGCTCCCTTGACACAACACTTTGTTTTTAAGCAGCTGCACAGGTACTCCTTGACTTACAAACCCTTGCTTAATGACCATTCAAAGTTAGGACAGACTTGAAAAAGTTACTTATGACTTATCCTCAGTTATGACTTCCTCACCAGCCCTGTGGTCTTGTAATTCCATTTCGGTGCTTGGGAACTGGCTTGCATTCAGGACCAGTTGCAGCATCCTGTAGTTTCATGATCACATTTTGTGACTTTTTTGTCATTTTCCAGCAAAAAATGCCCATTGGATAAGCTAGATTTGGACTTATCACCATGTGCTTTATTTAATGACTACATGATTCATGTAACTTCCTTAATGGTGGTGACTTCCTTAAGGACTATTATAAAAACAGTCATAAAATAGAGTACAGTCACATGGTGACCTGACTTACAACCAAAATTTCAGACTCAGTTGTAGTAAGTTGAGGACTACCTGTGTGTTTTTTTACATCCAGCAGAAGGAGGGGCTGCATTCAATCAGATTCTGAAGCTATAGAGGATAGATAGTTCTCATTTGCTGGGATGTGGAGTATAAATCTGAAATTAGCTGTTGGTTAGCAAGCTGGCTTCATTCATAATAACTTGTCTTCTTGAAGTCATCTAAGAGCCATTCTCTCTTTCACTTACCTGGTTAATTAAATTATAAAGGATGTTATCTGTCCAGAGCAAGGATTAGGGATATGACAAAACAACTGCTTAATTTATTCAGTTCCTTGACAGTTATTATTTTCTGCTAATGTAAGTGGGGCAAAATGATACCACAAAGAACATCTATAAATATATTGCTGCAAACTTTGCAAATTTAAGAAGGAAGCTCATGACTGTAAAAACTCAAGTGATGCAGTCATCTATATTTCCAGTCTATAAAAAAGTTGGGAAATGGAAATAGACAACATAAATGATTGAGAGATTTGTTCATTGGAAATAAATTCTGGGATACCCTAATGGGATAAAAATGAGTTGCACTTAACAAGGATTAATAAAAAATATTTCTGGCTGTCCTTGACTATATGCTAGTTTTCAAAATATGAGAAATAAATGAGATTAGCTTAAGCTGTTAGAATAGAAAGGCAAATACATTTTAATATGTATCTTAATGGGTTGATTCCTGTCTGAGAATAGAACAATTGAAAGATGCTATTTGTTAAAAAGAAACAAAAGCAATAGAAAGAGAAGATGAATTGCAATGTATATTTTTTTAAAAAACCAATTCCACTCAGAAATTCTAAAGAATGAATTGGCAAGATCTACTGTGTTAAAATAAGTATAAAAGCAAATAGAGGCAGTATGTTTTTTGGCAAATAAGAGTTGCTCTCTCAGCCAAAGAGATGATGTGGATAACGCCTTCCAAAAGCAAACTGCATATCTTTCAAAGAGGCATAAAATCATATTGATGAATGAAGAAAGAGTTTAATTTCTCTAACATTTACTGAGAGGCAAATTTTGCTAAGCAGGGGCCTCCTAGGAAATTCCTGATTTGTCTCACTGACAAGTTTTCATATCTGAGGAGTGAAGAAAGATACATAAGTCAGGTATTTTTATTTGATACTAAGTAATAGGCAAGATTAAGTTGAGGACATAAAAGTAGCAGGAAGCCTTGACGCACTCAAATAGGAGGTTCCCTTCCTAAAGATGTTAGGTGCAGTGCTATTCAGCATATATCAAACATGCTTGTTGTTTTAGCAGGGGATGAAAGCATGTATAATGGCAGAGTTTACAGTTCTGGAAGGAAGTGATTCTGTGTAATTGAGAATAGAACTACAGTATCAGATTATGGCTGCTAGATAAATTCAGATGACCACCATAATTCTAATCACATGCTGATGTCCATCTGAATTTTTGCTACTTAAATGTAACAGCGTCTCAAATTGAGAAGCTTACTTGATTGCATAGATATTATGGATTTCTCAAAACTTTGGGAAAAAACTAGAAGGTGGCCATAAATTTACAAATACAGAATATAGCAGAAAAACAGGCTGCCACCTTCCTAGTTCAGACAATAGCATTTTCAAGTGCATGGAGCTGAATACGCATGCAATATTTGTATTCATAATGGGCAAAAGTGCATTGGATCTGGGTGTGCACCTTGCCAAACCGCTTGCTGGTTTCTTAAAAGGGCTGTGCCTGTTGCCTCCTTAACTACTTTCTGAACTGAAATGCAATTTTTTCTGAGCTTATGTGACTACTATGTAAGCCCAGGAAAAGTCCTGCCACCTTAAAGAGTTCCCAATAGGTACAGTGAAATAGCTCATGCCTACTTTTCCAAATTCAGTTCCGAACATACCACTAATGCAGGGCTGTCAAAATGCCCATGCCCGGTTTAGAAAAAGGGGGGGGGGAGTTCTGATATATCATGTGATGCTGCCATGACGATGTGAGTTTGACACCCCTGCTCTAATGTTTAACAAGTCTCTTTGTAGAAGCTTGTGATATCATCAGGATAACCAGTGTGTGCCTGGTTGATGCAGATGATCCAAAGTCTGGGGATCAATTGATGCAACATAATTAAATTCTTATTGGGAGAAGAAAAAGTTATGTCATTATTGCTTGTGGTCAGGATTGCAGAAAAGAAAATATTAACAGTATTTATCTTTTACATACCATAGATCTGGGTGAAATTATTTTTTAATTATAAAAATAATTTGAAATTCTATGATTGTTTACATATGCTTTACCAACATTACCCTTTCATTTAAAACTGGTCTTTTCAGTAATAAACTCTTTCAAATGTTTTTTAAACTTAACCCAATTTAACATCATGAGCTAATTTGATTATTTTCCAATCTATTTATTGATTCTAATCTCCTGTCTAAGCTCCCTTTGCAGGTTTTCTGGCAGCTAACATAACCTAAAAGCTTCTAAATTAAAATATAGTATTGTATATTGAAATTCCAATACTGTAATATTAATAAAAATCAACACATTGTTAAAGGACATTATATAGAGATGGTTGGAGAAGATTGCATAAATGGAACAGAGTGAACTGAGATCACCATCTAGTGCAGACATGCTGATTATTTCCAACCTTTTGTACTCTAGGTTCAACAGCTGCAGCTGATTATAGCAAATCCCATTTTCTCACCAGACATAAATGCAATTACATAAGCTTACTACGTAGGCAGCATCTTAATCTCCCTCATGTCCCTATTAAGTTAAAGGATGTTTGGTCAGAATATGCGTGCCTGATTTAGAAATAACATTCCTATCTTAAAGAAGACAACAGCACTTTTTTTTTGAAGAAATCAATTAAAAAAATTCTTATTATGCATGGCTTATTAAAAAAAAGTAAAAAAAATGTTAATGGGCCTTTAAATCATGCATGAAGCCCAGAAAAAAAGGTAAATTGATTGATCTAGGCAAACTCAGAAATGACTTTTTCACCAATGTTTAGGTTAATTTGGCTGAAGGAAACAACAGTTCTTTACTAAAGCTAGCTTGTCAAGAAGGCCAATCTTCATGCTAAATAGATTATAGTACTTATAGCAATTTTAAAGTACCAAGCATGCTGTGTCAAGGTATGATGCTCGTCCTTTTGCAAACATGTTAAAATAATTGAAATAGAGGGGAAGGATATTTTCCCTTCATAGTGTGCCATGGTCCTGACCTTTCTCAGGGAGTGACTGTATTTCTCTGTTAAATATATTTTGAATATAATGTGGCTTTCAGAAACTCTCCCAAGATTATTGTATTCTCCATTTGCTTTACTTGATTTCTAGCTAATATTACTATCTTGGAAGACTATCTCATCTGGCAGTTTTGTTTGTTTGATTGATTATTTCCTCTGTCAGTATGATCATAGTGACAAAAGCAATTTTAGGAAAAAGATTTCTAAAAGGGAAAAATTGGTGTGAAACTATGTAAACTTCCCATATGAACAACTTTATGATTTACTGCCAAGGGTTAAAAATAGATTGATCTAGGAAAAATGGTAGGAGAAAGAGTGTAGAATAATGACTCAGATAATAATTTCAGGTGAAGTTTTTTTCCACTGATGTGGGAAGAGTTACATGTTAGGGCTCTCATTCCTGTGATAATGCTTGGTTTCATTTCCATAGGTACCTTGAGTACACTGTTGTGGGGAATCTTGGAATGAGACCCATATATGAGAAATGAAATTAAAAGGTTGAAGCACTTTCAAGATGGGGGGGGGGCGGCAAGGAGGCATATTCACTCTCCAGACTCCAACATGAGAGGATAGAAGACGAAATAACAATCATTGTTTGGATTTAGATTGCCTTGTTTCCAATAGCTGCAGTAGATAATGTAGTAAGCAGAAGACAATAGTTATAAAACTGAAAAAATGTGCTGTCTCCCTCTGCACGCTCACAATCCAATAAAATGGAGATGTTGCACACTATCTGCTATATTGCATTACGTGTTTCAAATATTTCTAAAATGTGAGTGTTCAGGGGTGCCTGGGCTCTCTGTAACTTTTAATTCTAACCTACAAGCAAGGCAGGAGGTTTGGAAAAAGCTGACATGCAGCCCTGTGTTTCACTGAAAATGAGAACATGAGCTGGCTATTATTATTCAGCTCTGGAACATTGCTGAAAGCAAGGGCTTCACGGATTCTGTTTTGGGGGTTGGCTGCACACATGAATCAGCTTGGAATCCTTACAAATACTAAGTTGTTACCTTATTGGTCTAGTGTGGTAAAGTCCAAAAAAGGAAGTCCTGCGAGCTTTCTACTATCATAATGAAATCAGAGAATTCTGCTGGGTGGTTCAAAACACCCCATTCTGACAGGTTGTACGTGCTGTGTGGGTGATTGTCAGGCTCACCATAGAACAGTCGAGAACATATTGAAATCTGATTATTTTTGTTTGCATTTTATTTAAACATAGAAACTTCCACAGCATACTATCCTGAAACAAAATGCTGAGGAAGAACTACCCTAATATACAACTAGAGCACAGCTGATATATGGCTAGTTTATGATTTTTCAGAGAAGCAACACAATGAGATAAAATTTGTAAAGATGTGACAACCAGGAAAGAATCTAAATATTATTCTCAATTTAAAAAATAATGGTCTTCAGAAGATAAGCACATTTTAGACCACCCATGATTTTTTTGCAGTGTTTAGGTCATGAAAGCAATTTGGGATATAGGCTGGTACACAAGAGTGTGCATGGTTTTCTGTCATGTAATATAGTATCGGATTATGTATTTGTTCCATTTCAACATCTGAAAGAACAGCAAGCATATTCAGGTGTTGCATTTTACAGTACAATAAACCCTAGGTAAATTTTAGATACAGATTTGAATAGACAAAATTTGCATCCGTTCAGCAGTATAAAATAACACACTTGTCCATTATTTGAAGAGTCTGGATAGTGGTTGCTGCTTCCTCTGAAAGGATTATGTTTCTGGGCACACTTTATGTTTCAATTCCAGGTGGAGGAAAGGGAGATCAGACAGATGAATTAGTGGAATAATGGGTTGGCAGTTATAGACTCAAGGAAGATTTGAGTTAACAGGCAATACTTATCCCCTCAATAGTCCATTAAATTAAGATTCTGTTGTTGCTACAAGTGGATAAATACTTCTTTATTGTATTGTTATCATTCACAGTACATATCAATATCCTGCGTTATTTATCCCTTCAATGCTTATCTCCTTCCCTAAATCAGTGATGAAGGCAGTAGCACAGGGGTGTCACACTCATGTTGTCACAGCGTCGTCACATGACTATTGGGACTTTTTTCCCCCTTCGCTAAACCGGGCGTAGGCATGGCCAGCGCGTGACACATCCTGCCCGCAGTTCAGGAGTTTGACAGCCCTGCAAATAACTTTTGAAAAATGTTATGAGCAAAACTGCATGACTTGTCCATGTAGTCAGCAAGAGGCATAAACATTCACAAATCCGTGAAAATTGTGGTTTCCAGTGCAAGTCTGACCATTTATTCATTCATACTTGTTAAATGTAGCTTAAAATAGATTATTCCAGAGGTTGGTCAGTCCCTAGTACATCCACCAGATTGGCCAAAGCAGCATTGATCCTGTAATTATTCTTAAAATTACTTGTAATAAATCCAAATTATCTGCTTCTTCCAGAACTGTTTGCAGTTGAGAACTCTTTGTGTTTTTCTCCAATGATGGTGACCTTAATAACCTATTTCTGAGGGATCCAGTATGGGCTACTAAAGAAGAGGTCTAACAATTGCCTCCTTTAAATAAGGAATCATTGTAGGACAAATCTTTAGGATATTAACGAACATGTCTCTAACAAAGACAAGTTGAACAAGGATTCAGAGGACAAATAGTGGAGCACACCTTTTCAAGTAACCAGTGTATGTCCGTGGGATTTCCCAACTGAAATCAATTAGTCTAACTATAGTAGAAGCGTTACTAGATACCCTATAGCTGACTCTATATCATCACTTTGAAGCTTTGAAGTTTCTGTACAGTAGTAAGGTTTTGGAGGACTTACTTGAGGAAGAGGTTGCTGAGTCATCAAAGACAAATGAATTTTACACCTACTATTTTAGACATTTTAGCAGTTAATTAATCTTAGAAAAGCTTTACAGGCAAGCCAAACAATCCATGCACCAATGTAATGTTTTCAAACTGTGGAAATTTCCAGAAGTATGAAGTTCAACTCCTAGAACAATCTCTTCTCCGAAGCACCTGAGGGCAGGATAATAAGTAACAGATGGAAACTTAGTAAGGAGAGAAGCAACCTAGAACTAAGGAAAAATTTCCTGGCAGTTCAAACAATTACTCAATAGAATGACTTGCCTCCAGAAATTATGGGTGCTCCAACGCTGAAGATTTTAAAGTAGAGGTTGGACAACCATTTGTCTGAAATGGTATAGGAGTTTTCTGTCTGAGTGGGGATTTGGGCTAGAAGATCTCCAAGCAGGGGTGGGTTTCTACCGGTTCTGTCCACCTCTGTAGAACCGGTAGCACTGAAGAGCAGCAGACAGAACCGGTTCTATGTCTGCTGATGTTTTTGCCCACCTGCCCACCCGGGCTCTTACCTGATCTTTATTTCCTGATTTTTGAACTTCAGCTGCCCAACGAGGCACAGCTGCAGTTTAAAAAAGCAAGAAAAGAGGGCTGTTTCAAAGGCTGCTTCTCTGCATGCAGCATGCTGATGACTGCTAATGACGATTTATGATGATTTACAGGCGAAAGGCTCACAGCATGGCAGGGAAGCTCGTAAATCCCAAACCGGTAGTTAACCCTTTCATATCCCACCCCTGTCTCCAAGGTCTCCTTCCAACTCTATTATTCTTTTTTTTTATTGGTTTTTAAAACAAACATAAACAAACAAAACATAAAAACATCAAGCCATCTTCCATATATATACATACAGAGTGCCGGTTGGTTGTAAACCAACTCTATTATTCTGTTATTCTGAATCCTGGGAAATATCATTTGGTTCTAATTTTCAAAATCACAATTGTCCAGAATTCCTTGAAATACAAAACTGTCTATAAATTTAATCAAGTAATCAAGTAATAGTAATTTCACTATAGCTGAAAATGTTGCTCAAAATTGGTAAGCTTGTGGTCTCTGTTTCAAAATGTCATCAGTCCACCTGCTGTATATGCACAACATGAATGAAGCTTTATATAACGATTCCTTCAAAAAGAAGGAAAATCTTCCGACTTCATGAATTTGGCAACATGTTCCCAAGATCTGTTTTGCTTTCCACTCTTGAGCTGCTATGTTGGGGCATTCTTTGTACAGCTGTATAACAACTTTCATCTGCTGCCCTACAATACACACTTGTCCTAATTTGTAATTCCTTCTTTAAAAAAAACAAAAAACCCAGATCCCTTGTTCCTTATTACTTGGAATAAAATATCAGCAAGAGGAAAGTTCATGGTAATGGCAAACTTTAGGAGACCCCACTTCTAAGCCTCAGGAGACAAATACATAGAAAAGATATAGGTGAGGGGGCATTCCTGCCAATGTGTAGCCAATCAAAGGAGTTGCACAGATAAAAGTATACAAGGCGAACTGGACTTCAACACCGGACTGTTAGAAGCTGAAAATTGTGGAGCAGCAGAGCTCAGACAGAGTTCAAATTCATGGTGGAATAAATAGAAATCTGCTCTCCAGAAATGGTTAGCAGCTGATACAGGTAGTCCTCAACTTATAAACACAATTGAGCCCAAAATTTCTGTTGCCAGAAATTTTATTTTACTTTATTTTATTAAGTGAGTTTTGCCCCATTTTGTGACCTTTCTTGCCACAGTTGTTAAGTGAATCACTGCAGCTGGTAAGTTAGTAACCTGGTTGTTTAGTGAATCTGGCTTTCCTATTAACTTTACCCGTCAGAAAGTCGAAAAAGGTAATCACATGAACTTGGGACACAGCAGCGGTCATAAATATGAACCAGTTGCCAAACATCTGAATTATGGTCACATGACCATGGGGATGCTGGAAAAGTCGTAACTGAAAAATAGTCATAAGTCATTTTTTAGTGCTGTTGTAACTTGGAATGGTCACTAAACGAACTGTTGTACGTCAAAGACTACCTGTACTTGCCAATGGGCAAACTGGCATGCAGGTATGCCATTGGTATCATCTGAAACCACCATTTGACTTTGTGGAATAATGTAATCCATTTGAATATAAATGTTATGTTTTAAGCAATTATTTAGCAATCATTAGCAGCAAATAGTACATGAGATAGTTTCTGTATTGTATCTGTGGTTACGTTTGAAGAGGAAGTTGGTTAGGTAAAACTAAATCAACCTCTGGTTTGACATTTAGCAATTACATTTAGCAGGTATAACTTAGTGACTCGAGTCAATTTTAAAATGTTGCCATTTTAAAATTTGTTTGTAACCAATTACATTTATATCTTTTATCTCCTTGTTGCTTAATTATGAGTATGGCCTATTTCCTGTGTGTCAGGATGTTGCCCATGGAACGTGGCTCAACATGTCCATGTGTGCTTGACCTGTCTTTGCAAACCTTGTAACAAAGTGTTTAGAGACTGAAGAACTCCAATGTCCTGCCCCAGGAGGCAAAATGAACCTCATCTTGAGATGGGAGGGGGGGAAAGTTCAAATTGCAAATGGAATGGAACCAGACTTCCCTCTTTTTATCTGATAGCTTGCAATAAGTTGTTCCAATGGCCTATTTTCTATGAAGATGGTACTCTTGTTCAGAAAAAAATACTTACAGATATTGACCTTGGTGGCTTGTTTGAAATTGTTATTATTAACTGATACTTTTGGTTTGGAATTTATTTATTTAGCAAACTTATATAGCTATCCATCTCACTGAATGTGACTTTGAGTGGCATATAACTAACAACAATTAAAACAATATTTTAATGTATGGTTTTACCTTATTTTATTTATTAAATTTATTTGCCACCTATCTCTTTCTGAAGTGACTCTGGGTAGTTTATAGCATTAAAAGTGTTTAAATCATAAAAGATAAATATTTCTAAAACAATTAAAAAAAACCTTTTATAAAAATATAGTTGCCATTAATACAACTAAAAATAAATACAAATATGAAAACCAACATTGCAGGAGAATGACAGCATGTAAATACAGTACGCCATCTCACAGGTCCCCCCATTGACCCACCAAATTGTAAGCATATTCCAGAAGGCTAGCAGGGTTGGGACCAACCTCATCTTGGGGAGAATGAGGTTCCAGAGGGCAGGAGCCATAGCAAAAAACAAAGAAACAAACAAAACCTCATTTCTTTAGTAGCATCAACATCACATAGAATTCCTTAGCAGATGGGACCTACAACATGTTCCTCTTGCTGGACCTGAAGAGATGGGTAGATGCAGTCCTTCAAGCCTGTGGAAACATAGACTGTAAAAGTTAGCACTGATAACTATCCATGCAGACACACAGAGTTGTATGCTATTATATTAAACAGAATTATATGGGCCACACCAAAGTAGATTTTTCTGTACATATAATCCTGATGTTTCCTCAGTTGTAAATAGTGGCTACCATGTAACTTCATTTATTTATAATATGTTTTTCCCAAACTTCCTATACATTATCAAAGAAGGCTTTGGAGAGTTTTGTACCATTTCTTTTGTATTGTGTATCTAATAAATTAAGGATTTCCCCATTAATTTAGGAGAAGGGTTACAAATAATATTACCTTAGTTTGTTTGCATGTAATATAATGCTCAGCAGGGGAGACAAGAAAGGAAGTAGGTGAAGGGTCAAAGAAGAAAGTAGTATATGGTTGCCTCATTGTATGAATTAGACTCAGTCATAGGCTGTGTAAGGGAGGAGCAATTTCTAACTTTATTCAGGCCGAGAGGTAACCTTTGAGTGATATGGTGGAGCAATGTTTTAAAATGGACTGGGTCTAAGTGAAAATCTGGGTAGTTAATATAATTAGTGTTATAACTACAATATATTAAGTACAACCCTCTACACTTAATTATTTTCCTGTTCTTTTAGTTATGTGTCAGAATGTTGCCATCTGTCAGAAATGCTCTGAAGCTGTATTTAAACTTTGAGGAGCATAAGTTGTGTACTATTGCTCTGGGGTTAAGTTAAAAGCTTCAGAGAGAGCTTTTTAAATCGGGGAAACTGAATCAGATAAACCATTCATATATGCTGAGGGAATTCTAAGTATATCAGAAAACAAGAGAAAATGGATAGGTTTGCTTCAGTTTATAGGTGATATTTGAAGACTGGAAGCTAAAACTCCAGGAGCAAAGAAATGAACAGGATATATTTACCGTATTTGCCGGCGTATAAGACGACTGGGCGTATAAGACGACCCCCCAACATTTCCACTCAAAATATAGAGTTTGTTATATACTCGCCGTATAAGACTACCCCCTCTTCCACACACCTTCCACTTTTGCACTTTTTTTTTTTTTGACGCACTTTTCTGCTTTGGACAATTTTGAAATGAGCTAATCCAATTTTGAACCAAGAATATGCAAATAGCTATGGAGTTTAGAAATGAGTTTTTAAAATATTTTTCATTGCTTACCATTAAGCGTAAAATATGTTGTAAATAAAATGAGAACACAGGAAACGTTCTCTTCTCAATACAGCTGATCTCTCTCTCTCTCTCTCTCACACACACACCAAAAACCCGGACACTGAAAAGGCTGCCAAGGAACAGTATATTCAATGCCTTCTCTTTAATCAAGAAACAAGGAATTCCTTAGAATCTTTTTTTTCCCCCAAGTGGCCCTCTTTAAAAAAAAAATGGAGGTAACACTTTCATTCAAAAAGTCTTCCAGTATCTGGAGTCGCTCAGACATATTGAAGTGAGGCAGGAGAGTAAGTGAAATTTGAAATGATCCAGCTACCGTTTTCTTCCCCTCCCGCCCGAAGGCCATTATCTCCACGTCAAAGCGAACGAGGGGAGGCAAAGAAGCCAAACACGCTAAAAGGATCTCTTTATTTTCCTACACAAGGTCACACCTACTTTTCCGCATTCAAAGGACAACCTCTCCTCACCACCACCACACACACACACACACCCCAATACCCGCAAACAATGTTCTGGGCATTAATCACCATTGCTACATTAACCTGGTAAATTTATACCCTGCCTCCCCAGTGTTGCTTTGACGGCAGGATTTCACACAGCGGGCGCTCGCTCGCTCTCTTCTCCGCTCTCCCACCGTTTGCACATGTTGGAAGCACCGTAAAACCTGATAACCCACCCGGGGCTCCCCATCCTTAACCTACAGCCGCCCGCATGCAAAACCTGCGTGCAAAAAGAAAAAAAGAAAAAGAAAAGTACGCCGCACGTGAGGATCTTGAATCCTCTCCTCCCCACACCGCTAAGGAAGGAAGAGGGGGAAAGGTTGTGCAGCGCGTGGCGAGTGACACCCGCCACACACACACACACACACACACACACACACACCCGCTCCCCCAGCCTCCTCCCGGCTGCAACTCAAGCTCGAAGTTGGAGTCGAGTCCTCCCGGCGTATAAGGCGACCCCCCCACTTGGAGGCATGTTTTTCAGGGCAAAAAAGTCGTCTTATACGCCGGCAAATACGGTAGATAAAAAAGCTACAAAATAAAGGGACAAATAAATAATGGATTTTAACAATAAAGACAATTCGTATTACCCATGAACTAACTAAAACCAATTGAAAGATTTTTGGAAGAAGTTTGTATGATCTGTGCAAAAAAGAAACTTTATTATATTGTTGGTAAAGAGCCAGTCACATCTAAGTGTCACAGGATGAGACAAAGATCAGAAATCTCAGATGAGAAAAGATTTCAATAATCTGTCGAGGAGAGAGATTTCTTGGATATAGAATGGAATTTTCTCCAAGGGGAAAGAGAAAAGTTTTTGTTATGTTTGCAAGGGAGACTTGTCACAGAAGAGAGAGAAGTGGAGTGAAACATCAGACCAAAGCTGTATACCTGTTCTGTGGGATATATAATAATATTAATGGATAAGGAAAAACAAAATGGTCCCTCTGTCTTTTGGCTGATTATACGTAAATCCTACATGACTGGTCCATGATACAAATCCTTCAGTCTCAGATGAATAATTCATACTGAGTGAGAATAGTAAATTTGCCAGGATTCTCATCAGGCAAGGAGGCAGGTTAGGCATAGGAAGACTGTTGCTGCAGCATCGGTTTTTGTCAGATCTTAGGCTGGGACAGATACAAAAGATTCCACTGCTGAATTAGCTAGTTAATTTTTAGGCTAACTGATTCATTTGAATCAAAATTTGATTTTGATATTGGAACAAGGTTTTGGTGGCATAAACCATAGCCAGCAGGGTTGCAAGAATATCAATAGCTTTTTTTAAAGTTCAGAGTCAGAGTGTAAGTTCACCCCCTGCAATGTTGGAAAAAGGAGTACATACCGTATTTGCCGGCGTATAAGACGACTGGGCGTATAAGACGACCCCCAACATTTCCACTCAAAATATAGAGTTTGTTATATACTCGCCGTATAAGACGACCCCCCACTTGGAGGCATGTTTTCAGGGCAAAAAAGTCATACGCCGGCAAATACGGTAAGTTGTAACACTTGGGGTATTCTGGATATAATTCTTGATTGACACCCCCACCCCTTTCCCCAAACTTACAAAGCCACCAAAATGCTTTAGAGAGGCAGCTTCGCCTTTCTCAGGCTGGCACTCAATTCCTCTCCCTTTCTTTGTGACAGCCCCGCGTGCGTGCATCGGGACTCCAAGGGTGGGGGATAGACAGCTGCCAACTCTCTCTCTCTCTCTCTCTCTCTCTCTCTCTCTCTCTCTCTCTCTCTCTCTCTCTGTGTGTGTGTGTGTGTGTGGTGTGGAGGGTAATTCCGGCTATCTCTGGCCTCCGCTCGGTTTTAAAGTCACTTGGCCGGTTCCCAAGTCGCAGCGCTGGCCGGGAGACGCGGCGCCGGGTGGCAGCTCGGTGCAGGGAGGCGGATCTTTCTCTCTTAAGTGAGGAGGGGACAAGAGGAGGGGTGGGACGGGACGGGGTGGGAGGAGGTCCCTCGCCTTCTTCCACCGCTCACCGGACCCTTTTCTTCCCAAGGGGACCCTGGAAAGCAGCTCGGGAGCCGGGTGGCCCTGCCCAGCAGGGTCCCATCAGGAACTTCCCGAGGAAACCCCCTGCCCCAAGCACAGCCCTCCCGGTCTTTCAAAGAGGGAGGGAGAAGCGGGAGGAGCAAATTGCCGCCCCCGCCCCGCTGCCCAGAAGGAGGGCGCCACAGTCCACCCCCACCACCTTCTCCCTCCCACTCCCGGGCCATTACGCGGCTCGGGGCTGGCTGGGCGACGGCTCGGGGCTGGCTGGGCGACGGCCCGCCAGAGACCCTCCCGCTCCACCCCCACCCCACTTCCAGATTGGCCTCGCAAGCGCCCGAGCCGGGCGGAGGGTGGGGGTGGGTGGGGAGGAGGAGGAAGAGAGACTCCGGCTGGGCTTGAAGGGGCTTCGCAACTTGCGAAGCCCGCCCCATCGCTCTTGCACCGGTGACAACGTATTTACCGGCGTATAAGACGACCCCCCCACTTGGAGGCATGTTTTTCAGGGCAAAAAAGTCTTCTTATACGCCGGCAAATACGGTAAATGTTGCTACCAGACTTCATGCAAATATCTGTTGTCTAAAACCTCCACTCTTCATTCAGTAATTTAAAGATTCACATGGCTAGGTAAATTTTATTTTAAAGTGTTTGTTTTATTTTATAGCATTTCTTGCAGAGAAGGAAGAAGTTGTATGTATCCTGCGTTAACAGCAGTTGAGGCCTCTATATATGTTGCTCTGTGTAGTTTAAAACCTTGGTTTTTTTTCTTCCTCCCATCTTTCCAAACCAGTGTCTTTTCTCATGGTCATGGGAGGGAGGTACAACTGAGATATGTTATATACAGTTCTGTCTCAACTGAGAATCTTGGTTCCTACCATGCCAGTTTCAGTTCTTTAATAACCCAGAAATAGAAACCAGGAATAGCTGGAGAACAAGGGCTTCTTTAATAAGGGCTATAGGTAGTTTTATATATGTTGTTAATGTAAATAAATTAATAATTTAACAGAAAATCTCAGGCCATGTTATAAAGAATAAATAGATGGGATGGTTTGTAGGTTGACACAATCATAAAAAAGCGGACCACATTAAAACAACAGTTAACACCACTTAGCAGTGGTGAATTTAATGGAGTTATATTACGTGGGTTAACCACTTGATTTTCATAAGTGGATTACTTATTTCATAAAACAGAGAAGACAGAAAGTTTTGAAAGGGCCAGGATCTCTGAAGGCTATTTCAAGGCTGTTGGCATTGTGTTTTGTATAAGAATGACTTAAATGATGCATCTGGAAGTCACTATTTTGCCTCTCTTCAGAATAGGCATTAACACAGTGGGAGTGTCTCCAGATGGAAGGAATGTGCTTGGTATTGATGTGGTGAATGGGCGCATTGTCAGGCTGAATTACCCTGGCTCATAAAGAATTCTTGTCTGTAACCCCCCGATGACATTTTGCCAGAAATAAGCTATCAACTTACTGCCAACACAAATAAAAGCTGGGATTCCTTGGTAAGCACAAAGCTTCTATGTGCTCATTTCCGGCCCGTGTGAACCCTTCTGAGAAAGGATAGATGGATGGTTCAGCTCCTGGTTATTCCTTCACACAGCTTAAAATGACAGATCTTCCACACTCTTAACATGGAAAATCAACAAGAGATCATTTCTAATAAAGTTTGAATTCTTTATCAATGACATCTGCTCTTCATATATTCAAAAGTTGACATTTATGGCTTTTCATGAGAGCAAGAAAATCAATATTTTATTCATTTTACATTTGACCTTTTAGACACTACTTCTCCTACATGGGTCCAGGCCTACAAAATAAAAACAAAATGAAAGCTTTTATGTAATCCAAAGCAAATTGTCTCGTACTCTGTAAAAAAAAGGGGGGGGGGCTTTAGCATCATGGAGAAAAAGAAGTCAATGCATGAATACTCTGTGGTGGGATCATGGGCTACAGACCTAAACATTTCCAACTGGGGTTCATCCTTATGACAATATCTTAAAGCTTCAGATGATCTTGAAAGAGATTGTTGTATTCTCTGTATTTTTAATAAATTTTAAAATACTTAACATTTTCTCCAACAAAATGCAACAGAATCTCAAACTTAATAAAAGCAAACAGGCAGTCCTCAAAATTGCTTTTAAAAGCAGGACTGAATATTCTCAATGTAACATTTTTGTAGGAGCAAATCCAGAATTTATATTTCCAATATTTATGTGCGATGGTGATCAACATTTTAATTTTAAGGCTTTAAGAATCTTTTTATACTTTAAAAGCACTCTTATGCTTGCTGTATTGATATGAGTAGTATTCAAGTCTTAGTGACCATATTGATAGATTATTTTCCCCCTAGGATGAGCCGTTCTCAACCTGGCTTTCAAATTATCCAATAGTGAACCTCATCCCTGCTGTAATTGCTATAATTGAGTTCATCCACTTTGTTGCTAAATCTTTCTTCCTTTTCTCCTTTCTCATCATTACAGATTTCTCCTGAGACATAGAGCAGAGCAGAGCAGAACAGAATATTATTCCGGTGACTGACCAATAAAAATACAGTCAATAACATGAATAACACAAAACTATTGTGTTGTGTGGTTGAACTATTATCAACCATACTCTGATTTCTTTTGAGATCATACTAATCTTTTGCTTTTTACTAAAGATTTTCAGAGGGTCACTTTTTGACATATTGTGTCCAACATACAATATTTAGGCCTGGGCATTTTTGGTCTCAAGTAAAAATTCAGAGTCAATATTCTTTTTATTCTGCTTCTACAATGTTCAGCTTTTGCTTCCAAGAGTGTCATGGAGAAAACACAATTTTCTCCAATTGCCTGCACCATTCTGATCTTTGTAGATATAGACACCCAGCATCTGAATAACTTTTCCAAGATCTTAATGGTGATTTATCAAGAGCTTATTTGTGGGGCTTATTTTTTTTTAATAAAGTTTTATTGAGTTTTAACAAAACAAATAAAACATCTTATTTGAGTACAGCATAGTTCTGGGTTATCATATTTCCATACAGACACAATTTCATATGCATATTCATCTTATATATTCAACTTCATATCTTATTACTCTTTTTCCAACTTCTCACTATTTCTCCCTTTACTTCTCTTAATTTTCTTTTATGGTTATCTCATTTTCTTCTTATTTAATTGTATTTCTTTTACCTAAATTTCTATATCTTTTTATTCATTATACTTATACTTTCGTCTGTCTTGTTTACAATTTTATTATGTTCTCTTCCAACATTCTTAAAAAGCAAAATTCCCTCTATGATTGCCAATCGGAGTGCAACACCTTTAAGTCTTATTGTTATTATCATATGAAATTTCATTAAACATTAAATTTGAGCATTCTAAAATTATAACATTCAAATTTCTAATATCTATTTGAATTGCTTTCCTCTTTGTCTTCCTCCTTATCTTATCCTGTCGGGTTCTTCTTTGAGGTGGCCATTTCTGACCACCGCTGCAACCACCTTCGGGAAAGGGAGTTTAGACCAGCCAAGGAGGAGAGATGCGGCTCCCCTCCACTAGGCTAGCAATCTCCCCCCTCTTCACCACCTCTACGGGGTGGCTTCAGCCCCGAATCCAAAGGATCGGGGCGCTCCAGTGGCAAGCACAGATCGAAATCGTGCACGATCGTAGATTTCGGTCTGTCGCTGAGGAAACCCAAACCGGAAGCAGAGTCTGTGGGGCTTATTTTTTGATTGCTGGTTCTTAAAAGGCAGAAGCTGTCTTCAATATCTTCATTGTCAGTTCTAAGTCTGATTGCTGTAACTATTGTCATGAGTTTGATCTTATTTATATTTAATCGTAATCCCATTATATCACTGTGCACTTTGGCTTTCATTACTAGGGAATGAAGAGCGATATATCAATATAAATCGTACTAACATGAAATTTACTGCCATTGTTGATCTCATTCTTGTCTCTAGTGCATCAGCTATAACACACTACTGAATGGTGTTGGCCTGATTTTGCACATCCAGCATGTGATAAGCAAATTGGGGGGCTTTACAGACATTCCTATTCTTCACATCAACCAATGTGAAAAGCATCTGCCAATTACAGAATTGCATCAGGAATGGGTGAGTCATCTCTAGGATTCTTCCATTACTCTTCTCCAAAGGGAATATTTTTCTGAGTCAGAAAGGAACTCAGAAAAGAATGGCACTTAGGATTTCTCCTCTTTCTTTCTTCTATTAAAAAGGCAATACCTGCCACCTTCCAGATTCCTTTCAATTCTCTTTGGCTAAGAGAGGGTTAGTTTCCATCATTTCATTGTTTCAGTAGTTCAATCTTCCACCAATTTGGTAAGGGCTCCTGAATTAAAGTATTTGCTGTACAGCAGACTTCCCCAACCTTTTTGGCTTTGTGGACTGGGGCGGGTGGGAATGGTTCCACGCTCAGCAGGCAAGTGTGTGCATACGGTTCCATTTGTACACCTGCCACTTATGAAAATGGAACGTGGGATATGCACTCACTTGCACGAGAGGAGAGGTGCCTGCATACAAGCACATGCACTTTCACAACCCGGCTTTAAAAGGCTCAAGGCCACATAGTGGACCGTGGTCTGGAGACTGGGGGCTCCTGCTGTACAGTCCAGCTTTCTAAGTAGACTAGTAATTCTGATAGGCACTTTGGTGTCCATCATTTTAAGGGGATCTCAGTAGACGGGTGGCAGGCAAGAGTTGCTGGCAACTGAAGGTGGCAG
Source organism: Notechis scutatus (assembly GCF_049901735.1). NCBI lineage: Eukaryota > Metazoa > Chordata > Lepidosauria > Squamata > Elapidae > Notechis > Notechis scutatus. Next base: position 124,777,936 of record NC_142012.1, on the reverse strand, counting down.
GGCAACAATAGATAAAATTGCCAATGAGCACTTCTCTGATCCCACATGCCACTGATCAGTTGGCTTCATATTGATATAAATGGGTGGCAAAATATAACAGATTTTATAGAACATTTATTTATTTATTTATTTGTAACCATCAAACAAAAATTAGTGTTTATTTCTCTTTTATCTTATGAGGATCTTATAAAAAAAAAACCAAATTGTCAATACCAGTTTAAACTTCTTTAATAGCAGAATAGCACAAAATTTTGCCACTTGTGGGTTGGAGGTGAAACCAGGACAACATCATGATGACATGTAAAAAAAGATGTTGCCAGATGTAGATTGATAGGAAAATGAACTTGGAGAAAGAATCCAGAGTCCGTTGTAGAAATAGCAGATGCAGAAGAAACATAAGAGTAATTTCAAAGAGAGGGACTTTGACTCCCCCACCCCTGAAATCTCTGGAATATAAGAAAGAGCAAAGGGAAAACACCTTTACTGAGATATAGCCCATCTCAGGATAGTTCTAATCTTCCTGTAGAGCCTGTTTCCTGAGCTGGTCTATTATGAAGGGCTGACAGCAGCACACAATGCATGGTAATTAGGTTAAATCCCAGAGGGGTGTTAAATTTCACCAAAAACACTGCTTGGTGCGGAGAAGAAACAAGCAAATATATGTATGTTCCCTATATGTGGAAATATACCTTTTTTTCCTTTGCCGTATTGTTTCTGTGCTCAGCTTATTGTTTTCAATTGTCAAGAATTTTCAATATCCATAAAGTGATTGTATTTTCTGAACAATACAAATTCTAGAAATTAGTGTATTTCAGCAAATATTTGTTGACATCTTATAAACATTTTTCTTGCTTTGCAAGAACATTTGGAATCTCAGGGACTAACATTATCTTTCAACTGCCTTTTGAATAAAAGTTTAAGAATGAGTACTTGTAAATGATCTATGCTTAGATAGATAGAATAGATTATAGAAAGAAGAGAATTATATTGTAATTATAAAGTAAGAAATAACTTTATAATTGTATTTATAAATGCTGCGAAGAAGATCAGCAGCTACTTTGTAGCTTTTTTCTTTTCTATTTTCTTTTTCTTTTTTTCTTCTTGTATTTTTAGCTTTTCCTTTGATTTCTTCTTTTTCTTTTTCTTTGTGTTAGCTTTTATCATCTTTTTAAAAAGTGCTAAAATTATATTAATAAATTAATATTCTAGACTTTGCTGCAAGTGTTTATTCCTCTTTTTCCTGATGAGGATCTTGTAAAAAAAGGCACAAACCTAGATTTTTTTTAAATAAAAAGCAGTCACATATAAAATAAGAAAAAGCAACATTAAAAAAGTAACAGCAATAAATAATATATATTGTACCAAATTATACATATATTTCCACCCCTTAAACTTTAAATAAGCAATCCTGTACATTAATTTATAGCACTGAATAAAATCCTACAGAAAGTTAATCTTCTGGTGTTAGATGTAGGATTTCAGCTTTAAAGCAATTACTTGACAGAAAACTTTAGCCCTTTTCTGGGATTATCCCATCCTTCCTCCTCCTCCTCCTCCTCCTCCTCCTCCTCTTCCTCCTCCTCTTCCTCCTATCACAAAATACAAAAACTTGCAAATTGAAATAGAATGACTGTGGTAGAAGAAAGCAAAGATAATACCAATGGTAATAGGTGCCTTGGGTTCAATCCCAAAACATCTGGAGCACCACTTGAACACCTTCAACCACCATCAGTCTGTTGCAGAAGACACCTTTACTTGGTACAACTTACATCCTGTAATAATACCTTTCACACCATCAAACAACAACATCTGCCTATCCCCGGTCCTTGGGAAGACTCGATAAAAATGCCAACCCAGTCTGACTGATTGTGCAGCCAACACAACAATAAATTAAAAATTGTATACATAAACATAAAATTTGTATATATATCATAAATTGTTTGGAGGTGGGAGCAGAGGAAACAAATATTTTACAGTAGCGATAAAATATGAGTGCCTATTTTCTGGTACTAAAAAAGGCCAGAATCAGTCACAGCCAGCCCAAATCCTAAAATATCTCAGTTAAAGAAGTTAAAGAAACAAGCTTACAATATGCCACACTGCTTAAAATAAAGAGGCTTGGAAAGACAGCTGTGGAAGGAAAACATGGGCAACTTTATTTTTTGAACTGTATTAATTGATTTTAAGAACAAATGACAGAAACATTTCATATTCTTAAAACAATTAGTTAATTAGTTAAAAACAATTAGATAAAACAAACTCCAGAAAATTATTTCCTCTAGCAAAACATGTGTTAATATCCTATAAATCAAAATTATTTTCTTCTCTACTGATGAGGTTCAATGGAGGTAGATAGAAGATTTAAAATCCCCCATCTAAGTGAAGGAGGCCAAACCATAATCCTTATCCCATTGGATTTCTACATTCATTAACCATGATTAAATAGTATTTCATTCCTCATTTTAAAATATCCATTAGGTGGCTATTGTCATTACAGTTTGTTTTTATATTAACTTTGGAACATTAAGGTTCTTTGATCTCTAACCTAAAACTTTGGAGTCTGAATTCTGTTTTCTTATCTTTACTAGAATTTCTAACGCAAAAGCAGTTGTTATATTCTATTGTACAAGATCTTGAACTTTGATATTTTGAGCTTTAGTGATGTCAGAAAAGTTGGCATCAAAGTGGGAAAGGGAAATAATTTTCTCCACCTTTAAGCTAGAACAGCTAAAAAGATTGAAATGTGTGTACATATTAACATGAAATCAACCTAGGAATAGTAAAGTGGCAACTTCATGAAAGGAACAAATGTCTAAATATGGCTCAAAAACATTGCGTTTATGGAATAAACATCAGTCGCTAAACAACATTTTGACAAAATTCCAACCATTTCAAACTGCTGGCAACAGTATAGTGAAGTCTAAGCCAGGAAAAAGGCCAGAAATAATTCGTTTTGGAATTTTAGATCTCCAGCTGCATTGATCCCGGAATAGATATGCAGAAATCCAAAATAAAGCAGAGGCAGCTGTGATTGTCCCTCTGTTAAGTGGTGAGTGACAGTAAATGCCTGTGGTGCTAGACTTCAGAAACAATGGAATTGCTTTTGACAGTGCTTTTCAACCTTGTTAGCTTTCAGATGTGTGGACTTCAACTCCTAGAATTCCCCAGCGTGCTGACTGAGGAATCCTGAGAGTCAAAGTCTGCATACCTGAAAATTGGTAAGTTTGAGAAACACTGTTTTAGACCCTCTCATCCTTTGTATATAGCACAGCCCAATTAGACTTAACTCTAAATTGAGAGTTCATAATAAAAAATATCTGTGGAAATGATGTTCCTGTGTGGGACATGTTGCAACATTCTGAATTGTATTGCTTCTAATCCTGGTTTTTCTTCTGTTGTAATTGCAGGTATCATGCTGAGAAAATATTGTCACCTGAAATACATTGTTATTGGATTATTCTTGGTGGTGGCTCTTCTTACTATAATCACTGTGGCTATCACACAGAATTTATTTCCCACCAGGAACCGTAAAGTAAGTTATAGAAAATTTCCCTGCTGAATTGCTATGCTTCTAATCCATTAGACACAAATGAGGAGCCCACATGAAGACTAAAGTCAGATGTGTGTTAATGCATTCAATGTTGCATGCTTCTTTTTGTTGGAAGCTCCAGGCAACAGCAATAACTCCCTTTCTCTTCCAATAGAATCCCGGAAGGATTGTCCACAACACAAAGAATGCTCTCATTTTTAAGTCCAATATATCTTATCCCCTGCTTACAAGTAAGAAGTAGCTTTCCTTAGATGTGCCACTTTACATTCTATTTCGTTCTGGCAATTTCCAGTTTCCCTTTTATTCTAACAATTTCCAAAGCAACCTCATGGTATATAAAATCTGCTAGTAGGTACAATTTAATGGTGGAACTAGTTACCAAGTTGGATGGTGAACTTTTCTACATTGAAGGTCTTCTCACCAAGGCTGTATAGTAATTTGTCCAGAATACAGGGTTGGGTTCAATAATGTAAATGTCCCCCTGAAAATGTGATTCTGTTTCCAAGAGAAATCTGCTATATGACACTGTTCGCAAAAGTACATTTTATCATCTTCTCCCAGTACAGTACCCTGAAATTTAAAAAGCAAATGTGTGAGTTTTTCTCTCCTGCAGTATGGGATTGTGTTGGATGCCGGTTCTTCCCACACAAGTGTGTATGTATATGAATGGCCAGCTGAGAAAGAAAATAATACAGGAATGGTGCATCAGATTTACGAATGTGAAGCAGAAGGTAAGAAATGGGAAAATTGATGTTTTATAATAAATTAACTATCTCCATGAAATGTGATGGAATTGTGAATGAGGAAAACAAATGCTGCCGAGGAACAATCAGACAAGAGAGACAAGAGCCTCCAAGGGTTTAACAGACAAAGAAATTTAGGAAGGATCTTTTTTATATCGTGGCGACCAAAACTGAATGCAGTATTCCAATTGACCATGTAGTTAAAAAGTGATGGCAGGAAATTTGTAACTTCAGAATTGCAAGATTCTATTAATATAGTCTTAAAATAAAGTGGAATTTGTTCATCTAGTCATGTTTTCTGTCTAGTTTACCTGGGAGGGAATGTGTTTATGAAGGGGAGGTGGTGTGATGGACTACACCACGTCACGTTAGCATGTGACGTATCGTGACTTTTCCCCCCCCCCTTTGTTAAACCTGGGGTGGGCTTGGCCAGTGTGTGATGCATCCGGCCCAGGGGCCACAATTTTGACATCCCCAGACAACACTTGTTAGTGTTTGGGGATTAACCCCTAGCAGAGTATTGCAGCAGTAGTCAAACCAGGCAGCCAAACAAGAGTGGAAGGGCCCCAGAGTATACACACACTGAACACAAACACTGTTTGTAGTTTAAATAGTTTTTAATCCATTTAGAGTTTAAAGCATTGTCATTCAGTCCATTAAGTCATTCACAGTATTTCCATCCAGTAAGACTCACTATTATAGTCCAAGTTAAGAGTCCTTGCAATATCTTTATCAGCCGATAAAGATATCTTCTCCTCCTCCGGTGCCTCTCTCCAGAGGAACAAACGCTGGATATTCAGCAAGAAGTTCAAACAGTAGAACAGTAGAATTACGCAGTAAATCAGCAAACAGTAGCAAACAAGAACAGTTCAGTCACAGGCACTCACAGTCAGTAATCACAGTTAGTCACAGTAAGACACAGTTAGTCGCAGTAAGAATTTCCAGCTTCTAATGCTTCCTTATATTGTAACTTCTAACCGCACCCTTAATGGGCTAATTGCCTGCAACATTGTGCTTAAAGTGATAAGCACTTAAACCATGATATCTAAGTTTTATATATTTATTCACCCAAACCATATTTGGTATCAATGTTATACCTAACATACTCCCTTTTGGGTGAAATAAATATATAATACCTTACAATCTAACCCCATATTTTCACAACTCTCCTGGTGCTTACTGGCACCTTGGGCTTTAGTAAAATTATCAGCTAAATTGTCCTCCGACATACAGTACTCTAGCTGAATCATCTTACTTCTTACAGATTGTCTCACGTTTAGGTATCTTAGATCTGTATGCTTGCTCCTTGTTTTTACTGCAATATTTGTGGCCATTTGAATTGCTGCCTGATTATCTTCATGTATAATTATAGGATAATCTACAGTTATACCTATATCAATTAACATTTGTTTATACATTATTAATTCTGTACATAACAGTGATAAACAGGAGAATTCTGCCTCCATAGTAGACAAACTTATATGCTGTTGTCTTATTGACTTCCAGCCTATTAATGTCTTACCCAGCATTATGGCTGTTCCTGAAGTCGACTTTCTAGTGTCTCTTTCTGATGCAAAACTAGCATCTGCATAAGCACTCAGAATTAAATCACCCTTTGGTTCTAAATACAATGAATAATTCATTGTCTTTTAAAGATATCTTAATATCCTCTTAGCTGCAATCCAGTGTCTTTCACATGGTGCAGAATTGAATCTAGCCAATTGATTCACACAGTATGAAATATCTGGTCTAGACCAATTACTAATATAACTCAAACTACCAATTAAAGATTGATAAATCACCTTATCAAACTCCGGGCTTTGTTCATCAGTGTTGCTAAACTCCTGACTCATTGGAGTCTTAGCTGGCTTACAAAGCTCCATCTTGTAATCTTTTAGCAATTTGCTTATCTTATCTTCCTGAGATATCTTAAAACCTTTCTGTGTTTTCTTTATATTCAAACCGAGATACTTCTTTATCTCCCCTAATTGCTTGATCTTTATTCTCTTTCCTAATGATGCTATTATTTTATTAGCTTCATCATTAGTTTCAGTAATCAATGCAATGTCATCTGTGAATAGTAATAATAATGATACTTTCCCATTTTTCTCCCTCTTAAACAGACATGGATCGGCTAAACCAGCTTTAAATCCTATATTGTCTAGTTCCTTTACAATATACTGGTTCCATTCATAGCCTGATTGTTTTAGACCATAGAGGCTTTTCTTTAACAACCAACAATCATTATTATCCTTATTTTCACTTTTAATACCAATAGGTTTTTCATGTAAATAGTATGTTTTAATGGGGCGTGCAAGTAAGCAGTTTCCACATCTAGATGGTTAACTATATAGTTTTACTAGCTGCCCACACTAAAGCTGCCCTCAAGGTTGCTGCCTTAAGACTAGGTGCAAACACCTCATCGTAGTCATTGGCATTCTGCCTAAAACCTTGGGCTACTAACCTTGCCTTATGGATTAAATTACCATCCTTATCTGTTTTTACCTTAAATATCCATTTGCAGCCAATGGATTTCTTACCTACAGGTAATTTGGCATTTTCATACACTTTCATATCTCTTAATGAATTCAGTTCCTTATTCATTGCTGCATACCATCTTTCTTTTTCCTTAGTATGATACTCTTTAATTTCTTCAACAGAATTAGGAACTTGATTAATCTGGCACACTGTGTTAGCCTGGTACCTATCAGGCGGTCTAGATACACGTGTAGTTCTTCTGGGAATTACAGGGCTTACAGGAGGACTTTGTTGAACTACTACCTGTTCATCTTTCTCATCCTGTTCAGCTATTGAATCTGTTTCTTCCTTTATGGGCACTATTTCATCCTGTATTTGTCTCTTTACTTTATTTTTAAAGTTACAGGGATAACTAATGGGATTTCTATAGGATTCAATAATTACATCTTTATTGGCATCCTGTTCTAATTTCTCCCATCCTTCATGTTCTAGAAATTGGGCACTAGCACTACATAACACTTTAGATGTGCCTTTCTCCCAAAATCTATATGCCCTATGGTTTGCCTGATAACCAACGAAGAAAAATCTTTTAGCTCTATGTTGCCCTTTTTTTCTGAGTTGTGCAGGAATATGCACCCATGCTGGTGCACCAAATGTGTGCAGGTAACTTAGGTCAGGTTTCCTGCCATGCCACCTGGTGAATGGTATTTCACCTGTCGTTGTGTTAACAACGTTGTTCAATATGTTATTAGCACACATTGTAGCCTCCCCCACAAAGAATCAGGTAACCCAGAATCATTTAACATTGTTCTAACCATTGCCTGTAGTGTTTGGCCTCTTCTTTCAATAAAAGCGTTATGTTCTGGCCTGTATGGAGCAGACTTCTTATGCTCTATTCCAGCTACCTTAAGTCTGTTCTGAAATTTGTTATTAATAAATTCCGTACCATTATCTGTCACCAGGGTTATCAGTTGTCGTTTAGACTTTCTTTCAGCAAACCTAAGCCAATTGAAAAAAATGTTGATATGTTTCAGTTTTGCTTTTCATTAAATAGCAAAACCCATATCTAGAATAATGGTCCATAATGCTCAGTATATATCTAGCACCCCCATACTGGGTTTCTTTGGACCTATGATGTCTGCAAATACCACTTCTAAAGGTTCTTTTGTTTTGAAACCATTTAGCCTATTTGCAGACAATACTTTGCTCTTATCTTCACAGCAAACATTACAACGCAAATATTTATCACAAGGTTTTAACCTTATTCCTTCAGATAACTCAACTGTACGTTTTAGCATTTTAAAATTTACATGCCCCAAACGCCTATGCAATAAATGGATACATTCATTATGAGGTTTTATATTATTAAATACAGTATGTGCCTCCCCTTTCTTACTATTATCTAAGACATATAATGTTCCATTTAAAGCTGCAGTTACCCTTTTGTTATCTTTTTCAATTATGCAATTATTATCTTTAAAAGTAATTACATATCCTAATTTATCTAATACCCTTACTGAAAGCAAATTAAACTTTAGTTGCGGTACATACAACATTTTTATATCCTGGTTTATGCACGGACAATGTGCAAGACCTTCACCTTTCGCGTTAAGATTCCAGCCGTTTGCAAGAGATATATGTTGAGAGCTTTTAGACATTTTTATAAATTTTGTCTTATCTCTTGTGATGCAGTGGGATGCGCCACTGTCAACCACCCATATATCACTCTTCACATCAGAGTTGCTAAACGTGGCTAGTTCAAATGCTTTCTTTGGCTTTTTATTTTCTGGCTTTTTCTCTTTTTGCAGAATCTTGCCAAATGTCCTCTGCCTCCACAATTAAAACACTTTTTAATTGTGTATGCCGTCGAAGATAAATTCTCTTCTTCCGGGTGCTGTAATTTGCTTTGCTGGTTTCTTTCAAGCTTTGAAGATAATTTCTCTTTTTCTTATCTTCTCTCAGCTCGTCACGCTCACGCCTTCTTCTGGCTTCTTCTAGTAGCCTGCCTGTAATCTCGGTTAATGAGAGGCTTTCTTTTGGCAATACCTCTAACGAAGTCACATAGTCATCATAGCTTTGATCTAATGAAGATAATATTATGTAGACTTGTTGCAGTTCATTAAATATAAGCTCTTTTTCTTGCAATTCTTGAAAAATGCTCTTCATACAGTTTAAATGAACTAACATATCTCCATTCCTCTGAAGATGCGTTCGAAAAAGCTTCCGTGTAAGATTTATATGTGCTCCTACACTGTCCCGAACATAAATCTTCCTGAGGTTCTCCCAGCAGTTTGCAGCATTTTCTTCTCCACGAATATGGACAAGCTGCTGATCACAGAGAGTCAGTCCTATGATGCATAAAGCCTGCTCATTCTTCAGTTTAAAGTCTTGTAACTTTTTGTTATCATCATCAGCAGGATCCCAGCTACTCACATCTGGTGGGTTTGCTATAATGTCCCACAAACCTTCTTTACGTAGAAGTAAACTACATTTCATTGACCATGAAACATAGTTTGTTCCATCCAGCCTGGATATCATGGACAGTTGTGACAAATTTACTTGTGCCATTACTCTTCAGATATTTTGACTATTTTAAACTAATTAAAACAGTTTGTTTTTACAGTAATGTGCAACTCACACCAACTCTCTCTGCTATATCCTGGTTAGTTAGACTATGCTGCTGGGCCCATAACCAATGTTAGTGTTTGGGGATTAACCCCTAGCAGAGTATTGCAGCAGTAGTCAAACCAGGCAGCCAAACAAGAGTGGAAGGGCCCCAGAGTATACACACACTGAACACAAACACTGTTTGTAGTTTAAATAGTTTTTAATCCATTTAGAGTTTAAAGCATTGTCATTCAGTCCATTAAGTCATTCACAGTATTTCCATCCAGTAAGACTCACTATTATAGTCCAAGTTAAGAGTCCTTGCAATATCTTTATCAGCCGATAAAGATATCTTCTCCTCCTCCGGTGCCTCTCTCCAGAGGAACAAACGCTGGATATTCAGCAAGAAGTTCAAACAGTAGAACAGTAGAATTACGCAGTAAATCAGCAAACAGTAGCAAACAAGAACAGTTCAGTCACAGGCACTCACAGTCAGTAATCACAGTTAGTCACAGTAAGACACAGTTAGTCGCAGTAAGAATTTCCAGCTTCTAATGCTTCCTTATATTGTAACTTCTAACCGCACCCTTAATGGGCTAATTGCCTGCAACATTGTGCTTAAAGTGATAAGCACTTAAACCATGATATCTAAGTTTTATATATTTATTCACCCAAACCATATTTGGTATCAATGGTATCAAACCATATTTGGTACCTAACAACACTGAAGGGTAGGATGGCAGGAGCAGATTCCAAAGAGTGGGGAAGAGAAGAGAACGCACACCCCAGACCTGAATTAACAATAGAATAGAATAGAATAGAATAGAATAGAATAGAATAGAATAGAATAGAATAGAATAGAATAACAGAGTTGGAAGGGACCTTGGAGATCTACTAGTCCAACTCCCTGCCTAGGCAGGAAACCTTACACCACTTCAGACAAATGGTTATCCAACATCTTTTTTTAAAACTTCCAGTGTTGGAGCATTCACAACTTCTGGAGGCAAGTTGTTCCACTGATTAATTGTTTTAACTGTCAGGAAATTTCTCCTTAGTTCTAAGTTGCTTCTTTCCTTGATTAGTTGATTAATTTCCACCCATTGCTTCTTGTCCTGTCCTCCGGTGCTTTGGAGAATACCTTGACTCCCTCTTTTTTGTGGCAGCCCCTGAGATATTGGAACACTGCTATCATATCTCCCCTAGTCCTTCTTTTCATTAGACTAGACATACCCAGTTCCTGCAACTGTTCTTCATATGTTTTAGCCTCCAGTCCCCTAATCATCTTTGTTGCTCTTCTCTGCACTCTTTCTAGAGGCTCAACATCTTTTTTACACCGTAATGACCAAAACTGAATGCAGTATTCCAAGTGTGGCCTTACCGAGGCATTATAAAGTGGTATTAACCCTTCACATGATCTTGATTCTATCCCTCTGTTTATGCAGCCTAGAACTATATTGGCTTTTTTGGCAGCTGCTGCACACTGCTGGCTCATATTTAAATGGTTGTCCACTAGGACTCCAAGATCCCTCTCACAGTTACCATTATTGAACAAGGTACCACATATGCTGTACCTGTGCATTTGTTTTTTCTTGCCTAAATGGAGAACCTTACTTTTTTCACCATTGATTTTCATTTTGTTAGATAGCACCCAATGTTCAAGTCTGTCAAGATCCTTCTGTATCTTAAGCCTATCTTCTGGAGTGTTGGCTATTCCTGCCAGCTTGGTGTCGTCTGCAAATTTGATGAGTTCCCCATCCTCGTCCAAGTCATTGATGAAGAGTTGAAGAGTGTTGGGCCTAAAACAGATCCTTGGGGTACTCCACTGCATACTTCCCTCCATGTAGATGCAGTTCCATTGAGAACTACATGTTGAGTGCAGTTGGTCAGCCAGTTACAAATCCATCTGCTGTCTAACCCACATTTTTCTACTTTATCTAGTAGTAGGTTATGGTCTACTTTATCAAATGCCTTACTGAAGTCCAAGTAAATTATATCAACAGCATTCCTCTGGTCAGCTAATTTTATCACTTTGTCAAAGAATGCAATAAGATTAGTCTGGCATGATCTGTTTTTAACAGATCCCATGTTGGCTTTTGGTGATTACTTTGTTTGCTTCTAAGTGTTCGCTGATTTGTTGCTTGATTATCTTTTCCAGAATCTTCCCTGGTATTGAGGCCAAGCTGATAGGTCTGTAGTTTCCTGGATCTATTTTCTTTCCTTTTTTGAAGATGGGAACTACATCAGCTCTTTTCCAGTTCTCTGGCAGATCCCCAGTGCTCCAGATCTTTGAAAGATATAGTGGTTCTGAGATCTCATCTGCCAGTTCCTTCAGAACCTTGTCGTGTAATCCATCTGGTCCTGGTGATTTGAACTCGTCTAGGGTAGACAGGTGTTCACTTACCATTTTCTTCCCTGTTTTAACTTGTGTTCCTATTCTGTTCTTTGTGGTGCTGTTTTTGATAGGTTGGACTGTTTTTTTCCCTTTGTGTAAAGACAGATTCAAAAACCGAGTTAAGTAGTTCTGCTTTCTCCCTGTTGCTTGTCACCTTCTTACCACTTTCTCCCAGCAATGGACCAATTGTTTCCTTGACTTTTTTCTTGTTTTTAACATGTTGGAAGAAGCTTTTTAATTATTTTTTAGTTTTGTCGCAAGCCTTTGTTCATTGTGAGCCTTAGCTTTCCTCACTTCATCTTTACAGGCTGGGGCTATTTCCTGATATTCTGCCTTAGTTATTTGCCCCTCTTTCTACTTTTTATACTTCTCCTTTTTGTCTTTCAATTTGTCAGAGAGTTCTTTATGCAGCCATGCTGGTTTCTTTTGAGAGCTGTTATTTTTCTTCTTCACTGGCATTGTGCTAGACTGGGCTTTATAATCTCACTTTTCAAAATTTCCCAAGCTTCTTAAGTTGTTTTCCCCTTGAGGATTCTCACCCATGGAATCCTTCCCAAGCTCTCTCTACCTCTATTGAAATTAGCTCTCTTAAAGTCTAAGACTCTAGTTTTACTTGTTCTACTACTTGTGCTTGCATAATGTTGAAGTCCAATATTGCATGATCACTTGCCCCCAGGGTTCCTGTAGCTTCAACACCTTCTATCATTTCATCTCTGTTAGTGAGAATTAAATTGGTTAATGGATAAAACAAATCAGGATTTAATACATAAAAACCTGCTTGAGATTTTTTTAGTCCATCAACACAATTTAAGAATTAAAATTATTGAATTTAAGCAATTTAATGGGAGTAGTGTATACATGAGATAAGAGAAGGGAAGGAAAAAAGCACTTGCTCATTGTAACCCTGAACAATCTTTCACTGCTGAAAAATACCACATAAAAATTATAATTTGTGTTCCTTGGAGTGAATCCTAAACTGTATCAAAGAATTCAGTTTATATTTTTACACAAACTTACGGGTCCATCAATTTTTTGTTATGGTCATAGACCAACTTAAGGGTGAGATACAACAATAATGTAAAAAAAATAAAAAAATAAAAATAAAAATTATACAAGATAAACATAAAAATGCATTTTAAAAAGCTGACGTATGCTTGTGTACACACACACAAGTTTTTAAAAAATCTATAGGGAGGTGTCAGAACATTAGATAAATACAAAAACATAAAAGTTATATATTAGCCATAATACATAGTATATGGCTACATATAATACTATACATAATGCATAGTATATGGCTAATTCAATCTATCGTAATGCAAAACACTCTTAACTAATAATGTAAATCTCAATAAGGTTAACATGAGGCATAGGTCATCATCTGATGAATTTTAAGAGATGCTATGCAACTTGGCAATACTTTAACTTATTGCTATTTTCAATTAACTTGAGTCTGGGCATGTATAGTAGATACTGAGTATTCTTAGTTTGAGTTGATCATAGTTATCCTGCCTAGGAATTACCATCTTGATTTAATATCTTTAGTATCCCTGACAATAATGCCAGCTGGGGTAAGACTTTGTAACAGGGTCAGTAACAACATAGTAACAACAGAAAAGGAAAGATAAAGCTAAAAGTATAAAAAGAAGTGATGGAAATGGGGCTTTGCAAGCATGAAGGAAACCAATCCACATAGGAGGAGAAACTCCAATACATAAAATATGGCACTGAAAAACCATTTTCACTGGAGTAAGGAATAAGATTGGTTTGGTGAGGCCAGAACTGTTCCCAGACTAAAAAAAAAAAAAAACTGTTTATAGCAACACGGATCAGGTATCAAAAGTGGGATGTAAAAGTGCAATGAAAAAGACAAAAATTTAAACCTTGAGTAAAGTTCTGTATCAGAGCTTTCATGTCTGTGTACTGCAGTGGAATTATATTATGTATTTATATGACTTCACTCCTGTCTGCGCTAAAGAGGCTAACGTTTCTGAGTCATGTCTGTGAGCCTTTTGCCAAATGGGCCGAGGCCTTAATAAGATTTAAGTGGAGGGAGTTAGGATTTACAGCCAGGCTGCCGTGAACCTTGACAGTTGCCAAGATAATTTGAAGATGTAAGTGAAATGTCTGGACTTGTTTAGGTGCCTGATTATGAGTTTTGAGATTGGAAGATTCTCCTATACTTACCAAGGAACCATAGGTAAGAGCACCAAACTCTTCACAACTAGATCTGAAGATGGTCATGTTACCAGACCAAAACCACAAGGAAGTCTCAGAGGGCATGGAAGGAGGGAGGGAGGAGGGAGTGCAGTCAAGAAGGACAGATGAGAAAAGCAACATTCCACTGCCACAGGGCAAGCTCCATCCTTTTTGTGCTTAGTGCTTTTTGCACTAATGGTGCACACACACACACACACGAAAGTGGTAAAGTTCATACTGCAATGCTGCTTTCATTATTTTCACAAAACCCTTACTCCCTCCCTTCTCCTTCCCCCGTCATGTGTATGCCTCTGCTAGATACGACTATTGAAAGAGGAGCTTCTTATTGTGTTGTACACATTCACCTGGAGCACAGAATATTAAAAACATTAATCAGGAAAAATCTGATGGAATGGAGCATTTTAAGCTGGATGGAATGGAGCATTTATAAGCTGGATGTTTTAGGAATAAGTGGACTGAAATGGACCATTTTAAATTAGAGTATATGATATCCCACTCAAAACCATATGTAGGAGAGGACCCCCAAAAAGCACATCACACAGTATGGGCCTGGCTGAGCAATTAACAAGATTGTCTCTATTAAAAATAATAGGTAGCAGATTAACATCAATAATGTTCATACAAAGATATGCACCAACTACAGATGCAACTATGAAAAAGGTTGGAAGTGGTTCAGCTTTTATTTTTGGGGGAAAATGGATTAATTAGAAAAAATATTTCACAGAATATATAGCTCTGAAGTCAAAACAGTTGAAAATATTCTGCTTTTCTTCTTTCAGGTCCAGGAATCTCATCATATGCTAATGCTGTGGAAAATGTCAGTGTCCCTCTAAAGCACTGCATGGATTCAGCAAAGGAGATTGTGCCACAGGGAAAGCATCAGGAGACACCTGTTTACTTAGGGGCAACAGCTGGCATGCGGCTGCTGAGGTATCCTAGAGAAAGCAGCCTGCACTTTTTTTTAATGTTTCATAGGAATGAGCTCAGAGAAAAACAGGCTTTTAAATGTTTATTTGGATAGGCATTTTTTATCAGTTTCCCATGAGATGCTTGCATTTTGCTAACCCGCTGTTTGTGTATTTGGTTACGGGTGAATCTATTTCAGTGTCCAATTATATAAATAAAGGGCAGTTCAGTTTAGCATATATTTCTGGATCTAGCACAACAATGTGGCATGCATTCCTGTTTTCCCATATCCTTTCAGTTTCATTGGTTTTGTGGGTTTAGCTCACAAAAACCAGTGAGGGTCGGAACAGAAGATATTTCTCATATTTAAACTTTGATATCTAGAATTCTGCCATAAGCCACTGCTAAATAAGGGCGTGCCATTGTTTGAGGCACTTGTTCCGCAGACCACTTGCCTTCTTTCTATGCCAGTGTTGCCAGTGTTGTCAGTAAAGGCCTTGACAACAACCTTTTGGGGTGACTCCTACCTATAGTTCATATTCAGAAAACAGAGAATTGTTTGTAAATTCTTTTCTATCTTACATTAAGAACACCATATGAAAGTAATCAGGAAAAGGCTGAAGGTTTTAAAGGAACAATAGACCAAATGAGTCTTTCTCCTTTTCCCATCTTCTAAAAATTCATTTTGGATAATAAGTATCTTATTCTCTCACCATTTTCCAGAATGCATTTTCAAGAAGAAAAAAATATGAGGACTGTTCCTAAAGAATCCTATATATTTCCCCCTTCTTTTTACATGCAGTTTGAAAAATAAGGATGCTGCGAGGAAGCTTCTCTCTGAGGTGGAGGAAACATTGCGTATATATCCCTTCAAGTTCCAGGGCGCCAGGATTCTCAGTGGTGAAGAAGAGGGTGCTTATGGCTGGATCACCCTGAATTACTTACTGGGCAAATTTGCAGAGGTAATATGACATGTCAGAAAGGAAGTGATGACCAGGAATTCTCACTTGATTTGATTTCCTGAGAGTCCTTTTGTTCTTCAATTCTATTCAAAGCTGTAGGAGACTACCAGACATTAAAATGAAATATAATCTAACAAATCCCAGCGAAAGGGTTGAATGGGGGTACTGACCCCAATCCCATATTACAGCATGATTGTTAGAGAGTTTTCCACTTCAGCTTCAACTGATATAGCAAATGGCCTAGAATTTAGTAATTTGTTCCATTGTTCTTACTCTTACGAAGTTTCCATAACAATCAATTGGAATTTGCCTTCCTAAAATGTAAGATCTTTATTCTAAGTTCTTCATTCAGGGAAAATAGAGAAAAGGTCATGACTGTGTGATATTGCTTTCATTTTTGTGCTGTTGTAGTCCCCCCGGTCTGGCTGTTATATCTCTCAGTAACTCTCCTATTTGTTCTTCTTGCAGTCTATCTGGCCAAAAGTATTTGCCCATTCAAGTAGGACAACAGGAGCACTGGATCTTGGAGGAGCATCTACACAGATTACCTTTGTACCAGATCCAGATAAGATTGAATTAACAACAGATATAATAAATTTCCATCTCTATGGCAAGGAGTACAGGGTATATACACATAGCTTCTTATGTTATGGGAAGGACCAAGCTCTTCGCCTCAAGGTGTTACAAGATGTTATTGTAAGTAATGAGTATCAATCTTTTCCTTAGAAGGTGGTTGCTTATCCAATAGTTTGCTTCCTTTAATACAGATAGTCCTTGACTTAACAACTACATTTGGGACCAGAATTTCTTATGTAATGTGGTTGTTAAAAAAGTTGCACCCTACTTTACAACCTCTCTATTATGGTTGTTAAACAAATCACTGCAGCTGTTAAGCAAATTTTGCTTACCCCATTGACTTTGCTTGTCAAAAGCTAGCTGGGAAGGTTGCAAATGATGATCACATGTCCCCAGGACACTGCAACCATCATAAATAAGTATCCGTTGCCAAACCCCTGAATTTTGATCGGGTAACTGTGTGGAAGCTGCAATGGTCACAAGTTAAAGGACCAGCTGTAAGTCACTTTTTTCAACGCCACTGTAACTTCAAACAGTTTCTAAATGAATGTTCAAGGACTGCATGTAATGCAATTATGTTGTAATTCCTGAACCTTTATACAATGAGATTTTGACTGTTCTGGAAACTTCCATCTTATCCTCAGAAAATAAGACTTATTAAGCATAAATGGGAAGTGAGCCAGGACTAGCCATCAGATCAGAGAATCTAACTTACAAAACCTCAGAATTCTGATCTTGCCAATTGTATTCCCTCCCATAAGAGGGAGTACAACAGGATAGGATCCAATGAAAGCACATCATTGTGATACAAACTTGATACTTGTGGGGTGCATCACAGTGCATTACAAATGGAGTAGAGCTTGTGTAACAATACAAAGCTGCTTTTGTAATTTGCCCTCTCTTGAGCCTCTCTGCAGATACCTTACCTTCTAACTAGCTGAAGCTAGCAATAGCATAGCAATAGCATTTAGACTTATATACCGCTTCACAGTGCTTTACAGCCCTCTCTAAGCGGTTTACAGAGTCAGCATATTGCCCCCAACAATCTGGGTCCTCGTTTTACCCACCTCGGAACGATGGAAGGCTGAGTCAATCTTGAGCCTGGTGAGATTAGAACTGCCAAATCCAGGCAAGCAGCAGGCAGCGGAAGTAGTCTGCAGTGCTGCACTCTAACCACTGCCCCAATGTGGCTCTTAAGCAAGTGTGCCCTTTTCTCCTGTCAAACTGTGAAATAGAACATACCAGTGCATATTGTGTTATATACAATAATTGGGATTGTAAGAGAAAAGCACACCACAGCTGTGTCAGACAATATTCCTGCGAACACTAGGTATTTTGTGAATTGGAAAAAAACTGGATAGCAACTTCTGCTGCTAATTATTCTCATATCTTTTTATTTGCACCATAATCACCTTATACCACTAATGCAGCTTTTCCTTGTCTGATGCCATTTAGCTGTATTGGTCTACAATTTTCATCATCTCAGTCAATAGTTGGATATGTACTACATATGGAGAGTATGGGAAAACTCCCTACAGAATCAAGATTCAGAGGACTCATCTAAAATTAATTGAACATATTTTATGTCCCTTTTTACTTTTACTATTTGGCTCAGCTCAACAGTAATTTGAATTTAAAGTAAAAGGCACAAACAAATGTTGACTTTGAGATGCTTATTCTTAGATTAAGAGTTTATGACTTCATCTCAGTTTAATATTGTATTAAATCTTGAGGGTCATTTTCTTAATTTTTAATGTAATCCACTCAGAATTGCCTAAAATGAGACACGGGTAGCAAATTCGATAAGTAAATACACAAACAAACAAACATTTGTAGGAACACTGAATGTGAGAATATGTACAC
This sequence comes from Notechis scutatus, assembly GCF_049901735.1. Classification (NCBI taxonomy): domain Eukaryota; kingdom Metazoa; phylum Chordata; class Lepidosauria; order Squamata; family Elapidae; genus Notechis; species Notechis scutatus. The sequence goes on along the minus strand of NC_142012.1, from coordinate 124,759,639 downwards.
AGTGGATTGTAATAATTTTTCTTCCTAAAGTATTTCCTTCATTTCATCTTTGTGTATGTTATTTTTAAAAAATGAAATACATATATAAAATATATAAGGATTCAAGGGTATAAATGTAGATTCAGGGCAAGCATTTCTTTTCTGACCTAGGCCTCACTGAGCCACAGGCCAGGACTGTGGCTGGAGTTATGCATAATATTGCATTTGCATACTTTGGTTTATTTGGTTTTGGCTTAATAAGATTTTTTTTCCAATCCAATCACTGTGGATTGTAAGCTATGGTTTATGGTTTAATGTGATAAGTGAATGTTCTTGGGCTCGTGTGATTGTTGATGAATTTTAAAACTTTTTTAGTCTTCAACAACTGACAAACTCCAGGACCCATGTTTCCACCAAGGATATGTGAGGACATTTAATGTCTTTGATCTGACCACAAATCCCTGTACAGCACGTAACATCACTGCACCATATTCTCAGATCCAAATCCAAGGTGATGGGAATTATGAAAAATGCTTAGAAAGCATCCAGAGAATCTTTAATACTGAAGACTGTCTTTACTCCAACTGCTCATTCAAGGGCATTTTCTTGCCTGAGGTGTCTGGAGAATTTGGGGTGAGTCTTTTTAACACATTGACAGCTTGGCAATGAACTAAAAGATTTCTGTGATCTATTTCTTGTTTTAAAATTGTTAACCCTATTATCTTCAGCAGTAATCTTCAGCCAGGTTTGAACTGCAAAAATAGAAGCACTGACAAATCAGTCTAATCAAATTACTGTCGTAAATGGCATCTGTAACAAATTGAGGATATAAAAATGACCACAGGTCCATGTTGATTGCATGTGATTACATACCGCTATCACAAAGGTTGATGTGAGTTCATAAATCATGGCATTTATGTGATGGCATCATTACAAAAGTATTGTTTTTTGTCCCTGTTTGATGCCAGCTTCTGTCCTGTTATAGCATGAGCCAACAGAGCTTTGGAAGTGGCGGATGATCTATCACTGTGCTCTCTTTCATGAGGTAGCTGCTCTGCCTCCATTTTTTATTGTTAACAAGTGATTTCTGTTTGCAAATAAAGTGCTATGTGTGCTTGTTCACATAAAGCAATAGGAGAAACTCCTGGGTTGTTGGTTTTTTTACATGTAATATTGAATTGGAACTCCCAACCATGAACAGAAGAAGCATAACTTAGAGGTAGAGTCACTGCCACTTTGCAGGTGGAAAGTCTCACATTCACTGTCTGTCATCTCTAATAAAAAGACAGCAGTGATGTGGCTCAAGTCCCTGGAAACTGATGTAAATCAGAATGATTGGCTAAAATAAAGTTGGATAGTTCGTGGTCTAGCATCTTATTTATTATGTACACCAGGTCCTTACCTATCATAACATGGTTTATTTCTTTGCATATAACATATTATATCAATGTAGCAATTGTGTTTTGTTCACCCAGTTCACATTAGTGTGCAGTTTCCAACTAATCATTGAGTACAGACAGTTGTGGACTAGATGAATAATTTGAACAGATATTTGTTCAGAAAACATCTCCTTTATGCTAAATATTGCTGATAGCAATATTTTATTTCCATTTATTTATAACATTTGTAAGGCACCTCAATTTATTATGACTGAGTGGCTTACAAAGATGCAACTATGAAAAAAATATTTTTTTTCTTTCCTGAATAATTTCATATTACTTGATCTTTAGGCATTTTCTGCTTTCTACTATGTAATGAATTTTCTAAATGTGACCGAAAAACCTATGGACCAAGTGATAGAAACAGTGAAGAACTTTTGCTCCAAATCCTGGAATGAGGTATGTCATTTTTTTTCAAACAAAAAGATCATGGATCTTGACTCATACTGCGAGTGCAGAGGTGGGATTCAAATATTTTTACTACCGGTTCTGTAGACGTGGCTTGGTGGGCGTGACAGGGGAAGGATACTGTAAAATCTCCAGTCAGAGGTGGTATTTTCCAGTTTTCCAAACTACTCAAAATTTCTGCTACCGGTTCTCCAGAACTGGTCAGAACCTACTGAATGCCATCTCTGAGCGAGTGGCCTCCAATTAGTGCTAATTGTGTGAGATTAGTTCCGCTTGATTTTCCAACTCAGAAATCAAAGCAAGGGAAGGGAAATCTCTAAAATCCATTTATCCTACAAACGTAGAGTCCTCATGGCATGTGAAAAGGTTGTTCATTTGAAAACAGACAGATGAATTGTGATAGCTCCAAGGATTAATATTTATGTGGAAGACAAAGTGCCTCAGTCTTTATAAAAGAGGAGGAAAGTCAAAGAAATAAACTTGTTTCTTTTTTCTCTGTCTAGGTGAAAGTCGAATTTCCTGAGATAAAAGAGAAATACTTGAGCGAGTACTGTTTCTCAAGTACATATATTATCTCCCTGCTCGGTCAGAGATATAACTTCACTAAGGAAAAATGGCAGAATATCCACTTCCTAGAGAAGGTATCTTTAACATTCAGTGGTGGAAATTAAGGAGTGGTGGTGGAGATTTATTTTAGAAGCTCCCAAAAACTTTACAGTCTAAAATTAATCATTTGGTTAAAAATCTTTTACACTAAGAATATATGGAAGGAACCAAAGACAAGTGCAAGCTACAATAAAAATGTATTCATAAATCTGCAAAAGACATCCAGAGATAAGACTATTTACATTTCATAGGACAAGGTAATCTACATTGTTGGTACAGCAATTGAAAAGCCTTATCCCTTACCATGTCTCACTCAGGTGTGATACAGAGGACGGTTTCTAGTATTTTATGAAGCAGGTAGATCAATATGGAAGGAGGTTAAGTGCAATATCATGAGCACAAAGTATTAAGAACTTTGAAGGCCAGGGATAACTCTTTGAATGGATTCACACAACATGCTTATCTTGGTTGTTGAATTTTCTGAAAATTTTCTGGTTGTTCATAATTTATAGAATCATAAGCTAACTAAAAGGGCCACCTTGGCCCTTATGTAATTTCATAAAAAGTAACCAAGCTTAAAACCAATGATTTTAGCAAAATAGTGTGAATTCAGTTGCTAAACCTTTGATTGACTTGGTTAAACTTATTATGCAAACCTAGCCACTGAATTGTTGGAGAAAGTTGCATGTGAGCCAGTTTGTTCTAGTGGTTAAGGCTCCAGGCTCAAAAGCAGGAGACTGTGAGTTCCAGTCCCATTTTAGGCATGAAAGCTGACTGGGTGACCTTAGGCCGATTACTCATAGCCTAACTCACCTTACAGGGCTGTTGTTCTGGGAAAAATAGGAGGAGGAAGGAGTACTAGATATGTTCATGCTTTGAGTTGTTTATACAAATAATAAAGGTGGAATATAAATAATAAATAAATCAATTTAAACCATGAAGTGTTTGAACCACTTTTCTTGGAGTTGTTTGATATTTCATTGAGTGATTCTTCTTGTCTCCTTCATTTCAGATTGAAAACAGTGACGCAGGATGGACACTGGGCTATATGCTAAACCTTACCAACATGATCCCTGCAGAACAGCCCTACACACACCTCTTGTCTCACACAGGTTTTATCAGCTTCATTGTCATCTGCTCTGCTCTAGTAATGACTCTGCTCTTAGTAGGCTGGATTATATATCATAAACCAAAGTGCCTGAGAAAGGAAATAATTTAAGATGCAGAAGGACATTTGACACATCAATGGAAACATTGTGGTCAAGAACAGGGGTTGTACTTTCCTACTCTGCTCTGCTGAAATACCTAGTTTATATGAGAGCTTTCTGGACCATTTGCTCCGGCACCAACAGATGCCAAAACAACAGCATGATACCATTTTCTTCATCTCCCTCAGATTGAAGTTTCACTTTTCATCCTACCCTAATTGAAGGTTGATAAATTCTTGCATGTTGTATTAAAACAAAACCCCACTTCTCTCAGGTATGCCACTTCATACATTGCTTTGGTCCTGGAAATATAGCATAGGGACATCCAGTCAGATGGCCTGAACACTGCAAGGACTAACTTATACCAATAGCTGCAGCTGCTCTCAGATCATGTGTTTTCTTTCATCCTACTGGGGAAAAAAACACAAGCATTCAGAAATACCATCTACTACCCAATTAGAGTTTTGAAGTAGTCCTTTATCAGAATTGTGATAGTATTTGTATTATTTCATTGTAGTAGTATTTGTAATAATTCATCTGTGAAAGAGGTTGAAAGTGCAAACCTTTGACAATAACTTATCAACTGCTGGGAGAAGAAGGGAAGAGTTCTCTCTACTAAAAGCTAAAGAATAAAATGCAGCTTATGAATTTGCAGCTTGACCAGAAAAAAGAGCAGTAAATTATTCCTGATGTGTAACAGTTGGTACCTGAGTAACAGGCCTTGCACTGATGAACTGTTTGTGAAGTGTTTGGATTCACTGTCAGCTGCCTTATGTAAGTTATATAGTTCTTGGGCACTGAGGTTTGATTTCACACTTTATATTATCAAAATCCATTGGTATTATTATTATTATTCAAAACCTATACGGGGAAGAGGGAACCAAACCTTTTGCAACTGAATTCATATGCTTGCAATGCAGAAGTTCTTAAGGGTAAAACCTGTGGAAAAATAATTCCTTCTTACAAGCACCAAAAGAATGTTCCTAGGAAAAAACTAAATATGGTTTGATTTGCACTGAGGTTTTAACATAAATTAAGAATACAGGTAGTCCTTGATTTGCAACAGTTCATTTAGTGACTATTCAAACTTACAACGGCATTAAAAAGTGAGTTATGACCATTTTTCACACTTATGACCAATATAGCATCCTCATAATCACATGATCAGAATTCAGACACTTGGCAACCGGTTCATATTTATGATGGTTGCCGTGTTCCTGGTTCGTGCGATCAACTTTTGCAACCTTCTTGACAAGCAAAGTCAATGGGGAAACCAGATTCACTTAACAACTGTGTTTGTAACTTAACAACTGCAATGATTCACTTAACAACTGTGGCAAGAAACTTTGTAAAATGGGGCAAAACTCACTTAACAAATGCCTCACTTAGCAATATAAATTTTGTACTCAATTGTGGTCGTAAGTCGAGGACTACCTCAAAGCATTTCCAGCATTCCTATAACAAATGAGCCAGTCTGTTAATCTAGTCTGTCTACTGATTAGCAAACCTAAGTTATCCTCTGGTAACATTACTGATCCAGCAACATTTGAAAAGATCTTTAATCAGCAGACAACCTGCCTGTACATCTGTGCCACTCTTGCTATTTGCTCAGGATAGCAATGTTCCTGCCAATCTCAACTCTTCTGGAGAACCAGACCAGTGAAATAAGCTGTCATCCACCAATAATCATGGCTTTAGTTAGGGAAGATTCATGCAAACAGAGTTGATACAGTAGGAAAAAAAAGTAAAAGCCAGTTTGGCATAGTGGTTAAGATACCAGGCTAGAAAGTGGAAGACCATGAGTTCAAGTCCCACCTTAGCCATGAAAGCCAGCTTGGTGACTTTGGGCCAGTAACTCTCTCTCAGCACAACCCACCTCACAGGATTGTTGCTGTGGGGAAAATAGGAGGAGGAAGATGTGTGCGATATGTTTGCCACCTTGGGCTATTTGTAAAAATAATAAAGGTGGGATAATTAAATAAATGCATACGTGTGGTCAAGCAGATTTTTCACCCACCAGCTATCCACTTTTCAGAAGATTAGAGTTATCTTGTGTTGCATATTAGATCAAACCTGAGAGTTTAAATGGTAGAATCACATGGTGGAAAATATGGGGAGATAATCACAGATCCAGAGGCTGACAGTTGATCTGGCAGACATCTGATACTGGCATTGAAGGAACTAGGAACTAGGATAGATAAAGATAATTTTCATGCTGTTTGGTTAATTTAAGGAATCTGCTTTTATTTAATCCATAATTATAGAAATATAAAAATAGAATATAGAAACATTCTTTAACATAATGAAAAAGTGATTTAAATATGTTAAGCATTGGTCTATTTAGGGCATGCTTTTCTTAAACTATAGTAGCTTTTTTCATTTCTTAGTTATAAACCATATTTTATAAACTACAGTGTCTGAGATGACACATTGTACTAAGTCATAACATGGCACGCTTTGTCTTCATACAATGTATAACTCTAAAATTGGCATGAATTTTAATGGCCCTTATTTAACACAAAATGTTTTTCAACAATATGGTTCCCACCTCAGGAATTTTATTTCAAACAAGTATGCTTTTGACAAGTAATGACATGGATTACCCTTTAAAAGAGTTTGCAAAGAAATGAAAGAAGATAGTATTTAAAATCCGATGAATAGAAGTAATAGTATGCTTCAATAGAACTTGAATGAGAATTCTGAATCAAGTATGAAACATACTCATGCCAGACTCATATTTATGCCCGGTAAGTATTGACCACTTTTATGTGTCAGAATTGTTGGGAATCTTGCCTTAGTGAGAATAAGCACATAATGCCACATATTCACATGCCAATTACTCAAAACAAGCATTCATTTTGCACTAATTTTTTAAAAGCTTTTTTACTAGTCACCAAATGTATTCATGTTAGTGAGTTGGTTTTCTAAATGAGTTGCATTTAAACTCATTCATCTTTGCACATTCAAAGCCTTCCTTAGTTAAAATATAGACTAAATGAATAAAAATAAATAAATGTTTTACCTACTTCCAGCTATTTTGAAATTTTAATAGGGGGAAAAATTAGTTGACATTCAGTATTTTTCTGCCTTACTGGTTGGAGTGAGATAGTCATAAAAACAAGTAACAATCTCCTTATTTCTGCCAGTCTGATACTATTCAGATGTGCTGGACTACAATCTCCATCATCCCCAGCTAGCACATCCAGTCCTCTTGTAGAAAAGATGGTGGCACTGATAGTCCTACATTCCTGGAAGGCCCCATGATTGGGGAAAGCTTGTCTACCTCTTCATATTGATCCTAGTTAATAAGTGTCTGTTATTCTTTTTTGATTTAATCTGTCCAAATTACACAATGTATTAGGTTCCTTATCCTGTTACTGGGGTTGCTGCTGAATTCATACTCTTTAAGAGGCTGATTTGCAAGAATCCCAACTGTAGGCATATGGTGGGAAGGGAATTAAGAGCAAGGAATGTATAGTATATTATTAAACATCTGTGCCTGGTAGCCCTCTTGGCTGCAGGCTTGGAGGAAGAATAATTCAGGACAGGTGATGCTGGGAAGCTGTCACATATTTCCTGAAAATAGTTTAAACCTTGTCTTGTCTTTCCTGTTCCAAATGAAACAAATATTCACTTTATACACGTGTACATCTCTGTATTTATATGGCATATTAAAAATGCTTTGATTAATGTCATTGGTGTTTGTCCATTATTTCCCAAATGAAGGAAGAGAACAGCATGGCAAGAGAAACAACTTTCTCAATTAACAGCATCTACTTAGTTAGATAAGGGTCAATGGTACTACTTCTCTTGTGGCTATGTAGAGATTCTAGGCTGACTCCCCTTTTCACTCCACCTCCAGGTTCTGCCATTACCAAATGGGTCAAATTGTGTAGGTGAAGGGATTCTCCTATACAATTTGACCCAGAAGGTAATACCAAAAATGCCCAAACATGGGATTCCAGCAGTTTCACTGGTTACAGATTACAATCTCACTGATGCATCCCAGAAGCTTGAATTGAATTTAATGAGACTGTCTTATTCCTGCTCATTACCCTGAACATTCCTGCTCATTTCCCTGAAACACAAAAATTATGGAGATTGTTCTGCTTAATTAAGGGATGAATTAGGAGAGATTATTTCTCTTATAAATTAAGCCCTCATATGCAGTAAGACAGTATTGAGATAATAAAACAATATTTCATACTGCAGGTATAAAAATCACAAGTTTAATACTCTAGAAAAAATATATTCAATAAAAAATCAAATACAGAAAAGGAGATTAACATTCTTGCCAGATGCAACTCAAACCTTAACTGTTCATTTATTCTGCCTTTTGTTCATCATCACTGATTCAGCTATCTTCTTTTATCCCTTAGGCAGAGCAGAAACCTGAGTCAAAATAGGAATGAACCAGAGCTGAACAAATGGATGTTTCGGTTCAAGATTTGGTCAACTCCTTTCAATGGTTTTACAAATTAAATAATATAAATGGGTGCCTTCTTTGGAATGATTGTATAACAGTGATTTAGAGATTTAACACTGGGTCTTCATTTTTAGAGGAAATTTCAGGAAAAAAAATTTCTAAATAAAAACTTTGAAGCAAAATAGAAGGGTAGCTCAGAACTTTTTTTATTAATATTATTAAAAGATGTAAAGGTAAATCTATAGTGGACCCCAACCTTTTTGTACCAGGGCCGGTTAAATTGAGAAAATTTTGCAAGGGAGTCGGGGGGAAGAGAAAAGAGGAGGCTTTTCTGCTGCTCCAGGATCCATGGAAGACACTGCTTCAAAGATTGCAATTACCTTATAAATTAACGCAGCTATTCCGATATGTTAAAAACCCATTTGTGTTGAGATCATATGAAGTAGTCTAAACTGAAATATGAGTTTTTTTGTTCCAAAGTATGTGTTGGGGTCTCATGGAAATTTTATACTCTGACATTACATTGTTCTTATTTGAGCCTGTTATCAAACTTATATCTCTTAAGCATTTTGCATAAACTCTGACATGTTTGTCCTACACAGAATTCAGAGAAAATTGTTGGCAGATGATGGCATATATAACATTAGAGGAAGAACGTATGAAGATACCTCTACTGTTGTGTGAAATTGTTGATGTTTGTGTTGGTGTAATTGGGTTTGTTTTAGGGTGGTTCCAATGTTAGCATCACTGTTTTGTTGTTGCTTGTTACGAGAATTTGTGAATGATTGAAAAGTGATTTAGAGATTTGATGACTGGGTTTGCCAAGTCTTAGTATTATTGCTTCTTTCTTCCAAAAGGAAAATGGAAAGAGGGAGATGAAAAATCAGAAGGGGGTCTGGTAGCAGCTTTTCAGATTAATAATATTTTAAAAGATGTAAAATGTCATAAGCTATAGTTGACCTCATCAGAAGCATGGCATAGCTAAATTGATGTAAGATTTAAAATGAAATGAGTCGGGAAGGGAAAACAGGGTTTTTATGCAGATACAGGATACATGTGACAAAGATTGCAATTACCTTATAAATTAACCAGTATGATATGTTAAAAACCCATTTGTGTTGAGATCATATGAAGTAGTCTAAACTGAAATATGAGTTTTTTTGTTCCAAAGTATGTGTTGGGGTCTCATGGAAATTTTATACTCTGACATTACATTGTTCTTATTTGAGCCTGTTATCAAACTTATATCTCTTAAGCATTTTGCATAAACTCTGACATGTTTGTCCTACACAGAATTCAGAGAAAATTGTTGGCAGATGATGGCATATATAACATTAGAGGAAGAACGTATGAAGATACCTCTACTGTTGTGTGAAATTGTTGATGTTTGTGTTGGTGTAATTGGGTTTGTTTTAGGGGGTGGTTCCAATGTTAGCATCACTGTTTTGTTGTTGCTTGTTATTTGTGAGAATTTCCTTCAAGCTAAATGGTTGATGGTAAGGCAAGTACAGGTCCATCAAGTGCCTAAGAAAGTATAATGTTGACTTCCGGTTTGGGCTTCTTCGGCAATGGATTGAAATCGCGATCGTCCACAGTTTTGATCCATGCTTGCCACTGGAGCTCCCTGAGCCGCCCGGATTCGGGGCTGAAGCCACCCTGTAGAGGTGGTGAAGAAGGGGGAGCCGTCAGCGGGGTTGAGGAGAGCCGCATCTCTCCTCCTTGGCTGGCCATTACTCCCTTTCCCAAAGGCAGTTGCAGCGGTGGTCAGAAGAAAGAAAGCAGCAGAGGGAAAAAGGGTGGAATCAGGAAAATGGAGGAGACCACCTGGAACTTTAAAAAAAATGATAGTGGAATTTTAACAAGGCTTGCAAAAGATACATTGTAGCTGAAACTTTGTTACAAGAGAACAAAGCCCCTGGAAAGAGAAAGCGAGAAAATAAGCAAGAAACAGTTTTGGATTATTGGATGATTCCTGGAACTTTGGATGGAGGATCCTAATGAAATAAAATAAAATCAACTGGGGGTTGTTTAAATTTTTTTTAAATGGCATCTCTCCTTGAAGAGTTAAAAATGAGACTTAAAGAACAAAAAGAAGAAGCACAAGACGGAAGAGGATCTTTTGGCTTCGTATTTCAATTTTTAGAAATGGAGATCTTGAACTATGAAAAACAACAAGAAATGCTGGCAGAACAAGAAGGGCGGGACAACGAAGAACCATCTTCAATGACCAAGCAATTTTAAGTGGGGTAAAAAAGGGAAAGCGGGGAAAGGGAGTTAAAAACTTAAGTACTGAAGCAACAACCAAAAAAAAGAGTAATTTGAAAAGTAATCATAATATCAGGAAGAAGCAAAAGGGAGGATCACAGAAGGAAGAATCAGATAGAAAAGGGAATAAAAAGGGGAGGGAGAAGAAAGGGAAGAGGGAAAGGAAAAGAAGCTACAAAATACAGAAACAAGATATAGAGGTACAGGAAAAACGTACAAGAATTAAAGGTATAAACCTATTTAAAAGACACAGAGACAATGGTTAAAATTTAACTTAAGGAGAGGATTCTGCAAAGGTGCATGGGATAGCATTGTTAGATGATTAAAGTGATAGAAAAAAATTATATTGATGGAATATTTGTTTGTGGAATATTGTAGTGGAATATTTGTTTGTAAAGAGAATAAGGCTCTCAATTATTTAAAAAGAACATTTAAAAAAACTGAAAAGAAACATGGAAGATTTTTATCAGTTGATAAGGTGAACTTGAATAATAATAATAACTTTACTGACTACTGTTAATAACTACTGTTTGGTTTTTTTTAATTTAAAGACAGTAATAAATAAAACATGAAATATAGATGATTAAAGTGAAAGACAACTGATATTACTAGGTAATGTATGTTAAAAGAAATAGAAATGTAAAAGATTGTTATTAATATTAATGGCAGAGCTGTACTTGAATAGAATAATTATTCAATTTACTATTGTTATACATATATACACAGATATATATATACATATATACTTTTTTCTTTTAAGAATTTAGTGTGTATTTTAAGGGAATGTACCAAGCAGAATTCAATTGAAAATAGGTATGTGTTATAAAATAGAGGTTAGAAAATGAATGTTATAACTGTAAGGATGTAACTTAAATTTTTAAATAAGATTTGAAAAAAAGATACAAAGGTGTTACACTCCAGTCTAGTAATTACAGGGGAAAATTTGTTTCATGAGAAAAGATAATATAAAATTGTAAACAGGACATACGAAAGTATAAAAACATTGATTAGAAAGATTTTAAAAATTAGAAAAAGATATGTAATTGAATTAAGAAAGGAATGAGATAATTTAAAATAAGGCTATAGGAAGTAAAGAAAGGGAAAATCTATTGAAAAATTGTGAAAATAGTTGTAAGGTATGGATTAGGATGTATAAGATAAATATGTATTGAGTTTATGTCTGTATGGAGAAGTGATAACCTGGGGCCATGCTGTTCTCAAAAAAAAATTATTTCATTTGTATTTGTATGTTTTGTGAAAACTTAAATAAAACTTTTATTAATAAAGAAAGTATAATGTTGATATTCAGTAAGGATTGTAGCTTATAAATAATATGCTTGAATGATTTGAGCTCTGAGCTATAGGTAACAACTACTGCTATTCGGTTACTCTGTTTTCATGGTCTGACTTTTAATATCCTGGTTTATCTATGGGATGGGTAGTTCCATCTGATGAATGCCTGGTTTAATTCCATCAGTTGACCATCTCTGTTAAGCAGGTCAGAACAAATGCAATTATAATATATGGCCTGGCTTATTGAGATCAAATTGGAGATCTGTTTTGGGGTAGAAATTGTACAGAGGGGAGAAGGGATGTCATGGATTTTATTACATTGTCATTGACATAGAGTAGCCAATCATGTACTTTATTACTTCTGCAAACCCTGCTTTTCAGCCTGACTCAGTGCTAATCTGCTATTTGCATCTTATCCTTCTGAAGATATATTATTTGAGCTTTACCTCTTCCCGTAATCCATATCCTATATAATAGTTAGACCCCTCACATCCTGGACATAAACTGTTTCAACTCCTTCCCTCAAAATGACATTATAGAGCCCTGCACACCAGAACAACTAGACACAAGAAGTTTTTTCACGAATGTCATCACTCTGCTAAACAAATAATTCCCTCAACACTGTCCAACTATTTACTAAGTCTGCATTACTATTACTATTAATCCTCCCATCCTTCCTTTCACCCATCTCCTCCCACTTATGACTGTATGACTGTAACTTTGTTGCTTGTATCCTAACGATTTTTATTGACTGTTTCCTAGTATGATTTGATCGCTTGATGACTATTATTAAGTGTTGTACCTTATGATTCTTGACTCTTGACGAATGTATCTTTTCTTTTATGTACACTGAGAGCATTTGCACCCAGACAAATTCCTTGTGTGTCCAATCACACTTGGCCAATAAAGAATTCTATTCTATTCTATATATCTCATAATACATATTGCAGGCTAAAGTGGGACTGGTCTTCTTAATAGTAGGCTGTATAATGCCCTCTATGTTGATTGGGCTGATAAAGCTTCTATAAATGACATTTCTATAAAATAAACTTGAAGAAGAATAAATATTTGAAGCACAATTTATTAGGCAATGTGAGAACACATCTTCAGTTTATGTAGTTTGATAGATGCTGAATTTGAGATGTTGCAAAATGAATGAACATGAGAATTATCCTGAATTGTTATTATGTCACTAATAAAACAAATATATTAGAAAGACTTGTAGTCAGGTTAGACCTACATTGACTGGAAATGCAGAGCACTTTTGTGAGCATGTAATGGTATGTTGGTAGCTGAGAATATGAATGGTTATCTATGAATGTAACAAAATTATATGTTGCAATAAAGATCAGGAATCTGAAAATTAAGCTAGTTATGTTTCACAGGAAAAAATAAGTTATAAGATGCATAAATGGTTTAAAATAACAGCAAATAGATCAGTGGATGTGCTTTGGCAATATGTTTAATGAGGAGGAACATTTTATTAGGAGTTTAAAACAATTTTTAGTTTTTCCTTCAATTCAGGATGGCCATCATCTTCTTACATCAGGGTCTTACCATAATTTATTTCATCTAGAAAAATTGCACATTATTTTCAGATGCTAAAACTGAATGCAAACCAAAGACTGTTAGAGTGCATGCTGCACCTGGCTTAAAACATGGCCAACTTAAAACCTTCATTTGTGTCCAGTCTGATTGTCAAGGTAACTGTCAGGCCTTTTGTGAATATTTAAGACTATCATATCTAAGCTTTCTATATCTCTTTGCTGCCATCAAACAATATTCCAGATTTTTCAGTCCAGATATAATAGGCGTACAATATCCATTTATATAAAAGCAAAATACCACTCACGTATCATCACAAAATCTCCAGAACCATAAAGCCTACAAACTTGAAATTTGGCATATATGTTCCTCTTGGCTTCTAGGTGCTCACTAAGAAAGAATTTTTCAAGTGACCATCAGAGCAATAGTATTTAGTATATTATTATTAACATGCTCTGATGCTAAAGAGTTCTACTCCCACTCCCCACCCAAAAAGAGATCTGTTCCAAATTCAAAGAATAAGCAGAGGAGAGGAGTTTCAGGTTCAGGTTCACAGTACCAAGCAGCTTTAGTACAGAACAGTTGAGCTAAGCCACGGCCAGGCTCCTTTCTGTCTCCTTGCTCACACAGTAAATAATGTTTCAGTTTCCAAACAGCCCTCAACTCTCTCACACACTGACAGGATGCTAGCCAGATGAACACCAATGGATGCTGGTAGGTAGAGGCAGAATTTTTTCCCCTTATTTTCCTCCCCAAAAACTAAGCCCAACCACATAGTTTCGGAGCAAAATATGGGTATCGAGCTAGTTTATAATGTAATTTGAAAAAGAAACTATGGGTTTCAGATCCTGAGCAAAATTGAGCAAAGGACTTAGAGCTGAGCCAATATCATGCCTCACCATTTGCAGTGCCCTTTGTCCCAGATAACATTTACTATGCAAAACACCCATTTATTTTAAAGCACTGATTCTTTCATGGGATACAAACACTTTATGGGACTTTATAATATAAAAGTATTTTCAGTTCCAATGGCAGTTTTTAAGACAGCTGCCAGACAGCTGCCAGATCTGTTCTAAGATCAGAGAATATGTTCTGACTACACCTACACCTGAATACAGGAGGACCACAGAAAGGAATGTTGTACATATTCAGAGATACTTCCTTTGTTACAGTTGTGTATGCAAGAGCTCTGGCGTGTGGCTGAAAATGTGCTTCTTTCTAGTGAGTCTAGGCAGAAACCAAAACTCCAGTGAAAGATGTCACAGTTCCTGAATACCTTTTCCTGAGAGATTTTGATCAGGTCTCTGTCCTGCCGTGAAGAGCCAGGAGATTTCAGATGCTTGTTTACACTTCAGTTAATAAATGAACAGAAATCAACACAACTTTATAAACGTGCAGAGGTTTTGAATAATTCTGGCTCCAAAAGCTCTGTGGAATATGTGTGTACTAGACTAGAGCACAAGGGGAAGAACTCAGCATTAAAAATTCTTCCCTCGCTGTAAGGGGCATTCACTGAGATTCTCCTCCCACCACTGTCTCCACCACAGGTGGAGTGGGCTGAGACTTGACTGTAAAACTGGAGAGAACCGGGTTGAGTTTGCATTTTAGTTGCTGTCAAAAAGCAAGCTTGGAGAGCTATCGTCTACTGCAAAAAGCTGCTTGCCATCCAGAGAAAGATGCATCAGTGGCTTTGGATCCTTGGAAAAGTTCTGCTGTTGGTGAGAGTTGCTGCCTCAATTAACTTTGTCCATCACGGCTATGAGGAATTGTTACAGGCGCTGTTCGATGTAAAGGGCTCATGCCCCTATATTACCAGGCTGTACAGCATTGGGCGCAGTGTGCATGGCCGCAACCTCTATGTGCTGGAATTCAGCGACTCTCCTGGCATCCATGAGCCTAGTAAGTGTGCCCAGAGGTATAACTCTTGTATAGCTGAAGAGATGCTTCTTTCTGCTCTGCCTGATCAATGCACAATTGGGTTTAGTGTGGTGCTGGAATCTCTGTGCCTAATGGAATCAAGCCAGGGCCACGGCAGGGGGAGGGCTGTACAGAACAGAACCAGTGTGTGGATTAACACTGACTTGTTTAATTAATAACATGGTTTTAAAAACGTATTAAGCCTCATGACACATTAGTGGGTTTATTCCATTTCATGTGAAGGTCTGAGAGATACGTACTAACAACCATCTGAGGCTTGTAATTAAGGTCAAATTTAATGCCAATTCCAGAGAGTCAACTCCAACTCTCTTTTTAAATGCTGTACTTTAATTCTACAAAATAATGTAGCTAATTGGACAAAATTAATATTAATCTTGGAAGATGACAAAACCTTTACTTCTCCCTATACTATCTCTCTTCCCTAACACTCATAACTTTGTTGTTGCAAATTGTAGCCTTGATAGACTATACTTTTGAATAAGTGGGGCAGAGCCTGACATTACAACATGTTGATACTGATGACAGAGGGAAATACAGGCGCCAGACTCATAATTATGCAGCAAGAATTCTAAGATCAAAGATCATGTGTTGAAGCCCTTGATATAGCTATAGCTATAGCTAAAGCAAAGAGGTTTTTCATTAGAAGTATTCTGGTTAATGAATACCTTCCCCAAAGTAGTGTACTTAGGAATCACAGAAGCTGAAGTTCAACATATCTGGGGGATACCAAACTGGAAAAGACTAGTCTACGGTAACCATTATCCTATAGATGTCAGGCAAAAATATTTTTATTCAACTAGGCATTGTAAAATTATTCATCAGTTACATAAAGCACAAGAGTAGATAATTAAAATTCTTTAGATAATCCTTTTACTTTTACCTTTTTATTTTTATGACATTTTATGGTCTTTTTTACTTGGACCCCAAAACCTAATTAAAAGAGCAGTATTTGTGTTTTAGTAATTTAGTAAATGTTCATTTCTCTGATGTGCAAAGTTCAGCATTTACCAGTATGATATCCATTGTTTTATTAATTAATCCTACAAGATAGATAATACTAATAACTAGTAATTTTTCTTCCCACCAAGATTAGCAGGTAAGCCATTACAATTCATGTAAAGAAATCCCATAGACCAGTTGGTTCAAAGATTTTTAAGGATACAAGAAGAGGAACATAGAACTGATGAAGAAGGATAGGGAAAAAGAGGCTGGGATCAGCTGCAAGTTTGATCAAGGGATATCTACTGTGTTATGTATACATGGATTTCCCCCCTTATAATCTACCCAAACATTTTTATTCTTTTGTGCATAAAGTAGGACTACTTATATTTTCAGATAACGCCTATAATCTGACACTGTACTAATTCTTAGAGCACTTCTATACAGACGTAATTTCCTAAGAGGGGCGTATCCTTCTTCTTGTAGAATGCATCTGGCAGTGTACATGTAGAAAAGGGCATCTATGACTAGTCTATTGTTTTCTTAATTTTTCTTATGTACCATTTCATGTATTCACAACTATATACATTACTATTATCTTGTAAACAATTGGCCAATCAAATAAATAAATAAATAAAATAAAAATAAAAATAAATCTATGGGGGAAGCAGTTTTACATAAATGAATTGGAGGCTAAACCATGCTGATTTTATTTCTCAATTTTCTTTAACCCTGTAAAGCTTTAGAAGGCTGGAATGTGACATTCCAGGAAATAAGCTGAAGAGGAACGGTGGAAGGGACCTTTGGACACACTATGTGAAATAAGGAAATAAAGACCCTGATTATGTGGTTGTGACTATGCCCTACTTTCAATTCTCTACTGCAGGAAAAGATTTGCCCCCAGGATACATACCATTCTCATACAATGCACTGCTTCTTCCCATTTTTTCCAAGCACAGATTCCTGTCCATTGCCCTGTACTTTAAGTTCTGTATGAGAGACAGCAATTGACCTCTCTTGGTTTGACAGTGAACCTATGGCCTGAAGCAGCACATAACCTCACAATGAGCTTCTTTCCACAATACAAAAGGCCACGGCTATAGTTTCCTCACCACAGAATGCCATTTGGGAATCTATGCTGCTTCCACCTCCTGCTTGACCTCAATGTTTATGCATCAGCACCCAGTTGTGTTGAATCTATCTACTCTGTTCCAATATCAACAAATTTCTCCCTTTCTCAGTGGAGCCAGAATTCAAGTATGTAGCAAACATGCATGGGAATGAGGTACTAGGCCGGGAACTGTTGCTCCAGCTTGCGGATTTCCTGTGTGAAGAGTATCGCCATGGTAATCCACGCATTACCCAGCTCATCCATGAAACACGCATTCATCTCTTACCTTCAATGAATCCTGATGGATATGAAGTGGCAGCTGCCCAGGTACCAGGCAAGCATCCCTTTTTTATTTCAATTGCTATGGTAATAACAAAAGTTTGTTTTAAGGCAGCCAAGGGAGAGAGGAATGGTGAGAAAGGGTATTTAATGCTTACTGAATGTGTTGGAAGTGCAATTTTCAGAATATTTAGTTAGTTCCAGCACTTTTGGAGACATCAAATTTGGGAAAGCCAAAGTCACAGACAATAGCTCTAAATCAAACTTTATTCATTGCAACAGCTGAATTAAACTTCTATGTCACAAGGCAATACATCTTAAGAATAGGCGCAGGTGACTGCTACAGAATATTGTATAAACTTATCACGATTGCTTGTTTGTGATCTTCCAGAGACATATAGCTTGCCACTATTAAGAACTTATAAGTGAGAGAGTTGGATCTTAATCTGATTTAGAAGGCAACATATTGCAGTACTATGTAGTAAAAAGTAGAACATATGCTTTGAATGCAAAAAATCTTTTGGTATCTACTGGTAAAAAATAGAAGGGCTTGCGCCAGTCAATGTCAACAATACCAGCTAAACAAAGCAATATCTAATTCAAAATAAAGCAATTCTCTATGTTCCCTGTGGTCACTTTCAGTCATGGATGCTGAGTTGTAGCAAAGCTCTCCCTATCTATTATGATGTAATGATGCCATAGTTGCAGACCTGTAAAAGTGAGACAATCTTCCTCCATATTTTCCTGTGATTGGGAAATAGGCATTACATTGCAATGAATATCACTGGCCAACTTGCTTTCACTTTCTTGCTCTTCAAAGGATGACCGATGTTGTGAATCAATAAAAGTGAATAACCTAAATGCAAATTAGGGGTTGAAAACCTGCACACTTGATTGGTCCTTATACAACAACTTGGGATTGGGCTAGAACTAGTCCCTGATTGGCCATTTTTGGGACTATTCTTATTGGTTAGTAGTTTGAACTTGTTGCACATTTTCATTGGTTAATAAGGCAGCAGCTAACCCTATAAAAGGGTTACTGCTGCCCATACCGTTGCTCTGTTATGTTCTATTACTTATTAAAGAGTTGAAGTCACTGGTCAGATGTCTGGTCTCCGTTATTCTCCATACTTAACACTGGCGACGAGGATGGGATGAGGAGACCGAAGAACTGACTAACCTACAGAGCAACTAACAGAGCATGTGGTTGAACACGCACCATCAACGGCAACATGGCCAGCGGTGTCGTACCACCCGCTCCATTCGACCCAGAAACTGAAGACTGGGAGTCGTACATGGATAGGTTCCAGATGTTTCTGGAGACCAACAATTTGAAAAATGCAACAGCCGGGAAAAAAAGAGCTATATTTCTAACCCACTGCGGCCCTACCGTGTTTAAAATGGCAAAGTCACTTGCCAAGCCAGCAGAGGTAAAAGAGATGGACTGGGACGTCCTCGAGCCTTTACTACGGGCTCACTACGCGCCCACCGTGCCAACCTTAGTCCGAAGACACGAATATTACCGGAGGGACCAAGAAAAGGTGAAAGCCTTGCTGATTATATCGCGGACCTCCGAAACCTTGGAGGCCTCTGCGGATTCGCAGACTTAGAAGAAGCTCTCCGGGACCGTTTGGTGGGCCTAGAAGACGGCACGATCCAGAGTAAAATTATGGCTAAGGGGGACATCAGTCTCACCGATGCCCTTAAAGAAGCCTCGGCAGCAGAGGCGACCAAGAAGTCGGCAGCCTGAATGCGCCGCACCAACGCACCGCTACGTAAACTCGCCATGGATACCTCGCCTCGCACAGAGAGACACCCGGTATCAACTCACCACGAAGACCTAGAGTCTCCGTCCGACAGCGATGGGGAAGAGGTCAACCGACTGCGAACGGAGCGAGACCAGCCCACACAACACTCATTTCGACCGTGTGCCGGTTGTGGATCCAATCACCCACGATCCGGCTGCAAATTCCTCGACGCGCTCTGCCGAAATTGCGGGAGACGAGGTCACATCGCAAAGGTTTGCAGAAGCAAACAAAACTCCAAACCCTGACAGGCCGAATGCCAATCTTCAGGATTCTTCGGCACACACCGAGAAAAATTGAACCACTCCTACAGAAACAAATCGTCCACCACTTCCACCAGGCGTGAAGAAACCCGGCGGGAAGAGACCCACCAAACAATCACCATAGGCCACGCTACATCCCTTGATGCCGGGAAAATCCGAGTAAAGGTCGCCATCGAAAACAAACCTTGCGTGATGGAGGTAGACTCGGGATCTTCCCTCTCGATGGTATCGTGGAAAACGCTCTAACAGCTCATTCCCACGATCCGCCGCCAAGACCTTAACCCTCAAAGGGTTATACTCAAAGACTATCAGGGTAACAGAATTCCCGTTGTCGGGTCCCGCAAATTCCAGGTCTCATTCAAAGACCGCTCCGTCGCACTACCACTAACGGTCGTGGATCGAGACAGGCCTAGTCTTCTAGACCTTCAATGGTTCAGGCCGCTCGGGATCACTGTAGCCGGAGTCCACAAGGCCGAGAGCGTTGATTGGGAGGAAGCACTCGTGCAAGAATTCCAAGACGTTTTCGCTAACGGACTAGGCAAGTATAAGGGGACCCCAATCTCGTTTAACTTGAACCCTGAGATAGCACCCATCCGCCTTAAGCCGCATCGGGTGCCGTTCGCCTTGAAGCCTAAAATCGACGAACAACTCGATAAACTAATAGCGCAGGGCGTACTGGAACCCACCAACCACGCCCGTTGGGAAACCCCGATAGTGACGCCTATCAAGCCTGATGGGTCCCTAAGAATTTGCGGAGACTACTGGGCCACATTAAACCACGCACTGCAGCAAAGTGCTTATCCAGTACCGGTAGTGCAACATTTACTCCATTCCCTGGGCGGCGGGAAAGTTTTCGCCAAACTAGATCTAGCCCAGGCGTATCAACAATTGCCTGTAGACCCAACCACAGCCAAGGCGCAAACGATCGTAACACATAGGGGCGCCTTTAAATGCAACTGGCTCCAATTCGGGGTAAGCGTCGCCCCTGGAATCTTCCAGAGTTTAATGGAAAGGTTGTTACAAGGGATAAAAGGCGTTGTTCCATATTTCGACAATGTACTCATCGCTGCACCTAACAAAGACATCCTAGAAAAACGACTCAGAGAGGTTTTACGAAGATTCCAAAATGCAGGCCTCAGAGTAAAAAAAGATAAATGCCAGTTATGTACCGAAAAAGTAGAATTTTTGGGATATCTCCTGGACAGCCAAGGAATTCATCCCACCGAAGACAAATTACGAGCAATTAAAAAGGCACCCACTCCAAGGAACAAGGCAGACCTACAGGCGTTCCTTGGACTTATCAATTTCTATAATGTGTTTTTACCCCACAAAGCAACAGTAGCTGAACCATTGCATAGACTATTAGACAAAAAAGCAACGTGGGTTTGGGGGCAACGGGAACAACATGCTTTCCAACAAGTAAAGAAATTGCTAACTTCTGATTCAGTACTTATGCAGTACAACGAGACTCTGCCGCTCACTATCACGTGTGATGCATCACCTTTTGGGGTTGGGGCAATTCTGGCCCACGTGTTACCAAACGGAGCGGAGGCCCCCGTCGCGTTTTTTTCGCGAACCTTAGCTAATGCTGAACGAAATTATAGTCAGCTGGACAAAGAAGCTTTAGCTATTGTTGCTGCAGTTAAAAGATTTCACGAATATGTTTATGGCCGTGCGTTTACAATAATCACTGATCATAAACTGCTACTGGGGATCATTGCGGGTAATAAACCAACCCCGTATATATTGTCCCCCAGAATGACCCGTTGGTCTGAATTCCTAGCGGCCTACAACTATACCTTGCAACACCGCCCGGGGAAATCGATTCTCCATGCCGATGCATTGAGCAGAACACCGCTTCCAGACGCTGTTGTGGATCCAGCCCCAACCCTCTCAACACTACAGATCGAAGCTCTACATGCACCACCCTTGACGGCTAGAGACATTGCTTTTGAAACGAAACGTGACCAAGTTCTGCAACACATACTACGCTGGGTTGAACGGGGGTGGCCGACGGACCAAATAGCACCTGAATGGGCGCCTTTCAAAGCCCGCCAAACCGAGCTGTTTTCCCAAAAAGGCTGTATCTTGTGGGGCGATCGAGTCGTAATCCCTGGCAAATTGCAACAGACTGTTTTGACGGTATTGCATGAGGGACATACGGGTATTGTGCGGATGAAATCACTCGCACGCAGCTATGCTTGGTGTCCGGGAATCGATAAAAGAATCGAGGCC
The DNA here is from genome assembly GCF_049901735.1 of Notechis scutatus. Classification (NCBI taxonomy): domain Eukaryota; kingdom Metazoa; phylum Chordata; class Lepidosauria; order Squamata; family Elapidae; genus Notechis; species Notechis scutatus. The sequence continues at coordinate 124,737,900 of NC_142012.1, read as the reverse complement.
TGGGTTGCTACGTGCCAACGTTGCCAGGACGTCAGCAACGCCCCACCTAAAGCAAGCCCAACCGAATGGGAAACGCCGAGGGGACCGTGGTCCCGTATTCATATTGACTTTGCGGGGCCTACCAAAGGTCACACTTTCCTGATTACTGTCGACGCCTATTCTAACTGGCTCGAGATTCATCGAATGCACACAACTACAACAGACTCAGTTATTAATAAATTAAACAGACTATTTGCCACACACGGGTTTCCGGACGTGTTGGTCTCGGACAACGGCCCACAGTTCACTGCATTGCCCTTTGAACAATATCTTGCTGATCGGGGCATCCGCCATGCGCTAACCTCGCCCGCGCACCCTGCGGCGAATGGACGTGCAGAACGCATGGTACAATTTGTAAAAAAGACCCTTCACAAAATGGAATTTGGCAACATCGACGAGAAAATCAATCGAATTCTCTTGTTGCAACACATCACGCCCCACAGCGTGACCAACAAAACGCCCGCTGAACTTCTTATGGGGCGGAAAATACGATCGCACCTTGACCGGCTCCACCCCGCTTCGCACCGGAAAAACCTTTCGGCTCCAGCAGCAAATGCCGGGAATTTAAGGTAGGCGATTTAATCTTTGCCAAAAACTTTTCCGGCGACCCGTTATGGATACCCGCAACCGTTACCCACCTCACCGGGCCTAGATCTTACCGCCTGCTAACAGACGATGGGAGGGTGTGGAAACGCCACATAGACCAGCTCCGATCGAGATTACCACCCAGCGGCCATGACTTCCCGGTTCACCAACTCAAGGGGAGGGAAGTATCGAGGGAATTGACTTTGATACAACTAATAGCGGGTCAACGGGAGCCCTACAGCCCAGCGAAGCACCGGAACGTGAAGCGGGGAGGGAGTTGACGTTTTCAGGGAACTTTAATACGGGGGAAACCGAACTGCAAAACCCCGAAGAAACACGGAGTAGCAGAGACAACCACAGTGAATGCAGCACGGAATCGCCGTGCAGCGAAATAGAATTTAACAAAGGTCATCCAAACGCTCCACCGGAACCGGACATTAGACAAAACCCGGTGGAGCCGCGGAAATCGTCCAGGCAGACCAAACGGCCTGCCTATCTTGAGGATTTTATTACAGCTCCCCTCAAACGGAACCCAAGGGGGAGGGGTGTTGTGAATCAATAAAAGTGAATAACCTAAATGCAAATTAGGGGTTGAAAACCTGCACACTTGATTGGTCCTTATACAACAACTTGGGATTGGGCTAGAACTAGTCCCTGATTGGCCATTTTTGGGACTATTCTTATTGGTTAGTAGTTTGAACTTGTTGCACATTTTCATTGGTTAATAAGGCAGCAGCTAACCCTATAAAAGGGTTACTGCTGCCCATACCGTTGCTCTGTTATGTTCTATTACTTATTAAAGAGTTGAAGTCACTGGTCAGATGTCTGGTCTCCGTTATTCTCCATACTTAACAACCGACATCATGATGACTTCAGAAGAGGAAAGTCACAGCAACTGGGGGCCTTCCAGATAACAGGCTTTCCACAAACTCTTCCAATTTATAATAATGCACTTAACACAGTTCCAAATTGTTCTGACCATTTATTGTTCTGAGTAGTTTATTGTTCTTTTGGTAAGAGATCTTTGAGAAGGGCATGTGACATCGAATAGTAAAGGCAACAGCCAATTTCCCAGCCCAAGGGAAAATTGATTCCTATAATTCAAACTGATTTCTTGGGTCATAAAAATAAGGGGATTTCAATTCTGCATTTCATGTTTATGCACTGTGGCTTTGAATATAGTTGTGTTAAGGAAAAAGATACGTTTCTTAAAATATAATAATCTTTAATTTAGGGTTGTCTTTGAATTCTGACTATGCTAATCTGTATCAGAAGACCCTGTTCAATTAATATTTGGCAACTATTCTTAGAATCCTGAAATCCAGAAATTCCTGAACTGTTTTCTTTTTTCTGAAATGCGCTTCTCCCTTTTGATGACTCAAGAGATAAGCTAAAATTTGGTATTCACTTAAACATATCTACAGATTACACAAAAATGTATTATTCTCTTTTTAGAACCAAAGTTATTTAGAGTATGTCACTGGGAGAAACAATGTCAATGGAGTCGACCTTAACCGTAATTTCCCTGACCTCAACATCATGATGTATTCCAATGAGAAACAGGGTGGACCCAATCATCACATCCCTTTGCCAGATAATTGGAAAAGCCAGGTAATGCCAATCCAGTTCATCCCTTTCAAGAAATGTCTGTATCCACTTACAGTTCATCCACTCATCCATCCTAGCCATGTGGTTGTAGAAACTGGTGATGTCTGTGTAATGCATGTTACTGGGCTCTTACAATACTGCAGGAATTAAGTTCCCTCTAATTTTTTTGCCATTCTCTTTACATTTCTCCAAGAGCCAAATTTCACATGGAAAAAATCCAACTGCTTTAATACTCCCTGGATCATAGTCCTTTGGAACACAGGAAGAAGAATCACATTTTGTTTGGGTCGCTGTCTGTGTATCTAGATATGGAAAATTAACATATTGAGAATTGGTTCCCAAGTTCTTAAACATCTGTTAGGAACCTAGCTAGGGCATCATTTCTGATTAGCCATGTGAAGTCCTATATGTATTAAATTTGATAGGGATGAGTATAAAGTCTACACACTTGCTTGTGCCTATGTGCGTGTGTGCATGCATGTGCATGGGCACGCATGCATGTATGCACATGTGTTCGCATGCTGCCTTTAAGTCAGCACTGGTTCCTGCCTGGGCTAGTCTCTCCAGTTTTCTTGGAAACATTTTAAAAACAGTTTGCTATTGTCTCTTTCCTGGGTGAGAGAGTATGACTGGTCCAAAATCATCCAGGTAGGTTTTGTGCCTAAGGCAGGTCTAGAATTCACAGTCTCCCAGTTTCTAAAATGCAGAATCATGACTAGATTCACATATTATCCTAAGCCATGAGTTACTTCAGCATGATTTGCTGAATAAGCCACAATGGGCTGGACATGTTAAAAACATAATGTTTATGAATCTTAATGCTTGTGGGGTTCCTGCAACATGTACTTTTAACCAATAATAGACTTCAATAGTGTGTTTTTGTACTCTGTGTGTGTGTGTGTGTGTGTGTGTGTGTGTGTGTATAGGAGGGAGGGAGTCAGATTATAATTAGTGTGCACTTAAGAACTTTCCTCGCTGCTTATTATTCTGATACTCATGTTGAATAGATATCTAACGCTTTTTACAATATTTTTGTAAGTTGCCTAGAGTCACTAATAGTGAGTGGGTGGCAACATTAAGATAGAAAACATGAGCAAGACTAAATCAGATAACCTACTCTTTTCCAATAAAGCTAAGTCAGTTTGGCAGATTAAAATTCTGCCAAAATTTTGTTTTAATGGAAGGAGACTGTGTCTCATTGCACCCAAGAACATTTCTGTGGTACATGAAAGCAGGAAAAAGATTTCCCGCTTGATCTTAATAACAGGCAAGCAAGGATGGTAGTTGAGGAGGCAATACCTCAGACATTCCACATTAGCCCTTTAGGACTTTCAAAATAATTATCAATCTAATGAACTGTGTCCAGAAATCAATTAGTGCAGGCAAAAAAAAAGGAATTTAAGGGTTTTATAAATGGGCACTTGCTAATTTCCATAATACTTTCCAAGACCAGAGAATTCTGAGATTTGAGAATAGTCATTTAGGCACTTTTACATCTGCGTTCTGGGTATGTTGCCATGAGGGCAGTACTGCAGGTCTGGAACAAATTAAAAGTATTAAGAATCAGGTTGAGCATCTGGCTTAGTATTTTGTGTATCTCTGACAGGTAGAACCAGAGACATTGGCTGTAATTCAGTGGATGAAGAGTTACAATTTTGTTCTCTCAGCCAATCTGCATGGTGGAGCTGTAGTTGCCAATTATCCCTATGACAAATCCCATGAACAGAGAATCCGCGGCAACTGGCAAGCAAACAGCACCCCTACCCCTGATGACATCCTCTTCAGAAAGGTAAGAAATGTCAGGGATAATAAAAGCAAGATGAAATGGATTCAAATCAATGTCTGTATAGAACAGGGGTGTCAAACTCAAGGCCCAGGGGCTGGATCCGGCCCGCAGGGTGCTTAGATATGGCCTGCGGGACTGCCCTGGAAACAGTAAAGGACCAGCCTGTGGTGCCTCTGCCAGTGAAAATGGAGCTCGAGAGGGCCGTGAGTAGCAAAGGTTTGCAAGAGGCCATCCCAGCCGAAAATGGAGCATGCAAAGGCTGTGGCCAGTCCTCCCAAGCTCTGTTTTCAGTGCAGATGGTTACAGGAGATTGTTGCAGCCAAAAACGGGAGCCCTTTTTCACTGGAAGAGCGCTCAGGCCACTACAAGCATCCCAACACAAATGATGTTGAGCTGGCGATGCCCAACCCAGTCCCCCAAGGTCAAACAACCCTGATGCGGCCCTCAATTAAATCGAATTTGATACCCCTGGTATAGAACATCAGCTGTCTTTTAGGAGACCATTAGATGCTGGCTTCACATCTAACCTGTGATGACCCGGCGTGTACCCTAAATATAACAAAAACCAAAATGTAAATAAAGGTCCTTTCATGCCTTCAATTTGGCTTCACTGTTCAGTTGTTCACAGTTGGAGATTAAACTATTTTCAAAATAACATTCCAAACGAAAGAAATACAGTTCAAACTCAAATAGCAAATAATGAAGCAAAAACCAAAAACAAACCGCACTGAAGAAAGTTCCATGACAGACCAGGATAATTAATTACAAACTTCAAGAAGATAACCAGGTACAGTCCATTGGAAGAACACCAACCAAGATAAACCTTCATCCAGGAAAAAACACGCATCTGTCTCCAGCGTTTGTTAGCACGCAGGTCCAAACTCTTATACAGATCTCACACCTGCAACCCATGAAGAGGATCATGGCCCTCTCCTCCCAAGTAGACCACATTTTTCCCTGATCCTCTCCTCCCTGCGTGTGCCCTAGGATGGATAGGGGATGGGCCTGGGTCCTCCTCTGACTACTCAGCAGGCCTCTGCCCTTCCCCAGCCCCCTCCACCACCTCTGGAGCCACACTTCCATTCCCTGTTGGGTGTTCCTCCTCTCCCTCAGAGTCAGTCTCCACCAGGGGCATGACATAACCTGATCTCAGGTTGGTTCTGCACACCAACATGACCAGTGTGGAAACTAACAATAAAATATACCAACTTAAGTGTGGTGTACTTTGGACAAGTGTTGTACTTTGGACAAATACCCAGTCTTGGGGATTAAGCTGAATAGGGGTTCTATTCTATCCAAATTGAGATCCTGGGAGAGAATTCAGATGGGAATGCCTCTTCTGCTCCTGGTTACCTTTGGTGCTCTTCTGTGTCAGTTCCCAAAGCCCAAGGATAGGATCAAATAACTGGCATCAAGTGAGTCACCCTCCCCTATTTCTTCCACCCCCACTTTTCTCCCTCCTCTTGTCCTCCTACCATTCATGGAAAGAGAATATTAGGAGAGAAGAGACTCAGTCCTCCTTTCTTTCCACCCATCCTCCTGATCACTTACCAAGAGGAGGTAGAGGAGGAAAAGTGGATCTTTTTATGTTTATGGAGATTCTCAGTCATCCAGGCCATAGTTGTCCCAAAAGTGCTTTTTCAAGAGGAAAACTGGATTTCTTGTTTTTCTTTTTTCCCCCCTTTGAAGTCATTTTGCTTCTCATCCAAGAAGCTTCTTCAGCTCTGATTGGATGATGCGGAATGGAAGAATTTATACTCCTTGCAGACAGCTGATCATTTGCATTCTTTTTTTTTCTTCATTCCCTAACATCAACTCAGAGCTGAAGAAGCTTCTTGGATGAGAAACAAAATGTCTTCAAAGAAAAACAACAACAAAAAAGTCCAGTTGCCTCTTGAAAAAGCACCTCTGGGTCTTCTTATCCTTTTCACTGTGGATGAATGCAATAAAACTGCTCTTCCAGGGTGCATACTGTTTACTGTTTAAAACACCCTCCTCCCTCAGGACTTCAGTGCTTTAATGCCAAAACCACTGTGAGGAATTTTAAATATTTATCCAGTTGTATTTATGCATATCCAGCAGTCTTACAACAGATTGCTGGATATATACTGTATAAAATGATGTCTTTGCAGTTTTGATACTACAGCACCAATACACAGAGAAACGGACAGCTGAGATGAGGGGAAGTACCCCTTCATGGTTGTAAAGCAGGATTTCCATGCGAAAAGTGAATCCAATAACGGAAACTGCTCCCAAAAGACCATTCCCCCTCCTTCTTTACCCATGAGTGTATGAGAAGAAGGAGAAATTAGGAAAATGACTCCTTTTCGGTCTATTCTCTGATCCTGGCATAGAACTTCCCCCTTTTTACCCGTTCTTAGGGGAAGGAGGTCATTTCAGTGCCTGGAGAACTAGAATCCAAAAAAACCTGCTTTCCTCATCTGTTTCTCACTCCCCCTGCCACCCATGAGTTGAAAGAGATGATGATTTTGGGGGTGGGGGTGGGGGCACAGTGTGAGAGCAAAGCAAATGGCTCAGAAACTCAGTGCCCAGCAATAACATCAAGGCATGCCTGCAATAGCCTAAGATCATCAGAAGCAGCAAGCCGGCCTCCTTCCCTAGGCTTACCTCAGAACAATTCATGGCAGACTACTTAGCAAAGCTTATGCTGGAAAAAAACAGAAAAACGCCACTTCTATGAACTGAATGATGGAAAGATGAACAGAGGTCATCTTCATGGTAGTCTGGAAACAGATTGAGAACATCATATATTAATATCCTTAATTAACAGTTAATGGGTTATCTTTATACTGTAGCGTGCAGATATGTGGATGAATTCTTAATATTGTAAATGAGGGATAGAAAAGTTAGAATTGAAAAAAGGATGTGTTCTAAACATGAAGGAACTGTAATAAGATGGAGGGGGGAAGCTTAACATGTAAACAGAGTGCAGCTGCTGTGAATACTGTGGTACTGTATACATTTTATGTCACATCCCAGAGGTGGCCAGTGATCAGTTCTGCGTTTTAATTCTGATTCCCTTATTTTTTTCTCTCTAATGCGTATGAAGCAACTAGTTCTGTTGTAAATAATGATACTAGTCCTTCCTTGTATATATTTATTATTAGAAGTGTTTGTTCAATTTGCTCTAGAAGCTCTCAACTTGATTCTCAGGCCAAATGACTAGTATTGCAATATATCTTGTGTAGTACAGCACAGTACTGGTAATTTAAAAACTGCAATGAATATTTATGCTCGTTTGTAATAATGACTCATAGCCAGTTATTGGATTCTTTTCAATCTTGGAGTTCTACTATGAGATAGACAGAGGAGAAACTTCAAAGGAAAAAAAATGCAAGGAAGCCAACCCCTACACAGTCGGGGGTGGGGTGGGGGGAGGAACGGACATTTTTACAGACAATCTTTTTTAATGTAGTGCTGTCTTCATCTTGGGAAAGCTTTCAGCATATTCTTCTTGGTTCTATTAATTGCTATTTTTGATGTTTTAATATTATTCTACTGCTAGATTATTTATTTTTATTTGCTATGTGCTGCACTATCCTCTGTAGTGGATAGTAGAATTTTAGAATAAAATAAATTATAAACATATTTGATGGGCCTTGAACTGGCAGTGAATAATCCAGAAGCTGCCCAAAAGGCTGATTTCAAGATGGAGGTGCTGGGCTATTATTAGGAAAGTAAAATTAATCTGGTGATATAATTCCTCTATATAAAGTTATGCATTTGTAAAATTCTATATACTGTAGAGTTGATTTTAAATAATAAATAATAAAACAATAATTGAGGATTGTAGAAGTAGAAAAGTACGACCTAAATTGTAAGTTGTTGGAATAGTCCTCCCACCCAAACTGAAAAATTACATTAAGGTTTGGAGTTATATAAAGGTAAAATATTTTTTCCTCTACTTCTCAAAATACTGTAACTCAAATGATTTAATAAATTATATCTATCTATCTCTATATCTATATCTATATATAGCTTTCACTGTATGCTGTGAATATTTATGTTTCTTGTTTTGCTCGGAACAGCATTGAGTCTGCTACATAGGATGATAGGATAGCTTTTCTTAATGGGAAGCAAGGACAGTAATATTGCAAAGGTGATGTTAAGATCTTCTTTTCCCCTTTTTCACCTGTGACTGGACAGGTGAAAATATATGACCAGTTTGACATTTTCTTTCCAGTTGGCCAAGGTTTATTCTTATTCTCACGGATGGATGCATCGTGGTACAAACTGTGGAGACTTCTTTGTTGATGGCATCACTAATGGGGCCTCCTGGTACTCACTCAGCAAAGGTAAGGCAAAATGGCGTGACAGCACAAGAGAAAGAGAGTGAGTATATTTTGGAGAGAATATTTTGAAATGACCCATCGTGTAAGAGTAATAATGGCCTTTAGAATGTTTAGAAAACTTCCCTCCTTTGGAGCTCTTCTTTTATTTTGATCTTTGGTCCTCATACTCAAATATTAAGTCATCAAGAGACGCCGTTTTTTACATCCTTTTAGTTGGTGACATTTAGCTCAAAGGCATGCTTAAGACTTTTTATCAGTGTTGCACTGGCCAAAGATAAGTCATTTCTTTGAATCATTCAACTGAATTATAGTTTTACTTTAATGCATTTTCTCTAGCCCTTCAGGTTTCTGCAATGACCTGCGATTCCTTAGGTTTCTTTTGGTTTGTTTCTGATATATTTTGGTTTGCTGCTTGCTTAATTTTACTGTTTTATTTTAGTGGATTTGTAAACCATTCTGAAAGTTTGTTTGGTTAGGAATCATGTTGCAGATTAAACGTTATATATCTCCAGCTCTCTCTGTCCTTCAGGGATGCAGGATTTCAATTACCTGCACACCAACTGCTTTGAAATTACCCTTGAACTGAGCTGTAAGAAATTCCCGCCACAGGAGGAATTGGAATATGAATGGCTGGCAAACCGGGAGGCCCTTATTGCCTACATAGAGGAGGTAACAAAATTACGACACAATATCATTCTGCTTTTTGGCAAACCTTTTTTAAAAGTTGACATCCTCTTTCTTTCATGCTTGTAAGATAGTACATTTAATAATGAACCCTTGATTTGACTATTTGGCAGTGAATTACCAAGGGCAGGGCAATGGAGCTGGTCTGTCCTAGGTACAGGTAATGAGAGTAGCATTGTCTGCCCACCTGGGGATGATAAGGAGGCTACCCAGAGTGTTGGTGGTGCACGTGTGGAGTCAGGTTGGTGTTGCTGATGCATCTATCAGCTGTTTGGTTGTTAACAGAGGAGGGGGCTGTTAAAAAATTATCTGCTCCCATTGTCTAATATGTCAAGTACACCATTGCCTTTTGAATAGGGGGATGGTGTATTTATTAAACCTGATTGCCCATTAAACCTGAAAGTGCTTTTGAATATTCATTAAAAAGCCTATCTACTACTTTGCACACACACAAAATTATGTTTCTTACCTGTCCTCATACTTCTATCTTCTCAGTGCTTTCTTGCCACTGCTGCACACCTCCACCAGTCTTCCCAGTGCTTTTCAGTCAGCCCTTACATTGTTCCAAATTTACCAGTGCCTTTGCTGTACTACTCCCTGCATCTCCCACATTTTTTCCTAACTCTTCCTAGAGATAATACAATTCTGATTAGATATGTGCAGACTCAATTTTTTTTCTTGTTCATCTAATAAATAAATCTAGAATACATGAAAACTCTGGAACTCTGTCCAGAGATAGTCTTTTCCTCTGGAAGGCCTTTCTATCTATTCTGAAGCTGCTGGTGGATGAACCTGGGACTTTCTGAACACACCACATTTGTGTTTTATCACTGAGCTGATCATTGTGACCTGGGAAAAGACATTTTCTCAGAGCAGTAAAGAAGCTCTATCACAGATGAAGCTTCAGACAAAATGAATTGTTGCTGTATTCTTTCTAAGTACCATCATCTTAGTCCTAAGGCTGTTCAGTATTTCTGTTGTGCAGATTCACCAGGGCATCAAAGGCATGGTGTCAGATGAAAACAACAACAAACTTGCAGGAGCTGTAATTTCTGTGGAAGGAATTGGCCATGATGTCACTACAGGTTGGTACTCAGCCTAACACTCTTTTTAAAGAGTTCTTAAATTGATTTCATAGGTATTGACCATATTATAATTTGAATTTTAAAAGTTGCTAGAATTTAGTAACAAAGTCAGAAATTAAACAGTAAGCCTATGAAAGCACTTCCAAATCTGGTGCCTGCCAAAGTTATTAGGAGGACTTATGTACTGTTAGAACTCCCTTTCTGGAGATTTGGAAAGTTGTAATCCTATAACAATATAGGGAACATTTAATATTGTAGCATTGCACCATTTCGCTTTAGGCTATGTAGTATATCTATAATGTATGTTTGTGTGAAGTAGACATGTAGTCAGGCTAGTCTGTGGAGAGGATTTCTGGAGTTTGTGGTATTTTTATTAACTTTATTAAACTAAGTTAAAAGTTAATCCTAGAAAAGTGTATGTCGTGTCCGTCGAGAAAGGAAGCTCGGAGTCAGTGACTTGGTTTCAGCTCTTTATTGGCTCCGGATACAGCTTAAGCTTGAAGGGGAAAACTGCGGCTTTTTATTTCCGAGCCGCGGCGGCGCGCCAATGACACCGCTTGAATCTCCCGCGATTAGTTTCCACCAATCGCGGGGGATTCGCAACGGGCCAATCAGTGCGGCTCGCTCGACCAATCCGGTCGCCGCGCGCTTTAACCAATCGCGACGCGGGGCTACGAGTATGTAAATTGACTTGTACAGAACACCCCTCCCCTCTTGGTTCGGTCCTACGTAACGTAGTCCCGTAGGTAGGCGGGGCTTCGTACTTGTCTACTTGACTTGCGCAGCTTAGTTGTTGTTTGGCTCCCGGCCGGTTCGGTCGGGGCTTCTGTTTCTCTTGGCCCTGTCGATGGAACCCCCTGGAAGGTGTCGCTGGGCCTCTTGTTGCAGCTCCCTCCCGGTCTACCCGGGTTGGTCGAGCTGCGACTTTCGCCGCTCCTGCCTGGTCTTTCCGGGCTGGTTGAGCTGGCCTGGCTGTTCCTTCCTGGTGAGACTTCGGGCTGGCTGTTGACTGGTGAGTATTGCTGGTTATTTCCTATTTGATCCCCTGTATCTTCCCTCCCCTCTTGGTTTGTGTTATCGGGGTCGTCTGTGTTTGGTTGCGTGTCGGTTGTGTTTTTTGTTCTTGATCTTATTTGATCGATGTGGCGTTTCCATGTTTGTCCGTCGGTTGTCTGTAACCAGTAGGAGTGGGGTCCTGTCAGTTGGGTTATAGTTGCCGGTACCCATAGTGGGTCTCCGGTAAGGTTTCTTGCATAGACTGCGTCGCCTGGTGCAAAAACCCGGTGCTTGCTAGATGAGTCCGGGGGTTTTCCGGGTTGTATGTGGGGTGTAGTCTGTCGAGTGGTGACCTTAGTTTTCTCCCCATTAGTAATTCTGCCGGGCTTTTGTTAGTCGTTGTGTTTGGGGTGATATGTTGTATTAGGAGCATTTTATTTATTTTTTCTTGTATGTCCCCGTGTTCGATCTTTTGGAGGGTTCTTTTTGTAAATTGAACCATCCGTTCTGCCCTACCATTGGCCGCCGGATGCGCCGTCGCTGTCAGTGCGTGTCGTATGCCTCGTTCTGCTAGGAATCTTTCGAATTCCAGCGAGGTGAACTGGGGTCCGTTGTCTGACACGATGACATCCGGGAGACCGTGGGTTGCGAAAAGTTTGTTTAAGACCTTGGTTACCGCATCTGTTGTGGTGGTCTTCATGTTGCTTACCTCCAGCCAGTTGGAGTAAGCATCCACCGTGATGAGGAATGTGTTCCCTTTTGTGGGCCCGGCAAAATCTATATGGAGTCTCGACCATGGTCCCCTGGGCGTTTCCCATTCTAATATTGGTGCTGCGGGGGATTTGGTCTGGTTTCTTGGCAGCGCGAGCACTTGGCTACCCAGGCCTCGATCTCCTTGTCCATACCTGGCCACCAAGCATAGCTTCTGGCCAAAGCTTTAGTCCTCACAATCCCCGGGTGCCCTTCGTGTAATAATTTTAATACCTTCCCTTGCAGTTTTTCCGGTATGACCACCCTGTCCCCCCATAGCAAACAACCTTTCTGTAGTGACAGTTCTGTTTGCCGGTTTCGGAATGTCCTGAATGCTTCATCGTTGTCTTTCTCTGGCCATCCCTTTTCTACCCAATGTAATACCCGCGCCAGACGCTTGTCTTTATTAGTCTCTCGGGCAATGTCTGACGCGGTTATGGGTAGGTCCGGCAATGTCTCTATGCTGAGGGTGGCCGTCGTGGGAGCTGGATCGTCGTCTAGGTCGGGAAGCGGCGAGCGGCTCAACGCGTCTGCATGGGAGATCGTCTTACCGGGTCTGTGTGTGAGCCGGTAGTCGTGGCGGCGAGGAACTCAGACCACCTTGTCATCCTGGGGGATAGGATGTTCGGGTGGCCTTGTTCCCCGCCAGGATGCCCAGCAGCGGCTTGTGGTCCGTGATGAGGGTGAATCGGCGCCGTAGAGGTACTCGTGGAACTTCTTTACTGCTGCGACGATGGCCAGTGCCTCCTTATCTAATTGGCTGTAGTTTTCTTTCGGGTTTGCTGAGTGTTCTTGAAAAGAAAGCGATGGGTGCTTCTTTTCCGTCTGGGAGTGTATGGCTGAGGGCGGCGCCGACGCCAAATGGTGAGGCGTCGCATGTGACGGCGATGGGTAGGGTCTCATTATACTGAATGAGAACGGCATCCGAGGTGAGCAGGTCTTTGGTATTCTTGAATGCGGTGTCCTCCCGTTTCCCCCAGGTCCATTTGGCCGTCCTGTCCAGGAGCCTATGCAAAGGCTCCGCCGGTCGCCTTTTGGGGCAAGAACACATTGTAAAAATTTAGCAGTCCCAGAAATGCCTGCAGCTCTGTTTTGTTCTTGGGTGTGGGGGCTTCCTTTATGGCTTTGACCTTGCTTCCGGTTGGGTGGATGCCATGTCGGTCTAGGAGGTACCCCAGAAACTCGACTTGCTCTGTGTATAGCTGGCATTTCTCTTTCTTCACCTTTAGCCCGGCCCCTTTGAATTTTTCTAGTACCTCCCTTAGGCGACCCTCTAGTTCCTCTTGGTTGGCTGCCGACACCAATACATCGTCAAAATAGGGAACCACCCCCTTGATTCCTCGCAGCAGTCTCTCCATGAGGCTCTGGAAAATTCCTGGGGCTACGCTGACTCCAAACTGGAGTCGGTTACAACGAAACGCTCCCCGGTGGGTGACTATTGTTTGCGCCTCGGCGGTTTCTTCATCGACCGGCAGTTGCTGATAGGCTTGCGCCAGGTCGAGCTTCGCAAAGACCTTGCCCCCCCCCAGCGAGTGTAATAGGTGTTGCACTACTGGGACGGGGTAGGCGCTTTGTTGCAGGGCGCAATTGAGGGTGGCCTTATAGTCCCCGCAGATCCTTACTGACCCATCTGGTTTGACTGGGGTGACTATAGGGGTCTCCCACCGGGCGTGGTCGATTGGCTGCAAAACCCCCTGTTTGACGAGCTTGTCAATCTGCTCGTCTATTTTCTTCCGGAGTGCAAAAGGCACCCGTCTGGGTTTTAGGCGTATGGGGGCGACATTTGGGTCTAGGCTAAAAGAGATAGGGGGCCCTTTGTACTTGCCTAGGGTGCCGTCGAATACTTCTTGGAAATCCCTCGCCAGCTGCTGCTCCCAGTCGGCCTCTGTGGTGTGGTTTACTCCCGTGACCTCGATCCCGAGTGGCGCGAACCATTGGAGTCCTAAGAGGCTGGGTCGGTTCCGGTCCACGATAGTCAGGGGAAGTTTCGCGGTGCGGTTTTTGAAAGTCACCTCGAACTGTCCGGTCCCAATGACGGGGATGCGGTTCCCCTGATAGTCCTTGATGATCAGCTTCTGGTTCTCCAGTCCTCTTTTCTGGATGTTTGGCACCAGACGCTTGAGTTCTTTCCAGGCGACCATGGAGAGGTAGGATCCGGAGTCTACCTCCATCCGGCATGGCTCGCCCTCGATGCTCACCTCCACGTAGACCTTCCGGGCATCCGTGGTTTCGGCATGGCCGATGGTGACCGTCTGGTGGGTTTCTTCTCTCTGGCGGCCTTCCCCGCTCCGTCGTCCTCGGTTGTCTCGGTTCCAGCGATAGTCGGCTTGGCGATCTCTGGTTCTCGGGGGGGTGTCGTCTCGTCCCCGGTTGCTTGGTTCTCGCCGGCGGGGGCTGTGTGTCTTTTTGAGTCGGCAGACTCGGGCGATGTGGCCCTTCTTGTTGCAATGCCGGCAGATCGCGTCGATAAAACGGCACTCTGATCGAAGGTGATTTCCCCCGCACCCGGCGCACTGGTTCCCCGACTTACGACCCCGTTGATCTCGCCGGTCCCGTCCTGTTTGTAGTCGGTGGACGTCTTCCTCCTCGTCCGTGGTATCGGAGGCGGAGTCCAGGTCCCCGTGGTGTGTGGTGGTTTCTCGTCGGCTTGTCTCGGGGGTTTCAGTGTGGTCCCCGTTGTCTGCCCTCCGAAGTCTGGCTGCTGACTTCCGGGTGGCTTCGGCTGCGGAAGCTTCGGCCAGGGCGTCCCCGAGGTCGATGTTGCCTTTTGCCATCAGTCGACTTTTTAGTGCCTGATCCCTGAGGCCTAGGACCACGCGGTCTCGGAGGACATCGTCCAGGTCCCTGAACTCGCACATCCCCCCTAGGTCTCGCAAGGCGGCTATGAAGTCGCTAATGCTCTCGTCCTGCCGCTGGTTCCGCCGATAGAACTCATCCCGCCGGATGAGGATGGGCACAGCGGGGGCGTAGTGGTTCCGAAGGAGTGGCTCGAGATCGGCCCAGTCCATCGCCTTCACGTCCTCGGGCTTCGCGAGGGCTTTGGCCATCTTAAACACTGCGGGCCCGCAGTGTGTGAGGAAGACGGCCCTTTTCTTCTGCCCGTTCGCATCCTTCAAATTGCTACTTTCGAGGAACATCAGGAATCTATCCATGTACGATTCCCAGTCCTCGGTAGCGGGGTTGAAGGGTGCTGGTGGGGTCATGCTGGCCATCTCGTCGGTCTTTGTCTTCCTCGGGACACGTGCTCGGTGGTTATTCTCTGGATCCCATCCTCGTCGCCAGTGTCGTGTCCGTCGAGAAAGGAAGCTCGGAGTCAGTGACTTGGTTTCAGCTCTTTATTGGCTCCGGATACAGCTTAAGCTTGAAGGGGAAAACTGCGGCTTTTTATTTCCGAGCCGCGGCGGCCGCGGCCAATGACACCGCTTCGAATCTCCCGCGATTAGTTTCCACCAATCGCGGGGGATTCGCAACGGGCCAATCAGTGCGGCTCGCTCGACCAATCCGGTCGCCGCGCGCTTTAACCAATCGCAACGCGGGGCTACGAGTATGTAAATTGACTTGTACAGAACAGTGTAGCTGAAGGATTTTAACTCCCTTAGGTTGCACTTTACCATCTAGAACAGGGTGACAAACTCAAGTCGTCACAGCACTGACCTAGAAGCACAAGGAAAAACTTACTTTACATCTGGGATTGTTTACTTATCCATTCTGTTCAACCATTCGTATATGCTATATTGAGTTTGAATTCATGATGGTGCAAATGGCATACAAGAATTCCATGTATGTTGAATTGAAGACATTTAGACCTTCATATGATGAAGAATGAATAAGGAAGGTGTTTACAGAACATCGGGCATCGGTCACTCCATATTTATTTATTTATTTTTTGCATTCATAATGAATATTTGAACAGAGCTACGGTATAAGTTCCTTGGAAGCATCTCCTTGGGCTTCTTGAAAAATTAATCAAGATGTTGGTTTAGTTGCTCTTTTGACAACTTACTATTCAGTGACATTTAGTCTCTGATGGTTTCAGGAAAAACAAGAGTGATTGTCAGGGGATTCATTAATTTCAATTCCACTAACTAAATGATGGCACCAGGTAGAATTTTGTCCTTCTGAGTTTTCTCATCTTCAAATGAAATCTTTATTATCTGAATCTTTTAGTATCTTCTTCTCTCATGTAGGTGAACATGGTGACTACTTCAGGCTGCTATTGCCTGGTAATTATAGAGTTATTGCATCAGCAGATGGTTACCAACCTCAGACTGTGATGGTGATTGTTGGCCCAGCTCAGCCCACACTGGTGAGTAAGGAAGGAAAGAGAAAATACAATCCTCCCACTTCCAATATGAAACATGAGTAGGGAAGGAAAAATAAGAAAATATCTGCATCTATATGTATTCCCTCAACGTCAGCACATCTTGATATCTTGATTAGTGAAAATACTATAGAAATGAGAAATTACTTTTCTACCCAAAAGAATGGTATACATTTCCCATACGGAAAAACATGAAAATACTCCCTACCTCCCTCAAGTATAAATTATCCACTAGTCACACAGTCTATCTTGGAATTAAGTTAGTTTATAATAGACTGGATTACTGTATACAAGGACCATCGATTTATGCTTCTGCTAGCCAGAAACAGCTTTGGCTGGGAAAACATTGCAACTACTATGTTTCAGGCTATTATCCAGCAACAGTAATCATTATTCTTATACAGTAGCCAGAACTTTGATGCCCCATTATTTATTTATTCATCTATAATTTATAATTATATATGTGTGTGTGTGTGTGTGTGTTTTCTTAAATTTTCACGGGTACTTACATGCATGGTATTCAGCTTTGTTCGGGTATTTTCCCACATCATTATAGTTGTGCTTTTAAAGTTGTAGCAACGTTTCATCAGAATCTCATCTGCCATCATCAGGCTTCTGTATAGTGTTCGTCTGTGAGTCAGGCTTTCACAGCTGTTTCTGTTTTAAATTTGGTGCTAGCCTACGCTGTGCCAGAATCATCTCTTCTAGTCATGCTTTCAGGTCTTTTTTCAATCTCTATGGCTTCTCTGATAATTCTGTGGCTGGGGTTTTCTATAGTGGCTAGGGTTTTGGTGCCATTGAAGTCGATGCTATGACCTGTTGCTTCATCGACTTCAATGGCACCAAAACCCTAGCCACTATAGAAAACCCCAGCCACAGAATTATCAGAGAAGCCATAGAGATTGAAAAAAGACCTGAAAGCATGAATAGAAGAGATGATTCCACCAGACTGTCAATTATTTGGAAGCCTGCACTCACAAACAAAAAAATCTCCACACCACAAGCCAGGCAAACACCTGGGCACAAACAGACTCCTCCTGATACCTCCAGCTCAAACACACCCCAACCAGGCGCCCAGATGAAACCTAGCTTCCTAATAAATGATAGCCATCCGTTTACTTGGAGCCAAGCCGCACTAAAAGCCTCCAATACAGGAAACACAATGTTGCCAGCCCATCAAGACAAAAAAAGCTACAAAACAGACAGAAGATATTAGAAACACCAATCAAGCAGAACACAGCAAACTCCAAGACCAATAAACACAGACCAGGACTCCCAACCAATCAGGATGAAGAAAAAACCATTCTGGCACAGCAGTAGGCTAGCACCAAATTTAAAACAGAAACGGATGTGAAAGTCTGACTCACAGACGAACACAATACAGAAGCCTGATGATGGCAGATGAGATTCTGCCAAAAAGTTACTACAACTTTAAAAGCACAACGATAATGACAGTGGGAAAATACCCGAACAAAGCTGAATACCATACATGTAAGTACCCGCGAAAACTTAAGAAAACAAATATATACATACATACATACATACATACATACATACATAATCATAAGCAAGTGACTCTGGGTAGCATATAATCCAGCCCTAGTTGAACTCCCTTTAAAAAAAAAAGTCAGTCCAGCAGTCATTGGAGGAGAATCAGTTATTGCTGAACTATATATACTCTTAAGCAGACCCACAAACATAACTAAAGGTAAGGGTTACTCTAGTTCAGCAATTGCTAAAGGACCATAAATTCCCTATCCGTGCAGTAATATGAGATGATTCATGGTAGCTAAATGTTAATTTCCCACATATTCTCCTTCATATCACTGATCCGAAGAATTGTTGGAAATTAATATGACACTTAGCTGCCTGGCACTAATCATAGCATTCCTTGAAAATCTTTTGCTGTTTCTCATTGCTAGAAGTATGTCCAAATCTGGAGCTAACTTATTATCATTGCTTCTCCCAAGGATTGAAATATATCTTATGTCTTTTTATTGGCCTATCTGATGAAGACTATAACAATTTTTTTAGTTACATCAAAATCTTAGCTCTAAGCATACCGTTTTCTAAATAAAATAATATACTATCCATCTAGAGACTATTAACCACTTCTAAAAAAAACCTATATAATAACAGAGATCTATACATAGATAGGTGACTTTCCTAGAATGCAGTCCTTCTGATTCACTGATGGAAAGTTGGCAAATATATACTCCCTTGTTGTTTTACTGCATAATTTTGTGAGTGTGTTTTTAATTCATCCGCAGGAACTTTGTCCAATTAAATATGACCAGCTTCCATCCAGCAGAGAGGCGGGGGTACAATATGTAATGTAATTTTTCATTGGATGGCATTTGTGTCTTTCAGGTGGATTTCCAACTCAGACAGAAACCTTTGGACAATCCTCCTGCACCAAAGACATATAAGAAAAGGTCCCATAATAAGCCGCAGCAAAAGAAGATTGTTCCACGGGCTGCCCCATGGCAGACCCTACGATGAAGTCAGTCCTTGACTAGATAAAAGCTGAAGTAGCCATGTCTGACATGCAATGTCAA
The DNA here is from genome assembly GCF_049901735.1 of Notechis scutatus. NCBI lineage: Eukaryota > Metazoa > Chordata > Lepidosauria > Squamata > Elapidae > Notechis > Notechis scutatus. Next base: position 124,719,175 of record NC_142012.1, on the reverse strand, counting down.
CAAATGAACTTTTGGCAAATGAACTTTTTAAGACGCACCCAACCCTCTGATGAGCCTCAGAATCATGAAATGCATCTAAAGCTTTCTGCTTATTAAATATATATTTAACTGCATTGTGGACTGAAAACTCTTTCCGAAGGAGGACAGGCATTAGGCTATTCTGTTCTATGATATTCTAATCAGTCCTGTATTTTAATTTCTCAAGAACACTACAGTACTGTAGCTCATGAGAGCCTGCATTGCCCTCTTCTGGGCACTGCAAAATAATCATGGAAAAAAAGGTTATAATAGGATGTTTTTAACCAATTGTTTACATGAATATTGGAAAAGTTTCCAACGCATTTCTTTGGGGTGAAAAAAACATATATAAAACGGTAACTGTTAAACATTCGTGACACAACTTTATACTGAATTATAGAGGCTAACTTTATATGCCTGCTCAAGCCAGCCCAATATGAGTTTATTCAGATTTGAACTTTTCTACAGAGCATCAGGCCCGCAGAGTTAATGCTATTCACCTATGTTTGAATCAGCAGAAACTGTTCCCTCTCCTGACTCTATAGTGCAGGGGTGTCCAACCTTGGCAACTTTAAGACTTGTGGACTTCAACTCTCAGAATTCCTCAGCCAGCTTTGCTGGCTGAGGAATTCTGGGAGTTGAAGTCCACAAGTCTTAAAGTTGCCAAGGTTGGACACCCCTGCTATAGTGGTTACTGCCAAATGGTGCTGACCTGATTATTTGCCTGCAAAGCATGCTTCTGGCTTTGCATATTGCCCTTCAGCGTGCCACCTGTCAGAGGGAAAACCATATGCACATCGGACCACTATAATCAAATTTTGTCAATAATTTCTAGGCTTGTTTTTCTATGTCCCTCTTCCAACAATCCATTTTGTCATTACCCAAGTTCAGTAAAATGAAAACCAGAACAGAGCAGTTCAGATTTAGCAAGGGAGTTAAAGTTATAAGCAACTTTGAATTTCTCTTCCTTTCATTCCCCTCCCCCCTCCACCATCCCTTATATAGACAGATACATGCAGACTTTCACAGACTTTCTCTGTGTTCTGTTTAGACTGCAATAAGAGTAGAGGTCTACCATTAGGTGAGCCTCCTATTCTATTTCCCTGGTACACAATTCCACTATTTTGCTACCTACATTTGCATTAAGTGGTAAGGGTCATACTGTAGAGTTAAAGCAGTTACTGCTAGGTAAGTAGTCTAGAATTGTGTTAAATTTGTGTTTTGCTGACAAAGAAATAAAGGGTGACTAGCATCTATTTCAAGCTATTTAGCTGTCATCAGCTAGCCATACCCTTCTGGGATTTGAACCTGGGCTACTTACATATTAGGTAGATGTATTAACCTCTAAGCCACAGGCTTAGGCTCTCCTTGCTTTGTCGGCACATCTACCTAATTAGGTACATCTACTTAATATGTAAGTAGCCCTGGTTCGAATCTCAGAAGGGTATGGCTAGCTGATAGGAGCTAAATAGCTTGAAATAGATCTATAGTAGTCTCCCTTTATTTCTTTTTGGTAAAACATAAATGTAACACAAAAATAGTTTGTCGCAAAAGCGACTGCAGGTGAAGGCTCTGGATTGGGGCTGAAAGGCAAAAATGGAAGCAGTATGCTCCATCCCATATTTCGGTAGACCAGGTTGCCCTGATAGATGGTCCCACCAGAAAAAAACACTAACCTTAGAACTGTTTTGTAGTTTGATCAATCAGCAGCACAATATTGCGAATTCTGATCCACTAGCAGCGCAATGTTGCTATATACAGCAGCTATATGCAGAGATTAACTGCAGAATGACAGCTACGGACTAGAGGGGAATGCACATACCCACATCCACTCGAAATGACAAATAAGAACTCCTCTGATTCCATCTGCTATTGATTGCCTGTTTTTACCTGCAGGGTAATGGTTGAAGTATACAGAAACAGATTTTACACTTTGGACTACCATTGAAACCTGTTGGGTGTAAGGGAAAGAACTTATGCCTGTTTCACACACGGAGTGGAGACAAGATAGCAATAGCACTTAGACTTATATACTGCTTTATAGTGCTTTACAGCCCTCTCTAAGTGGTTCACAGAGTCAGCCTCTTGCCCCAACAATCTGGGCCCTCATTTTACCCACCTCGGAAGGATGGAAGGCTGAGTCAACCTTGAGCCTGGTGAGATTTGAACAGCCGATAGTCAGCAGAAGCGGCCTGCAGTACAACACTCTAACCACTGCACCACAGAGGTTCTGTGATGAATGCAATATCATGGTAAAAGAGAAAATATGTTGGCGGTGCATGTTGATACCCAGGTGAAAATGGAACAATCCAAAAATCCTTATCACAACAGTTGCCACCATTACTACTGGTACTCATATTTGGCTGGTACTATACATATGCAGATAATTTCACAATACCAGTTTTGGAAAAAAAAACCAACTACGATTGCAATTTAATTTTATACATGGAGTATGAGGGGGCGCTATATTGTCCCACATTTCTGGCAGCAAAATGCCTTGAACTAGCTTTCAATAAATTACACTGTTTAACATATATTTTTATTTGACATCTGAATCCATAAACCATGGAATTGATCTGAATTTTTGATAGTTCAGAATTTCCAAGCTAATATCCAAATATCTGTGAGAAAATAAAAATCCATATTTTACAGGGTATTTCATAGGGAACTAGCTTTTATAAAGTTGGTGCAAGTTTTCAAAGCATTTATCAAAGCTCGTGAACTATTTTGTGAACTTTGAATTTGCTAATACATTTGTGTTCATGGGAATTTATTTTCCTCCTGGAAATATATAGCTGCTTACATTAATTTACTCAAGATGAACCCTGTTTTACAAAACATCATATTTAAGACAAGTAGTATTAAATTTAAGTTTATAAATTCATGAAATATATGTCAGACTGATAAAACTTACCTTTTAGTTCTCTGGCATTTCTCCCAACAACTTTGGAACTTAATTTGAAAAGACTTCTAAATAGATTTTGTCAATCAGGCTATTCCTGTCTATTGTCAAGAACTGTGTCTTTCTTATTCCCCAAGAATATTGCCTTTTACTGCCATATTGTATAAGATTTGTAAGCCAATTTGTTCTGGATATTGGCCAATGAAACAGAATATTGATACAGAGAATTGTTCTTCTTATTGGTTTTCTTTTCACATGTTTATAGTTTCACAGAAATAAGAATAAGATACAAAAACATACAGTATATTCAACAGTACACACTGCTGTCTCCAGAAATTATGCCACTTAAATTTAGTAGCAAAGTTTGTTTTTTTTTAAAAAGGAAAAAGCAATTTAGGTTATTATTTTAAGTAAGAAAAGCGAAAGATGACTTTGGGAGAACTACATAAGATGGGGGAAGCAGACCTGGAAAAGGACTACCATAAATTATATCTAACTTTTGTAACATAAAGAATACCTATTTTGAACTCTCTTCTGATTTTCATCAGCAAATTTGGGTATCTCAATGAGAACAGTTTGGGCACTAAGTGCTGGAAATTATTTTTACATACAATAATTTATATACTATCTTCTCCTAAAGGCTAGAACTCTATCTTACAACCAACAAAATAATACTCATCATCTGCACAAAAACTGTCTCTTTGGGTTAGCTATTTCCAGCTAAGTTGCAGGCGCTACCAGAGGTGGCATTCAGCAAGTTCTGACCAGTTATAGAGAACCGGTAGCGGAAATTTTGAGTAGTTCGGAGAACCGGCAAATACCACCTCTGACTAGAGATTTTACAGTATCCTTCCCCTGCCACGCCCACCAAGCCACGCCCACAGAAGTGGTAGTAAAAACATTTGAATCCCACCACTGGTCTCTACCCTTAATGCTTGTTGGAAAGGAACTGCTTTCTATGGTTTCTGTAAGAAAACAGGAAAGAAGCCATGTTCACAAGCTGCTCCTTGGGAAAGGACTGAGAAGACTTGTCTCCCTCCTCTTTAACCATCATAGAAGATGGAAATTCAGCCTCTGCTTTCAGCTTGGACAAAATGGACAGGCAGACTTTGCCTGAATCAACCACAATTGGCTTTAGCAGGTGATAACCGGTATTTTGACTTGGAACCAAAAGCCTACTGCTAACCAGTGCAGTTCCTATTAGATTGGTATAATTGTGCTGAACCACTTTGGATCAATTACAGGCTGGCAGATGAATTCTAACTAGTTCTAGCTTCTGGGGCAAGGCCACGTAGAATGAATTGCAATAATCCAAATATGAATTGGCAAAGGCAAGAGTTGCTGACGTCAGAATTTGCTAAGCCAAAAATGGTTGCAATGGTTTTCCCTGTCAAGGCTAAAAAAAGTCCCCGGCAGGAGCCATGAGTCTAAAACCTTCAAATTGCACTTTTTCAGTGAGAGTTCCACCCTATCTATAATTTAAGAAGTGAGAAAATCTGTAACCCAAAATGGGAAATTTAGAAATATTTCTGTCGCCTGACAGAAATCTTTGAAAAATATTTTACTCCTAATTTATGGGTGAGACTCAATCAGCAGGCCTGAGGGCTCTCCTTCACTCCATCTGTCCTGTAAGCATGTAGATCGGTACAAAGATGACGGTACAAAGATCAGTTAAAATTTATCTCACCTTCCTTCCACCCATCCCATTGACTAAGCAAGAACTGTGAATACTTTTCTGTTTGGGAACTTCATGTTTACATCCTTACTATTGAGGCCCGAAATGGTTTTTACACAGAAAAATAGGATTTTTTTTCCCCTTAATAATATGGTATGTCATTTATATATGTCAGCTGAAATAATGACTCAATGCCTTTACTGTTCCCATCTCGACTTTTACTGCAGCAGCACTCCCATGCTGCCTATTTTTACACAGGGTGATGATTTCATACATCCCACTAAGCTATAATAAGGTGGCTTTGATTTTGATTTCTAAAAACTAATGCACATCTTGGCCAATTCATGCCACATAGGGTTTGGGTTTTTTCTTTCTTTCTTCCAAACAGGCACTCTCTGTGCCAATCCTTTCTGACGCCCAGAACTTTCAAAAGCAATCCGAGTATGGCCTGGGGAAGGGAGGGGAAAATCTGCAGCTCAAAGAAAATACAGTCGTTCAAATCAAAGGCCCCACTGGGAATGTTTTCTAGATGATTCCAGTCAGAGTTACATATCTCGATCTCCGAGAATTATGCTTTTTCTGCGTGCCAAGTTATTTTGAGAAAGGTGGTGGAAGTTATCAAAGGTTGATGCTAAGAGGAGGCGATGGGCCATGCACCCCGCGCTATACAGGAGTCCGGAGGGTCGGAATTAGTTTTCAGGGCTTTTGAGCACGTGCTGAGTGCCCGTCCCCCGCCCCCTCTTGTCCGAACGAGCCTGGAGGGATAGTCGGCTTTACCCGTTGCAACACTTTACTTCTGCCCGGCCAACTCGCGGTTGCGACCTGCCGCCTCCAGCCCTGAGTACGCTCGGTGGCGGAAAGGGGGCGCTGAGAAGACAAGCAGGCTGGAGAGGGCGGCGACTCGGGGTGGGCGAGGCTGAGCTCCGGGCCGCGGCTGCTCCCGGGGGCCAAGCGACAGGGAGATCTGCTGGGCTGGAGCGGCCGAAGGACCGCGCAACAGGTAGGGGCTGCCAGGGACGGAGGAGGAGGAGGAGGAGGAAGGGTTTCCGCGGTGATATCCCTTTCCGCGTCCGGTCTCTGGTGGTTCAGTTTCGCTCGCGTCCCAAAGGTTCTCGCGTGGAAACTCCTTCGATGGGGCCCCAACTCCCACTTCATGGCTTCTGCTAGTCCCATTAAGCGGTGCGGTGCTGCTTCGGTCGTCTCCGTGCTTCGTCTGCCGAAGGAGACCCCCATCTCCCCTCCCCATCGCGTCCTGCAGGCTTCAGAGGACACGTTGGACCCGCTTCCTGTACGATTCGTCCCTCGCGAACCCACACTCCTTCTCCGGACATCATATTTTCCCACAGTTCCTTGGTGTCAGTGCCCAACCTGGGAATCCTCCCTCTCCGAGGAAGGGTGGGAGTACGACTTTCTGTCACTTGGTTTTAGTCCCATCGACTGGAGATTTTGCTTTACTGCTCATCTTATGTCACCCCTGCCGGTTACAGGAGTTACTTTAAGAATATAGACTCAGAAGCAGTGCTCAGAGGTGACTGACTTTTCCCTTTTCCTTCGTGTTGACAGGATTTGTCAGTATCACTCGTTCCTTAGTTCAGTGTTTCTCATCCTTGGCAACTTGGAAGATGTGTAGACTTCAACTCCCAGCCTGCTAGCTGGGGAATTCTGGGAGTTGAAATCCACACATCTTCAATTTTGCCAAGATTGAGAAATAGTGCTTTAACGCAAGACACAGCCTACATCTGACATTCATTCTGCCTTTCAAATGGTCAATTCCAGCATCATAATTATTGATGTTTGCTGAGCATTGTAAATTGTGAGACAAGACTCAAAAGTTGTGTCATAGTTGCCTGCCTTTTCTGATGACTGAACTTGAAAATAAAAATCAGTGATTCTGCTTATAGAATTATAATGTAATATGTTGAGCAATAATAAAATGTTAGCGCAGAAAGGAATTGACTAAATAAATGCTAGTTTTAGCTGGTATTACTAATATAATCACTATCATATGCCTTAGTTAGATAAATCCTGGGTCAAAGAGCATAATACAATTATATGATTCTTTTTAAAAGTTACCTAGTTTTCCTTTTTTTAAAAAAAAATGCTGCAATGAAAAGGGAAATTCTGCAAAAAATTATTGCCATTAGAAATATGCCCTTGTTTGATTTTGGTTTGATACTTCATTTATTTTTTGTTTTAGTTTAATATTTCAAAAACTAGAATGTACTGAGCTAAACTTTTCAAAAAATACCTTTTCCCTTGAGATAATAGTACCCAGTTAACCTAAATCCATTCAGCCTCTTCCTAGATCAGGGATGTATTGAAGTATTTTAAACCATGTGATTTCTCTCCCTTCGCCTCCCCAACTTCAGGATTTTTGAATACATGTTTCGTAAAATGATGTTGGAGTTTAGACTTCAGTTCATATTTTCTAAGTTCAATGGTCCAAGCCAGTGACTGTTCAGAAAGTTCTATAAATTCTAACATTAGTACAAATATTGTTGTTTCTTAGTGAACCTGTGAGAAGTACTTAAGGCCTCCATTACCAAGTTAAAGTGTCACCCACTCACCACTGAGTCAGTTGTAAACAATGCCAGCATACAATATGCTACCCTTATTGCTTATTCCTGTCCTGACTCCATCCAAAGTAATGGGAGACAGATTCTAATACATTTTACAACTGAAGATGACTTAAGCTTATTTCATTTGTGGTGCATCTTCTTTAAATTGCATCAAATTCCCGGTCTGGGCACAATTAAGTATTTGTCATGATACACATGCTTTTCAACAGCTCTCTTGGGTTGATTCCTTTGCAGGTTTCATTTCTGCTTCTCATTTGGGCCTTGTGGTGCAGTCAGTTCTGGAGCAGCTAATTTTTTTCACATTTGATTTTCAAACTCACATATGAAAGTACCAGAGGACAGCACTTTAATAAGTTTTTATCATCTTAAGTTAAGCCAATTCCTTCACATACTATGATCAATTTTACCCTGTGACAGAAGGTTTATAATGGTGAATATGCAGCTGGGTAAGGCTGCTTGCTTGGAAGTGTGCATATGAGGGAAAGGGTGTGGTGGGAGCAGTAATAAGATTGCAAGGAGGCCAAAATTCCAGCGGGTGCTCAAGGCCCCACCAATCAGCCCTATAAATGTTAAGATTTGGGCTTTTGCATGTGTATGCCACGTGTTAAGTTATGACTTGCAATTTCCATGTAGAAATTTGTTAAGAGTGAACTGATTCTGATTGGCCTAAGTTTTTCATTTTCTCTATTGCTTTTCTGTAGCTATACAAAGCAATTCCTTTGCAAATTTTGGAAAAACTTGTAAAGAGTTCCTTGACCTGGATCGTTTCTTATTCAGCATTTCTGAATTCATGCTTCGTAGTGTGACTAAAAGGGAATTACATTTTCTTCAACTTGTGTTTTATAGGCAGGAGCCTCTCTGAGGTTATAACTAGGAATATACCTCCACAGAGTTTTGTTAAGCGTATTTTTTAGACCAATGTTGTGCTTGCTGACTGCTTGTGTATTTGAATGGTGTCACTGGCACCATTTTAAAGGACTTATCTCAATGTTTGCCTCCTTCATCCCTGGACTTTTAATAGATAGTGTAACTTTGTATACAGTATATCCATATATTTAATTTGGACAGCCAATTATAATAATCTATGATCCTTTCTTCTTTTTTTGAAGAAATATAGATGGTTTATGGTTTTTGAGGGATGTTTTCCCTCTTTTTTCCAGGTGCTAAGGTTATTCAGTAGTCTTGACAGCTTTCTATTATCTCTTGTATCGGAGGTAGTATGCTTCTCTAATTACCTCTGTGTGAATCTAGCAGGACATTTCTTATTTATGTGCTTGCCTGCCTGCTCTGCTTCTAGTAATTTTGTTTTTAAGTTTGCATCGTTGGCTTACAAGAAACTAGATCCAGTTGTATAGATCCGTGATGGCGAACCTATGGCACATGTGCTGGAAGTGGCATGCAGAGCCATTTCCCCCAGCACGTGAGAGCTCGCCCGGAAGAGCCCCACTGCGCATGCGCGCACGCCGCTGCCGCCCAACAACTGATTGTCGGGTATCTGGAGCACATGTGCGGGGAGCGTACGGGAGACACATGCACCTGCACAGATGTGCAGCGCAGGGGGTAATTGTGTGAGCATGTGCAGATGCATGGTGCATGGAGTGGTGATCGCATGTGCAGGCACAGCTGCATGGCATGGAATCGTGTGCAGGCGCAGAGATGCATGGCGCGTGGTGGGGGAAACATGCACACATGCACAGGCATGTGGTGCGCTGCAGGGGGATCGCACGCATTGCCTTCTGGGTGCTGGCACGCGAGCGCACAAGCGCGCACATAATTATTGGCACACGAGTCGAAAAAGGTTTGCCACCACTGGTATAGATCTAAGTACCCAGGAAGAAGAAACATATAACTGTTGCTTCACTGTTTCATAAACCATGAAACCTTTGACTTTGGCAGCTCATACATTTTATTCTTGACCATACTGGCTGGTATTAATTTTAAGGCCCAGATCTACTGGGAGGCATTCTTCCAATTGAGTTTCTAACTAAAAAGTGCTCCTAAAGTTTGTGATGATTCCGTGTAGTCTTTGTAGCTCCTTTTTATTCCTTCACTTTGCTTCCAAGCTCCGAATATTCTTGACATCATTTGTTTAATGATGGTTCAAGTTATGACGGCCTTGGGAAAAGTGACTTGCAACCTGTATTAGTGCTTATGACTGTCATATCACCCTCCCCCTGGGGCCATGTGATCATAATTCAGATGTTTAGCAACCAGTTCACATTTATGACTTGTTGCAGCAACCTAAAGTCACATGATCATGATTTATGATCTTTTTTTTTTTTTTTTTGCTGCTTTGTGGCAACAAACAGCAAAAAAATGCCCAGTGGGGAAACTTTAATTTATTTAACAACTGCCTGATTTGCTTAACAACTGTGGCAGTTTGCTTAACAACCATCATAAGATATTGTTGTAAAATCAGGTCTGATTCGATTTAACAACCACAACAACTTTCATTGGCAATTCTAGTCCCAATTGTGGTCATAAGTTGAGGATTACTAGTATTATCATTCCTGAGAGAAAACTGCTTTTGTTTCTCCAAATGAGAGCTTTGGGTTGCCCTGATAACAATAGTAACAGCACTTAGACTTTTATACCATTTTACAGTGCTTTACAGCCCTCTCTAACCAGTTTACAGAATCAACATATTGGATCCTCATTTTACCGACCTCAAAAGGATGGAAGGCTGAATCAACCTTGAGCCTGGCGAGATTTGAACTGCCAAATTGCAGCCAGCCAGCAGTCAGCAGAAATAGCCTGCAGTACTGCACTCTAACCACTGCACCAGATAACAGATAATCAGAGTTGGAAGGGACCTTGTAGGTCATCTAGTCCAACCCCCCGCCCAAGCGGGAGACCCTACACCATTTCTGACAAATGGCAGTCTAATCTCTTCTTGAAAGTCTCAACTGATGGCACTCCCACAACTTCCGAGGGCAAGCTGTCCCATTGGTTAATCGTTCTCACTGTCAGAAAGTTTCTCCTTATTTCCAGGTTAAATCTCTCCTTGTTCAGTTTCCATCCATTATTCCTTATCTGGCCTACAGGTGCTTTAGAAAATAGCTTGACCCCTTCCTCCCTGTGGCAGCCCCTCAAATATTGGAAGACCGCTATCATGTCTCCCCTGGTCCTTCTCTTTACTAGACTAGCCAAGCCCAGTTCCTGCAACCGTTCATTGTATGTTTTAGCCTCCAGCACCACCATGACTCAAGGTTGATAGGGATTCTGATGGGATCAAGCACCTCTGTCTGTTAGTTTTTCCTAGCACAACGAACCAAGTGGGCTCAACCAGACACTGAAACCATCATTAATACGAGTTAGTAGTGAAGCGTCTGAATTTTTATCACATAAGCATGGAGATGCTACGTCATATATGTGAAAAATGGTCATAAGTTACTTTTTTCAGTGCCATTGTAACTCTGAACATTCACTAAATTAATTGCTGCAAGTCAAAGACCACCTGTACTTTGTGAAGAAACAGCTTTTGCATCTCAAACTTTTTTTAATATGGAAAAATTTGGAAAAAAAATAAATTTGGAAATTAATGTCAGGGCTGGAAAAACTCTTTCTGTGTAACCCTTTCTGTGTAATCTTCTGTGTAACACGCTCTGTATATCCTGTTCCATACATGCACACATCTAACCATTATCAATTATAGAATACTGAGCATAAGGTTGGTGTGTTGGTACAACAATTCCAGATGTTTGGGCTACAATTTCCTTTAGCCCCAGCCAGCCTAATTGATGGGCAGGGTGATGAAAGTTCCCTACTTCAGAGCCCTCTAAGATGCATTGTTCAGTTGAGTAGAGAAGATATTGAAATACATCCAGTAGAGAAGACATTGAAATTGAAAGCATTTGGAAGGACACACATAAGAAACACCTTTTTTGGCTCATATAAGGAATTGTGTTATTCATATTTGGGTTGATAATGCAGCAAATCCCAGGTTTTTATACCTTTATATAAAAGGAGTTGTGATAGTGGTTTATGGATTTAAAATTAATCCAAATTTTAAATTAATAATCTATTGTATTGAAGCTTTGAAAAAGTTGCTGGGACATGCATGAATTTGTATTCCAGATATAATTTGATCAGACCTTATTAGCATGACTGAAAAATAATACTTTTCTGGGGATGGCTTGGTTCTTCTGGACATGCCAACTCTGTTCATTATGGCATATTAATGGTTAGGAATAAGTAGCAATTCAATTATCTGTGTCAAATTAGGTTATTATTAATCATTGTCTTGTGCTTGCCAAGTTTAGTGTTTGACAAGCATCTTCATTATCAGAGAATCAGGTTTTCCAGCCATATAGCTGGTGCTTGCATTCAGTTTGAGTAGGAGCCTATAGTGGGTTTTTTTTTTCAATCTGGAAGGGCTGATTGAAGTGACAAGGATGGGGACATTGTTAGGCATACACACCCACATTCCTTCGGTAGAGTTAAACTTCACAAAAGCTGGTCAAAGTTGCAGAGACCTATTACATTACAGTATTTCCTTATACCTAAGAAGAATACTGTAAGACAGGGGTTTCAAACTCAAGTCGCAGGGGCCGGACTGGACCATGGGGTACTTAGATCTGGCTGCCCTGGAAACAGTGAAGGATCGGCCTGCGAGGCCTCTGCCAGCAAAAAAGGCAGGAAACAGTCCTAGAAACAGTGAAGGACTGGTCTGCAGCCCTCCCGAGCTCTGTTTTTGCTGGGAGAGGCTTGCAGGAGGCCATTGCAGCCAAAAATGGAGTTAGGGAGCCCGTTTTCGCTGGCAGAGGACTCGGGCCGCCACAGCCGCACCCAACCTGAGTGGTGTTGAGGTGGCCACACCCACCCTGGCCACACCATGCCCACCCACCTCAAATCAAGTTTGATACCCCTGCTGTAAGGAGACTGGCACAAGAGTCAGAGAAGGTTATTCTGTGACTAGGGCAAGTTTTCTAGGTGGGAAAGGGATAAAGGAGTTATTTTCTATTCTATGCTTCCCTGATGTATTCTCCTGTTAAATTGATGCAACAGTTCTCTAATTGCAGAATAAGAATGATGAAAGATGTGGGGAGAGCTAATAGTGGTTATTTCAAAAAGCTACCCAAGATCTCCTTTACTGTTGTCCAGCCCACAACTGTGGAAAAAAGATGCTTCCTCTGAATTTCCATAGGTGTGATGACCCACGGTGGGATACAAAACAAACACAGTCACAGAGCTCCTTTTTATTCCTTCACTTTGCTTCCAAGCTCCGAATATTCTTGACAGAAAACAAAAATATCCCACACAGTTACAAGAAGAAGGAAAAAAGCAACACAAACCAGGCAAGATAAGGGCTGGAGGACGTCCACAGATAACACACACTGGGAAGGACGCCAAACCTATAGAGGAACCATAAACTAGAGATATTTCCACGCTTTGTTTCCAGTGTTCGCCTGTCCGTCCTCTTATTCAGTTCTCACAGCTGCAGCCCATGAAGAGGATCAAGGCCCTCTCCTCCTGAGCAGACCACGTCTCTCCCTTATCCTTTCCTCCCTGCCTGCCCTAGGATGGGTAGGGGATGGGCCTGGGTCCTCCTCTGACTGCTCAGCTGGCCTCTGCTCTTCCCCAGCCTCCTCCACAACCTCCTGACCCGGTAGGCTATTCCTCCTCTCCCTCAGAGTCAGTCTCTACCAGGGGCATGACAATAGGTCTTGGGGAAAACAAACACCATCTTTCCCCCTTAAAAGACCTGCTAAGGCACTTGGAGCCCAATGATGCTGGGGTTGCTTACACAAACTTCAGGTAGCTGCAGTGTTTCAAAGATGATTCCAGGTTTCAGAGGCAAGGAAAAAAACTTGACTCGGTTCATGTATTAACTGATGTTATGTGATTGCAGAGGTCTGAAACTGGTTCAAAATGGGTATTGAGTTTGTGTGGAAATGGTCATAAACTTTGAAATGTAAGGGTTAGTAACATCTGTGTACACCTTTCTCAATCCGGTGCTCTACCAATATGTTTTATTTATTTTCATTTGTTTGTTAGGGTTATATCCCGTTTTTCTTCTGGGAGCTGAAAGTAATTTATACAAGGAAAATCTCTTCATTTTATCCTCGCAAAAGCAAATCTTAGAGACAGGTTGGATTGAGAGTGACTGGGATGAATAAATGCTTATCACTAAGGGTGGAGTTTGTGAGGTGCACTGTGTTATTTTCAAAGGTGGTTGTGATACTTCTGGCAGAAGAAATGGTAGCAACTGCAAAGGATAATCTAAACGTATTGTGAGGATTTAGTATTTAGTATTATTGAGGGAACCATGAAAAATTAGTTCAATGAAGTCTTGGCTATCAGGGTCTTCTGAAAACCAGAGGAATCCAGTCCTCTCGCATATATAGTAAACCTCTCTGAACTTATACAGCAGAAGGTTGATAGGGATTCTTCTACCATTTCTATTCATTTGTGGATGTTCCTGAAATAAGAGGGGAGGAGTACTGCAGGGAGTTAAAGCTGGTGACTCAGCTATGAGCCAAGGCTTGGGTACATAACACGCTTCCCCCACCTCCTCTTCCCTGGATTGCCTTCTCCTACAGCACACTGGCCTGTTATACTTGGACTGAATATTGCTGGTCAAATGAAGGAAGCTGGAGGCAAGAAATCTGGGAACAGTTTGCTGTTTAGGATAGAAGGCTGGGTTCTCTAATGAGGCAGCCGGATGAAGCTGAGATATTGTTTCCTCCCTCTAGGCGTTAGTTTGGAAGAAAGATTGGCAAGCAGATGTTCCTGAGGAGACAGCAATCTGTTGATGTTTTATCATGGAATAAGCTACGATTTTTGGAGCTAGCCTACCAAACACAAGGGAGGGCTGGCTGCAAAAGACAATACTATACAGTGAAGAGTCCAAGGTCCAACCCTCTTGTAACTCGCCAAGCTATAATATAGGAAAAATTACAATGTGCACATATTGTTATTCTTTTTTTATGTATCTATTTGCATAATTAATATAAGATATGGAACTCTTTGAGCAATCTTTTAAATGGCATTTTCTATGTTACAGTCACTAGAGGGTTGTTCTGCCATTGGCCTTCCTAATAATCATCGTTTTTTGCTAATTATTGCCCACCATTCTTATGCAGCTGATTGAATCCTTTTCCTTGCAGGATCATAATAGTGCAGAGTTGTTGTTTTTTTACACTTTAGACAAGAGAGGTTGACTGTTGTCAAAATAGTAAAGTACCACTGAATGGTTGTCTCTCATGAATGTTTTAGTTTGAATTCTTGCACAAAGGTGGAGTTTGCACAATGTTCACTCTATTATTCTATGCTGCAAGGCCACCTTGACTTGTATTATATCTTTGGAAGGCAGTAGCTTCTGTGCTAGGTTATCAATATTTATGAGTTGGGACACTTCCAAATCTATTTGAGCCACCTTCTTCTTCTTCTTCTGGCATCACAAGAAATCCTGCCTTAAGGAGTACATCATGGACAGTTTGCAATACTAGAGCAACCTTCTGCACAGTCAAATCTAATTCATTATTGTCTACACTGACTTCCTGTTGGTTTGTCGGAGCCTAAGATGGAGCCCAACACCACCTGGCATTGTCAGGAACTGAATCTAAAGCTTTGCAAGCAAAGCGCACAATCCACCACAGAATTATAGCCCTTCTATATATTGTGCCAGTTTGATTTTCCTCCAAAGTGGAGAAAAATATGCTTCTTTTCTTATCCTCTGTAATCATTTCAGATTTAATACTCTTTATTGCCTTGCAATCCATGTTAAGATGATTAGATTCTTTATATCTTATTAGGCTGAGTATTCTATAATGTTGGGGTATAAATAAATAAATATAAATAAACAAAAATTGCCATACATTTTAGTCATCTTTCCATCATTAGTTTATCCACATTGTCACTATTTGCACCTCTTTCAGTGCTTTTATACTTGCAGGGTAATTGCGATTATTGCACTCCATTGTGGCTCCTTCACACAAAGAGTAAAAAAAAAAAGCTGAATGAATTATGAACTTTCAGCTCAAAGCTTCTCCAATCATCCAGGTCTTTCTGACTGACTGTAAAGTGTTAGAAGTAGCATGTGGTTGCCTATGAATGACATTATGCCAGTTATGTTCAGGGATTGGGTGCCTGGGGTGCAAAGGCAGAACTAGCTCAGGAACCAAAGAATTCCAACAATGCCAGAGGTCAAAAAGATGGCCAGGTAGGCAGGGAGAAATACGATGTTCAGTGTGTTAGGTGACAATGCCAGAGATAGCTTCTATTTAATCAGGCTCTCCTAAAAGACCTTAAAAGTGATATCAAGTATTTTACAATTTGAAGAATATTCTACATGATCTTTAAAGAAAAGAGTAGTGTTGTTCTAGGCTAACATTCTGCAGCTGGTAGTCATCTGGACAGTTCAAGGTCAGTGGAATGCTGCCAGATGCCATTTCTTCTCATTGCTACACACTTTGACTGGAAAATCAATTCTTAATTTGCAGATCCTTTCATCTCTGAATCTCTAAAACAGGGTTCTCCAAAATGATACATACAGTATTGACCCACAAGGGTCAATGGAGTCAATATTATTGTTAATAGTATCCAAGGAGCCAATATTATTGTTAATAGTGGAATTAGTTAAGTTAAATGTCTATGGAAATTCTCAGCCATCCAGGTCATGGTTGTCCCAAAGGTGCTTTTTCAAGAGGCAGCTGGAGTTAATAAGTTAATGTTTCTTAAAATTATTGAATCATTTCTGTGAAACATAATTTGATTAACTCTAGTCTGGTAGCTGCTTCCTGAATTTGGGGGAATTAGCATTTCAAAGTTTGGACCAGATCTGTTACCTAACGACATTGAGCAGCCCTTGTAACCAACCACAATGGAAAAAGCATTTAATCAGAGTCTTGGTTCTAAGTTGTTAAAACCAAATCTTTGAATCATTGCAGATGCTTCAATATAGTTAGGGGTGCCCTGGGCACGGACAGGTTCCCCATTCAGTAACTTCTCCACTGCATTCTGTGGCTTCCCAGATCAAGAGCAAGGATGGTCCTACACAGACTGTATTACAATTATCTCAACGTGAGCTTGTTTGATACACAAATCTGAACTTGCCTTTTCTGCATTGTGGTCTGAATAGTCATATGGTGAGGGCTGATTCATTGTGTCTCACAAAGGGGCAACATCTCTTATGGCTGTGATTTTTTTGTTTTTAAATATATCTATTAAATTCCCCTGCAATTTTTCATATATATCAGCAGCTGTTTTATTGGATGACGTTATCTCTTAAAGTTGATGAGGTGCAAGTATACTTTTGATGCAATCCAATCCAGAAAATCATAAGGAAGGATTTCTTTTATATACTGCATTTTGCTGCTGGGGTCATAGTTGAAAGACAACTGGTAACATTGTTCTCCATTTATCAGCAGTATAAAAGCTGGGAATTGCCAAGGCAGCATTTCTGAAAAAGGCAAGCTTCACATTGTTGCCATGTTGAAACCCATGCCTGATAATAAAGCAATGCCATCAAAACAGCATATTGTTCTCTGCAGTCCTTCATTCAAACTTACTTCACCCTGTTTATGGGTTTTGATGCACACTTGTATCAATACACATCCAGTTATTTCTTTTAAGAACTACACAGCCAAAGTTCCAAATGTACAAATGGACACTTCCCAGGCACAGCAACATGTTTGTCCTCTGGTTGGAAGTGGGGGACATATAACTTATTTACGGTCTAAGACAGGGGTGTCCAACCTTGGCAACTTTAAGACTTGTGGACTTCAACTCCCAGAATTCCTCAGCCAGCTTTGCTGGCTGAGGAATTCTGGGAGTTGAAGTCCACAAGTCTTAAAGTTGCCAAGGTTGGACACCCCTGGTCTAAGAGGAGGCAAGTGTGTCGCCTTATGAAAGCATGTGCTTTGTCCCTCTTGATTTCTAATGCTAAAAGCACAGGACTGTGGGAAACTCCCACATAAGTCTCATGGCATACAGCAAAGGCACACAGCCTGTATCTCTGGCACTCATATAGTCCATAACCCTCCCCTCTTTTTCAAGACTCTTTGGGGACCCCTCTGCTCAAAATTGGTAACGTGCTTTCCTGCCACAGAGGAAAAAATATATACAAAAATGGTAAGCTCCAAAATTGGGTTAAAGCAGTAAAAGAGAAAGATCTCCCCGCTTCAAAAAAAAAAAAAACAACAACAACACCCCACCCCAGGAAAAATAACCCTGGAAAACCACCCATGCAATGCAGCCTATTAATATTAAAACATTGTCTATTCCCACCTTTTTCACTATTTAAATGAAGAAGTTACAATGACCAGGGTAAAGTTGGGAGAAAATAACCACCAACTTTCCAGAAGCATCAGGAGAAAGCTTTTTCATACTATGCTAAAACTGTTCATATCAGTGGAATAAACGTTATAATTCCAATCCAGTTAAAGAGACAAGAACAAAATTATTAGAAAGGTAGAAAAATTTGATAGCCAGATCAGTTTTTTTCTTCTTTGTGCCTTATTCTCACTAGCACACAATCTGTGCGTCAGGGAAGTTCTAAACTTCCGTGCTTGCTTTCCCTTCTTTCCTGCATGTCATCTGTTTCCTTCCTAAATGCTGTGTGATTTTTGAATTTGGGGAAATGTCTATTGAGCTGGAGCTCGCACTAAAAAAAAAAAACCTGACTGTATGAACATTTTGAAATTTTCCACATATTGTACATATGAGCAGTCACTAGAATTGTTCATTCTCCACATAGACTGTTCTAGAACTGAGGTACCCCTATTACCTTTCTGAGTAAGTTCACAAATGACATTAAGCCATGGTTTGTAACCCATGGTTTATTGAATTGGGTGGGGGGGCATTATATGAAACATGCTAAGCCATAAACCACAATTCACAAATTAGAAAGGTTGGCTTCATAAAATATTTTGTTCGTTAGAAGTATATTTTTAAAAAAAACCATTTCATTTGAAGAAATGCATTTCTTAACCTGTGAGTGAGCCAGTACTCCCGGGTTAAGGAATGCATGCCAAACGAATGATCCTCTTCACAATGGCTTCACCTTTAGACTGGTTTGGTAATGGGAGAGGCAGCCCTTCACATATGCAGAACCCGGTTCTTTGGGAGGAAATGATATGAAGTAAATTACACTATGCATAGTGCAAAATAACTATCTGCTTGGGTAACTCTATGCATATCACAACCACTTTTCAATACATGAACTTCTGTTGTTCCACCCTCTATAGATTATGTTTGAACCCTACACGTACATTTTTAACAATATGGAATCCTAATAGTGCTGTGATTTCTGGACCTAGTGCTTCCTCGAGATTAGGTTTCTCTAATCTGAAGCCTTTCAAGGGGTGTTGAATTTCATTTCATTTCAGAGGTGTTGAATTGCAGTCCCATAATCCTCAGGCAGATAGGCCATACATTTCAACTTTATGCATATTTTGCAGTGCTACTTTTTTTTCAAAATATGGTTTATTGAATAAGTGTCAGTAGTTGGGCTCACACAATATACTACACTACACTCAATTATGGCTTAATTCAAGGATGCAGTTCCTGAATCTTTTTGCTTGGTGCCTTTGACTGTGAATTTTGAAAATCCGAAGTATGGTTTTTCTAACATCTTTCACCACAGCTGTTGTGCAATCTTTCCACATAAGCTAAAGAAAGACTTGAAAATCTGATCAAAAGCCCAGGGGAAAAAAAGAAAAGAAAACTTGGTCTTACCCAATTTGAACAATTAAACTTGTGTGTGAATCAGGAAAAAAATATGAATGGGATGACTCCCACAGACTCCTTCCTCCCCTAGTAGTTTTATGTCAACTTTCCCCCATGACCGTTTTGTGCATAAAAAACAAGATTGCTTGGGACTGGGTAGAACAGTTTATCCATGGGCATGCTAAGTTTATCAGGAGGTTCATCAGTCTGTCTAACTATTGACATTTACCAATGAGATTTAGACCTAAATTGGTCAGTAATGTATAGTGAGCTGACCAGGATTTAGGTTGCAGTTGTATGTGAAATATTTTCAGAAGTCTACCAGTCTTCACTCTCAAAATATTTGGGCTATAACTGTTATTTTTTTCAGAGCTACTGACCATGAGGCAATTCTAGCCCAACACACCCAGAACTCTAGAGAAAGAGGTTCTAGGTAGGACAAGGTAGGGGTTGTTCCAGATTACTCATGTACATGTACTTAGTAATTCTTGCCTCGTGCCAGGGCAGTGCTTCTCCATTTAATATACAATTTAGTTTAGGGTATATCAAGCAGATATTTCATATATCATTAACTACAGAGGGTAGAGTTTGAATCTCGGATTTATGTCATCCAAAACAGATATTCAACGAGTGAACTTAGCTCCTTCTCCCTATCCCTGTCCTTGGATGTACATGACTGGTGTCGAGTCTTCTGTGAAATTCATCCAAGTTCAAAGTGAAACAGGAAAGGGCTAGAGGAAGAGCTGATTGAAAATAATAATATCTGAAAGCAGGCTAGGGAACAGAGGAGGCCAGAAGGTCAGGAGGCAGATGATATCAGGAGGAAGTAAAGCAGAAAACAAGGCCAGCATGATAAAGAGCAACATCTTATATGAAGGCTTTTATAGAAAATAGGAGTGAGCAACTAAGAGAGGGATAATGGTTTGTGGGGAAAGACAGATGACATGTATTTATCTTTTATTTATTTGACTTGGATGCTGAATAGTAGTTACTAGCCTACTAAATCCCTCATGCTGGTGTGGATCACATAGGCTTGTGATATAACAAAGATATTTTACAACTGTAAAACTATACACCCTAGTATAATAATGTTGTCTTTAGCTATCAGGAATGTATGCTGAAATAAATTGTATGATTGGACTTGAAAGTGCCTTAAGAACACTCTGGCTGGCAAGTGTTGCTACCCTTATAGTCTTAATGCAAGACAATTAAAAGCAGCAATTGGTGGATTCCTCTGGCTGCATTTCTCTTCCTTCTTAGCCTCACCTGCCATTAGGAAAAACAACTGCTTATTGTGGTTCTTACTACAAGGCGGATTGAATTTGAGTAACTGAGGGCAAATGCCTGGGATGGAGGCATTAGCTGTTTTTCAAGTTGTTAAATGACTGGCTGTCAGTACAGAGAATTTCTGGATGGTTAACCTTCCCTCAGGCTAATGTATTTCTCAACACAGAACTCTTCTGGGCATTTAAACCCATGCACCAAAATAGTCTGACAGGTTATTTGAAGAGTTTGAATATTAAGATTGTTGGGGTAAGAGGAATGAATATAAAGATGGTTGATTTGACCAAAATTAAATTAAACGGATATTTCTGGAAATTTTTAATGGATTTTTTTAACCAGGACTGGATGATGATATTTTAAGATTTTGTTTATTTGCTATATTTCAAATTTTTCTCATTAAAATTAAAATAGCTATGTTGTTAGCTCTGATCATTTTTCTTGGTTTTTTACTGAGTAAATTTGGATGATGAAATTTGTGGGATTTGTTTAATGATAAAAAGTGAGATATAAATGTAAAACAAAGGAATAAAATGGGCTCATTAGATCAAATTTATAATACATAGGTTATTATTTCAGGTAACTAAATGGATTTTTTTTCCTGATTATAATGGAAGTTGAGGTTTTAAAGACTTGTTTATAGAAAATTGGATGAGATTATTTATTTATTTATCAATCAAAGTTATTGGCCACCCATTTTATCACAGCATAACTCTGGATATTAATAATAATATTAGAATATTAAAAATAAAACTATATAAATAGGATGCTACAAAACAATAAAAATACAAATATAAAATATGATAGCTAAAAGATGGGGAGAGGGGAATTGATGTGAGATGAAGAGGTTGTTTATTTGTATTTTAAGAGATGATAATGTTGTTACAGATGTTTATACTTTCTGGAAGGATAATGGGGAGTTTTTTCTGTTAATTTTTTTCCTTTCTTTTTTGCACTTCTTTTTTATATTTTGTATTATCCATGTATTGCAATCTTTAATAAAATAAAAATACCGAGGCATTGTTATGCTATGATTAGCGGGATGTGGAAATACATTTCGTGTTCCACAAAAGAGTAGCTGGTACAAGTCTTTGCATGATTTCTGGAATGAGCTGGTGTTCTTGCGTTTCTGCAACCGTTACCTGCTTTTTTCAGTTTGTAACATGTTGCCATTGCTGTCCTAATCTGGATTTTGTATCTCTTTACTGCAGATTCCAAAGATGGAGACAGGCTCCCTGGTGCGAGCTGTCTTTGATTTCTGCCCCAGCGTATCTGAGGAGCTGCCACTGTTTGTGGGGGACATCATTGAAGTGCTGGCAGTCATAGATGAGTTCTGGCTCTTTGGGAAGAAGGAAGGAGTCACAGGTACATCTGAAAGGTCTTTGGGTCAGTTCATGAAGTTGGCTGTGTCAGAACCCAAAGGTGCTTTTCAAAAGCAACTGGGCTTCCTTTGTTTTTTCTTGACAATGTTTCGCTTCTCATCCAACAACTTCTTCGATTCTGACTGAATGATGGGGAATGGAAGGATTTATGTTCTTTGCAGTCAAAGGATAAAAAATCCTTCCGTTCCCCATCATTTAGTCAGAACCGAAGAAGTTCTTGGATGAGAATGAAACATTTTCATCATCATCAAAACAACAAAAGTCCAATTGCCTTTTGACTTGGATGACTCAGAATCTCCATGGACGGTTGGGGTAGAAGTGCTAGAGGAGCTGAACAAGTAAAGCTAAGTAAATAAAAGGAAATTTCATCGTAAATAAAGATTTAAAAAGTCTTAAGCCTTTCTTTACTACTATTTAGCAGTTGAAAGATCAATTATTCTTTGATGAAAAATTAGAAAAAGATGGGATTGGATGCATATGAGCACCACTCCAATGCCCTATCTACCTAATGGTTAGTGGTAACTTTTCCTGTGGTTTTGGAACTGGAACTGAACTTCCAGTCAAGGAAACCATCATTTTATGCCCTTAACAGTGTCACATGGTAGATCTCTGCAACCAGCAATGCAGCACAGCCCCATACTGGCATGCCTGAAAGGTATGCTGCACAATTTCTGCTGACATAAAAGTTTTTTTTGGTTCCAGGACAAGAGGAAAGCTCAGCAAATGGCTATATGGATGAGACCACCATTTTTTGTGGAGCTATTCAGGAGACATTTTTATCCCCTCCCTCCCCCAGCCCTTTTGAAGGGGTATTTTGGTTTCTTTGTCTAATACTTTTTGGCATTTCTGTAAATGTTTGGGTTCCCACACACTTCCTGATATCTCTCTGTTGTACAGTTTGGTCTTGAAATTAGAGAAATGAGATAGCTATTAATATATCAGAAGCTTGCTTCTCTTTTTCTTTTATAATTCTTTGTTTTCTTAACCAGTCAAATGGAATATAATTTTCAATATACTCAGTATATGGGTTCAGCGTAGCCACAATACCCTGAACAATTTGGGATAGTTTTTAGGGCAGTACCTGTTTTGAAAATTAGCAAAATGACCCGAGACACAGCATCTCTCTCTCTCTTTCATTGAAACTGCCCTTCTTTCTCTTTGCAAACCTGAAAGAATATTATCAGATTTATCTTATGGGATGGATCATTAAAGGGCATGGCTACTCAAAAAGGTGGGTATAAGTTGTATCAGAATTTTAAAATATATGCATATTATATTTCTAATAAAGGAGAATATTTGTAGCTCAGGACTGAAATGAGGGGTCCTTGATGCTCTCTGAGCTTGCTTGTTTTCTTGCAGACGTTTCATTACCCATCTAGGTAACATAATCCATCAGTGCACTGGACCCCACATATATTTCTGTTAGACTTTGCAGTAGCCTTCCTCAACCTGTTGTCTTTCAAATATGTTGTTGCTATCGGTTATGGTATTGGTAACTGAGGAATCAGGAGGTTGAGGAAGGCTGCCTGAATCTTCATTTGTACTGATAAATGAGAATATTTGTAGTTTAGGGTTGAAATGAGGGGTCCTTGGTGCTCTCTGAGCTTGGCTGTTTTCTTGCAGAAATTTCATTGCCCAAACTAGGTAACATCAGAAATACTAGTGAAGTGACCTAGTTTGGGTAATGAAATATCTGCAAGAAAACAACCAAACTCAGAGAGAACCAAATCCTCCTCATCTTCATACGTAGTATATCCTGATGGGATATCGTAAAATATTTGACTTATCCACTTTAGCTTCTTTTTTAACCAACTTGCTGTTAACTTCATGAAATAGTGAGCATCTACACAGATTCAGCAACAATACTCATTAATGGATGCATACACATTTTTACCTATATACGAATTCTGAAATGTCAGCATTCTTTTTTGAGTCCTTTTTCTTTTAATGTCAGTATTCCTGTTAGGCCCCAAGAACCAAGAAAAACAAAGTGTTACTTCTGAATAGTTTCCTTTATTGTTCTTCACACAATCTTCCCAGACTGTACATTGTGATGCAAGCTTATTGTATTTGCATCATGATGTTACAAGAAAATAAGTTAGTAACAGAGTTTTCCTTGTGACACCACAAGATATATTTTACTAATTTGATGAAATCACAGCTTGGTGCAGATGCCTCTGGCGTATTGCTTTCAAAAGATGGAAGAATTGAATTATGGAAATTAATCCTTAAATATGGAGATAATCCTAAAATGGTAATGTTGTGTTATTTTGATTTTTGATGTAAAACAATTGTTTTATCATAAAATTTAAATTATAAAAATTATTTACAAAAATATGGGTATACAGATATTTATATTATGAAATAGAAATTCACAATAATTGTTATTGTTCAGGAACTTAATACTGGAAAAGCAGGACAGAACAAAACTTTGTGGAACTTTCTGCCAACAATGATTATTCCCACTATGTGTGTCCGTGTGTCCGTGTCCATGTGCATATGTCTGAAAGAGAGAAAGAGAACAGATGAAAAAAAGTTGAACAAGTGCTGATTAGTAAATAAAAATGGTAACCATATGCATATCACGTTAATTTGCTGATATAAACTGTACCCATCAAAAAGTCATGTTGACAAAGCTTTCTGATCTCAAGTAGCTGTATAGCAGCTATCTTTTGAGAACATAAGAAAGAAAACTTGAAACAACCAGGAGAGGGAGCCATTCCCTACTCTCTGCATTCATTGATTGTTCAATCTTGTGGCTCATCACAGAACCAAAAAATATTTAAGATATACCTTACTTCTCCATTAAGAGAGTTAACAATAATCTGAACCACTTGATTTAATACTTATATTCCAGAACCTGTTTTTAAACATATTAGAACTAAGACAATCATTACAGATATTGACAAGTACAGCATTATAGTTGATGTCCTGGCAGTCCCATATCTAGACAGAAAATATCAATGCTTCTTCATGGACACAAATTATAGATAACTTATTATCTAGATGAATAGTGACAATCACATTTCCAGTAAAAAGAACAACCTGATATGGATGGAGGGAAAAGTTTGTCCCATACAAAGGAAAAGCAACATATCTCTCATGTGTGACAACCATTCAATTAAGAAATTTTAATTTTCCTTAAGGCTGCAATTGTGATAGTAGACAATACTAAGTAAGGTGGACCAATGACCTGGTAAACCATAACACATTTTTCTTAGATTTGCATATTGTTGGTGTTACCAATGGGAGTTATCAAAGTTTATCAATTCTCGTGTAGCAAAACTTTTGCGGTTTCCAACAATGTACACTGCAGAATTTTTTTATCTTAGCAAGTGTATATTAAATGAGGAAAGTAGTGTACAAATCCCTCAATTTTATGGAATTGACAACAGAATAGCTAGCACTGAAGACAGTTTATTACACTGCTGCATTTCCCACCATATTTTCTGTGTGAAATGCTGGGAGAATCCTGATGAAAAAGATGACAGCAGGAGAAAACTTTGTGGTGCTTTTATGCCATGGTGAAGATTGAAATAGATGTCAGGGACATAACCATAACTATAGTTTCCACTATTTAGATATTTTTTTTCTGTTCTATTGAACAAGGTCTTTATTCTTATCCATTTTAGGCCAGTTCCCCAGCAGCTTTGTAGAACCCGTGGATGTTCCTGTTATGAAGCAAGGAGAGAAGCTGTTCGTTTGTATCAGCAACTTTACTTCCCAAGAGCCTGGCAGCTTGGCCCTGCAGAGAGGTACTGGCGATTTCCATGCGTTCTTTACTTGGGCAAGAGAGCTCCTTAATGCTCTGCTCTTTTGTAAATCTCTGTCAGTCCATCAAAAGGGATTCTATTCTGTGTCCTAGTTCTAATCGTAGCAGCCCAGCAGGTCTTTCTGCTTCTGTATCTTGGTCGTCTTGCTATATTTGGAACAGAAGTCTGATAATCTCTACGGTCACTAGGAGAGTTGCCATTTTTCAGCACATTTGGTCTAGTGGTTAAGACAATAAGCTAGAAATTAGGAGATCGTGAGTTCTAGTCCTGCCTTAGGCATGA
The DNA here is from genome assembly GCF_049901735.1 of Notechis scutatus. Lineage (NCBI taxonomy): Eukaryota > Metazoa > Chordata > Lepidosauria > Squamata > Elapidae > Notechis > Notechis scutatus. Next base: position 124,693,613 of record NC_142012.1, on the reverse strand, counting down.
AAACCAGCTGGATGACTTTGGGCCTGTCACTCTCTCTTAATCCAACCCACAGAGTTGCTGTTAGGAGGAGGAGGGAGTATTGGATTTGTTTGCTACCTTGAGGTATTTATTCCGCCATAAAAGGCGGAATAAATATAAATAAATAAATGTAATTGTCTGTCAAATGCCATTGAGAGCAATCTGTGTGACTGGCTGCTCTGAGTTGAAATCTTAAGTTGGACTACCGGTAGTCCTTGACTTACAACCATTTAGTGACAATTTGAAGCTATAGCAGCACTAAAAAAAAATGACTTGCAACCAGCCCTCACACTTACAACTGTTGCAGCATCCCTCTGATCATGTGATCAGAATTTGGTCTCTTGGCAACCGGCATGTAGCTATGACGACTGCACCATCCCAGGGTCACAAGACCACCATTTGCAACCTTTCCAGGTAGCTTCCAACAAGTAATATCCACGGAGAAAGCCAGATTTGCTTAACAACTGTGTGATTCTTTTAACTGCAGTAATTTGCTAAACAACCATGGCAAAAAGGGTCAAAATCCACTCATTTAACAATCACCTTGCTTAGTAACAGAAATTCTGGTCCGAGTTGAACAGTGAAGGCCTGAGCCGTTTTTTGGGATGACCTCTGGCAGGAGTAGGTTGGGGGGGTAATCCTAGCTCTTCTTGATCCCTTGGCAGCTTTCAGTACTATCAAACATGGTATCCTTTTGGATCAGCCTCAGGAGCTGAGAGTGGTCAACAGTTTTCTATTGGTTCACCTCCTTCCTCCAGGTGTTGATAGGAAGTGAGAGGCCCCTGCTTCGTAGAGTGTTGCAGGGCTCAGTCTCTCTGCTCCTTTTTAACATCTGCATGCAGCTGCTGAATGACATCAGTTGTCACTACCAAACAAAGGATCATCAGTATGTGGATGATACCCAGCTATATATCTCTATCCCAGGTGAAATAAACAAAGTTATAGATACCCTTTCATGGTGCTTGGAGACATTGGGGGTCTTTCTAGCTTCAGCTGAAGACTGGTGTGACCGAGTGGCTGTATGGAGGAGGGTTCCCTCTATCTGGGGGGGTTATCATTTTTAGTCTTGAACGGGGTTTGCCCTACTCCAGACAGATCCAGAGCTGATACGCAGATCCTCTTGGATTAATGACCCCTCAAGGACAAGGTGGCAGTCATGGCTAAGACGTTTTTGTTCAACTTTATGTTGTGCACTAGTTACGCCCTTTCCTGGATCAAAAAGCCTTTCTTTCTCACTTACAGACTACCGCAATGCATTTTATATGGGGCTATCCTTGAAGAGTATCTGGGAATGTAGAATATGGAGACACAGTTTCTATAACACCTCTGCTATGTGAAATGCATTGGGTGTCAGGTTTACTTCTGGGTGCAAATCAAGCTGTTGACTGGTTGATGTAGAAATTTGATAAATAAAATGAAATGAAATGTATTCCTTATCCCTGCAGGAGACTTGGTGATTTTGGATGATTCTATAGCATCTCCTTGGCTGAAAGGCCGGAGCAGCTGGGGCGCCAGTGGCTTCTTCCCGTCATCCTGTGTTCGAGAACTCAGCCTCTCAGGTTTTGGATCCCGATTCCTACGTGGCGCAACCCTGGAAATGCCATCCTATGCTCTGGGTCAGGCCCGAGCACTGATGAGCCTTTCAGCCCAGATGGAGGAGGAACTTGATTTCCAAGAAGGGGATGTGATTATCATTGTTGGAATTCCAGAACCTGGATGGTTTGAAGGGGAGATTCAAGGTCGCCGTGGCATCTTCCCAGAGGGATTTGTGGAGCTTTTGGGTCCCCTAAAAACCAACAATAACCCAGATGACCCAACTTCATCAGAGATTCCAAAAATAAATGGAACGAAGGATACATATCCCCAGGAAGAGGAGAAGTTGTGGAGGGATGAAGTGGCATTGCCGGGACCTTATGGGATTGCCCTCTATCGGTTCCAAGCCCTGGAATCAACAGAACTAGACTTTGAGGTGGGGGAACGGATCCGGATTCTGGGAGTTCTGGAAGATGGCTGGCTAGAGGGAGAACTTCGAGGAAAACGTGGCATCTTTCCTCACCGGTTTGTGAGGTTGGAGGAGAACTACCTACAGCAATGGAAATCTGGATATTTGCCAAAGGGGGTGGATTCTGTTATAGCCAGTCTTCACAAAGCAGGTTCCCCTGGCATGTCGGAGGAGCCTGGATGGAGTTCAGACCATACTGAGGAAAAGATTTATCAACTTCCTTTGGATTCTTTGGACTCTGAAGTAAAACAGAACCAAATACCAAATCACCAGAAGGAAGGCTGCCTTGGCTCTGTTCCTTTAGACGTGTCAGGCACTTCTTCCCTAGATTCTGATAAAACTGTAAATGGAGTTTCTTCCATACCTCATTCTCCACTTCAGGTAAAAACCCAACACTATGACCATTTGGATAAATCAGAGCCCATTCAAACCCCCAACACTTCATGGGACCATTTGAAGGGCTGCAGGCGCTTTGAGCAGGATGGAGAGGCTCATAATCTGATCCGCCACAAGATTCGTTGTGAGGACTTAATTGTTTGCATGGATGGTCAGCAGCAGAATCCTAAATCTCATTCTTCCAGCTTCAGTGGAACAACTCAGGAGAGCTTGGACATTTGGCCTACCTGGCAAGGGACTCAGAATGAACTCCCTCAAGGTGTGGCCCATGGGGAAATCTGTGGGGACCTTGATTCAAAACTGACAGAGCAGTTGGCTCAGTTTGAACAGAGCCTGACAAATCCCATAGGTGGCCACGGTGGATGCGATACTTTTGAGCAGGATAATGTTGCTCGGCATTTTTCCATTCTGGATTTCAATTGTGAGAGAGATATCGTGTGTGGTACTGTAGAGAATACTTCACAGAGAAGAAAGGTGCTACGGCCGCCCCCTCCTCGACCTGGTGTCCCTGTCTCTGCCTCACCACATGTGCCAGTAAGGCTCAGCCCCAGCAACCCCGCTTTCTCTCAGAGTAGTCCACCTTCTATGCGGCCCTCCAGGCCAGCACCACTTCCACCTCCAGGGAGCCAAAGGAAAAGCCCAGCCACAGTTAAGCAGCAGCTGGGGAGCAGAGAGAGACAAGGGAACACTGTTGAGCCTGGAAGGACATCTCCATGTCCTTTCTTGTTGAATCGAATTCAGGAATTAGAGCAAGAACTTGATTTTTACAGGAAGACTCACACAGAGCTCAGTGAAACACTGGAACAGCCACAGGATGAGGCTGGACGAGCTGAGACACTAGAGAACGTGGACCTCTGTGACTGTAAAATATCATCTCTGTGCCTGGAGCTACAGGAGCTGAAGGGTGAGTATTGTCAGTCTCGGTGAGGGTGGATAGAGAGGACAGACCCTACCACACACCTACCTTTTGTATAGGTGGAATTTAAAAAGGAGAAAAGAATATATGTAGTTCAGGTTGAAATTTTGAATCCTTGAGACTCTCTTGAGTTTGGCTGTTCGCTTGCAGACATTTCATTACCCAAACAGGTAACATTATATGCATGGTGAAGTGTCTACAAGCAAACAACCAAACCTAGATGTCTATGGAGATTCTCAGTCATCCAGGTCATCGTTGTCCCAAAGGTGCTTTTTTCAAGAGGCAACTGGACTTTCTGGTTTTTCTCATCCAAGAAGCCAAGAAGCTTCTTGGATGAGAAGTGAAACATCTTCAAAGAAAAAAAACAGAAAGTCCAGTTGCCTCTTGAAAAAAGCACCTTTGGGACAATCAAACCTAGGGAGCACCAAGGACTCCACAAAGAAAGAGGAAGTAATAGGAGACTATTCAGCCCTATTCTCTCACAACATATTTCTGGTTTTTAAGGTGCTCAATAATCTAAACTGCCTCTTGCTCTTCCAGGATCTTTGACCGGGGCAAGTATTTACAGAAAAGATTTTTATGTTCAATATCTCATAGCGTCTTTCTAAAAGAGGCCTCAGGCTGGGAAGAATGTGTCAGATTGGGTCTGTACAGGTATACTTGTGGGGAAAATACATTCTAGATGTCCACTTTTCTTGCTTACAACTGTAATCAGATTAAACTGTAACTTGAGCAGTGTAATGCATTAGTTATAAAAAAATTCCTTAGCTTTTGAACATGTGGTTTACTCACGGGCTGGTTCTGTGCAACTACCATGGTGTGACAATGTTATCACCACAGAGCCACCTAACTTGTTTCAGGTGTTAAAAATAAATATGTATGATTAATGGGGAAGCAAATTCCTTTTAGTCCTCACCCCTTTTACTCTGATTCTGTCTGTTAACAGTGAAACCCTGCAAAAAGAATGCAAACAGGTAAAGAACATGCAAGTAGCCCTCCAAAATGAATACTGTATTTAGGCCAAAATGCCCAAACAAGTTCTTATATATCCTACAACCCTTATATATATCCTACAACCCAGTATGAAGCAGAATGGAATAGCAATAGAAATAGCACTTAGACTTACAGTACATCTCCTAATGTTTTACAGCATTCTCTGGGCGGGTTAAATGTCAGCATATTGCCCCCAAACAATCTGACTTCAGAAGGATGGAAGGCTGAGTCAACCTTGAGCTACTTAGAATCGAATTTCAGGCTGTGGGCAGAGTTAGCTTGCAATACAGTAATGCATTCTAACCAGCAGGATCAATATCAATTAACTAGAAATTGAGAGGGGTGAGGGTTGGGGAAAGAATGAAAATAATAAAGTTGCTCTGAATCTCAGAAGAATATCTAGCTGCCAATCGCCATGTGCATAAATTATAATGTGCAAATGTTTTTATTCCATTTTTATTGACTAGAAAGCTATTAGCACTTGGGAAGATACCCTTTAAAATGCCTGCTATCTTAAATCCACTGAATAAATAAGCAGTTTGGCTCATCTGAGTTCTTTGCAGAGCATCAGAATTGTTTCTTGGTGTTTTTCTCCTCTTCCTGCTCCCTCCCCAGTAATGATTATGTAATTTTGATCATTTTTATGAGGCACGGAGACTTGAGAAAAATAGACATGGCCAAATAAAAGAATTAGTGATCATAGAAAAACAGAAAACATCTTCTTCCTGTTATCTTCTTAGAAAATCTGCTAAGAAGGTGTTTTTGTGTTTTTCTTTGAAACCTGTGAAATTAAGTTGGCTTTCTATGTAAACTGTTGTATTCTACATTAAATGTCACAGTTTTATTTTCTGAAGTTTTAATCATTCCCATGCTAATTATCAACAACTTAGAGTGTCTATCTAGGATATTTTAGGCTTGAGGCAATGAATTAACTGAACTCTGAGATGTGAAAAGCATTCAGGCCCAGGGCTGTATTGTTTACTATGTATTTGGGTTTCTTGGGTGAGAATGGGTCACTGGGAAAGCAGGTCTGTGGACCTAATAATGTTAAAAGGGGTGCATGTTTATCTATCAGTGTACTTTTATGAATAACTGTTGATGCGGGATATCTTAATAGTCAAGATTATCAGCGTTTCTACTAAAAGAAGACCAGAGACAGCTAAAAATCCAGAGTTCGGCAATTCTCCAAAGCTGCGTGCTTTTTAAAAACGTATTCCCACACCCAGAGAAGTCCTTGGGTGATATAAACACATAACCCACATGCTTGGTTTTCCTGAGCCTACGAGCCCTAAAGAGAGGTCACTTACTCCTGCCTTTAGCATTATAAAGCAGAGAAGCCGGTTTGGGCAGGGCACTGGTCCAATTCAAACTGTGGCATTCTTGTTACTCATTACCTGCCAGCAACAGGGAGAGGCTGTCTGAACTGGCTGCCGATTGAGTACGAAGGTTACACAGCTTCTCTGTTGTAGGCAGTTAGTCAGCACCGTCTCAGGGGTGAGGTGCAGGGAAAGGGTAGTTATGAAGAATGGTGAACTTCTGAGGAAGGAAAGTGGGTGGGGTGGGATAAGAGCACACCAGGAAGAACATGAGTCCAGAAATCAGATAAACTCTCCAGCACAACAGATCTGTCTGTCACAATTCCCTAACCGTGAGTACAAAGACTACCGCTCTGGAAGGAGAGGAAAGATTTATAAGGAACATGGGCAAGATGGTGGTAGCGAAGACTGGAAGAGCAAATATAGAAACAGGGACCTGTATGGCACCATCAGACCTGTGAAGAGAGTCTGTGACCATTTCAAAAATGGGGATAGTGGATACAGGGAAGGCAGCGTGACCCGAAACTGCAAGGACTATGTGGAGGAGGGTAAACAATCCGTGGACCAGAGGAAGATGAATCTGTATGTGGAGCATGAGACAGGAAGCAATGGCTATTTGGAAGAAGACGGCTGCTATACAGACCTTGAAAATAACACCCAAGTGGTTCACAAGAAACCTTTTGTTTTGCGTGAGGGTGGCCAGGATGCTGATTTTAGATTCTCCAGAAATGCAGAACATTTGGATACAAACTGTTTGAAGGGAAGTTGGAATTTCAGTGACCGTCCAACAGAGGGTTGGGAAACAGGTGGCCATACCTTGGACAGGAATGATAAGAAGAAAAATGACAGGTATGTGGACTATAGCACTGACTGGAAATACTTTGGGAAGCCAGAAAGCTTATTTATGTTGTGTGAAGTCTCCCCCAACCCCCAACATTCAGGAGCAATTTCTGGGAGCTGTACCACGGATGTTATAAAACAGTCTGCTATAGAAGATCCTCCACCTTGGTCCCTGAGAAATGAGAATGGCAATCAGGAATTAGACCCTGGATGTGAAATTGCCAAATCACAGTATGTGGCAGATACCAAAAGGATTGAAACTGCAGCAGGTGGACAGGTCTGGAAGGGTGGGTGTCCCAGGACACGTGCCGGACGCTCAGACTGGCGTCTGGACTGGGAGGATGAAGCTGGAAGGGTAGGTGGCCCAGAAGCCTGGCAACGGAACAGCTGTTATCGTCGTACCGCTCCCAGCGTCCTCAGGCGCCATATTAAAGGAAGCCAAGGTAAGTTATGGGAAATCATCAAAGGATCATAGGGCAAACTACAGTTCTTTGGATGTTAACACCTTCCCCAAACAAGCAGCCCTAAAACAAACACCTGCATTTACTACCGCATTGGAAAATGAAGAACTGCCTGTCATTCATTCATCAGCTATGTTATAGAAATTAAATAATGGTTTCTTATACTGTAAACAATAATCTTTATATCTTGGGCTTGGTTTCTTTTGGTTGGGATAAACGGCTACAAATTAAGATGCCCAGCATTAATAAAGTAGCCTGCTAAGCTCCCTTTCTCGGTATGGACTAGCTTCCAAAAGAATATTTGAGCTCAGGACTGGATCCTGTGCAGTTCTTTGCATCTCTTTTGTTGGTTTATTAAGGTGTTGAACAAAGACCCTAAAACTAGCCACCCCACCCCACCCATGCACCTCACTGAGGTACTTAGGCCATTCCTTCTCAATTCCATCTACCTGTCAGGGCTATTGAGGGGTTGAGGGGACTAAGTAAAAACTGATCTGTATATCAAGTTTCATAAATTTCAGAGTTCTAAATCTAAGACAGGTTTATTTTATTTTATTTATTTTATTTGGTTTGTCAATTACTTACAAGATAATAGGTATAAGTAAAAGCATAGTTATGAATACATGGATATATATAAGAAAAATAAAAGAAACAATAGGACAGGGATGGTGTGGACAATTAATTTTCCCAAGGGACCACATTGAGAAAGAAGGACTGCTGTGAAGGGCGGAACCAATAAGGCTGTGAAATGTGTAGGCATGCACACAGAAACCTATGTAAATTAGGGAAAGGGGGGAGAAATAGTAATCGCCTTCGAATAAAAGAAATATAGTTGTTTTGTGTGTACTTATATACATTTAATTTCTAATTTCTCATTGAACTCACATGGGCCAGACAGGGACAGTTTAAGGGCCAGATTGGCCCAGGGGCTGTAAAATGCCCAGGTTTGGTCTAATCAATACATATGGTAAATATTCCATAGAACCTCTTGGAAGTCTTGGGCTGTGAGATTCTTACATGTATAGAATTTAGATGCTGACCAACTCCCAGGCTATCATGGAGAAGACTCCAACTGTCATGGAGAAAATGTGTTTATGTGGTTGCTAGGAGTCCAAAACAACTTTATGGCACATAATCAATTAATCAACTTTCTAACAGTTCTGGGCAGTAAATAGAAAATTAGCACTGAAGAAATGTTAGATAAGTCATTATGTAGAACAACTACCCAGTTCATACATGAAATTTTTCCAATATTGTGTTAACTAGGATTTTTTGTTAAATTACAGCATATTAACAGAGTGTGCTAAACTACAAATACATCATATTTTAATACCAAGTGTAAGCCAACCAATATCTTTGGGCTGCAATCATATCTTAGTCTATCCTTCTCCAAACTGGCTTATTTTTGATATCTTGTTTTGCCACCCTTATAATTTTAAGCCAATTTATTTGTGAAAATTAATTTTCCTGGGTTTCTCATTTACTGGTGAAGTGTTTAATTTTCCTTAATATGAAGCTTGCGCTCTTTTGAGAGTATTCTTTGCAGCAGTGGCACATGCATACCTGTCTTACAGCGTGTCCATTCACTTTGGTGCAGTTCACTTGGATTAGCTAAAGGAAATTATCTGTACTTGTATTGAGAAATATAGGTGAGAAATGCACTGAGTTTTCCTTTGCCTTTAAAACTAGTGGCATCTTTAAACTTCATGCAAGTTACCTGTGATCAAACAAAGTGTTTTTGTTTGAAGTGGTGTAGGGTTTCCTGCTAGGGGGTTGGACTAGAAGACCCCCAAGGTCCCTTCCAACTCTGTTATTCTATTCTATTCTATTCTATTCTATTCTATTCTATTCTATTCTATTCTATTCTATTCTATACCATCCCAGTTTTTATGTTCGGCTATTGTGCTAGATGCTTGCCATGCAAGCAATATGTTATTGTTCCTTTATTGCCATCAGTGTACATAGACATTTGTAAAGTGACTCAAGCAAAAGATAGTATGCTCTGGTCTTACTTATCTTAAATCCTCCCTTATGGGTTCCCTTGGAATATGAGTGTAACAAGGCGAGGTGGGCTTAGATTTGAAGGCATCTGAATCTGATTAAGCCTTTCTGTATTATCAATCAGATCTTAGATTACAAAAGGAGAAGCAGAGCTGATGTGTGATTAAAATTTGGACATTTGGCACCTGGCATGTATTTGTAGCATCCTGAGGTCTTTTTATCTTTTTATCTTTCCAAAAAGCTGAGAAGCAAAGGCAATGAGGGAAGCTGAATTTGCTTAACAACCGTGATGATTTGCTTAACCACAGAAAAATAAGGTTGTAAAATTGGGCACAAATTACTAAATAGCCACATCACTTAACAACAGAAGTTCTGGGCCCAATTATAGTCATAAGTTGAGGACTACCTGTAACACAGTTTTCATAATTTGCCACCTCCCAAACAGATACTTATGTGTCCAACCTATACATTTTATTACTCTGGGTGTAACAAGATACTTAATATTATTAAGTAATTTAATAATAAGTTCTGGGTGTAACACTTAAGTTTCTTATGTTCACATCTGCTATGTAACACACACACACACAAATACATATATACATACATACATACATATCATGCACTTCTATATACCAACGTTCTACTGTATGATAGGTTATTATCTGCTTCATCTCTTACTTCTGCCTTTATTATCAGTTATACAATGCTCAGCAGACAATGGCCTTAGTATTTCCTTCAGGCTACAAAAATTTCTTACCTTTCAATAAAGCAAACATATTGGACCCACATTCATGTTAGTCTGCCTAGTGTGAAATTTGTAGCCATTGACCAGAAACAGTGATTTCTTCCAGTCTGAAACGGTGGAATATCTGCTTTTCTTTCCCTACTGTTCATTATTATGCTTATAATTATGATTATTATGCCTTTAACTTGCTTTTCATTTAACATTTCTTTGTCATGCATTCCTTGACTTTCTTTAGTCCAAGAAACAGGTAGCTAGGTGGGCTTGAAGTATTCTTGTGGCTCTTCTAATGAGTTAGATTGCAAAATGTTTGGTCATTCCGTAGTCATCTCTTATCTGAGCATAAAAAAGGAACTGTGTTTGATTTTCTTTATGAGCAAATGAGCAAACACTTACAGGTTCCTTTCTAGACAACCTAGTGGAGGTTATTGGCCTTAATCTTTTCTCAAACTGGCATTTAATCCTCCTATAGCTGTTTGTCCATCTGCCTCTATGCTGTTTAAACCTTTCTCAGATTTTCATAGTTTACAGCAGCTAAAAGGCTGAGAATGACTAATGAATCTCCCTACTTCGCCCCATGCAGCATTCCACAGACAGTGCTTCATAGTTCAGTTTCCACTGGAGTAATACAGAACACTGACACTTATGCTGTATTTGTAATTTAAATTCTAATTAGAGCGAAAAACACAGTCACAAAATGATGAGAAAATGATATATATATTGTGCAATAAATCCTTTATTCAAAATTCTGATCCAAGATACCCCAAGACAAATAGAGATCATAAATAGCAAAAAACTGAATTATGCAACTAATATTAATGATACAAATAAAGCTAATTTATTGATTAGGTTCTAATTTCTCACATTTCTATTATCTCTAAAGATTATAAAATAAGTCAATTCCTGAATTACTTTATTCAACCCTACAATCTTAACAAGAAACCTGTCATGAAAATAAATAAAATAAATTTTAAAATATGTACTGATTAGTATGAGTACTAATCTCGTATCAGATTTTAAGAATAAATATGCAGATCTCTGAAGATTGTCCATCCAGCTAAACTATCAATCTTTTTTTACTGTTTCTCAGAAATTCAAATATTGTCTCCCTCGCTGTTTGAAAGGTTTCCCTTCCAAAGTTCAGGGAGAGACTTCCAATATCAAGAAATGTTATTCTTTCCAACCCAAAGCATTTGTCTCAGGATTCTCTCTGTTTACCTATCACTGTGATAGCCCTTTGAAAACAGAATAGTACAGAATCAAAGTTAGTATAGGAAGAGACAACAGTAAAAGAAAAATCTAACCCTTTATCAAAAATTTGATAAAGGCTAGATAAAACTAGGACTGTAAAGGAAAGTAATGTCCTGAAAAATATATCAGTCCCTATGGGAGATGCAACTGGACAGTAGTTTTGAAATGTGAGCACCAATCCATTCAAATTTCCCTCCTTGTCATTTGATCCAGAGCACATGAACACCTTCAAGGGGTTGGAAAAAATCCAAAACCTGTGCTCTGGCTGTTTAGCCACTTTGTTTTTTTCAATACAGTTTTTGTACAGTACATTCACAGTATTCCAGAGAGTCATATTCATATCAGTAAAAACAATTTTGCAAGAAGCATCCATGTTTGTCAAATGTGTCATATTGTTGGTCTGGATTAGTTTCGGATAATATAAACTGAAGAATTGGGACATAGCCAGCTAACTTGTGTGACAATTACCTGAGAGTTTGAGACTTGCCAGTTATCACTAGTTTGCTTGCAAGATCTGGCTAACTTTGGGTTAGGATGTAGAGAATTATCTGATGGAAGTAAACACTACTTTTAGATTTAGAAGAAGGTGTTTCGTTTATGTTAGGTAAAGAACAAAGTTTCCCATACTTCAGTACAAAAGAAATTCTGAGCAAATCAGTTTTTCTGTATTGCTAGCTCACACACTATGCCGAACTGAAATCCTAATAAAGAAAAATTATCCTATATGAAGAAAATCACTGTAGCTTATAAGCCAGTTTTCAGCAGTTTTAACTCTTAGCCATTGTAATTTATTAAATAACCATGATTAAACAAACCATAATTTAGTAAGGGTCCTATTCTTCAAGATTGATTTGTATTTTAATATGTTGTAAACCATTCTGCAGGTTTTTTTTTAAAGGCATAGGATATATAAATTAAAACTTAAATATAAATATTGAATTATGGAACAGTTCACCCAAGGAAATACTTAAGGTTTACAATCTACTAATGACATATTGAAGCTTTGTGAGAAATTATCATAAGCATGTCTGCCTTGTTTCTACATCCTTGTAAAGATGGTTTGCTGTGTTGGCCAAAGATTCCTACTGAAGGGCTGAGAAAGATGCACCTGTGAATGTGTGCTCAGAAACTGCCTGTGAATAAGAGGAGGAGATGCAAGATAATTTCTAATAACTTCAACTGGTGAAAGAAAGATTTTCTTGGAAAAGGTGCTCCTATAATTACTGAACCTGCATCATAACTATGCATGACCTAAGCCAGGGGTGTCCAACCTTGGTAACGTTAAGCCTGGAGGACTTCAACTCCCAGAATTCCCCAGCCAGCAAAGCTGGCTGGGGAATTCTGGGAGTTGAAGTCCTCCAGGCTTAATGTTACCAAGGTTGGACACCCTGACCTAAACTCAGAAAATCTTGGTATAGCTCTGCTCACTAAGAGCTTTGGCCCCTTCCTCCTGCTGGAGTAGGAAATCCCAACAAATTTCTAAGGGAAAATGCCTCTTGGCAGAAAAAAAATATTTCCTGTCATGGCAGCTGGAGGAGAGCAAACTCAGTGCCTGGATTCATAGGTGACCCTTAGCTTACCTTCTTACCCAACCTTGTGCCCTTCAGGCATGTGATGCAACATTGAGCAGAACTCCCCTTCTCCAAACAGGGGGCGGTTTCATTCAGTATAATTATAGAATAAACTGCGGTTTTTGCACCTAACGACAACTGGGTGCATTGGGATCACATTCAAGCAACATACAAGGCTATAACCTGTGGCTTTGTAAATGGGCATGGTTATCTTTGTGCAACTCAGCAAGACAAAACCAAGCCATGGTATGTAGGAGCCCAGCCATTCTGTGAGTAGGATTTCTTCTACGGCTGAAGGAATACCCCAAAGAAGGGTATCAAGAAGTGTGGGGGAACCCAGAGTTTTGCAGAAGTAGAAAAACAGGGTAGGAAGGGAAAATCCTAAGAATGAATCAATAGGGTGGGAAATTGGAGGAGAGGGGAGGGATAAAATACAATATCTGGGAAGGGTGTATGGTGGACTGACTTGGCAATACTTTTGTTGCAGATTCCAGTTTGAGAAGCACAGCATTACATACTCAGAGTTACAATCTACTGGTTTTCCTGGGTGCCCCTGCCCCTCCTTCCAGCCGCGATTCCTCTCCAGCCTGTGCCTCAGCTGAGTGGAGGCCGGTCCTTTGTCTCCTTGTTTGCTCTGCTGCTTTTTAGACAAAAAGCAATGAAGCCTGAAACAGAAACTTGCTTTCAGTTAGATATTGTGGCCGTGTGCATGTCATACCTATGGAATTTTCTCTGGGTTGTAGTTTTGTAGTTACACTGGGCAGAAATCCTGGGATATTTTTTCTCTCTCCTGCAGATGTAGGACTTACTCTACTAGAAGGATCCTTGGTGCTCCCTGAGCTCGACAGACATTTCATTACCAAACCAGGTAACAGCATCATTGCATTGATGATGTTATCTAGTTTGTGTAATGAAACTTATGCAAGAAAACAAGCGCAGAGAGTGCCAAGGACCCCTCATTTCATCCTTGAACTGCAAATATTCTCCTGTGTCATTACTCTGCTAGGTTGCACCATTGTTTGTTTCCTGATACTGCTCACAGTGTGTGTACATTCAAGTGCAAACCACGCCTTCTTGGAATTTCTTATACAATGCACTTGCTATTTACTCCCTCAGAAAGGGAGGAACAAAGAACAGCAAATCCTAGCTGTCTGTTGCTTGAAAGACAATGCAGAAGGCTGCTTTCATTTGGCCTTCCAAGTTCACATACCGGGCTGGATGTTTCAGTCTTGTTCTTAATTGATGGAATCATTCCCAGGTTTTTTTCATTAAAGAAGCCCTACAATGGGTGTGGAGGCTACACTCAAGAGGGCCTTCAGTAATTGCTGCCAGATTACAGTGTTGCTGCAGAACATTTCTAACACAGGGACCTTCTTTTCCCAGTAGTTTCTGCCCATCTGATCAGCTCTAATAGGGAAGGAACTCTTCGAGCCCCATCCTTCAGGAGCCATAGGACTGTGTCTTCTATAGCTATGCCTCTCCTTTAAAATGGTGTTCCACTTAAAGTCAGATCAGTACCAAACTGTTGACATTCAGGATTAACGATCAGTATTGAGAAATCAATGATTGCACTTTTTGATGATCTCTGGTGTGATCAGGATGGTGGTGATGCATCTATCCTGGCCTTCCTGGTTCTCTCTTTTGGCGCCATTGATCATAAGTGTTCTTCTATACTGGCCTAAGAACTTAAGTCGGGACATGGTGTTGTAGTGATACTCCTTCCTCCAGGATTGATTCCATTTGGTGTTGACAGAGGCCTTAGGGTTCTGTTCTCTCCCTGGCCCTGTTTAATCTGTACATAAAACTATTGATTGAGATTCTCAGCATGGGTTGAAGTACCATTAGTATAATGATATCAGTCACTATACAGAACACCTCTAACCCTGGTTGATGAAGTGATGTGCTCAAGATTCTTTGCCAAGCTTAGAAGGCTATGGAATCTGGAGGAGATTCAGTTTAACCCGAGCAAAGCCAAATAGCATTGAGTTTTAGGGGTTCCCATATCTGGGCACTTCCCATCATTAACTGGTTGGGTTAATACTCCACCAGATAGAACCAGTGTGCAATTTTGGAGCCTTTCTGGACTTCTGTTTAAGGAGCGGATAATAGCAGTAGCCAGGAGGGCCTGTGCACAAATCCATCTTGTGCACTAATTCCACCATATCTTGGTCCCCTCCCATTTGGACTCTTGCAACATGCACTACATGGGCTACCCTTGAAGATCACTTAAAGGTTATAGTCGGTTCAGAATTCAGCAGTGTGGGTAATTAAGGGCACAACACAGTATGCCCACATCACAGCTCATTGATTCCCAGTCAGCTTCCAAGGCCAATTCAAGGCACTGATTATCATGTATAAAGTCCTTCTTAGTACAGGGCTGAGTTACTGCAAGATTACCTACCTGTGATTATTCTACATTCCATATGATTTTATATGGTGGAGGTTAGGGTGGCTCCAATTTGTATAAGGCATTGAAAACTTGCCTTTTCCTTCAGGCACTGATTGGTCCAGGGTGCTAGGTGAACTAATCTTTAAAGGTTACTGCTTTGAAAGAGATTGGCCTCAGGTACACTATGTTTTGAGCACTCTGTTATTATTATTATTTTAACATGTTGTTTTGTGGATCATTTGTTATTCTCATTTTAACCTGGCATTAGCTGCTGGAGTCATATTTTACTATTGGAACAGGCATATAAGTAAATAAATAAATGCCTCCAAGACCCGGATGTTCTGGAAATCTGGTCCTGTCCCTGCAATAGGCGGTTCTTGCTGTTCAGTCTGTTTTCTTCTATATGTTAAAATGACTAGGTGGTTTTAGTTTGACACATTGGTTATTCCCCACCACCATCACACCTTTTATATTATTGTTGTTGCTCAGAGCCCTTTTGGAATTGAGCAGCCTATATATTCCAGTAATAATTAAATAAACCAGTACAGGTAGATGTAGCTTCCATTTATTTCTTGTAGTGATTATATGCCTGGGTTTTGGGGGGAGGAGGGGGAAGGGGTGGCAAGATATTTATGTGTGTTCCCATCAAGCTTAGACTGTGATGGGAACATTTACTTTTGCATTCCTATCTGTCATACAAATCTTGTGAGGCCAGTGCTTTTATTAGAAAAAAGGATTTTTTGTTTCTGCTGTGATTATGAAAGGGACTACAGTCCAATGTCTGACTACACAACAGAGACCATATTTAAGATTCTTAACTTTATAATTGGTGATTTCTTCAAGTTGTATGATCATTAAGAAAAATGCCTTTAACAGTAACATAAATAACTCAACAGGTACAAGAAAGTGTTAATAGAAACTAATGAATCTACTGGATTTCTCCACTAGGTAGCTGTTAAAAGTGTAGAAACTTCGTCAAGAAAAGAAGAGACAGTTCCAGTGTGAAGCATAGCAATTTGTGTAATTTCTGTATCTTAAGAGCATGCCTTTACTAAAAACCCAGGCACTTAGGAGGAAAAGTCATGTGATTAGGAACAATGTTGGGCAACAGTTGCAGAGGAAGGCAATATCATCTCCATGCTATTGGACTGGCAGCTTTGTGGATGACCAGGTAATGGAAAGGCCAAAGGATGGGAGTGCTTGGTTCATCCTCTATATTCCAGCAGGAGGGGGGAATTTAAGAGACAGGGATTTGGGTGGTATAGGTGGAAGGACAAATATGAGGGAGGCTTAAAGTCCAAACCTGGAAATATTTTTCTCTTAAGTTGAAGAAATTTTTTAGATAATATTGACAAAATATAGATAACTGGAGAAGTGGAGCTGGGCCCCCTCCCCCAGTTGCTTAATCAAAGTCTTTGTCAATTACATGTCTATGCCAATATCCTTTATCTTTCCTATGTTCCACCAAGTTATCTTCATTTAGACCAGGGGTGTCCAACCTTGGCAACTTTAAGACTTGTGGACTTCAACTCCCAGAATTCCTCAGCCAGCTTTGCTGGCTGAGGAATTCTGGGAGTTGAAGTCCACAAGTCTTAAAGTTGCCAAGGTTGGACACCCCTGATTTAGACAATTAAGGATCATTCTAAACCTTCAAGTAGGCTTCATAGCAGCAAAGAAAAAAGATAATGAAGGAAAAGGTCCCGTCATCTCAGGATTACATGTTGACCTAATTTGAAACCTCCTTAGCAAGACACAAGATATTTCGACTTCTGTAAAACTGTATACCAAAGCTGTGGCCATTGCGGTTGCCAGGCCTGAGTGAAGTATTACATTGAGGCAAGAAAGTTGTTGATGAAAAGACAAATAGCATTGAGCAAAGGATGGACCAGTGTGAAGTCACACAAAATGTGGCGTTCTCACTGCCCAGTGCTTGCTTTCAGCCATTAGGATTATCAGCCTCTTTTCATACAGCCAATTCTTGGCTGAAAACAGCGCATCCATATGCATGTGTCTCTGCCAACGGCATTGGTCACTGGTAGTAGGCGTAAGATACAAACTGCATGCCGGTAAACTTCTAGTCATGGAAGAAAAGAGGGTAGCAGCTGCCAGCCCCATTGAAATGCAGCCCACTTGATCAGAATTTTTCTTGATCTGGTACCAAGAAAACAAACCTGCTGTTGTGCCAACTAGTGCAGTGATCTCTACCCATTGGGTCAACTTTTTTTTTAATGACCTTTGAAAATAATAGCATTTATTGTAAAATGCTGTTGGTAGGTTTCCAGAGAGAGAGAGGCGGCTGTTTTCCAAGTGTCATTTGGAGAACACTAGAAGAGGGATGGCAGAGTTTGCTTTGATTGAGTTATTGATACATTTTTCTAACACGTGTAAAATGAGGGAAACGCTGTTAAAATTCCTGGAAGTGTTTGATTGCCATCATGCCCGGGGGAGCAATTGCTTCCTTTCATTTTACGCAACCCTGGCGGTATGGGATGGAGTTATGGGAAAGAGCCTCCTCGGGAGGGACCCGCAGGCAGGCTGCTGGGAAGAGAGCACGTGACTTTTTCTTTCCCTTTTGAAAAGACTCCATGCCGAGGATGTGCCGGGCGGGGGAGGGGGGAGGGGCGGGGGGTTGTTGTTCTGGGACCCAGGAATCTCCATGTGAACCTGAGCCCGGGGGTGTGGTGGGCTGGTTGGCTGGCTGGCGTTCAACAGCAGGTGCAGTAGAAAACCAGGAATCGTTTCAGGACGAACTCCCGAGGAGCCAACCTGGATGCCAACCTCTTGCTGCCTGGATCCTCTTTTCCCTGTCGTCGAAGTCCAGGCAAAAGTAACTTCGCTTTAGAAGCAGGTTAGCAGCATTGATTCACTTGGCGGCAAAACACGATCCTGGGTCACGATAAAAGTGCCCTGTTGTTTTGGGTTTAGCCGGCCGCGCCCCAGCCCTAGTAACTTGTGCAACTTTATACAGCTGGGGCGCGGCTGGCCGAATGTGGCCCTTAGCTCTTTCCTGGTAAGTAAGATCTGCATTCGCTCAGCACTGCCCATCGGATAGCAAAACTTGTTATCCGACAACCACGGAGGCCTCCTTTCAGGGGGAAGGAGCATCGGATCTGAAGAGCTGGGCTGGTCGTGTCCACGGCCGGCTATTCCCAGCTCCGGGCTTTGATGTTGCTCCAGATCTCGAGAGCCTCTCCCTCCCCGGGGCCATTGAGATGCTAACAAGCGAAGAGCGCCGGCTCTGGGGGTCTGCTTTGTTCGGGCGACCCTTATCAGAGCCAGGCTCCACTTTGGAACCGCCACTGAGGAGGACGGGGATGGCCTCTGCATTCGGCTGGGCGAAAAGCGGAGGGAGGTGATGGCAGGTAGGATCCGGGGAGGGGGCGGGGGGAGGCGTTTGGCTGGGTTAGCGCTCCTGAAGTTGCTTCGAGCCAGTCGCGGAACCTGCTGCGCGCTCCTTTTGGCCGAGGCCACGCCTTCCTCTCGCTCCTCTTTCCAGCCGGCCCGGGAAGAATGCCGGGCTGCAGCCTTAGCGGCGCGTCCTGGGAGGCGCAAGTGCAGCGCTCTCCGTAGGAGGAAAGCTCAGGGATGAGAGGCCAGAAGCCCTGGGGTCGTTGGAGGAGAGGAATGGCTCCTAGGTTTTGTTCATGGCTGCGCCGCTGGGTGCCAGTCCCTCGCTCCTGTCCTAATACAAGCCCACGTTCAAAACGGCCCCCGTTCGTCTCTCCAAATGGGCCGCATCTTGCGAAAGGGCATTTGCTGAAGCGTGTGTTCAGACGCTGTGTTTTATCTCTTTGTTTCTTCAAAGAAACACAGTCGATCATATTCAAAAAATCCCTTAACGTTCAATTCCTTCCGGCTATAGTCCATTCAAAGGCTGCCTCTGATTCTCTGTAATCTTCGTTAAATTCTGCTTATCTCCTTCCATTTTTGCCCCCCCAGGAAAAACTTGTCCTTTATATAAAGTAGAATAGTGTCATTGGAACACTTTTTGCATGTGGAAATTAGTCTGTTATTACAGTATTTCCTTCTTGAGATTTTTAATATTACATTCCCTAATTTATATGCTGAGGGTTTTTTTATGTTTATTTGCAAATTCAGAATTTATTTGTTTTGCATAATTCCATCTTTATCTCCATCTCTCTCACTGTTAATGTAGAAATATAAACACTAGCATCTGATTCAATCTCAGCGTAAAAGAGCCATTTTTTTTCTTGTAAAATTAAAGACTCACCTGACTGTTCTTGATCTGCGAAAACCTGCCTCCCCCTTATGAACAATAGTAGCCAAACCTTTGAATTCCAAACTGTAATCTTGAAAAAGATCTATGTCTTCCAGTAAAATAAGTACATTCCTTTGAGTCATCATTTTTAATCTTCATCTACTAACAAGCTCCAAATTATCCATTAAATAAAAAACATCTTTGGTAGTATACCTAGTGTAGGGGAAGTGTATGAAACTATTAAAAAGATTAAAAAGGGGAATGCACCTGTTCCATATTGAGTGCCAGCTACTTACTATAAATGTTTTAAGGATGAGCTTTTACAACAAACACTATTATTTTACAGAATGAAAACATTCCTGATAGCTGGGAGGAGGCTAATAAGGTCCAACACTTGACTTTAGCAAGAAATTATTGGCCAATATCTTTATTGAATAATGGTTATAAATTCTTTATCATGGTTGAAAAGCTAAAATAATTTTACAAAACTTTATATTCATGAAGATGTGTGTTTTTATCTAAAAGACAATTGCAAGATAATATTATAAATATTTTGGATATGCTAAAGTATTTGGAGCAACATTAAAAAACAAGCTGCATTGGTATTCTTAGATGCAGAGAAGGCCTTTGACAATTTGAATTTGTTTTGTTTTGTTGTCCTGGAACATGAATCTTGCAGATACTTATTAAATGGGTAGGATTTACCCATTTAATCAGAAATAATTGTAATGGAGAATTAACAAAACCTTTTGAGATTCAAAAAGGGACGAGAGAAGGTTGCCATCTCTAGTCTTGTTCATTTTAGTTCCTGATTAGTATTGAATAGGCCAAGATCAGAGAATCAGGGGAATTAAGAAACTCATAAATTAAGGGTGTTTGTGGATGAACTGGTATTAGTCTCAGAAGAACTATCTAGAGAGAGTAGAAACATTAATGGGAAAACTGAAGGACTTTTGTTTGCTAGCAGGTTTAGAGATTAGCAATCATAAATCAAAGATGTTAACAAACATTATGAAATTAAAAAGTGAAATAGAACCGATGGGAAAAAAATGGTATCAAAATTGAGAAAAATGCAAAGTACTTATGTATTTTTATGACAAATATGAATTGTATATTGTTAAGACATGCAATTAAAAATATGTTAAGATGGAATAAATTAAATTTGTCATTATTAGGGAGAGTTTCTGTAATAAGAAATCAAAGTACCATAAACAATGACACAAACATACCTAACATATAACTTTAGATATTAGTTAAATACAGTATAAGGTGTTACAGGATGCAAAGCAAAGAGGAGGAGTGGAGTTACTGGATTGGAAAATGTATTTTGCAATTTGTTGTTTGGTCTGGGTGAAGGAATGTATGTTGCTGTGAAACAAGTGACTTTTAGAGTTACAAGATCATAACCTGGGATTTGGATGATGTGGATAATTATGGCAAGATAAAAGTAATGTGGATTTTAAAAATCATTTTATTAGATGTGCCATGTTGAGAATATGAAATAGATATAAACCCTGGCTGCCTCCAGAACACCTCAGAAGAAGCATTTCACAGAAGCAGGCAAAGACAAATGGGCGATATCCCGGGAATTATTAGAAAATCAAGGGAAATATAAGATTAAATCAAGAGAGCAACTATAGCAGAAAAATACAGTTAGCAATGGTTTTCTCATTTACAGTTATCAGAAAGATTCAAAATGGATAAAAAGACTTACCGTAAGGCAGAATTTGAAATATAATTTGAGTCAGCCTGTTAGGGTCAAACGTTGGGACATGACCAACCTGATTTTATGACCTTTTTTCTGGCGATTATTAAGCGTTTGGTCATTAAGCAGACCCATTATCGGTTTTGCCTAAAACCAGAAGTAACCGGCCATAAATGTGGCTGTATTGCCAAATGTGACCATGGAGGCCAATGACCATTGGAACTTCAAGACTGGGTCACAACTCCCAGTTTTCATAACATTTCATATGTTAAAT
Source organism: Notechis scutatus (assembly GCF_049901735.1). NCBI lineage: Eukaryota > Metazoa > Chordata > Lepidosauria > Squamata > Elapidae > Notechis > Notechis scutatus. The sequence continues at coordinate 124,672,519 of NC_142012.1, read as the reverse complement.
GGTCTCTAAATGACAGGTTCTAAGTCAAAGTACCACATGCAGAGAGAGAGAAAGATTGGGCACTATCCCCCAGGGTGGAATAATGAAATTGACAAAACTTGCTATGACAGACAAACTAAAAGTATAAAATATTTAAAATATAATAATAAAATATACTTAAAATATAATTATGTTTATAACTGCAGTGAAGAATATTAGAAGCTACTTCTTTGTAACTTTACATCTTTAACTTTTTTTCTGCTTTTTTATTTTATTGCATTTTTTCACTTTTTCTATTTCTTTTTTGCCTTTCTGTTCTAATTTGGTTTGTATTAGTTCCTGTTATTGTTCTTTAAAGATTTAATAAAAAATATTTTTAAAAACCCCTTAACATTAATTGCTGCACTCAAGCCTTACAACAACTAACCATTGTTCTCAGGATGGTAATGGGATAGTTTTGCATTCTTTTAATGTCCATTGCACACAGAGTGCTGAAAAATTAAACAAGAGACTTCCAAGCAGTTTCAGAGCTGAGGTGGTATTCTCTTTAGTGTGTTGCTACGAAAAGAGTATTTGTTTTCTTAAGTTTTCGCAGGTACATTTACATGTATGTTATTCAGCTTTGTTTGGGTATTTTCCCACGTCATACAGAAGCCTGATGATGGCAGATGAGATTCTGCCGAAACGTTGCTACAACTTTAAAAGCACAACTATAATGACATGGGAAAATACCCGAACAAAGCTGAATAACATACATGAAAAGAGTATTTATGTCTACACTTTCCCATTCTCTCCAGTCTCCCAGACAACAACAGTGTTTCATTAAATCTAGACAAGCAGAAGTCAGCACAATAGTGATCCATCTGTTCCATTCTAGGATAGTAATAAATCAGGATTGTGTTGCTTCCATTGATGAATACTTCTGATTTTGTTATAGTGCCTGATTTCATTTTTGGAATGAAAAAATAAGGAACATTGAAGGAAGAATTGAACACCCCTAATATTTTTTGATCCTTTCTCATTTTTTTTGTTTTAGTTGTTACAATGGATCCATAGCCCAGTTCCATTTAATATGAATTGAAAAATAACTCCTACTGAGTTAAGAATAAATACGTCTATTGCAGTGATGGCTAACCTTTTCAACACCAAATGCAATGCACGCTCGTCCCATGCATTCATGCACCCCATGCATGTGAATGCAACCCTACGCATGCGCCCCACCCTGCGCATGTGTCTCCTGGGCATGTGCCCCCACACATGCACGGGCAAATCCTGCATGTGACCTGCTCCCCGCGTATGCATGGCAGAGACCCGAAGACCGGTTGGCCGGCGGGAGGCACACACATGCGCAGCAGAGCTGAGCTGGGGCGACAAATCACATGCCCAGAGAGAGGGCTCTACATGCCACTTCTGGCATGCATGCCATAGATTCGCCATCACGGATCTATCATGTCATATCCTTTTCTTTTAAAAATTATCATATATAGCACTTTAAATACTTTTTGGTTACTTGCAGTGTTGCATGGAATAAACAAAAGATGGATAGGTGAATATGTTGCTTTTTAAATTCATTACATTCTACTTGCACTTCAGTATGTCAGTCATTAAACTACAATTTTAATTAAAATAAAAGTAAATTATATCTAGGTATATTAAAAAAAAATGGAGTGACATACAGTACTTAGTCTGGTGCTACTTATTATTAGATTTTCATTCCATCTTTATTGCCTTATAAGTAACAGAAGGCAATGACCATACAAAATACTCTTCCGTGTTTTACCCACAACAACAACCCTGTGAGGTGGGTTGGGCTGAGAGAGAGTGACTGGCCCAAAGTCACCTAGCTGGCTTTCATGGCCAAGATAGAACTAGAAACTATAGCCTCCTTGTTTCTAGTCAAGCTCCTTAACTACTACACCAAACTGGCTCTGGTCAGACACCATCTACCCAGATTTTAAAGACATTTCTCTTATTTTCTACGGTAAATAAGATCAATATAAATATGTGCTTTGCAAAATTCTCATCCCTTATGGCAACTTCTAGTCAGTGTTTTTAGGAGAGCCCTACTACGGAATTAGGTCCATCACCTCCCCTTTTTAACTTTTACCTGAGATCATCTGATGGCCTGGGATGCAGTACCATCAGTACATGGATGCTATCCGTGCGTCTTCACCCTTGCCGGGCAGGTGATGCTCTTGCAGTGCTGGCTGAGTGCCAGGAGGCTGTAAGGGTCTGGGTGTGGAGGAATTGGTTTTGACTCAACCATGGCAAGATTCAGTGGCTATGCGGTTTCAACCACCTCCAGGCTATCTTTGACTCTAGAAGGGGTGCCAATCCTCTGGACTGAGCTGGTGCACAGTTTGGACATCTTAGATTCACAGCTCTTGCTCAAGGAACAGGTGGCAGCTGTGACAGAGGAGGCCTTTGCACATACGCATCTTATACCCCAGTTGCAGCCTTTTTTGGGCTGTGAGGTCTTGCTCATAGTCACTCAAGCCTTGGTCACTGCACATGTGGATTATTGCAACACACTCTACATGGGGTTTCCTGTGAAGGCCATCCGGAAGTTACATCTGGTCCAAAATGTGGTGGAATGTGCAGGTTACTCCTGGTTCCCAGTTTCCTTTTGAGTGCAGTTCAATATGCTGGTCATTACCTTTAACACCATATATGGCATGGGACCAGGTTTTCTGCAGGGCCACCTCTCCCTAAGAACACCTGGCTGTCCTTCCAGATCAGACAGGGTGGGCACACTCCTACTACCCTTCCTTAAATATTGCCATCTTACAGAACCTAGGAAATGAGCCCTTTTCCATGGCAGCCCCTGCCTTATAGAACATCTTCCCCCTGAAATTTGGCAGGCCCATCCTTCTGACCTTCCAAGAAGCACTTAAGAGCTGGCTTTTCCCTAAAGCCAAGGGATAGAGTGAAATTGATTAGATGAACTTGTGGGCTGCATGTGAAAGTTTAGCTATAGGTGCCAGGTTTTAATATATGTTTTTTGTTTCAATATTTTTATTGTAAATGGATGGGTTTTTTATGTGAGCTGTTTTGGGCAGCTATATAAATATTTAAAATATATTTGTTACCTATAGATCTTAGATGGAAAACCTTGTACAAACTTCCCAGTATAAATCTGGTCAAACTGTCTGATACTTGGCCCTTGCCAATGTCAAGGACTAGAGCAGGGGTCCCCAACCACCGGTCCGCGGACCGGTCCGGTCCGCGGAACAACTCCTACCGGTCCACGGCTTGCTGGCGCCCGCCATCTTTTTCATGAAAAAGTGTTTCCGGTGAGCTTTTCCGGGTAGAAAGCTCACCGGAAGCACATTTTCATCAAAAAAGATGGCGGCGCCCAGCTGATGCCGGTACCGGGCACAGCGGCCAAAAAGGTTGGGGATCACTGGACTAGAGGACGACTTTCATTCTCCTAATTCATTGTTTCTACGAACGCAATCATCACTTACTGAAATCCTCAGACTAATCACAAGTGGGAGAAGGCAGGAAATACGTGGGTAGCGCAGCTTATGCGAAGAGACTGTTCAAGACTAAAAGACCCTTTTATCTGCTAAAGGCCAGCTGATGGTCTTGTGTAAGTTGCATTCGGCTGAGAGCCTTTGCTGCTTTATATTGAGCTGCTGGGCCCGAGTTTCTGTCCTGATTCTGTCCTACTCTCTTTCAGAAATGACTCTGCTAACGTCCCAGTCAACATCACTGGAGTCGGCACCTCCCGCAGCCACCACACCAAACCCAGAACAAAGAATGCTGGAGAAGAGAGCGAAAGTCATTGCCGAACTGTTGCAGACGGAACAGGATTATATCCGGGATCTTGAAATGTGTTTCCAGAAGCTCCTGGTGCCATTACAGGAGGCACAGGTGAGAGTAACGTGTAGCTTTTCATCAGGAACAGAACAGGATTGAGTCATAGTGAGCCACTGAGTAGAGTGGTTAGAGCACTGGATAGCATTTTTGGAGATAATGCAAGAAATTAAACCTCCTCTCTCCCTCCCTCTCTCCCCGCTCCCTCCCTCTTTTCTTCTTCTTTTCTTTTATCTATCATTATATCTACCATATTTATATAATTGCCTGTCTCATGGATATTAACTGGGCAATATACAATAGAAAACAAATCATAAAAAGACAGAAACATTACAAACTTCAATCAAAGTTTATTAAGTAATCCTGAATCAGATCACTTGCAGATTTCAGGAAGACAGGAAAGGTATCAGCATGCTAACTTGAGCTGAATTAATTGTATTTCTATAATTTTATAGAGAAGCAGAGATCCTGAAGTGGTATTTTCCCTGGAATTTGCAGAGGAATTATGTGCTCTGGAATTGAAAGGGCCATTTTCAGCTGTTCTTAGTATCCATCATCCAGCAATGATGATGGTAGTCTGGATTTACAGGCTGTAATTCTTGGTGCTCAAACAGTATTTATTATTGTTTTATAGCACTGCTTTATATTCAATGGGAAAAGGTCACAAGATGAATTTCCATTTGAAAACAGTCTGCCCTGGGACAAATTGCCCTTTGCTTCCTCCTAGATGCCACATGTAGATTGTGAACTGCTGTTTGGGAACATCTGTGGGGTAATTGCTTTCTCAAAGAAGTTGCTGAGCTCCCTGGAAGCCGCAGATGCTATTGGTATGTGTTTTACCTATTGATACTTGTGATAACAGTGTTCTGTGATAACCATTCCAATGTAACCAAGTTCCATGACCTCAGCATACAGTCATGCTGGCCGCATGACCACAGAAATGTCTTTGGACAATACTGGCTCCCTCAGCTAAGAAACAGAGATGAGCACTGCCCTCTAGTGGCCACGACTAGATGAGGAAACCTTTAATTTTACTTGTGGGATATCTGACTGGAAGGAAAGAGAATTATTAGAGGAGGCCAAGGTAGGTCTTGCTTAGCAGATGCCTAAGTCAGCCTTCCTCAGCCTTGAATCCTGCCCCATCCCTCAGGTGTCTCCCTCCCTCCCTCCCTCAGGTGTCTGCCTCGTTCCTCTCTCAGTCACTCTATCGCTCCTCCAGCAGCCCAGGAAGAAACTGCTTCAAAGAAGCTGGGGGTGGGGGTGGGGTGGCTTTCCTGTCGCCACAGCTTCCCGGGCGCCCGTTTCACCCCCACCCGCCCGCCCGCCCGCTCGCGGTTCAATCCACAGTGCTCCGTTCTACCTGCCTGCCTGCCTGCCTTCTTCGTTTCGGAGCAGCTTCGGCTGATAAAAAGGCGAATAGTTATTATTCTCAGCCGAAGCTGCTCCCAAACAACCAGACAGGCAGGCAGGCAGAACGAGCACTGTGGATTGAACCGCGGCGGCGGGCGGGCGGGGGGGTGAAACGGGCGCTCGGGGAAGCTGCGGCGACAGGAAACCCCCCGCTTCTTTGAAGCAGTTTCTTCCTGGGCTGGTGGAGGAGCGAAAGACTGAGAGAGCTGAGCCAGAGAGCAGGACAGGCTTCGGTTGCTTCCTCCCTCCCCTTCTTTCATTTGTGTCCTTGATCCCGATCCCAGCAGCATTCACCGAAGGCGAAGAAAGCCGCCATTTTTTTTAATTTTTTTTTCTTTGCGGCCCGGTAAAGAGTGCTCCACGGCCCGGTACGGTCCGCGGCCCGGTGGTTGGGGACCCCTGCTCCAGATGGTAATTCTGGTAATTGCAGTCTGCAATTACCCACTGCCATAGCCGAACCTCTAAGCATAATCTTTGAAAAATCTTTCAGGACCAGCTCCTTGCCAAAACTATGGTCACAAGCCACGGTCATCCCCATCTTCAAAAAGGGAGACCCAAGCCTAGTTGAAAATTACAGGCCAATCTCCTTATGCTGCGTCACCTGTAAAGTCATGGAATCAATTATTAACCAATCTATTATCCTCCACTTAGAAACAAACAACCTACTCTCTAATAAACAATTTGGTTTTAGGAAAAAAATGATCATGTAATCTGCAACTCTTACACTGCAAAAACATATGGACTACACAACTCGATCAGAGCAAAGCAGTAGACGCAATCTACATAGACTTCTGTAAAGCCTTTGATTCAGTGGTACATGACAAACTACTCCTAAAACTAAAATCTTACAGTATCTCTGGACACTTGCATAACTGAATAGAAGCATTCCTGTCAAACAGACAACAAATGGTCAAAATTGGGAGAGTCCTATCAAATTCTGTACCTGTCAACAGTGGTATCCCCCAAGGCAGTGTTCTAGACCAACTCTCTTCATACTCTATATAAATGACTTCTGTGATCATATCAAGAGCAACTGCGTTCTCTTCGCTGATGAAGTAAAGCTATTCAACACCACAGACAATACTGCTACCCTTCAAAAAGACCTTGACTATGTATCAGAATGGTCAAACAAATGGCAACTTCAAATCTCAACAAATAAATGCTCTGTCCTACATATTGGCAAAAAAAAATCAGAAAATAAAATACAGGCTGAATAGTCAAGACCTTGTTGATGATCCAAACTCTGTCAAACATCTTGGAGTACTCATCTCAAATGACCTAAGTGCTAGAGCCCACTGTAACTACATAGCCAAAAAGGCATTAAGAGTTGTTAACCTAATCTTACGTAGCTTTTTCTCTGGTAATATTACACTAGAGCATACAAAACATTTTTGTGTTTTATAAAAATTATAAAAATAAATAATTTAGTTCTTTAAGCACTATGACACTGCCTATATGCTACTACATTAATTTATTTGCGTTCCTAAGGGCCAGTCTTTTTGAAGCTACGGGCTGAGCTGGAGGCTGTATATAAGGTATATTGCCAGAACCATGATGAAGCTATTGCACTTCTAGAGGCCTATGAAAAGGATGAAAGGGTGCAGAGGCTTCTGCTGGAATCTCTGGAGATCCTCAGGTAAAAGACTTGCCTTGTGGACTTCTAAGCTGCTTAGATAAACTGCTGATTTGTGCTTGTGTGGTATTTGAGACATTGCCTCATGTGTATCTCTTAGCCTAGCATAATTGTGACCTTATGAATTAAAGTAGAAGGGATGCATAGAGTAGCTGCTTGACACGTTCATCTGCTGATTTCACTGCAGTTTAATAGGCTGCAAGACAAATAAAATAACTGCGCTCTCATCATCTATTTTTTCTTGTGTGTTTTTTCTTCCTGCTGTGGGCCTGCCAGGAGTCTGTACACTGAATGGTAAGCATCTTTATATATGATTGTCTTATTTGTTTAGATGTCTAAAACAGAAGAAAAGGATTTATCAATATAATGGGGGATGAGCCATTTGTAGGAGACAACTGCTGAAATCATTTGCACAGTCGGGATTCAAAGAAGCAGGCAGCTTACAGCCATGTTAGCCTGCTTAGGCTGAGGACAGTGAGATAGGATTGGGACCGGCAAGATGAATAGCTAGATATTGAGCAGTTGCAACTAGTCAGCAAGTGAGTATTGTTACCTTAGCCGGAGAAAAGGATGCATGTAAAGATTATTAGAATTTTGTGGCTGGGATCGCTGGTGGCATGTTGTTTAGCTGCGAAGGCCTGGAGGTTTTGGTAAGAAAATGGCTTGATAAGATGTGGAATTACCTGGGTGCAATAGTTTAGGATATAGAGAGAAGTCAATTTTGAAGGTGAGTGGTTACTAGAGTGCATGTAAATATTAACATCTATATTGCTAGTCAATGTATGATATGCCATATGCTAAATAAATACTAGAGTGCAGTACTTTTAGCAGTAGAGTCCAGATGTCACTTGATTCTGAATGTTCCTTTGTGTTCTGACACTGTCAGGGGTTGCACCAACTATATTGACCTGGGCTCCTTCCTGATCAAGCCTGTTCAGCGTGTGATGCGCTATCCATTGCTCCTGATGGAACTCCTGAGTGCTACTCCCGAGTCGCACCCTGACCGTGCTCCTTTGGCAGCTGCTGTCTTAGCTGTCAAGGAGATCAATGGTAACCTCAACGAGTACAAGCGCCGGAAAGATCTAGGTGAGCTGCAGGGCAACCAACACAGGAGTAATACAGTCAGTGTGGATAAGTGGGAAGGGGCTGTGCGATGTTGCAGATTACCTGTTGCAGATTACCTGAAGATTACCTGTACCAGGTGCGTGGCTGTGTGGGGGCGACTTGCTTTCTCCACAACACTTTTCAGCCAGTAAAAAGAGCTGTATTCTTTGAGTTCTATTTTTTTCTATTCTTAGTAGGTATGAAGTATAGACCAAGTTGGGAAGATCGGATTCATCTAGAGTTGTGTGAATTGAAGTCCACATATCTAAAGTCTACCTGGGTTGGGAAAAGCCATTTTTGTGGGTGTTGGGAATAAGAACAAAAAAAAACCCATTAAACTTTAATATAACTATGCTGTGCTCACTGGCTTTGATGGTGTTGTTCCAGTTTAAAAGTAACACTCGGGTAGCATTAGAATGAGATGGTGAGGATGGGATCTGTAGCAAAAGACGCAGGAAAAGCAGAGTCCTAAGGTCAAGCTAACCACTTCCCAGTATGGGGCTAATTCTGTCTCCTTTTCAGTGTTGAAGTACAGGAAGACTGATGACGACAGCCTGATTGAGAAGATCTCCAAACTTAATTTCCACTCTATAATCAAGAAATCCAATCGGGTCAGCAGTCACCTGAAACACCTCACGGGTTTTGCTCCGCAGGTGAATAAGAGTTGTTTCTGCTCACACGCTTTAAGGTGATTACAAGGATTTGACACCGTGGGAACCTCCAGAAGGTTCACGGTCTCTCTCCCTCCCTCCCACCCTCTCTCTGGCAGCTCAAAGATGAGGCTTTTGAGGAGACGGAAAAGAATTTCAGGATGCAGCAGCGTCTGATTAAATCTTTCATCCGGGATCTTTCCCTTTACCTTCAACATGTCCGGGTAAATAAGTTTTGTGTGTCTATGTGTCTGGGTAAAGGGAGAAGAGTCCTTTGAGAAAGAGTGTGGTATCAGTCATCTCATAAGGCTGAGGAGTGTCAAAGGAATGGATTGGAAGACTCTCCCATGGCTAGGCTTGCATAATGGGCAGGCCCACACAATTCAAGAGGATGCCTGCCTCTGGTTGGTAGAAGAGCCCACTTCAAGCCAACTTATGGTGGTTGCTTTTTGGCTTTCAGGAATCGGCTAGTGTTAAAGTGACAGCAGCACTGAGTATGTGGGAGCTGTGCATGGAGAAGGGTAGTGCCGAGTTGGAGCAGTTCCAGAAGATTCATGGTTTCATCAGTGATCAGCTCTTCTCTGATTTTGTGAGTGAGAGCTTTATTCCTTTCTTCCATATGAAAGCTTACCAGAACGTCCGCTACCAGAAACATTGGGAAGACAACTCTGTTTAGAAGAGAGTAAAGATTACCAGGCAGTAGACCCAACCGGTTTGGGGGTATAATAAAGTGTTACCTAAGCATCCTTCTCAGTCTGTTGCTCTCTCCCAAAGGTTTTTGGTCCCTTTTCTCTAGTTCATTTGGTCATTTTGGCTGGGATTGATGGAAGTTATGATCTAAATCATCTGAAGGACATAAAGTTATTACTGCTGCTGCTGCTACTTCTGCCACCATCACTACAGGGTACAGAATTACAGAATTCCTAGCAATATTTAAATGTTCTTGAAAAAACATGAAAGCTCTAAAATACTTCAGACAGCAGCTGGGCATGTAGTTTGCTGGAAAAATAATAGTATGGAAATGGAGAGGAGAAAACATTTGATCGTTTCAAAATTTCTGGTAAAATGTAGGAGATCTTACATTCAGGGAGTAAGGATAGATAGAAAGAAAGAGGAGACTGGATTGCCATTTGTCCACTGCTCAGGCAGGGATTGAATTAGAAGATCTTTAAGATCCCTTCCAATCCTATTATTCTATGTTCTACTTTGCATTAAAACATACATGAGAAACAAATAGAATCTATTTGGTCATAATAGTAGTCTAAATCAGGGGTCCCCAACCGCCGGTCCGCGGACCGGTACCGGTCCGCGGAACAAGTCTTACCGGGCCGCTGGTTGCTGGGCGCCGCCATCTTTTGATAAAAAAGTGCTTCCGGTGAGCTTTTCCGGTAGAAAGCTCACCGGAAGCACTTTTTCATCAAAAAGATGGCGGCGCCCAGTTGATGCCGGTACCAGGGCGCGGCGCCCAGCTGATGCCGGTACCGGGCCGCGGCATAAAAAAGGTTGGGGATCACTGGTCTAAATGAAAGGGACTATTTTGTTAATGGAAGATTTTTCCCCCCCCCTTCAATTCATATTGAATCCATCAAAGTAATTTGGCAGAGTGGGAAAAGCTGCGGGATGATGCCATGGTCTGATTGTCGCCCTCTGCTTTACAGAAGAAGCGCACTGAGCGCCTGGTGATTACCCCCCTGAATCAGCTGCTGAATATGTTTGCTGGGCCTCACAAACTGGTGCAGAAACGCTTTGATAAGCTCCTGGATTTCCACACGTGCACAGAGCGGGCCGAGAGGTTGAAGGACAAACGGACCTTGGAAGAACTACAGTCAGCACGCAACAATTACGAGGCCTTGAACACCCAGCTGCTGGATGAACTACCCAAATTTCAGTGCTGTGCCAAGGAGCTTTTCACTAGCTGCCTACGCAGCTATGCTGAGGCTCACTGTGACTTTGTACGCCTGGCACTGCAGGAGCTGCAGCCTTTGTTCTCAGTAAGTACAGAAGCTGTGAGGGGCTGGCCTGGCTGGTGCTTTCCATGAGAATTTCCTGATTTTCTTCTCCCATCTTTTTCACTTTTAAGACATGTTTTCACTGAGCATACAGAACTCTAAAGGAAGTGCTCCTTGGAGGAGATCCATGGTAGAATTATTAACATTGCTTACCTCTCCACTAACATGGAAGAAAGGAAAAGTAATCCTCACTGTTTTGGAACCATCCAATTATCATCATGATTACTCTGAATACAGTGGGTTAATACTGAGCAGAATTTACTTTCAATTGTCCTTTTCTGACTTGTGTCTAATATTACTTTCCTCTATCTCAGCTGCTGCAAGTGGTTGGCAGGGAAGGGAATCTTATTGCCATCTTCCAAGAAGAGCATAGCAGGGTCCTCCAGCAACTGCAAGTCTTCACCTTCTTTCCGGAGAGCATTGCTACTACCACTAAAAAGCCCTTTGAAAGAAAAACCCTGGAGCGCCAGTCAGTGCGAAAACAACCCCTCCTGGGCATGGTGAGCTCTTTGCGAGTAACAAGAGGTGGAAGGCTGCCCTTATAGGTGGAATGATGTCACTAACATCAGTAAATGGTCAGAGTGAAGAGTACCTGGGGGCTTAATATGTTCTTCCTGATATTGAAAAGAGTAAACAGAGAATCTGTGGAATTCATTGCCATCAGATACGCTAATAGTCACCAAGGTAGAAGGTTTTAAAAGAGGGTTGGATAATTTCAGGGAGGTTCAGGCTATCGGTGATTACTAGTCACTGGCTGTACATTACTTTTTGAATCCTAAGTACCATAGTATACTTTAAAAGCCCATTGTTGGGAGCAACAACAGAAAGTTCTGTCATCCCAGCCCTTCAGCCATGTTTGTGAGCTTCTAAAATGTAACGCTTCAACTGAATTACCATAGTCCACAAAGCTCTTTGGCTGATCTAATAAGGTACTCACTGTTTTAAAGATGAGTCTGAATGAAGAATGATAGATGCCTGGATTTTATTCCCTTCCCCTCACTGGAGTTGTTGTTTCTCTTATAGCCCAGTTACATGCTACAGTCAGATGAACTGCGAGCAGCCCTCCTGGCCCGCTATCCTCCCGAGAAGCTGTTTCAGGCTGAGCGTAACTTCAACGCAGCTCAAGAGCTGGATGTGTCATTATTGGAGGGGGATCTTGTGGGTGTTCTCAAGAAAAAGGATCCGATGGGCAGCCAGAACCGTTGGCTTATTGACAATGGAGGTGAGTGGAAATGTTTCTGAACCTCAGCCCCAAGTCCCGTTCCAACTTTATTATGCTTAGCATTAGTGATTATTTTCTTCCTTGTCCCATCTCTACAGTAACAAAGGGCTTTGTGTACAGCTCCTTTCTGAAACCTTACAATCCACGCTGTAGCCACTCGGATGTCTCTCTGGGCAGCATTTCATCGGGTGAATCTGAACTCAGCGGTTCTTCCTCATCCCATGGAATCAGTACACCAAACAGTACTTTGACCATCGCACCTGTTAACAGCCCGCAGAAGCCTCCACAGGACTCTGGCATCCCAGGCAACCCGACTAATTCTGTTCAGACTCTCTCAGAGGTGGATGCTGTTTGCCAGCTCCAGCTGGGTCCTGCTGTGGAATCTGCACAGCCGTCCCGCAATCCTCCATCATCTCGGCGACACAGTAATCCAGATGCACGAAATGGGCACCAAGCCCGGTACAAGGCAAGGCCAGCCCCATCAGTGGACAACTTAGGGCTGAAGAGCAGTGAGTGCATGGGAAGTCAGGTGAGTGAGACAGAAGCATATGTAGACACATGCTCATTGCTGTTAACGGCCCGATTCATATACTTTAAATTTCGTTTGATCATGGCTTACCAAAAGCCGGAATTGATTGGATTCATGCATTGGACAAAGTCAAAATGAGACAAACAAAATTCTGCTTCATGGTTTGAACAAGACCATTACATCAATTCTAAATTGGCTAGCTAGCTTTTATAACTAATTTCTTAGTAATGCAATATTTTGGATGACTAGGAAGAATTTAACATAGCCTAACACTTTGCTTAAAGAAGTGCAAATTTATGTAGATCTAGGTTTTCTACTTATAAGAGAGAGAGAAGTCCCAAAGTATTGTGTAACAAAATAAAAAGAATAATTTGTGAGGTGCATGGTGGTTTCTGGTTGGCCCAAAGTGAAGATAGCAATTGGTTTTGTCCTATGTTCTTACCTCCTTCCTATATTTTTTGCTTCCAGATTTATTATGCCCTTTATACCTTTAAGGGACGCAATTCAAATGAACTGAGTGTAACAGCCAATCAAAGACTAAAGATTCTACAATTTGAAGACATAACTGGCAACCAGGAATGGTGGCTTGCAGAGGCACATGGGAAACGGGGCTATGTACCATCTAGTTACATTCGCAAGACTGAATACACGTGAGATGCTGGAGTAAGAGATGTCAAAAACTGATGCCTTTATAACTACACGCAAGGCCATACTCTTGCACCACACCATTCCTCTGAAAGTTTGGATTTCAGTATATTTATGTGGGGAGTTGGATGCGATGCTCTTGCTGTGCAGCCTGAGACAGCCCTGTCTTCCTGTTAACAGTGCTGTGTGGAGCTCATATTTCCATTTGAGGCAGACATTCAGTCCATTCACTGGGTTGTAAACTAGATGGAAATCATGCAGCCAAGAGAGATATCTGGCTATTAGTGCAAAAGCATGAAAAGGGAGGCAGTTAAGATAAAATGACTCAGATTGTTGGGGGCAATATACCTGTAAGCCACTTAGAGAGGGCTGTAAAGCACTGTGAAGTGGTATATAAATCTAAGTGCTATTGCTATTAGTCCAGTATTTCAGAAAAGTCACCAAAGGAGTATTAGGTATGTTTGCTGCCTTGAATTATTTATAAAAATAATAAAGGCAAGATATAAAGAAACAAACAAATGAAATCGCCTCTTAAGGCCCAATCTTACTGTTGTCCTCCAGTAGCTGATATTCAAAGCTATAGCTGAATCTACTAATAGTTATGGCAAATAGCTGTTAGTATTTCTGCCCTTTATCTTCAGCCCTGTAAGGAGTGGGCCAAACAGCAGGGCAGGGGTTCAGAGAAGTTGCCGAGTGTTACCACCAAGAAGCAAGTACTCCATGTGTCCTTTCCCTGTCTCAGTATTAGTTAACATAGTTTGCTGTTGGGCAAAATAATTCTTTGGTTCAACTTTAGACAGGTTTGGTGCTCATCTTGCATGCTGCAGTATCTGTGACAGGGCAAGGCTGCAATTCTTTTGTCCCTGACTCAGGTCAGAACTGGAGCATTTATGTTCTGGGGGGAAACAGCAGAATGTAAAAACTGTGTTTTGCTTCCTGAGTAACTTGCTTGAGTTGCTGTTATGTAAATAAAATACATTTCTCAAATTACTTGTATTTATTTTGGACAGACACAATGCTCTTTCTCCTAGTATACAAATTTATTTTCCATACTCGGGAAATCTTAACTAAAGGCTATTGAGAATTATTATATATGTTGCCCAGCTCTCCTTTGGGGGAAATGGGTGGCTATATATATATATTTGATAAATAATTAAAAAATATTTTTAAGACCAATGATAACTGGTAAAAGTTTATATCAAAAACTAAATAAGAGAGATTTATCTTACAAAGACTCTAAGCATTTTGATAAGTCCAAAGTAACTTCTGGAATCTTCTTTTAATAAAGACCAAAAGGTTGAAAAATAATCTGCTAGTAGCCTGCTTCACTATTATGCTACCTCTCACTGTTGGCTTGCATCTCCTAGATCTTCAGCCAGCATATAGAGGACAATAACTCAGCCTATCTTGAAGACACCAGATTGGGGAAGGGGGTGCCTCTAAGAATAATAATACAAAAGCCAACCTTCAAAAACGATATACAACATACATGCAAGAAGGGTATGAAATCTGGATTGCTCAGAATGGTTTCCCACATTTTATTCCTTGATTTCACATAGCGGTCCTGTAGTAACATTTTAGCATGATGCCTAACCTCAAGTTCTTTCCAGGTAACAAATACATGCTGATGCTGACCAAAAATAATAATAAAGCTGCCTTTAAGTATCGGGTAATGCTCGGTAAACTATTGTGTTTTAGGGGTTAATGACACTAGCAGCGCTGGTAACGTTTTTCATTCAGTGCCAGAGGCAGATCAAGGTTGCTGGTGGTCTTCCTGCCTTCCTCTAAAGTGCCGTGTCCTGTTGGCTCCTTGTTATGCCAGCTTCCCTGGCCATCCCTGCGAAGATGCCTTGCTGTTGAAGCAGCTCTTCAGGGCTGTCAAATTCTACAATCTTTCCTTCCTGGAGTACCAACACCCTAGAACAGGAAGAGCGATATGAATTAGGGAACGTTTCAATACAGGTAGTCCTCAAGTTGCACTAGTTCATTTAGTGACTGTTTGAAGTTACAACGGCACTGAAAAAAGGGACTTGGGACCATTTTTCACACTTATGACCATTGCAGCATCCCCATGGTAACAGGATTTATATTTGGATGCTTGGCAACAGACTCACCTTTATATGGTTGCTGTGTCCCTGGGTCAGGTGATGCCCTTTGTGACCTGATGAGCAAAGTCAGTGCGGAAACCAGATTCGCTTAACAACCGTGTCACTAATTTAACAACTGCAATGATTCAGTTAACAAATGTGGCAAGAAAAGTTGTAAAATGGGGCAATATTCACTTAACGAATTTCTCACATAGCAACATAAATTTTGGTCTCCGTTGTGGTCATATATCAAGGACTACCTGTACTTACATGCATCGCCTAGTACATAATTTTGAAAGGGTGAACAGAGGGAAAGAGTTGATTTAGATATTATCCATCCAGTTTCAGCAAGAAAGTATAGATTTAGGAATCAAAATGATAAAAGGGAAACCAAGTGAAATGTACAACAAGACTTAGACTGTATTCTAACCATCTTAACTGCTCCTGCTAATGATCTCAGTAAGAGTCTGGAGCTTTACAGTGGAAACAGCAACAATACAATATTTTACTCTCCAAAATATTGTGTTGGGCTTTCTTTCACTAGATGCCAATCCCCAGATTATTTTTTATTTTATATAATGGCAAGAAGGAAATAAAAGACACAGTTATAAATTACTCTTACATTCTAAAATGTAGAACCCTTTTGGAAGACGCTTCTGGAAAGCCAACCTATTACCCTCCTAATAATGTTATCCAGCAAGTGGTACCGAGAGGCATACTATCTGGAACCCTGTGCAGTTAGCATGAATGATCATCAGTCATAGCTTTATCTTCTAGGAGTTTATCTAATCCACTTTTAGACTTACTTGATAGCTGTTTTTACATCTGATGGTAGAAAAGTGCCTAGCTCAATTAATTTTTGTTTTAATCCTCCACCATCCTCCAATTTCTTTGGATGTTCTTGGGTTGTCTTATTGAGAACCAATAGTATCCATACGATACAGAATTTTATGTAGTCACATGGCCTACACATTTCTTAATGTCTTTAAAGTTGTCTTAAGCTGACCATTCCCTTCCTGCTTGCTTTTTTCAGTTTTTATTTACAATAGGAACAGACATTTCTGTAGTTGATTTATACCTCATCATATGAGTACTGACCTGCATTCAAGATTGGATTCACTGATTTATGTCAATTTATAAGGTCAGTACCAATTGGCAATACCATAGTATTACTTTGATTTATGTGGCAAATTACAAGGCACAGGCTTGGTGGCTTTGCCAAAATGTTGAGATCAGAAAGCTTCTGTGCCTTCTTTATTGTTCTCTACTGGATGGTGTAAAATGAATTTAGCGAGATCATGGCATGTTTTCTAATACTGCTTTTGGAGCAGCTTACCATCTTGCTATGGATACAAAATAAACTTCAAAATACTTGAGAGAAATCTATAATTCTCTTTTACATTTTTGAGAATTTGTGGCTAAAATCGAATGTGAAGAGAACAGCTTTCCTCAAGGGGAAAACTAGCTGGTTTGAACAGGTACATTCTGGCTTTCAAGTATTTGTTGTTTGGCTAAGTATGCATTGATTTTTTTCCCCTAAAACATATATTCTGCCTGCCAAAGTATTTCTCCGCTGTCTTATCTCAGAAATCCATCTTTTTTTTTTTAAAAAAAATCATACTAATAGATCTCAAATCTTGGGGTTTTTTGGTCCTATTTCAACATATGTACATTTGAAATAGATTACACTTCCTTGGATTTCTTTGTTATTTTTAGATCTCTATATTTCTTTTAGGAGTGTGCATGCAAGAAGGTGTATTTTAACTACTTCTACTACATAATTTTTTTGGAGTGCTCCACACAATCCTGTTGTGGCAGAACTTCTATCCCTGTAGTATAATATTCTCTACCATGGATTCCTTTGCTGCCTCCCACAGCTATTCTGCATGGTCTTTTGGGTGTGCAGGATAGAAATACTCCGCTCCTGGCTGTGTACCTGTTCGCTCACTGACACAGACACACACATACCTATGGCTGTCCATGATGGTGTGTAACCGATGGGCAATGGTGATTACGGTGCAGTTGGCAAACTCGCTTCGGATTGTCTCTTGGATCAAGTGATCAGTTTCCATATCTACAGCAGCTGTTGCTTCATCCAGAATCAAGATTTTGGATTTACGAAGCAGGGCTCGTGCCAGGCATACAAGTTGCCTCTGCCCCACACTGGAGAGTGGAGAGGAAGAGGGACACACAAATAAAAATTGATTATTAATGCTACTACCAAAATTAATGCAAATAATTGCAGGAAACTGAAATGAACATCAGTCCAGATAATACTCTCCATCAATCAAGCCAGGCTGTGTGACTCAACTAGAGAATAACACTAAATAGGAGGCACTTGAATAGCTCAAGCATGTATGGCACCAGCTCTTGGCCATTTTCACTAATTTCCTATACCTCAAGTTCTCTCCTCCTTCACTCACTGGAGAAGACAATCCTTCAGGTAGAGTTTGTACATAGGACTTCAGGTGTGCCAATTCTAAAGTGTGCCAGATGTCTTCATCTGAATACTGATCAAATGGATCCAGATTCATACGCAAGCTCCCCGAAAAGAGTATAGGATCCTGAAAACGTAGATACAAGGCACTTTAGTCAAGGCTAGTTTGATTAAGAACTATGGTTAAGATAAGTTGAGGTAAGAGAATAGAAGAGAAGTATTAGTATTTAACCAGCTGAAACTGCTTTCCGCTACTGTAATGGTATCAGGAATGACCTTGGGAGAAAGAAGGAAGATCTGCAGGCTAGGCTACAGTCATATAACAAGCAGCTGAATCCACAAAAAAAGGGTAGTTGATAAACATTTCAGAAGTGACGCTCCCTAATTCTTAGATCATAAAGGTTGAGGGGTTAATATAACTTACCGTAAAAATAGAGCTATTACTTTTAGGTTTGCTTCTTGTCTGGGCTACCTTGCAAGGCTCACAGCTACACCCAGAGCAAATACACCTGATGTAGTAGCTGAATTAGCCTATTGTGTAGGCTAATTAGCCTTTCATAATACATTGTATCATCAGTTAACCAAATGGCGTGGGTTTGCAGAACAAACTAATCTTATCACATAGACACATCTCAGCTCTTTAACTGATAAGCCATGTTGTGTAAACCCAGCCTATATATAGAAGAAGTTGCTATAGCATTAGCTAGCTTTTTAAATAATTGAGTTTAATAAGTTGAATTGAGTAATTAAAGAATAAAATTAATACATTTCTTCAGCTCTTCAGCCTCCTTCACTCAGTTCTGGAATTCAAAAGGGTAGTTTAAATTGCCTAGATCCCACCTACTCCAAAGGAAGTAGTAATTGCAAGCTGGTAAAAAAGCAACACCTCCCTTATCCCTTCTTCCCACATTACCGCAATGTCCAGATGGAGTTTGGTACAGTAGTCATGCAACCAACCTGTCAAATTCTGTATCCCAGCATTTTCGGACAGATGTTCTAGGGCAGGGTTGTCAAACTGGTGGCCCATGGACTGGAGGTGTCACACACAGGCCACACCCATCCCAGCTCCGCAAAGGGAAAAAACTCCACAAAACATCACATGACAGTAACATGACGCCGCAAGTTTGACGTCTGTGCTCAAGAGGCTTCTTTTACCTGTGGGATGATAGTGAGTTTCTCACGTAGATCATGAAGGCCAAGTGTTGCTATATCAAGTCCATCAATTAAGATCTTTCCTCCAGCTGCTTCCAAAATGCGGAAGAGGCAATTTGTGAGAGAAGATTTTCCAGCTCCTGTTCGGCCCACCACGCCAATCTGAGAAGGCAGAATTCCAGGGATTAGGTGTCTGATAAAGCTTCCCTTTCCCTCTTCTTGTGTCCTTTCTGTGATCCAACTGTGTTTATACTCTCCATTCCTGCTATTGCCAAATAAGTCCATGACAGGTTGCTCAGTAACTGTTACTTTGCTTTTGGCAACAAAGATCATTCTTGATATTTGAGAAATTTAGCATAAATTAGTATATGGAATGTAGGAAGGCCAAGCCTTTTCCCATTTTATCTCCACTTGATTTCATTTTTCTTTCTCCTTCTAGACCATACCAATTCTCAATAAAAGCCTGAAGGCTCCATTGATGTCTTTTCCCAAGATATCTCACCTTCTCAGTACCCTTGATATCACAGTTGATTCCATCTAGAACTAGCTCTAGCTCAGGCCGATACCGAACCTTGTAGTCTATAAAAGTGATCTCTCCATTGTTGGGCCATTGAGAAGGAGGTCTCTCTGTTGTCACCCATGGTGCCTACCCAAGGGAAAATGACCATGAGAAGAACATGCTTAAAACAATTTCATACATCCCTTCATCTCACACATGTACACAAGTAAATATTATTTGCATGGCTCCATTTTCTGTACCTCATTTTTAATTTCTGTGTATTCATTCAATCTCTCTATAGCCACAATGTTTGTCTCCAGCTCCGACGTCATTCGCACCAACCAGTTCAGAGTTTGAGTTATCTAAATGAATTAATGAAGGTATCACTATAATCATTCTGCTTCTTCAATTCCCTCTCTCTGATCAAATATTTACACTGAATATATTCCATTTGGATGCAATTTATAGACCCCAACAAGACTGTTATTTCCATATTCGCTTATTTTACTAGAAACATCATAGTTTCTTCTTCTAAGGCTCCAGAGGAATAACTTCAACATTTTTGGACAAAACAAAGATGGGGGACTTGAAACTTTCCTTTTTTTTTTTTTTTTTTGAACTAGAATTCTCAGCATTTTTCATTATTCAGTATTTGATTTAAATTGGGTTACTGGGAGTTCAAATCCAGGGGATTTGGAGGGCTTCAGTTGTATACAGTCAGGATTAGTTACCAAGTTTCCAAGAAAAAATCTTATTTATTTCATTCCACTTTCTTCTCAACACAATGATTATGAACTGATTTATACATCCATTGATTTCATCTGAGAATATATAATTTATAATATATGACTTTCACAGTCAGAATTAATCATATGGTCAATTGAGGATCACATTTAAAGTTTATCTGCTTGATATTTCTCTTATTGTTAGCAGTACTATACTACCACAATAGACTTGTAGTAAAAATGGTGCCAGAAGCCCAGGCTTAGAGGATTGCAGCCAGATAGATTTACAATCAGAACTGATACATCGGACAAGTCAGTACATGTACACAGCAAGCCCCCGTTTAGCTATCTCTTTGTCTTAGAATATGAGTCTCCGTTACTCACATTCATAGCCGAGGAGATGGAGAGTCCCACAATGCCACTGCTCACGGAATTTTTAACAAAGACTGCTAGAAGTACTGCAAAGAAAACTGTCAAATTCCCCACCAATTCTAGTCGCACAGCCAGCCACCTGTAGAAAATGAGAGATAATGGGAGTCTTATGATATCTCATCAGCAATCTTTACTGCTTTGTAAAAGAAAGATTGTTCCAGAATAACCTCAAATTAATCTCCTCTCAGTGGCTTGCAACAGAAGTGCCCCCTATATACAGTACCTTCTCCTGACCGCCTAAATACCTGGTTCACACTAGATACTAGATAGTCCTCGATTTATGACTGTTCAAAGTTACGGTGGTACTGAAAACAGTGACATAACTATTTTTTCAAATGTATGACTCTTACAGCATCCCCATGGTCACATGATCAAAATTCGGACACTTGGCAAATGGCTCATATTCATGACACTTGCACTGCCCTGTGATCCCCTTTTGCAACCTTCTGACAAGCAAAGTCAATGGGGAAGCTAGTGCCCCTTAATAACTGTGTTAAGGGACTCTAGCTTCTGTGACTTAACAACTGCAGGGATTCATTTAACAACTGTGGCCAGAAAGGTCATAGAATTGAGCAAAAATCACTTAACAAATGTCTCACTTAGCAGCAAAATTTTGGGCTCATTTGTGATCATACTTGAGGACTACCTGTACATCACTCAGTCACTGAAGAGGAAAAGAAAATTATTTTAAATTTCAGATTTATTATTGCTAAATAGCAAACAGAAAGTGTATACTGTTTCACTCTTTGCAATAATACTAAACAATAAAGCTAATCTTCTCAATTCCAGGTCTTCTCAAATGCTATCTAAGAATTCAAGAAGCTGGTCAAATTCATTAGGAAGACACCAAACTGAGAAGGGCTAACTTAAGTTCCCTCTAATGTGTATCTATATTAACTCATAGAGTGTGACTGCAGCATTATTTATCCTTTTATTACATCTTATTTCTCCCTTCTACTGGTTGCACAGTTTTAGTATTTTTTCTCTCTGTTGTTTTGCAAGTATAGGGTGTGCTTCTGCACTGGAGACAAATTTCTTGTTTGTCTAACCACCCTTAGCCAAATAAAGCTATTCTATTCTATTCTGTTCTGTTCTGTTCTGTTCTGTTCTGTTCTGTTCTACTCTACTCTACTCTACTCTACTCTACTCTACTCTACTCTACTCTACTCTACATTCTATTCTATTCTATTCTATTCCTATTCCTATTCCTATTCTATTCTATTCTATTCTATTCTATTCTATTCTATTCTATTCTATTCTATTTCTATTCTATTTCACCTAAGGAAGATTATCTACTGATGCTACTTGAGATAAATGATCCATATTTGAGCAAAGGCCAGAAACTGGCTAGATTATCAGATCATGCTCCCATGTAGACCAGAATATTGCAAAATGTCGTAAGTTCTTGAGGAAATTCACAGCCTTTGAGGATGGGAAACCAATTGTCTTTCATGATGGCAGTGGGGGGAAAAACTGACAACCTATGGCATAGATTTATATCTTCTACAGGAGAGACTTGCCTGTTGGAAACAAACCAAGAATAAACAGATTTCTGATTCACATCCACAATCTTCTCGTTGTGCTGCAGAAAGCGCTCCTGATGCCCAAAAGCCCGGATGACAGAGAGACCTGATACTGTTTCACCAAAATGGGAGTAAATTGGAGACCGTGTGACAGAGTCCAAACGTCGTAGCTGGCGGGATGTAGCCACATAGAATTGCTAGGGAGAAATAGATAGCTTAGCAAGATCCATGAAACTGCATTAAGACACATCATATTGGAGTTTGCTTTTCTCAGTTTTAGCTAACATTCTTATAAAACAAAGTTGCGGCATCCTATACTTTCAAGTGTACATTATTCTGGCACGTAATTCTTGCATTTGAGCAAATTGTTTTTAATTAATGTTCCTAAAGCAAAATCTACTTCTCCACAACATAAATGTGTGTGTTTACATACAATTCACCTCAGAGTCTGGCCATGTTCTTTTTAACATGTTCTTTGCTATCTTATCACTGTCATAGTTACAGGGGAATATCATTTCAGAAATGAACAAAGCAAACACTGGGACAGGTCTGCATTATGAGAGGAAAAGAGGACTATTAAATTTTAAAAATATGCAATTTAATTAATATTTTGTTTTATACATCCAATGTTCAAACAATTCTTCAACCTATGGCATTTCCATTATTATCAAGACTCATCAGAAAATCCATAACAGGGTTAGGCTTATTTTATAGAAAGATGTGTGGGAAGTCAAAATTTTCTGACAGAGATCCAAAAATGTCAAGTATACTTAAGAATATTAGAATGCAATATTACTGAGTATTGAGAGTACAATAAGATATTAAGGATTCCTGAATCTGCCTTGTTTTAAAACCTACAGGACTTTCACTGTCTTTTGTGCACCACAGAATTGGATCTAAAGCGGCTGTTTTCGAAATTTCTGAGTAAGAACTCTGAAGTTTTTATTGCAAAAATATGCACTCCCAGCCATTGACAACTCACTAGAATGAAGTAGTATAGGATCCCCAAAAACAGGGTGATAATTGCAAAATAAGGCGTAGCTATGCAAATGATCACTAAAGTACTGAGAATCATAAAGAAGCAGTTCATCCAGGAGCGAAGTGATATTGGAATAGTCTCATCCACAGTGAAAATATCCTGTAAAAAAAAAGGTGAGAATAAAAATAAAACTAGTAAAATAAGAATAGTCAGCAGAAGCCAATGTATGATGCAATCTAACAGTACTTTTATACCAAATTCAAGTAATGCCTGCCTTTATTCTAAACTATTCATACTGTATGCCCTCTTTCCCAAGATGCTTGGTGTTTAAAATAACTGTTGCAAATGTGAGGATATCTCATAACTGTTTCTTGGATTATAAAAAATAATTTTCTGTATTCAAGGATCTCAATACAAAATGTTAAAGGTAGTATTGGGCTTCAGTGATCGTTAAACAAGCTTACAAGACTAACTTAAATTTATTCCATATAGAAGATACAGAAAATGCATCCATGGCCAGTTTTCTGTTTATTAATGGCTTTATTCTTTTGTTCATTCAGATGTGCAAACATCCCATGTTCACATGTTAGTAAAGGTTGGCTAACTAAGTTATGGATGGTTCATTACTACATTGTGGTAAATGGAGCAACTGGGTACGTGTGAAAACAGTATAGCATGAAGTCCAAATTGGTCCAGAATGGAGAGTATTAGAAACCTAGTATTGAAATGACTGAGCAAAGAATATGTGTGAAAATATCAATATAATGAAGAATTAAATTCTTGACTGGTGATAGGAAATAGATAAAAGTAAGGCCAAATCTCTAGCTTAAGACAAAATATCTAGGACTCTTTTGAAACACAGGAGGGAAGGTGGAGATTAGATCTCTGCAGCAGATGAGTCCCAAAGCCTAAGGGCCAATCTGATTTGATCAGACAAGCAGATGACTATGGGAGAAGGCCAGAGGTGGTATTCAGCAGGTTCTGACCAGTTCTGGAGAACCGGTAGCGGAAATTTTGACCTGACTGGAGATTTTACAGTATCCTTCCCCTGCCACCCCCACCAAGCCTCACACACAGAACCGGTGGTAAAAAAAAGGTGAATCCCACCACTGGCAAAGGCAGTCCTAAATATAACTAGGTCATAGCTATGTAGGACCTGGAAAGTAACAAGCAGCATCTTGCAATGTATCCAGAAGTCAACCAGCAACCGATGCAGCTCCTGAAGCAAAGGAGTCACATAAGTATAATAGGAAACACTTATCAGCACTTGGCCACTCTATTTTCTACTAGCCGTAGTTTCCAAATGCTTTTTGAGAACTCCATTACATAATCCAAATGAGAGATGACTAGAGGATGACATATGTTGAGCAGAGTTTTCTGATCTGGAAATTACTGTAATTAGCACACTAGAAATAACTGTATTGTAACTCTCCTGAACACAATGGCCACCTCCTTCTCAAGCAGGAGTTGCATCCAGGACGACCCCCAGATTCAAGCCCACTCCTCATGATCAGTACTTAGGGTGTATCAATGATAAGGTCCTCACAAAGCCAGAGTTTTGACCTTGGCAAATCTGTTCACGATACGACCAGTTGGTGTTGAGTCAAAGAAACTCATAGGCACCCGCAGGATATTACTGAGGAGCTGTTCGTGCATGACCCGGGAAGCTCGGATAGTACCAAAGGAAGTAAGACCAGTTGCAATCAGCAGGAAGAGACCTAAAAGGAACACAAGCACTGTTCAGACCCTGATGCAGGTGGGGACGTTGATAAAGTACTCTGAATAAAATACATTTGGCTTCTGTTACCTTTGTGTTACATCTTGAGGACATCATAAACATGTCACTTAATCCTCTCCTATGTTCTCTCAATTCATTCTGTTCTGATATACAGAATTCAAGCCTCTCAAAAGAATCTATCATGTTTGTATAGCGTAAGTTATCAAACTGATTATGAGAGCTTGATAATCTTTTTATGCTGTTTATGATGATTCTCTGTCCCTCCAGAGACAAAGGGGCTTTTTTCCGCCAGTCTGAGTAGGGAGTAAGGGAAGCAGATAATAGCAAGTGGTCTGATTTTGGGGAAACTTACTGTTGCTTGCCCCCAGTGTTCCATAGATTCCAACACGCAAATCACGGGTGACCGGATAGGTCTCGTTCTGATAGTGTAGAGCATCATTTGTCCAATCACTAAGCCAGAGGTTGAAACCAATGAAGGATGCAGCTTGTCCAATATTACCGATGAGGATGCACATAGAGAGGCCCCAACCGACAGCACGAAAATATCGCAGATATGTAAATAGCTTTACCTGCATAGCACAGCATTGTTATGAATCATACACTCACTGCACAATTGTTTTGCACTTTATAATACCAGCTCCTGCAGACTCTTACATTCTAGTAATTCTAGGTCTCACAATTATATTGACATGGATATAATAGAAACAGCGTAAAATATCATAACTAAAGACGGAGCTATTCTCAGGAAGGCTGTAGTGGAAATCCAAAAATTCTTATATTAAGCATCAAATAATGGCCAAAAAAAAGAGTACAAACACACCCAAACAAGAATCGAGACCTCAAAACTAGAATGTCATCACACTTTCTTAGGGATGTGAGAGGAAGAGAAACAATGGAATAAAACTGAAAGTGTCGTCTGGACTCGGGTAAAGCAATGCTGAAAACATGAGTTGTAATGGCTGCTGCTAGGCAAAAACTAAAGCCCTCCCAAAGCTAGTTTCATCCCATCCCCCAACCCTTTAATGGGACATGATTGTTTTACAATCCTAGCTCTGCCAAAAAATCTGAGGAGGAAGCAGTCAATTGGGGAACCTGCTGTAGGAAAGGCAGACTGACCAACACGGCCACACTATTGGACTGATATAATGGTTTCCACAGCTGGCTACTTTAGCTGCAGCTTGGCCTTTTCAGGGCCATGCTGAAGCCCATAGCCTGTTAGGTTAGCATACCTCTTACCCTCAGCTTATAGAAGAGAAAGCTAATCCAGAACATAGCAAGCAGATGAAGAAATGGAAAATAATGTCTAGGTAAGTGCAACAACTACAGGCAAGACATAAGGTCAACTGCCAGGACCACAAGCCACAATAAGCAGCCAATCTTGGCTTGATTCTGCCTGGAGCTTAGGAACTCAGCTTGGTTGCTTACCAGCAGCATTGCTTAGAGTAGAGTTGGAACCTGGCTTGGAGCTTAGCAACAACTTTGATGTACAATTGTAGGCATATAAGGAGCATCCACATTGCGGCAGCACATAATCTCCAATGAATGCAAGAATTTTTGAAGAGAGACAAGGACTATATTTCACTTTAGTAACTTTAATAACAGTAAGGACTAAGCTCTAAAGCGTTGAGTGACGGGGAATTGACTTGGGGCACATAAAAAATATATAATTTAGTTAAGGTGCATAATTATACTACATAATGTTAAAATTTCACGATCTTGTGGAGCTGCATTATTAGTTGTGCAGGGCTGCATGTGGCCTACAGGACACAGGTTGGACATGCCTGCTCTAAAGGGTTATGTAGTTAAACCAACTCATATAGGCTGGGAGGATGGAGTTAGCCAATGCAACAGCCTTTCCTTGAGGAAGCTATATGATGCAATAATAAATTGTGTAAAGTTAGCATAGTGTGTCTAGTCATAGCAAAAATAAACCCACAAAGCTTTATTCCTTCATTATGCTCCATAAACAATCTTTATCTAGTTCTTTGACAAGGGTGTAAAATTCCCATGTCTTCCTGTCTTACCTTGCCAGTTTCCATGGCTTCCTTATCAATCAATCTCTGTCCTTTAAACTCTGTCATTGTTTTCTTCTCATTCAAATGCCCTGGATGACCCTTCCTGATGGATATGTTACTGCTGGTACTTCGGCTAAAACAGAAATGTTAATGATAAAAGGCAACATTTCTAGAACATGGTTGGCAATATATTGCACTGAAAAATCTTCCAAAAGGTTCGTAATGCCTATGCAGTATACACCCTTAACTAAAACAGCTAAGAAAGGAGCCCAGTGATGAAATTCTAGGTTGGCTAATAGAAGTTCAGAGGACCAGGTTGTTTGATGGCTCTTTTCCATAGGTTCTGTCCAGCCATTACAACCCAATGGAGTTTTGGTATGTTCAGAGTTCATTCAGTTAAACAGTGCCATCTATCAGGACACATACCGTCTCTTTTGCAACACCTGCCTTCTGGAATGAGATCCCTCATGGCTCCCACCCTGATGCAAATTCTGGAATCTCTAAAAGACCTGAATGTTCTCCCAAGTTAGGTTGGATGGAGCCCCTTATTGGATGTTTTATATAGTACATGTTGTGTGTGTCTGTGTGTGTATTCAGATTCCCATCCTTATTTATCTATTTTGTATTGTGTTTTTATTTTGTTTTTGTTATATTGTGAGCTGCCAAGAGATAGGCTGTGGAAGGAAGGAAGGAAGGAAGGGAGGGAGGGAGGGAGGGAAGGAAGGAAGGAAGGAAGGAAGGAAGGAAGGAAGGAAGGAAGGAAGGAAAATGTTTTATTGTGTAGATATAGAGGGACTACAACTCTCAGAATTCCTTGTCAGGGTGGTTGGAGGTAATACAAAGTATAACATTGTATGGAAGATCCTACTTCTTTGATTGTGTAAACAATTTATGGTGGTGACTTATTTCTTGGAGCTACATCCAAGACTTGGAATAAGGTTACTCGTGTCATTCTCTGAGCCTGTATTATTACCACAACAATATTAGAAATCAATTTCTCAACACATGCCTTCATAACATTTTTATTATCCTTTCATATATTTTTGGTCTGGGTAGAATTTGAAGAACACCTTGTCCTGGAGCTTTCAGCTTGGCTTTGCTTAGCAACAGATGTAGCTGAGATGAACTCAGCTATGTAGTGTTCCATCGTGAAAATATGGTCCACAATAGAACAAGGTAAGCACTAGAACAAAGGTGATAGAGAATTGCACAGAAGATTCTCTTTGCAAAATGGGTCAGGAGAGAAAGATGTTCTGAGCTCTGAAGCAAATTGATAGAAACCTCTATCAAATCTAGGTGCTATCAAGACATGTGGATGAGTGAACGTCCTCAGTCCTACTTTTCAAAAGGATTTATTGAATTTACTCTGGTCCTTAGCTGCATTTGGTGCCTCATTGTGTATTTTACTTTTTTTCCTCTGTTTTATCGTTATTCAGCATGTTAGAATTAAGGTAGGAAAAATAAATACATATCCCATATATCTAGAAGATTAGGGCAAGCTATGGTGCGACAAGCATGAAGACAATGATATACTGGGTATACTGAAGCTGGGTGTCATTATTAGTTACTTCTGCGGCACAACACATTAGAAAGGAACATTTTCTTAAAATTGCATATTTGGAGAGTTGCCCACTGCTTCACCTGATAACTTTTCCTTAGCCACAAACATTAAGGGAAGCCAGACATTGCTGTGGTTATAGAAAGAGTTGTCATTATAACAATGAATTGCCTGAGAACCCTTTTCTATCCTTTCTATTTGTTGCTAGTGGATGTTCTGCAGTAGAGTAAACAGCAGAACAAAGCTTTGTAAATTATGGTCTGTGGATGACACAAACCAGCATCAGGAGGACAAAGATAAACTTTAGGCTGCTGAGCTGCTTCCAGTGATGCTTCAATAATTTATGAAGAAAGATAACAAAACCAGGATCGGGAGATATACAAAAATCACAAAAGGGCAGGAAAAAAGGAGGGGAAAAAACTATTGACTGAAAAGAGGAGGAAAAATACCAAGTGGAGAATAGGGAGACAGAAAGGGAATAAAGGAATCATGGGCTTGTAAAAAAACTGACCTGCGATTGAAGATTTTTTGTTGGACACTGGCCTCGTTTTTCTGTGTCATAGTCACCACATCAGCTGGTATTTCTTCAGTTACAAGTTCAGGATAATCATCCGGTCCCTCCTCTTCTTCCAAGCCTGCTAAAAAATAACCAAGAGCATGGGATATTTGAATAAAAGGATGGAAACAGCCCCCAAGTGAGCAAATCTGAAGATCATCATATTGCAACTTATTGCCATGATATGTATTTTGTTATAACTTCATCTTAATTAACTGTTAAAACAAGAGTAATTCCAATTGCTGTATCTTTAGTTATTGTTATTACCTTACCCATAGCTTCTTCTTCTTCGTGTATGTTATCCTGCTGGTTGCCATATGTGTTGAGCAACTGAGCAAATGATCCACTATTTGCCAGTAAGGTGCTGTAGGAACCACGTTCTGTTACAGTTCCAGCCTCTAATACGACAATATCATCAACTTGTGCAAGGAAGCTTAAGTTATGAGTCACTAGGATCCGTGTCTGTAGCACAAATAAGTATAACAAATTCAAAGAACAGTTTAGCATTCCTAGTCATGCTATCCTGGATTTAGGTCATTTTAAATAAACAATGATTCTACAAAGCATTCAATGTCCTCAACTTGTTTTCTCTTTCTCTTTTTAGACATTTTTTAAGATTCATAATAAAGTTTATTTGTCTTGACAAATTTTATAAGAAATTTCATATGAATAAATAGAAAGAAGTAGAAAAATGAAAGTATAGGAAAAGAAAAAAATAAAACAGTATCAAACCTCAAAAGGGGTAAGCTGTCATATCACATATCCATCACATATGAAACAATACTAAAGCATATCTAAATTAAAGAAAATAATTCTCTATTGTTATAAAGTTTCATAAAATCAATGCCAAAGGAATGCATTATCTGATTATGTGCTATCATGTCATTTTTAACTCCTAGCAATCACATATATTTTCTCCATGATGATCAAAAGGAGAAGATATTGTGTTGTTTTTTAATCAGTTGATAAAATTGCCTTTTTAAAAACAGATAAATTACATATTTCTTGAATTTTAACATCAGAAATAATACTACTTTTCCATTTCTCAAAAAAATTCCCTAGCCCAATAAAACCATGGCTCCTCAAAAATAGAATATTATTGCTAATGCAGTTCTCAAATACTTAATTCTTTTCATGATTAGCTAAGTGTTCTGCCCTTGGTCTCTTTAGCCCTCCTTTATATTTTTCAACCATCTGAATTTCAGTATGCAAAATTTCCAAATTCCTGTGCCCCCCCACAACTCCCTCAGCATATGCTGTGGCCTATTTCTTACAGTTTTACCTGCCTTCTTGAAATATCTTATGGCCCCAGTTGAGAACTGCTGACTTAGGCAATCAAGTCTATTCTTTTCCCTGTCCTTTATTGTAAGGGACAAGAGCCAACCATGAGAAACTTATGTCATTCATTAGTGATCATTCTTCTTCGAAATCCAACTGAGGGAAATGTGAAAGAGGACTAATGGGCTGCCCTTTTGAAGTCTTATTGACTTTTTAAACCAGCTGAAAAACCAAATCTTTAAAAAATATTTGCACCAAAGCTAATCAATATCTTTTAGGATTGGGATTAGTATTAGTCTTGTTATGCCCCCACTGGAGGCCAGCTTGGATGAGGAGGATGAGCTGAAGCCAGGATCCTCAGAAAGAGGAGATGCAGGGCATCCAAAAACTGAGGAGACCATCATGGCTGACAGGGAAGCAGTTTTGGGAACATCAGGGAGTGGGGTAAGTGTTTGACCGGATGAGCAGCTGCCTGCACAAGCATAAAAAGAAGAAATAGGAGCGGCAGCTGGTCAACTCTGATGAAAACAGCCATCATCTCCGCCTGATCCATGGACAAGGAGAGCCAAATGCTGACAGGTACAGCAAAGAAGCAGCCTTGGTCCTCCTAATGGGAAACATCAGCCAGGGTCGACTTAAGCAGACAGAGGGGTTGGTTGGTTACTGGAGACAACCATTCATAATTTGTCATTTGTGCATGCTCTTGACTTCCTTGTGCCTTGAACCTCTTTATTTCTTGTTGATTTCGTTGCGTCTTGACTCCTTGGACTCCATGTCGATTTCCTCATGCCTTCAACCTCTTGACTCCTTGAACTCTATTTTGTTTTCCTTATGCCTTGAACCTATTGACTTTGCATTGATTTTGTTGTGCTTTGAATTCATGGAACCATGTTTGCCTGTGCTATGCTTTGAAACAAGAGAGTTGGGGTGATTTACCTGGCTAATGTCCCACCCTCTCCATGCCTTAGAAGCAAAGAGGACCATAGTTTGTTGGAACTTGCACTTGGGACCTGGGGAATGACAAAGGGATCTGACAGTGTGGAGGAAACATGTTGAACCCTGCTCATGTGCTTCTGTGGAATGGGACAGGACAGGTTTCCCATATGGGCTATGTTCTGGCCTCTGTTATTATTTTCTTCTAAGAAAGAAACATATGTTAATTTTTATAATAATAACAAATACAAAATATCTACAGTCCTCAAAACACAACTCATAGTGCAAATTTACCTTATTCTGTAACAGTCCTTCTGGCCCAAGCACTTTGTCAAAAATGTGCCGTCCTACATGGGCATCCACAGCTGAGAGGGGATCATCCAATAAGTAGATATCCGCATTGTTGTATACAGCTCTAGCCAGGCTAACACGCTGCTTCTGACCACCACTCAAGTTAATTCCCTATGAAAGAAAGTACACTGAACCTCTCTATGATCCATACCAGTGCACAGAAGATTAATTCCAGGGTTACTTAAATCATGCAGTTTAAAGTATTTGTTTGCTTGCTAGGCTTAGATTTTGTTGGCACAATTAGAGAGATGGAGTTAGCCAGGCATTCAAGATAGGAGAATAAGAGTGGTTAAGGTGTGATAAATTTTCCTGATAAATCCGGTAGAAATTAAACTAATTAATATACTGGCTCCTACCACTCTACTCTCAGTGCTTCTTTGATTACTGAGCTCAATGGTGATACCTTTTCTCCAATCTCAGTTAGGTCTCCTCCTGGAAGCAATTTTAAGTCAGGATGCAAAGCACAGGCCTCCAGCACTTGTTGATATCGAGTCTCATCTAGAGGGGACCCAAAAATGATGTTGTCTTTCAAAGTGGCATTTTGTATCCATGCTTGCTGAGGCACGTAGGCCATAGAGCCCTGAAGGAAATGGAAAAATTATGTCCAGCTACTTAAGATAATAACTGGAAAGAACTATTGTCTTTTGACAGCAGTTGGATAAAGGAGTGGTACAGGGAAAAGAAATGATATTCGTTGACTACTAAAGTCTGTGGCAGAGTAATTTTTAAAAAAACAATCAGATGAGGAATTGGACTGGATTCCTTCAGACTCCAGGCAACAATTCACAGTTCTGAAGGACCAGCTTTGTAGAAAAGTTCTCTACAAGGGAATAAGCTGGCATAGAAATTCTCTAGTAGAGCTATCTATCTACTGGGAATGGAATAGGATGTTTGTTTAATTCCTATTTTTAAACAGAAGTGAGCTGGCCTCACTTCAGGATTCTACCAGAGTACTTTGTGCTATTTATTACATAATC
This sequence comes from Notechis scutatus, assembly GCF_049901735.1. Taxonomy (NCBI): domain Eukaryota; kingdom Metazoa; phylum Chordata; class Lepidosauria; order Squamata; family Elapidae; genus Notechis; species Notechis scutatus. The sequence goes on along the minus strand of NC_142012.1, from coordinate 124,640,279 downwards.
CATATTTAATTCAAGAAAAACGTATTTTCCTTCACCTGAATATTGATGTCTCCTTTGATGTTCTCCATCTCGCCCAACATGGCAGATATCAATGAAGATTTTCCTGATCCCACAGACCCCACTATGGCTACAAGGCTTCCATGAGCAATTTCCAAGGTGATGCTGTAGAGAAGAATGTCATATAAACAGGTGTTAAGAATGCCTGGAGGCAGTTTAAAAAATGGTTGTCAGTCCCTAGGCTAAAGAGCATAATCTCAAATAAAGCAATGCCAGACATCCTCTAAGAACAAGAGAAAGTGTTTGTTTGCTTGTTTAGTGCCCAACTCAGTATGTCATGAATAAAAAGAACCCCCATTCCACCCACAACCCAACCTGTGATCCATATGGTGACTTACTCTTTTATAGTGACATCAGAATCCTGGTCCCAAGCAAAAGAGGCCTCACGGAATTTCACAGCACAGGCTGGAAGAGGAAGGAAAGGAAACATGAGAATGAACTACTCAGCTGAGACCCAGTACGCAAACATGGTTGTATTTCTGCGTATTTTCTCAAAAGCTTTACCACCCAAGCTGACCACCCAAGCCTGAACCCCAAAATTAATTTACCAGGGATGGAATTATGCCATATAGCTGAAGTATTCAGGTCTTCACTACCCAGGTACCGCTCTAGTCGATCAGTAGATACTTTCACCTATAAAATTTAAAGTTAAAGTCAGGCATGGCAGCTCCAAAGCCACCAGGCAGTCTTCTTGGATACTTCCTAGAATCTACTTCATAGTTTGTTGTAATGACGAGGCAGTCGAGGTGTTTGATCATGATCAAATGAATCATGATGAACTTTATTGGAGTCTAGTCTTACATTTATACACATTTTTAGTAATCCTCTAACATTGGTTAACTTTGCTTATTGCTTAACTTTCGTTACTGTTTAGCATAGTAATTAACACAACTAATTATCTCTAGTTAAAGTCTAACATATGTTTACTTCCTCTCTCTAATCCTTCTTTACATTAGTGATTTTGTTTGCCTGAGTTGTAATTACTTGTAAACATTCTTAATCTGAGGTTTGCCATCCAAGATAAGAGCATTCCTGCAATTACAACTCTACAATAGTTTTCAATATTCCAAGTCAGATTGAGGAGCACCAGTCATTTAGATGATTTAACTTAAATTTGTAATATCTTAACTTCTATATACATTCTAATGGAACACCTTTGTCAATGGTACAAAATAAATATGGGAAAGAGATCGGCATAATTCTCAAGACAGGCTCCTTCTCCCCTGATGCATATATTCCTTGTAAGGCTGCTCACTTGCACCATGGAGGACAGCGTCAATGGAAACATGCCAAGTGGGAAGCGCAGGATATTGAAAAGTGCTATAGAAGTAAAGGCCTTCTGTGCATCCAAGATGTTGTTCTCATCCACCATCACATAGACAGCAAAGGTAGCTACAGAGACCTAGGTGGGAGAAGTGGAAAAAAGGAATTGAAAGTGGTTGCATTGGGGTTATTTAGTTTCTAAAGAACATCTTAACTTGAGAGTCTGGACAAATGACCACCAAGGAAAGACTATGAGCTGGAGAGAGATTGGAATGAGAAATGGTATGAGGAAGAGATATGAATTTTTGCACTTTTTCTCCCATATAAACAATTCTGCTTTGTTTGTTTTTTAAAAAATTGCACACATTTTTGGTAAGCATTTGTAATACATACATTTTTGTGCATTTTCCTAGTGAGCACATTATTTGCACAGGAAATCTTTCCATAGGAAATGTCCATCCATATACAGTATTTCTATAATAATATCTGCATTAATATAGTTAAGACTTTTCTGTGATATACATTAATACATATTGATTTTGGTACCTAGCTTTTAGGCTGTAAATTGCACTGCAGAAATCAGGAAAATGCACATATTTGGTATGTTCATATGTTCTGAGTCATCCTATATATTCAATAGATTCAAACTAACATATTTATTTAAACAACTTAATAAAACAAATTCCCCATCCATCTCTAATATATGGCATGAAGATTATCTTTCTACACCAGATCAAGCCTTACCAGCAATAAAAACTATAATAGGTTCCTTCTTTAATTTATGCTTAAAATTATATTGTTGGTTATTAAAATGGTTACCATTAAAGTAATGTAGTGTGCTCTAAAACAGCTAAAATTAATCCTTTGCAAATTACTTCTAATTATAGTTAAGTTTCTGCTTGCACTTCAGACTCTTTACTTTAATTCAGCCTTTCTCAATCTGGCTCTCAACTGTCTTTGACTATCAGACTCATTATTCGTAGTTAGCTTTGGCTAGCTTATTTTTATTAGGTTTATATACCTTTCCAATCATGTCTGATTCCAGTGGGGTTTCCAGAAAGCAACAAATATGGAAGGTAAAATGTTGCTTTGTGAGGCAGATATACAGTTAACCTTCAATCCTTGAAAAAAAAAATTTTAGTAGGATGGTCATGGATTTGCACTAAGTACATCCAACTTTTGCAGTCTTAGATCCAAGCTCAGAGTGTAATATTTTGTTTTAAGCTGATGCTTTAATTGAAGACAGGCAATCTTCATAGCTTTGTCTTGGTTCTAAGTCAACAAACCTTTGGATGTCCCTCTTAATTAAAATTAGTCAAGCTAGAGACCATGTTTCCCTAGCCTGCTATCCTGCACATGTGTTAAGACCAAAACCCTGAAAGACAAGGCTAAGGTGCTGCAGGACTCATCCTCACTAACATCAGTATGAACAGAATCAAACTGATAGATGTTGCAAAATTTCTATTTGTGTTTCACATTTCCTTTACTTGTTTTCCTCTTCTTAATGTCCCTCCCATTCCCTGGATTATCTTACTAGAATAGGTGCACAAGAGAAGATGAAGATTGCAAATGATTGTAGATGGAAAAAGTGCAGCAGCCCTTTCAGTTCCCAAGCCCGGATCTTTTCAACTTGCTTCTGAAATGAGAGCTCCCAAGCAAAAAACTTCAGGATCTGAAAGATACCCATCAATAGTAAGAATGTCAGATTGGTCGCGCATTTGGCAACTCCAAATTTCAACTAACAAATGCTCTGTCTTACACATTGGCAAAAAAAATCAAAACACCAAATACAAGTTAGGTGGAAGTGATCTTGTAGACGACCCTCACTCTGTTACAGATCTAAGAGTACTTATTTCAAATATTCTAGGCCCCAGAGCTCACTGTAACAGCATTGCCAAAAAGGCTTTAAGAGTTGTTAACCTTATTTTGCGAAGCTTCTTTTCTGGCAACATTGAATTGTTAACTAGGGCATACAAAACCTTTGCCAGACTAATTCTCAAATACAGCTCGTCCGCCTCCCGCACTGTATATTGGACATTAATACAATTGAGCGGGTTCAGATGTATTTCTCAAGAAAAGTATTCCACTCCTCCACTCACAATATAATTCCCTATGCCTCCAGGCTCCAAATTTTGGGCCTGGACAATTTGGAACTGCACCGCCTGTGGTCCGATCTAAGTATAGTTCACAAAATTGTCTGCTATAACATCTTGCCTGTCAACGACTTCTTAAGCTTCAATCACAATAATACACAGGCAAACAACTGATAGAAACTCAAGGTAAACCACTCCAAACTCAATTGCAGAAAATACAACTTCAGCCACAGAGTGGTCAATGCCTGGAACACCCTACCAGACTTTGTTGTTACAGCCTCAACCCCTCACAGCTTCAGCCTCAAACTGTCTACAGTGGACCTCACCCCATTCTTAAGAGGTCTTTAAAGAGGGTATGCATAAGTGCACCAGCGTGCTACCATTCCTGCCTTACTGTCCCCGTTTATCTGTATTTAGTTCCTTTGTTCCTGTTTATGTTCATACTTATACTTATCTTGTACATGTTTGACAAACAAACAAACAAATAAATAGAAGAGAACATATGTAGCTCAGAATTGAATCATGGAATCCTTGGTGCTTTCCAAGACTGGTTATTTGCTGGCAGATGTTTCATTATCTGACTGGGTAATAGCATCAGTGCTAGTGATTGTGAGGAAAATGAAGAAAATCACATCTCCACCAACACTGGCAGGGCAAGCTATTATATATAAAAAACAAACCCCACACTTAGTAGCACTAATGATGTTCCCTAGTTGGGTAATGAAATGTCTGCAATCAAACAACCAAGTTCAGAAAACACAAAAAACTCCGGATATTCTTCATATATGGGGCTCAGTCATACTGAGGTCTCCAATAATTCAAAACAAATGAGATGGCTTTATTCCACTCTTCTTCCATTTTTAAGATGGGCAACACCCAGCCCATTGGACGAATATGTACACTGATAACACTCAAAGAAAACATAGATACTGTCACATATTTGTTTCGGGATGGCATCTAAGAAGGGACTTCAGGTAAATCACAGCTGCCATATATCTTGCCTGGCTAAACTGAGACATACAATTCACAAATCTTAAAATATCCTTAAGTACTCTACTGCAAATTAGTAGTGCGGTTTTCTGCTGTTTTAGACAGAACACACACAAATAAGTTGTTTAGTCCTTGAAACAGATTTTGAACATTTTCAAATTTCTCAATAACCCAATCCTAAAATTCCCACCCCACCCACTATAGCAGCGGTGTCAAACTCGCAGCCCGAGGGCAGGATGCGTCACGTGCTGGCCCCACCCCCACCTGGTTTAGTGAAGGGGGAAAAAGTCCCAATACACCACGTGACAACACCGTGACAATGCGAGTTTGACACCCCTGCACTACAGCTTCAGATCACCCCACCCAAATATATATATAAAAAACCCTATGATCCTTGCCCTTCAGAATGTTGTTCACTCTGACTTATACCATGACTGGAAAAATCTACAACCTTGGCTTACTATGGCTTCAGGCTTTTTTCTTCTTTGTCTTTCTCCACTTTTGCCTTTGGCCCTATCCAGTGATATTTATAGACCAGAGTGTCAGTGAGAAAATGTGTATCCCAACAGGAAAAAGAATCCCACTTAACCTTAAGTCTGACCAATGCAAGGTATAGCAATAAAACCCCACTGATGGCAATCAGTTTATTGCTCACCTTGATGCCATTAAGAATTTCATTCATTATTTTCATGCGTTCATCCTTGTGCTTCATATTTTTCACCTGATAAAATAAATGAAGTACATATCAGAGCTGAGAACAGAATCATATAAAATATTAGATGTTTATGAGTACACCTCAACTGGTTGATTGGTTTTGTTTTGCCTTAGACCAACAGTTCTGAAATGCTTTGATCCAATCACTCCTCTCAAATCAATATAAAAACAAAACCACCCAGACTTGAGTTATTTTACTCAAGCATCTCAGCAGCAGGAGTCCCAAACCAAACCCATCACTTACAAGCAATTACAAATGCCCCATTACCCTCAGAGTAAGACCACATTGCCACCAGTTTAAGATGCCTTCAATAATCAACGGGATTTGCTGCTGTTTCTGAAAGGAAAATGAGGGACTCCTACTGGGTATGTTGTAGAGCAATGGTGAAAATGGGTGTATCCTGGGTGAAAATGATGCTAATAGTAATGTTAAGGATTATCAAGTAAAAATTATGTTATTATTGTGGGATAATAAAAATGCAGGGCATATTTAATTGAGTTTATTTACTTTATTGTCGTTGCACCTTGTATAACAAAATTAAATGCCATCTTTAGTGTACATTATAACTATAAAACACAAATACACATCCTTCGCATTCTATACAATTGAATTGAAAACCTCTGATATTGCATTAATATTGCATTATACAGTAGAATTCAATATAGTTTTTGATATATTTAATATATTTGGTCCAAAATCACTGAAATGGAAGGGACCATCCAGAACAGTGAATCAACTCTTCTGTTCAGAGCAAAATCCATATTAAAGCATCCCAGATAAAATGGATGCCTCACTTCCACTTGAACACATCCAGTGAAAGAAACTCGATCACTTCTCTTGGCAACTGATTCCATTGTCAAATCCACGTTTGGGGAAGTTTTTTCTAACATCCAATTGAAACTCACTTTTCTGTACAGTCCAATTAATCTATTCTATCATTCCAGGATCTTTTTCATATGAATTATTGCCAAGCCATGCACTCCATTGCATGTAGAACCTGTGCATTTGTCCCTGTTAAATTTCATTCTATTATTTTTAACCCATTTCTTAATCTATCAGAACTTTCAGAACCTTTTGAACTCCAATTGTGTCTTCAAATGTATTAGGTATCCTTCCCAATTTTATTTAATCTGCTAGTTTGATAAACATTGTGTTCATTTTATCACACCAATTAGTAATAAAAGTATCATAGAACAGAGGAACTAGGGTCTTACAGCCCTACAAATTTTTTCAATTTGATGAAAAGCAGTTGGTATTTGAGCATGGTTTTCCTAGCCGTTCACTGAATTGTCATGACAGCCACCTCACAGTTAATCACTGTGCAAACCAGCATGTCATGGAGCATGTGAAATGCATTGCTGATATCAAATAACAATATTCCCTCAGACTATTCAAGAAATGAAATAAAATTAGTCTGGGCAAAATTTGTGCTAAAAATCTATGCTGATTTCTGATATTTATGATATTATTTCCAACATGCTTTACAGATAATCTCTTTGTAATCTTTTCTATAGCTTTTCTAAATATTGATTTCAGACATCAGCTGCTACCTTCAGTCTCCTAGGATGCAATTCATGTGTCAACTTACTTTTGGGACAACCTCCATAAGATTCAAGGTCTAGAGTGAAAGAACAATTTTGAAACTTTAACTCTGAATTAGCAGCGATGGCTCCAGGAACTGAAACATATCTGGAAATACAGTCTTTATAAACTCTGGGGATTGGGATGGGTGGGGGAGAACTATGTTGTCTTGATTTTTTTTTTCCTTCCTCCAAAGCCATTCTCAGTCGATGATGATCAAGAGTGGGAGATCTAGCTCCTGGCAACTGCCTTGTGGGATCATTTAAGGGTTGGTACTTTCTCTGTTCCTATTTAACATCTATAAGAAACCTCTGGGGGAGTTCATCTGGCACCATGGGATGAGGCATTGTACTGATACTCAGCCCACGGTGAGTTAACCAATTCTGGGACCATCCTCTCTTGGTGCCTGGAGACTGTTGAAGTCTGTTGAGGTCTGGATGGGGAGCAACAGGCTAAAAAACTTAACCCTGGCAAAATGGAGTGGCTCTGGGTTAGGGACTCTTCGGCTCTTGGAATGTTACCATCTTTGGTCATGGATGGGATTGCATTGCATTGACCCAGTGCATAATCTGGGAGTTCTGGACTTGTAACTCCTGCTAAAGGAAGGAGTTTTAACCAGGAGAGCCTTTGCATAACTTTGAATTGTGCACCAGTTATTCCCATTCTTGGACCAAAGTGCCCTTCTTACAGTCACCTACACTCTGGTCATCTTGTATTGACTATTACAATGCACTCCACATGGGACTGCCCTTAAAGAGTAACCAGAAGCTTCAGTTAGTTCAGAATTCAGCGGCCTGAACAGTTTGTGTGAACCTAGACATGCACATGTGTCATCTCCTCTGTGGAAGCTGCACTGGCTGGCAATCTGCTTCCAGGTACAATTCAAGGTGCTTGTAATCACCTTTAAACCTCTACAGGTTTTGGGGTCAGACTATTTGAAGGACCACCTCTCCTTTATTATATCCATCTGGTGGTCCATCAGAACAGGAAGGCAGGATTATGGGGCCCATCTATTAGGGACACACATCTGGTGGAATCACGAAAAAGGGTCTTCTCAGTGGTGACCACTTCTTTATGGAATATCATTTCCCCCTGAAGTAAGGTTGGCTCCACCCTGTTGCTTTCACAAAAGGCCATAAAATGCAGTTTCATCACCATCGCCTGGGGACAATGAATGGAGATAGACCTGATAAACAGGTTGAATAAGTTGCTGCCATGGGGGATGGAGGTAGGGGTGGTGGCTACGGGTTTTATTATATGGCAGACTTTTTCAATGTTGTAAGCCATCCAAAGTTACCTATATGTGAGTTGTGTCACTGTATAAACTTGTTAAATAAATAAATAAACAAAACTTTTCTCTTATCAGCATTGCTGCCTGATTCGCCATTTGTTTGTTTATTTTCCTTCAGTGTGATCAGCTACTTACTTCCATTTGGAAAGCCAAGGAAAAGGAAAACATCTTCATTTACTGTTCCTCCATCAGACTAGCATTGTTTTTTGAGCCAGAAAGCTGACTAAACTAAGTGCAGGGGTAAGGAAGAGCTTCCCTGAGAGGCATTTCTCAGATGGCCCCTTGGTGAAACATGGCCTTCAGCAAATTCCAATTATGCTGACCCTTCATGACAGTATCTGAAAAAGAAAACCTGTACTTGCTTACTTGAATACTCCTGGACTTAGTGACCAGCACAGCATTTAAAGGAATAAGTAGCACCAGCACACCAATCCCAGCAAGCACGGAGGGTCCTAGCTCAGTCCATAGAAAGACAAGAGATATAATAATCTGCAGTGGAGATGACCACAGCTGATGCATATAGAGTGTGAAATCCATGAAGCGCTGGGCATCTATTGACATCAGATTCACTGTCTCGCCCACTGTTGATTCCTTCCGTGTAACATTGGAGACTGTAAGTGCCTAAGAACAGAATCGATTTTGAGGTTTTGAAACAGAATATTGTTCAAATTAATCTGCATCCCAATGCTCTTTAAATTGCTTTGATCAAAACCCCAATTATCCCTAACCAAACAAGTCACTGGCCAGGAGAGCTGGGAATCAAGAGAAATTGAACCATGAAATATTTGAAGGTTACAAAGTTGGGGAAGAAAGACCATTCTAATATATTAGTTAGGAGCAAAATTTTATTCAGCTAACTCCAGGCAACTCCAGGCAGAGGTACATACATACATACATACATACATACATACATACATACATACATGTGTATGCATATGTATAAATCAATCAAAAGGTCCAGAAGCATCAGATCTACAGCAGTGCTGAATAAACCCAACTTTTGCACACAGACCCATTAAGAAGAAAGCGTCCTATTAGCACAGATTGGCCAGCATTAGGAAAATCACCACCATCACCAATTCAAGAGACAACTGACCTTTTTGTAGATGGCAGCCACAAGGGACGTGCGTAAATTCATTCCAACTTCAAAACACAGCCGGAAATACTGCTGTAGGCAGAGAGACTGCACCAATGCAGTCAAAAAGAGCAGCACTGCAAACACATAGCCCTGCCAAAGGTAGGCCTTTGGATCAGATACAAAGTTGATTATCATCCTATAAGAAAAGATAACCCAAATGCATCACCCCAAATGCCATATAGACTTTTAGAGACCATATACCAAGAACATTTCCTGTTGACTCTATCTATACTAGCTTTGTCCTTCTTGGACTCCTTAATCAGGTTTGGGCAATGCAAGCAATGAATATCCCACACAGAACTGCACTCAGGAATATTTGGCATTAAGTGGCCCACAAGACTCCATCATCTGTGGTTCTGCATTAGGTATATCAACTCAGAAAAAAGCTCCATTAGGGTCAGAGGGACCTCTTTACAAATAAGCGAATATAATGTAAACTTTAAAGTTTACATTAATGCTGAGAAACACACAGGAGCCAAATTAATTTCTGGGAATGTGGTCTTGGTAATAAAGTAGGCCAACCTTTTACAGTGTCTGAGACCATATTCTCAATAGGTATTGTGGGATAATGATTCAAAGTGGGTCAGATTACATCACATATATGAATGAAGATGCAATTTAATTTTTTCTTTTCCTGAGATGTAAAGAGGTTGGGTTGTTTCTTTGCTTTCTAAACTATGTTAATTCAATTTTGGGGCTTACGTTATAGTTTATTTCTGTTTCCTGACTCAGAATGGTGAGAAACGAAATTCCTACAGACAGAAACACCACCATTCCAGGATGCAGAGAAGTTTCAAGCAAGGGAAAGTTTGTGGGTGAGTGAGTCACATTGGCAGGGGCCACAAGGAACCCTGTGGTCTTGGGTTGCTTACCTATAACATACCCTATAAATAAAATTTTAAAGCAGAAATCTGGAATGAGATATTTATTTTGCAGGCTTACTTTAAGATCTTTTACTGGCATTGGCAACTGCACTGAAAGCTGCAGTTAATTGGAGGGGAGGGCTAAAGACTATAAAATGGATGAAAGTCACAGCATACATTGGGAAGGACTAACTACTAGATCAAGTTTTGTTTTATCTCCTTTTCATACCTACAGTGCATCTATTTCAGGGATTACTCCATAATTTTCATGTGAGGAAGGGAAAATTGTGCTATTAGGTTTTCAGCAATCATAGGACTCTGAGGATATCGAAAAATAGACTTAAGGGTTACACATTGCCTCCTTCTTTCCACCTACTGTCAGAACAATTTAAGGTATGATGCATACATGGCAGTTCATATCCTAGGTGGAAAGAGAACACTGGATCTGAATTTGGTGGTTTGGGATAGTATTAGAATGAGCTGGGCAGCATATTATATACAATAGCAAAATAGAGAGAGCAAAACTATTGAAAAAGCAGAAAAGATATCACAGTCTCTATCTAGTGAATCTGACAACAGAAATAAAACAGCAACATGAATGAAGGCAAATATTCATGTCCCTGGATAATGTTGCAGGATCCTATCTGTGTCAGTCACCGGGACCAGAAATTTAGTCTTCCAAGCTTTCAGGCTCATGCTGGAGCTCATCCTCAGGGAGCTTCTCTCTCGACCAGAATGTGTGATCGATCACCTCTGGTCCTGGTGACCGACACAGACAGGATCCTGCAAAACAGCAACAGCATAAAGATATGTCTAAAAAATTATGGAAATCTTTAAGACATTTTTATTTTTTAATTTTTATCGAGCTATTTAACAAAAAAATCGACACAGTCTTACACCTAAACATTCAGTGTTGTTGCTTTTTATCTCCATGGGATCAGTGAGGCTTAAAAAAACAACAACCTGAAATAAGGACTTACTTCAGCAGTTGTGGATTCACAAACACCAGAAAATCATGTATCAACTTCAGTCCCACAGATTTCAGAAGCTTTCCAGCACAGGTTTGAAGCAAAGCAACAATTAGCCAGTTTTTAGCATAGTAATCATTGGATTGTTCTCCAGCAATTGCCATTTTCTTGGGCTTTTTCTCCTTCTCTTCCTAAGTTCAAAGCAAAATTTGGTATCAAGCATCTGCTTATCTCAGTCCTTCAGCCAGACCACCTATGATAAGAACCAATCTTATTGTCACCAGGCGCTCTAAAACTGGGATACAACAGATAGTGGAAAATTTCATGTGCTAAATTTCTCCCATTTCCATCATTGCCGTTTTTCAGAAATAAAATATAAGACTTCCCACAAAGTAGTAATATTTACCAGAACTAATGCGTCTTGACTCTGGGCCTTACTCAAGCCATTTGCGAGGTCAGTGGCTGCTAAACGCTGTTTCTTCTTCCGATGCCAAATCTCTAGCTTTCTTTGAGCCTTCCTGACCCCAGCCTTCATATTTTTCTCAAATGTGCAAAAAATCTGCTGTGTCTTCTCCGAATCCCTCAATTCCCAGAGATCATCAATCTCTAATGGTTTCCGATATCCCTTTACCATCGTCCTGAAAGGTATAGCAAATTCCATCAGAGTGTGAAATTGAGACATCCTGCTTACTCTGTATAGCTTTAGCAATTAAATGTGAGGCACAAGGGATGTCAATCCTGAGCAGTAATAAGAGTTTATACCCTATTTCCATTTTGCTAAAGTTCTGTATTCACATCCCCACCATGACCATACAACTGCTAAAAAGTTTGAGAAATGTTGCATTGTTCTTTGCTCTTCACTGTAATCACAATATAGCCAATCAATGGCAACATCCATATTCACGTCCTTGCCCTTGCAAACGTGTTTAACATTGCAATGACATGAACTGCCAGGACATCAGATTAAAACATAAACGTTATTGCCTATTGTTGTTGACACTCCCTTGTCATTTTCCAAGTAGAATTGCATACCTGTTATACCAATGGAAAGTGATGGAACTCAGGAAAGAAGTTGTGATCTCTGGGTTCTGTGAAATAAGGGAGGCAGAATTTTTAAGGCTCAACATTTAGGGAACAAAGTGATGACCTTCCAAACAAGAATTGCAGTCACTCCCACCCTAAAATGCATCAGGTAGGTGCTATGGAAAATTGCAATTAAGGCTCAGTAGAAGTGGTAGATGGAAAGATTCCTATCCTATGGGAAGCTGTCTAAAAGCAGACACCCTTCTCTAGAATGCCCATGATTATTCCCTACCTTGACAATTACTCTGTAAATTGAAACATTTCACTAATGACTCTCACTTTTTCTGCAGCTTCCTTCATTTCAGGAGCAACGTCAGAAATAATTGAAACAAACAATAAAAGGAGTTGAAGTCCATAGGACCCAAGGAAGAAGCTGAAACGCGGTACATCTGTAATGGAGCCCTGCAAGAGAGGAAAGCAAATGCGAATTATGAGTGGAAGTGCCTACAAAATTAAATTGCCTTGATCTTCCCTGGTAACTAGAGATCCTAGAAGAACCCTCCTATGAGTAGGTTTTTTTTCACATAGATGATGTTCCCCAAATTTCTACTCCTGTAGCATTTAGTGCACGCAGTGAGAGAAGCTACATTTGATAGATGGCTTCAACTGAACGTTGTAATTTTATTTATTTGGAGTGGAAACTTGGCTAAAGGAAAAATTGCTACCAGGAGGCTTTATTATCCCATTTCTCTTTCTGTCTCTTTAGCTTCTCACCTGCACTGCTTGTCGGATAAGTGTCTGGAGCTGAAATATACCACTGATTAAAGAAAACATGAAGAAAAGGAAAAGAATCCCTGAATCTCTGCACACGGTGAAACGACAGCTATCATGGATCAGCAAAACAAGTATCTGTAGTGTAGAGAAAAGCAGAGAGATTATGTCTAAATTGACTTAAATCCTTCAGAAGAAAACAGTGCCCCATAAAATTGCTCTATCAGGAGGACATGAAACTTATTAATGGAGAGCAGTTTGAAGATTAACTTCATTAGGTAACAAAACATACTCCACTGCGACAAGGTCAGCAGTACAATGCCTGGTTACTTGCATTTCATAGAAATTGCAGGGAGGATGAAGCAAAGGCAGAGTTGATGAAGTTAATGATGGGGGGGAAAGCTTTGTTCCCATTACTCTGTTTTCTTTTAAACATATTCAGGGCAAACCCCAGAGCTGTTATTTGATCTACTGGTGAAAATATGACAAAGTAACAGAATAATGAGTTGGAAGGGCCCCTGGAGGTCTTCTAGTCCAAACCCCTGCTCAAGCAGGAGACCCTATACCATTTCAGATAAGTGGTTGTCCAATCTCCTTTTTCAAACCTCCAGTGATGTAGCACCCACTACTTCTGAAGGCAAGCCATTCCACTGATTAATTGTTCTAACTATCAGGGAATTTCTCCTTATTTCTATGTTGATTTTCTCCTTGATTAGTTTCCATCCATTGCCATATAAAAGTAGCATTTTGAATGAAACCTGATATATCTGTTTTAAATCAGAGGTTTCTTTTTCTTAAACAACATAAAAGAAAATGACCAGACCCAAAAAGCTGATTGAGAATCTTACATGCAATACTTTGTGGGAAAGTCTTTGAATTTCCTCTCCTCTAATGCAGTCCCCTCTAACCTCACGCCATTAGCTGTGCTGAACCAACACTTCCATCATGAGTTGCCACATTGGGGAACATTGGCCTAAAGAAAATCCACTGTCAAAAATTTTAATGAGTCCTAGTCTAAAACAATGGAAACAGATTGATGCTGAAATTATCAGTCTGGAATCAGCAACGTGGAGAGAAAACTAAGTAAAGAATGCTTTTATCCTGATACAGAGTAAAAGTATGGCAAGAAGGGACTCTCACCCAAGTGATGGCATAGAGTACAGGATTTGTGTACTGGACAGCAGGTATTCCATTACTAAAGGCGGGGTACTGTAGCTTCCCTGAGTCTTCAACAATGGTAAAAACCACTTCAGTTAATGCCATCAGTAAGAGCAGCAAAGTCAGCACCTAATTAAAGAAAGAGTGACATAAATTACTACTCATTGCTGCCCATTAGGTTTCAAAGGAACAAATTTTGAAAAAGTTTACAAAGCATCAAAGAGAAGAAACCATATCACAAAGGAAAACTTAAAGATGCAATGTATTGAGCTTGGTTCTTGCTAAGGCAATGTTCCAGTATATATTTATTTTGTCAAGCAATTATAAGATAATAGGTATAACAGTTATGAATAAATGAAATGGATATATATAAGAAAAATAAAAAGAAATAATAGGACAGGGATGGTAGGCACGTTGGTGCACTTATGCACGCCCCCTACAGACCTCTTAGGAAAGGGGTGAGGTCAACAGTAGACAGTCAAGTTTTTGGGGTTAGGGGAAGAAACCACAGAGTCAGGTAAAGTATTCCAGACATTGACCACTCTGTTGCTGAAGTTGTATTTCCTGCAATCAAGTTTGGTGCGGTTTACCTTGAGTTTGTATCTATTGCGTGCTCTTGTATTGTTATGGTTGAAACTGAAGTATTCATTGACAGGTAGGACATTGCAATATACTGTATAATTTTATATACTATACTTAGATCGGACCGAAGGAGATGTAGTTCTAGGTTTTCTAGGTCTAGAATTTCAAGTCTGGTGGCATAAGGTATTCTGCAATGAGTAGAGGAGTGGAGAACTCTTCTTGTGAAATATTTCTGGACTTTCTCAACTGTATTAATATCAGATACGTAACGCGGGTTCCAGACTGATGAGCTGTATTCAAGTATCGGGCTAGCAAATGTTTTGTATGCTCTAGTTAGTAGTGTGATATTACCAGAGAAAAGCTACGTAGGATTAGGTTAACAACTCTTAATGTCTTTTTGGCTATGTATTTACAGTGGGCTCTAGCACTTAGATCATTAGAGATGAGTACTCCAAGGCCCTTGACAGGTTTGGATCATCAACAAGGTCTTGACTATTCAGCTTGTATGAATGATTTTTTTTGCCAATATGTAAGACAGAGCCTTTATTTGTTGAGATTTGAAGTTGCCATTTGTTTGACCATTCTGATACATAGTCAAGGTCTTTTTGAAGGGTAGCAGTATTGTCTGTGGTGTTGAATAGCTTTACATCATCAACGAAGAGAACGCAGTTGCTCTTAATGTGATCACAGAGGTCATTTATGTAGAGTATGAAGAGAGTTGGTCCTAGAACACTGCCTTGGAGGACACCATTGTTGACAGGTACAGGATTTGATAGGACCATTTTGACCATTTGTTGCCTGTTTGACAGGAATGCTTCTATCCAGTTATGAAGGTGTCCGGAGATGCCATAAGATTTTAGTTTTAGGAATAGTTTGTCATGTACCACTGAATCAAAGGCTTTACAGAAGTCTATGTAGATTGCATCTATTGCTTTTCCCTGATCAAGTTGTGTAGTCCATATGTTTTTGCAGTATAAGAGTTGCAGATTACAGTTCTAAGAATTCATAGTGGTCCAGGAAATCCAGTACTAACTAGGTCCAACCCTGCATATCTTTTCTGATATTAGCCAAAAATCTGCTAAATGGGACAAAGCTGGACAGCTGATACAATCCAAAAAGTATATTTTGACCCAATAGTTTTTCAAGCAGTACCTCAATGTATCTTGAGCGTATCTGTATAACACAGGGGTCCTCAAACTTGGCAACTTTAAGACTTATGGACTTCAACTCCCAGAATTCTGGGATTCATGAGAGTAAGTTCACTAAAATCCTCAACAGTCTTATCTATTAAATATATAGAGATGTTGGTCAACAAATACCCAACATGACACCTGGTTGGAGAAAATTAACACAAGACTTGATGTATCTATACAACAAACTAAGCTACAATGTGATTTTATCTGGTTGTGCCCTAACTTTGCATGAAACCAGTCAATTAGGCTTTAGTCAACCAGTCAGTTTTGTTTCAACTATAAATTATAGCTAATAATACAATGCCTAGGTAAGGTGGCAGTCAAACGTAATTAAAACAAAACTTAAATAGCTTAATACAGCAACTGTGTAAATATGTACTTATTTATTGACTCTGAGCAGCTCACAATATATTAAACTATAAAAACCCAACACAAAATAAAGCAAAATGGGATCCATTTGTTCTGTACAAAAACACAACCATCAACCTATCTTAACCGAAGGTCTGAGAGAACAACTAGGTCTTCAAGGCTTTATAGAATGCCAACAGAGTAGGAATCATACAAATCTCATACCAGAGAGTAGGTACTACCACAACAGAGAAGGTATACATCTTGCATTCCAATAGATGGCAATGTTTGATGCAGGAGAATCTGAATTGCACTAATTCTGCTGGCATATGTCAGCCAGGCAGAAACTGTGAAGGACAGGCAGTTCACAAATAACCTGGCCCAATGCCATTTAAGGCTCTATAAGGGATGAATAGAATCACACCTAAAAGCATTGTGGCAACCAGTGCAGCTTGTGAAATAGAGTTGTCACACCACTGTCTGCACTGCTGCCCTATGGACCAATAGAAGTCTCTGAATGGTTTTCAAGGGACATCCCATAAAAGAACATTGCAGTAGTGAGGTGACTATGAGATGAGTGACCGTCTGAAAGGTCTCCCAACAAGGAAGGAGACCAACTGGCATACCAGATGTAGCAATGTAAAAACAGAGCAGAACAGTCCGTTTCTGCTTAGTAGATATCCAAGTATGTGTGTCTGTGTGTATGTCTGTGTGTCTTGTGTGTATATATATATATATGTATGTATACATACATATATAAACAAATACACACACACACACACACACACACACACACACACACACACATATGTATGGTATTCAGCTTTGTTCGGGTATTTTCCCACGTCATTATAGTTGTGCTTTTAAAGTTGTAGCAACATTTCAGCAGAATCTGGCTTCGAGTTTGGGGTCTGGGTCTGTGTTCTTGGCATGTGTCAGCTTGTTTGGTTTTGGGGTCGGGGGTGCGACAGCTGGTGAAGCAGCCGTGGTCTGGTTTCTGGACGGTGGTTGTCCTTCGTTTATAGGATGGGTTTGGGCCTGGGTCTGATGAGGGGGATTGGCGGTGGTGTCCCGTGTTGTTTTGGGTCTGGTGTTGGTTTTCGTGGCTAGGACTCGTTTGTTGGTGAGGGCTAGTTTCCAGATGTCTGGTAGGCAGGAGGTATCTACCCAAACTCGAAGCCAGACCAAAACCCAGAATGCTACATCACAGCCACCCGCTCAAGATATCACATCAGAAAACTCAAGAAATTACACCACAAGAACTCAAGAAGTTGCAACACAGCAAACGACCCAGGAAATCACAGCACAAGACCAAGGATACCACAGCAATAAAACTCACAAGGTCATCACACAACCCATTACCCAAGCCGTTACAACACAGGAGGCTAATGGAAAAAAGATCACTACAAAACAAACGACCCAAGAGATTACAGCACAAGATCCAGGATATCTCCACAACAAAACTCACAAGGCCATCACACAGCCCGTTATACCAACATCAACTCCATCAACCAATCAAGAGGCAGCAGCGCAGCCAACCAGCCCAGCACACCAGCCCCCCCCCAGTATTTATAGAGAGACGGCAGCTCTGATCACACACTGCTTGCACTGGCACAAAGCAGAAAGCACCAGCCTGAGGATGGCGAGTGGGACCTCACCGAAACGTCGCCAAGATACTCTTAATCTTACACGGGAAAAGACCCGAACACAACTAGACCTACACACACACACACACACACACACACACACACACATATATATATATATATATATATATATATATATATATATATATATATATATATATTTATTTTCTTAAGTTTTATGATATACTTACATGTATGGTATTCAGCTTTGTTAGGGTATTTTCCCACGTTGTGCTTTTAAAGTTGTAGCAATGTTTCGGCAGAATCTCATCTGCCATCCCAGACGGACACAATACAGAAGCCTGATGATGGCAGATGAGATTCTGCCGAAACATTGCTACAACTTTAAAAGCACAACTACAATGACGTGGGAAAATACCCGAACAAAGCTGAATAACATACATATACATATACATATACATATACATATACATATACACACACACACACACTCACTCACACACACACACACACACACTAGACTAGCTAAACTAATCTATATAACATATAGATGGGTGTAACCTTTAAATGGAGAAATGGTGCACAATAGGGCAACAAGGCATCTCAAATGTGCTAATGTACAGAATACATCCAAAATCCATGACTCCCATGGAATTGAAATTGAATATGACTCCCACGGAATTGAAATTAGGCAATAATACAAAATGTCATAAAACATTTCCTATGGTCAGTTCCTGATGTTTGACTATGCTATACATTTCAATATAAGCTATTTTCAAAGCAGATAAATCTCTCAATATCTCTCTGAATTTTTAAGAACTTTTCCCATGAAGGCATTACATTAAAAGCTCTTAATTGTTGAAGACATTGAAGAATCTGGTAAGTAAGCTATCTCTGAAATGATGATCCAGCGAGTCAGGGGTTGTTTAGTTAAATATTAAATTTCACTGGAATCAGGTTGAAAGATTTCCTCTATAAAACAAGGTTCAAAAGTTTTAGCAAACAACAAAAAATGTGGGAAGTTAGTTAAATTCATACTTAGCTTTTTTAAGACCAGGATTTGAGATGCTTTACTCAAATAAATCTTTCTAAAGCCACACAAAATAACATTGCCCTTTGAAATGCACTTAATAAAGCTGAAGTTGAATATGAGAGTAATACAGCCAATTCTTAGAAAGGCAGTTCTGTTCTGTATTCTGTACAGTGGTGGATTTGTCTTCTGTATAGATGCAGATAGATAAACTCAACAAGACGTCCATAACAAAGTACATTTATTGGTTCATCATAACTCAAATTTGTGATGAAGTTCTTTAATGACTAATCCTTTGCATATCTGCCTTGTAGGTAAAAAGATGATTATCTGCTATCCTTTTTCTCTCATCTCGTAGTGGTAGAAGTAGAACAGTTACCATGAGTCCATGAGTTCAGCCAAGAGTGAGGAAACTTTCCCCAACCCACCAAAGGTCAATTTAGTGACCAATCAGGATTACAGATGTGGTCACGTGACATGGACTACATTTCCCAGGATACCTTAACTACATTTACCATGATGCATTCCCTTAAGGGAACAGCTCACAATTGCTACCTAACTATCCAATTCCCATACACTGGCTGGACAGCACAAGTTCCTTGGCTTCAGTTTTAAGAAATGTCATTGGTTGTTAGGAACAGCAATTTTTGTTTTTGGCTATTTTCTTGCAATTAGGTTTTATTTCATCAGACATAGTGGTAGCTAAGCAATCAACTGCTTAATGCAGTATATAATTACGCCTTCATTGGTTTTGTTTCTTTAAAAACACTCAAAAATATGTAACTACAGCTGTATTCCATAACAACCAAGATTGTTACAAAACTAAATTAAGTTCATCCATAGAACAAGACATTCTAATAGTACATTCATTTTAGTACTTTTGGGGAAAACAAATAATTAACATTAATTAGCAAATCAAGGAATACTGATTTAAGGACACCTTTAGATCTATCATATCTGAATATTTTTATTGTTCTTCGTGCTTTCTTTTAGCTACATTTAGATCTATATTTCACATACACCCACACACATATAGTACATCAATTAACTATATAGAACATGGGCACGTTTTAAAACAAGAACAATATTTTCATGCTATACAACAGTGGTCTTCAAACATGACAGCTTTAAGATTTGTGGACTTCAACTCCCAGAATTCCTCCTCCAGTCACGTTCAGGAATTCTGGGAGTTGAAGTCCACACGTCTTAAACTTGCCAAGTTTGAAGACCCTTGCTATACAATATGAACACAATAAGGAGACATATAACATCTTAAGTGATCATCTGGAATTTTCTCACATCTCTAACACCTTATCTATTTCAAGTGAATGCCAGTACTTTTCGAGTTGAGTACCCTTCTATTGTTTGACAACCCCTGGGAAAGGACTTTCTCTCCCACCTGTTTTACGAGATACAGCCTGGTGACTGATGATTTCTTCAGCTTAGATTTGCACATGGGAAGAAGCTTCCATGGGCCAAAGAGCCAAAGGAAGCCCAGAGGGATCCAGACAAGAACTGTCTGTTCAAAGCAAAGTGGCAGATCGGCATCACTGCGGTCCAGGAAAGAGGAATTCTGGGGATAACAAGAAAGAAACAAAAGAAATTTATGCTGAAGGCTCACTTTGAAATGAATTGTTAATATATAAAATGTCTGCTTCTTCCACTTCTTCCCAAGGTTTCATTATGTCTGGCTCTGCCAATATATACAGTAACTACTGCAATTTTAATGTTGCCGATCATATAATAAGCCAATAACAATATGGTATATCTCAACTTAGTATAATGTAGCTAAACACTACTTGCATTAATATCCATTCCCTACATCTCTTCATTATTTTTCATCGGTTCACATCCTCTTTCATTTGTTCTACGGTATATATACAACAGCATGACTTAATTGTAATTAAGTTCATTACAGAAGGTAATGCTGGAGAACACTTTTTAAAGAGTTTGTACTTTTTTACACATACTGTAGGTTCTTAACACCATTATTGATACTGGATTGGATTGATCTGTCAAGTAGCAGCTAATAGCAGTTCTCATTCTTATTTATCAATTATCCATTGTTACAATTATTATTTACTGTACTAATTTGCAGTAAATAACAATATTTAAATATCATTAAAGTCACTGAAAAACATTTGTCAAGTCCCACTGATTTTAACTGAGCATAAATTCAGTTACTTGAGATTGGACCCAATCCATTACACTTAACTCCTACTCAAAGGAGTATAGTTGCTATATTAGAGATCATGCTGTGGAATTATTTTTATGCTTTACACTATGGTGTAGGGTGGGCATCCCAAGTTGGCCAGTTGTTGTTATCGTACATATGCTTTGTCCTTCTATATAAACACTCAGTGCAGCTTAAAACAATAACATATGTGCTTGCTGTAGTGGATTCATAGTCACTCTAGCAATGTGAATGGCTTATGATCATCACTAGGAATAATTATATGTGAATTAAAGTATTTTTCCAAAGGCTACTAGGGCATGTCTGCTATTTTTATGGCCTCTATTTAATAGTTCTGTCCCTCTCTTCAGCCACCAAAAATTGCTACTTTGCTCACATTGTGTAGCTCCCCCCACCCACCATTGGATCAGGAAGAATGTGATCCATCCAATGATTGCTTATCGGATTGCCTTGTTGGAATATTTATCCTAATTTTTATTATAGTTTATATCTTATGGTTTATTGTTGTTCTATCTGTTCTTTAATTTATTAAATAAATTACAATTTGTTCACCAGATCGCTTTGAAAATCTAAACCATACGATGAAAGCAACGAACAAAGTATGAGACTTTTCTTTCCGAGTGTTAGGATAAGTGAGATAGGCATGGGATGAACATATGATGGGCTGAATGAGAAAGTTTAACTGTGGTGCCAGGTCTTTTTTGCTTAATGTTTTTTTTTAAATTTTATTATATATTGTTTTTATTCAGGGTTGTGAACTGCCAGGAGTTTGTTTTAACTTGGGAAGCAATATGAAAGAAATAAACAAAAGTATTAAGTTCCCAGTTTCTTTTGAAGATGTCTTTTATTTTGAATGTTTTATATTTTGATTATTTTTAAGGAACATTGTACTGGGATAAAAATTATCCTCCTTAACATAATCAAAATATAAAACATTCAAAATAAAAGACATCTTATTCCCAGAGTCACAATCCTATAAACTCTAGTAGAGCTTTTGCCTTAGTTCCTGGTTTAGAAAATAGTTTGATAGATTTCCCCAATTCATCTTATGGAAGACTATCGCTGTTTTTGGATTGTTACTGGCTATAGCAAATGTTGCTACCTTCTGCCCATTTACATGCCATCATGCCTTTTAAGGAAAAAAGTAAAAAAAAAATGTTTGTCCTCCAATATTTCCCTAGGCAAGAGTGAAAACCTTGAGATGCACACATGATAAAGATCTCATATAACATGGCATTTGAATTGCTTCCAGTTGGGACAAGAGGCCAAGATATCCCATGACAGATACTCACCAAGAGGAACCACCAATACACATTTACAATACAGAATTGGAAAGCATAGCCAAGTGCTTCAAGGCTCAGCAGAGGAAAAAACTGTAAATGTTTATGACACAGGAAAAGTGTGCGTGTGTGAGAGAGACCAATATTGAATATCTGACGGTTGATTTCCATAATACAGCACTTCCACACCATCATTGTCACCAGTTTCCAACCTCTCAAAAACAGTTTGAAAATTATTTGAGATTATTCATCTTCAGTTTGGTTAATTCAGATATGTTAAGAATTAAGAATTAAAAATAACTGCTCTGCATAAGTTTCTTCAGATCTGCAGCAACAGAAGCCTAAGCATAAAACTCACAAAATCTTGCAGCTTCATTGTCTAAGATGAAGGTAAGAGTTTGGGGCAAAGCTGTCAGGTCAGCATTGTCCTTTCAGTATCCAGTTCAGGTTACCAGATGAGTAAACAAATGTCTTAATTACGGTTGATTGTAAGTTGGCTCTACTGAAGGGGCCAGATTATGTGGAAACATAAATTAGAATAGATCTATGAATGGTGCTAACACCTTGGATTAAAATGTCTGTGACTGAATTTTGATGTACAATACAGTGACCTTCTGAAGTTATAACAGCATTGGGGGGGGAAAATGACTTATGACTGTTTTTCACATTTATGACCACTGCAGCATCCCCGTGGTCATGTGATCAAAATTCAAATGCTTGGCATCTGAGATATATTTATGGTGGTTGCAGTCTCCTGGGGTAATGTGATTGCAACCTTCTGACAAGTAAGGCGAAGCCAGGTTCACTTAAAGTGACACTAACTTAACTGCAGTGATTCACCTAATCACTAAGACACTAAAGGTTGTAAAATGGGAAAAACTCACTTAACTGTCTTCCTTAGCAATGAAAATTTTGGGCTCAACTGTGGTTGTAAGTCAAGGACTATCTGTATATCTAGCTATTTTAAAATACTGGAGGAGGGGGATTTTACATAGCAGCAACTTTATGCCACTCACAGCGCAGTAAATCAGAAAAGATTTTTTGTTACTTAGTCTGGATTTGTAAAATCGAACTATAAATTGGGGCATTTACAAAACACAGCTCTTCCCAAAATTCACAAAATTAAGATTTATGTGAGAATAGAATTATTTATTCATTTATGCTATCTAAATCACAATAGTAAGTCAGAGCAGCTTACATAATAATCACATGATATATCACTTCAGAATGTAAAAGGAAAGCAACATATTTGAACACTGTCCCTATCAAAAACTATTTAGGAAACTAGCACATTTTGGACACAGTTAAGCAAAACCTCCTTTTCCGACATGCTTTTTTTACAAGAGTGGGGTTTTTTTTATGCGATCAGTCAACCATTCAACCTGTATTACTGCTCATGTAGATTATCCATTTTCTTCGTTTTGTGAAATAAAAAGAATTTTAATAAGTCTAAAGAATTTCTCTTCTTTAGAATGAAGGTATTTATAAATGATTGTTACAATGTGCATTGAAAACAATGTAAACATTTTCCTGTAACCAGGTTCTGAAATCCCCACCAATAAGTCACTGTAAATTAAAACCAGTGAGGTCAAAGTTTCAAAATGGATATACAGTGAGTTTGTTAATGCCTCAATTCCAATCTTGTTTGTGCATATTTGCTGTATGTATACATCAGTAACTGATACATGCTGTCCCAACACACAGCTTGAATTGCTTTACCGTTCTCAAAAGCCTTCTCACAATTCATGACAATTACATTCAGTGTCATCCTGACTAAGACAAGTTGCCACTTACCCAGAAAACAGAACCACAAAAATGTTCCAAAGTTGCTGCTGCCATGACCAATGTTCTCTCCTCCAGCAGTTGCCAAACTATTCTGTCTAACCCAGGAAGCCAGGGTAAAAGTCCCAAGTGTTCAACAAAGCAGTATTAGGAACCTGATAAAATACCATTAATCTTTAACCCTATAATCAAACTCAGGAACTGTGGAAAAGAGCTGCTGGCATTTTCCTAAGACTTGGGAGATATAAAATTAATGGACCTGAGTGGAAAGTAACAATGTACTGGATAAAATTTTAAAAATATATGATAAATACATTTTTTGAAGTCCTCCTTCTCCAGGGACAATATGGGTGAAATATACATGGAAAGAATTCTTTTAGCAGATTAGTTCTGCACAGGGAATCCACAATTTGAAGACTATGTCTTCAAGTCAGTTTTGACTCATTGGTGGCCTGGAATAGTCCAAGCAATTTTTTGGGAAGTGGTTTGCCATTTCCATTGTCCTAGGGCTGAGAAAAAGTGGCTGGCTCAGTGACCTATCTGAATTTGTGCCTCAGGCAGGAATAGAATCATGGCCTCCCAGTTTCTATCCTAGCACCTTAACCATTACACCAAACTCTTTCCCTACTTACTCTCTTCTCCAATTTATTTCCAGCCAGCAATGGTGATACCAATTTCAGAAAACTTCAGAAACCACTGAAAAAATGAACACCGTGAAAAGGATTTTCTTTCATATACTGTAAAAAAGACTAAACCCAGAGCAAATGATGATTTAATTCTAAGGAAAGTATTTGGTGCCCATAGGATGGGGAATTTATATCCCTTGGTTAATTAATTAAATATCAACATATTTTTGAAAAATGTCTATACTGCAGACTGGCATTCGGTTTGAGGATGAGACATAATCAGTAACTGGCTGTCTTATAATTCCTGAGAATTTTCTAAGAATGCAAAGTCATTGCACTGAGATGTTCCTTTTCCCACATCTTCTATGTTTGAAGAGAAGAGAAAGGGTTAATTTTATGCAGCAAACAGTCTATCGCCTTCTTTTACAATGCATGGCTTGCACAATATAACATCTGACTAAAGTCTCTTGAACTCTTGCAACTTTGGCTAAATGAAAGCACAATTATTTATTGAACTTTTCTGACCTTGTTTTGTTCTGTATTCTTCTTACACAACTTTAATACTTCCACATGCTGTTTGTTTGATGTGTTTTATACATTATGCTATGACATTGGTATTTGGGGATCTGTACAAGCCGACAGTTCGTTTCTAAACCCAAATGATAAAAATGATATTAAAGGGATGTGCATATGAAGCTAGTCGACAAACATCAATAAGCCTTCAAATTAAAAAAAAAATGTCCTATTTAAAAGTTCAATAAGACTTGAGACTAGGTTATTTGACAGGACCATTTCCTACATTATTAACCTGATACAATCATTGTATCAAATCCTCTTTCAGTTGTTCTACCTACAGTAAATGAATCCAACCTAGTGGCAGCAGGAAAGTGATGTGGTAAGTCTTCACGTATGGAATGTTCTTCTTATAGAGTTCCTTGCTCGGCATACATTGTGGTCTTTACAAGGGAAGATGTTTTAGTTTTCTTGGACATTTCATTTCAGTCCACAAATCACTCTGATTAACTTTTATTTTTTTAAATATTTCTATATTATGTGAAAACAATACAGGTAGCTCTTGAATTATGATCATTCATTCAGAGAATGTTCAAAATTGTGAGTACTGAACAAAGAGACTTACAATCTGAACAAACAGACTTACAAGTTCTGGCCCTTGCAGCTCCCCATGGTCACATGAACATTTGGGTGCCTGGCAACAACCTGTCTGTTTCCACTTACGACCCACAATCACATGCTTGCTATTGGTGACATTCTCTGTCAACTTCCTACAAGCAAGTCAATGGGGAAGCCAGCAGGAAAGGACCCAAGTCACTTGGGTAATTCTCCCCCTCACCCGGACTTTCTTCACTTACATGCGCTTCAACCTTCTTCCCCCTTTTCTCACGCTTGTTCAATGACCTTGTTCCCCAGCTCCCTGCACCCAAACACACATATGAACTCACCAATGCCCTCCTTCCTCAGCCTCCCTGCACTCATTCAGCCACACACTCACCAGCACCCTTCTTTCCTGGCTTCCGTGTGTGTACACACACACACACAAAAATTGTTCCTCTTCCTTAGGCCTCTCTGCATTTGCACACATGCATATCTGCACCCCATGTCCACTTTCCCCAGCCTCCCTGAGCTCACACTGCATTGCCCTCCCCCAACTTGCTTGCAGCCTCCCAGGGCCTCCCCACACCCAAGGCATCCTTGTGGTCCTTCTCTTGGACTCCCTCCACTTTCCACTTAATGATCTGCATGTTTTGGGGTTCTATGACAACTAGGCCTGCCTGGGTTGCTGTCGCAAAGTGATGTGGTCACATGACATCACACTTTATGAATGCATCGCTTTGTGACAGCAATCCCAGTCCCAATTACCATAGTAACTAAGGGACTACCTACTTGTATAGCTATAGGAAGGTTTACCCTGATAGCTAAGAATTCAAGGAAAAATGGAGGTAAACTTTTCAAAAAAAAAAAAAAAAAAGTTTGTACTCTTCCCTATTCATTTCTTCATCATTTGTGACGGATGAAATCAATCTGCTACAAGTTTGGATATTGCAAAGGTTGCATTGCTCACTCTTGCCTTACTGATCCTTTGTTATACTTCCCAAAGGATGGAACATAGTAAAACCCCTACCAACCTTTACTTTCTTGTCCTATGTGAAAGGATCCAATTTGTGGGAAACATTAGGCCCTTTAAATTTTCACAACCTGGAATCAGTTACAAGGCATTGCACTGTTTTCCCACGCTGTTCTCGCTCTTTTAGCCATCCATTCTGTAAATGAAAAGAATTACCTCTCACCCACTGCTAAATTCCATTTCAGTCCTGCATTCCACAGAAACAGAGGCCTGAATTTTCATTCAAGTGAACTAAGAAGGGAAGCATAATATACTCACCTCTCTTGCCTGCCTGGAATAAACACCAAGTCCCTACCCAGGCTGGACAAAACAGATGAAGAAGGGCTACAGTGATGAAAATCAGCCTCATCATTTATTTGAAAAGTAAAAGTCTAAAAGGAGTTTCACCCAGTGATGAATGCCTCTTTAGCTAGTATCATGCCTCCCTCGAGTTTGCTCCTCATAGACAAATGATGTCACACTATTTAGTGAAAAGACTGCTTGAATGAAGACTAGGAAGTGGGAAGAGGAAAAACACCCACATCACCATCTTCACTGGACTCATCCAAACGCTACTGAAATGTCTACACTTAAGGAATGGGGAAGTCAGGCGATAGTAGGTCTTCCTGTCCCATATCCTCTTCTTTTTCTACAGGACGTTCTTTGCAATGGCATTCAGGGTCCTCACTTTAGTCACATCTGCTACCATGCTAGAATGCTCAGGTGCAGAGAGGGAGGTTCCCATCTTAACACTGGAGTTCCTAAAAGAAAAGCAACAAGTCATTAAATGTTATCTAAAAAGTATATGAGTAATCCTCAGGGTACAAACAGTCAACAGCTGTTCAAAGTTATAACATCCCCTCCAAAGCTACATATGACCCCCTTTTGCCCTTACAACTGATCATACGTTATATATTATCTGTAATTCAGTACCAATGTAATGTAAGCATCCCCCTGCCTCACTCACCCCCACCCCCACCCCACCTCACTGGAACCCTGCAGCACTTGGGCCTGTTCCCCCCTTGGGGGCAGAACAAAATGGCAGTTGTAGGACAGACCACTCTGGCTGCTGTAACAATCCCTGCAGCACCCTGTGCTCCACTTAATGACCTGCATGTTCATATAACACCTGCCCTGGGGGAAGCAGGGTTGGGGTTAATTAAGTGAGATCCTTCACTTTATAGCAATCACAACATATGACCATAATGGGCAGATCTTCATTATAGTCTTATTTCAAGGATGACCTGGATCCAGAAAAACAACAACAGGAGAACAACTTCAAACCTATTCTTATTTGGTCAATGCACAGCATTTATCAGAACACCTCCTGTTGTCACTTTACTGAAAGACCAAAATGCCAGTAGCTGCTTCAGTAGACGCTTCCTTGTTACAGCTAAGAAGTTAGGAACTAGAGATGAATTTTATTGCAATGCATCCAATGCTTTTATTCAGTTTACAAACTGTAAAGTTACATTAAGTAGTACATATAACAAGATTAAGGCAGGGAAGATCTTGCTCTATTACCTGAACTTCATGCTTGAGTTCTTGGCTGAGCGAGCTGAGCAGTGAAATTCAGAAGCACCAGAGCCTTCTAAAATTCTTTGTAGGTTTCTCTCTGTTATGCCTCCCCCTGTTGGAAATAACCCATCTCTGAGTCACAAATGAGAAGTTAAGCATAAGTGTTCACAAAACAAAGCCAATTTTCTCTGGATATTAGAGGGAATCTCTGCTCTGAATCTGTGATTATTTCTCAAAAATACTTTAGCTTTTAATGTCAATGGATAGTGAACTTGTATCTTTTCAGCAAGTAAATCTGCTAAATAGTATTCCTCCTCAAAAACCAATCACTGTTGTTTTTCCTTCATGGTATAGATAGAGTAAATTAAATAAATAAAATGGTATAGATAGAGTAGAATAGTAATACTGATGCTAGCAAAGTTTTGAGAGGGGATAGAAATGAAGTACAATAGACTCTCATCCAAAAACTAATATAGTCTTATCAATACATTGCTGAACTATATCAGCTAATGGCACTCATAACAAACTTACCTGGTACAATAATAATCCTGTCCTTTGCCTATAAAGAGAAAAAGGATTAGTAACCTTACTTGTAAGGAAAATATAACTCACATAAAATCTTCAGATATCAGACTGACAGCTGGCTGGCATTTTCTCTATTCTGAATTATCAGGGGGAAAAAAGGATAAATTATCAGCAAAATTACAAAATGGGAGAAATGAAAGCTCACCTGTTCTATCAGCCGCTTTATCAAGGGCAGCCCCTCCAGGGCAGAGCTGTCACAACCACTAGTTAGCACCCGTTCAAAACCTATGGATATCAGTGTTTCCATGGCTGTTACAGGATCACAGACCATGTCAAAAGCTGCAGGGGAATTAAAACTCTCTTCGTTAAGACTAATTACAATTGATAAAATATTATTTTAGATAAGCTTTTAATTTTAAACAATATCAATCTTAGTTCTGGTATAAGAAATACAAGATTAGCAAATAATAGTTAACAAATGTATTGGGAAAGGGAAAAAAACTCAAGAGTAAAATATAATATTTTATAAGATTCAAAAGACAGAGATAGGCCTGCTCTCCTAACTTTTAAATTTTATTACTGTGTTAGCGGTTTGTCATGGATAATCAAATGGATAACATTCCTGAGCAGCATAATGTCAATATAAGACATTAACGTTTAAGAGATGATACACAACTCTGCTCATAACGGCAAAAATAAATATTTAATTAAAGTATAGAGTTTTGTGGTGGTTTTCAATTATTTCCTAGAAAGTCTGGTTTTATATATTCAATTATTTAAGCAATGAAATAATTAATTTTAAATTTTATGGAAAGCATACATTTTCTGGTTTTTATTGATATTTTATTTTCATTTTTATTTTAAGCACTCATTTATTTTATTCCTTAAATATTTTAATTTTTTTAATGTTCAAAAGAAAAAAAGCTACATTGGAACAAATCAGTCTGTATAAAAAAATCTACTAATAAGAAAAGTCTAACCATTCAGGCAATATAAACATTTGTAATAAATAAACAATAGGATATTGATCATGAGTCTGGAGCTCAAACCGAGACTAAAGCCTCCACGCCCTCTAGGAGGAGGCAGTGATACCTCAGATCACATTCTCACAATCCCCAACTGGCCTGCATTTTTTTTCCAATTCCCTTTCTAAACTATAAAACTCACCTCTATGGAAGGTGACTGGCAAAGGGCGAGAAGCAGCTGCAAAGGAAAGACCTATAATTAGTAACAATCTCATGCTGAGATAAAAACATGTCTTTTTCTTTCAAGACTTTTCAGAAAAAGGGCAGCTTGTGTAATAGTTCAGCTAGGCTACCTTAAGACTATTTCTACAATCTATATCAGCTTCTAACCAAGACATCTTTTCAAGACCTTTTGTATATGAAGTTCCTTACAACTGTTATGCTCTTGTACCTATTGAAAAGCAATCTTAGAATCAAAGAAGCATCTGTGAGAGAGAGGGCAACCTTTACATTTGATATATAAATTAAATAAATAAATATTTCAACTCTTCTCTGTAGATAACATGCCAATAAATCATTCACAGAATTAAATGAACGCTTGTTTTAATGTTTTAAGTGACTTGGAAACCAAATACCTGAAGGACTGTCTTTTACAGTAGATACACTAATTTTTTTAACACAAAGAAAAGGCCTTTTCTTTGTATCAATCCAATTTTGTGACATTTCTCCTAAAAAATTGCTCAATTATTTTACTATATGACTATATTTTTGTTTCAAATATTTCATTAATTTATCAAAATATAAAATACGGAAGTACAAAGAAAAATGAAAATAAGGGGAAAATAAGAGAGGAAAAGGGGAAGAGAGAAAAGTGTAGGATAAGGAGGAAAAGAAAAAGAAAAACATTGACTTCCGACTCTTTTTGGTGCAGTAGAAAAACCTCAACTTTTATATAATAATATATACTGGCTGTATAACTATATTTTCAGTGTCAGATCAAAATAATTTGATTTGTCCATACATTGTAAATAGCTGCCTTGCCTTCATTGTTCGTACCCTTTCAATTTTACAGCTAAAATTATATTTATTTTTATAATGTACCATGGTCTATCTTGTCACTTTGAACTTTTTTTTCCTCTATAAATTTGTAGAACCCATTCTTATGCAGAACTGTCTAGAAATTATGAACATAAAATGAAATGAAATCAAAAGGCTTCATTAAAGATGCTGAAAGCTGCCGGCTGAAAAGTCTTTAAGGGTTATGAGTGATTGGGAAATATTCCGATTTCTTTTTCTCTGGGCCCTGGGATTAGAAAAAAAACCCACAACTATATGATTCATCTTATATGAAAAAGAACTAAAAATGGGCTAATTCTAATCATAATATCCCTACAATACCCCTAGGTGAATGGGAAGCAGTTATTGTAACTTTCCTATAATCATACCTCAACAATACATCCATATCAACTCAGAAGAATGAGCCTGCTTCTCCCAAGCAATAAGGGGGTCATAATATCTACCTATAAGGCCCCATTGGGTTTTTTATTATCTGAAATTTGGATTTACTAAAGTTATGGTCACAGAAATCAAATAAATCCTACGGAAAGCAGGATTCTAACCAAGCAGTGCCGTGCAGAGTTCCATGTCTACATAGCCATCTTCAGTCAAAGCTCCAAATACCAGCCCATCCGCTCCATACTGCTTGACAAGTTGGATGTCAGCTTTCATCACCTCTATTTCCCGGTCAGAATAAAGGAAATCTCCACCACGGGGGCGGATCATCACAAATATAGGGATTTTTGTACATTGCTTCACTACTTGCAAAAGACCTATAAATAATAAAAGAGGTAAGACACATCAGTTAAAAGTTGGCATAGCACATGAATATGACATGACAGTAAAACTACACTATAACAAAAGATAATGATACCAACCCAAAAGAACTAGTTCCTCAGTTCTGCTTCCTGCAGCAATAATCCAAAAGAAAAAAAAAAGTTCTTACCTTTTTCTGAAGAGGTTGGTAAGTAAAAGGGATGTTGAAGAAGTGCACATGAACAAAAATGAAAAAGTCTTAACCTGCTTCTAAAAAGCATAACATTACATAACATGCCATAACATTCCGGTCAGAAAAGTAACATCTTCCTTTTTATCTGACAGTTGGAATGCTATAGACCAAGGACTAGTTTATAACATTTTATAGCACTATTCAGTTCTCATCACTGTAAAGGCTGAGACGCTGGTTCCAGCTTGTCAACTCACCAATACTTGGTGTAGTTCCACCCTCCATTAAACTGGCACATAATTCAAGGCGACCAGCACCTGGAAAAGATACAGATCTACTGTTTGAAAGCAAATGTTAGGAACAATACATTTTTTTGCTGTAACAGAAATGTTTCTGGACATTCCTGAAAGTTAATTTACAAGGAAAGGGCTTATTTAATGTCCTCATTTGGACTTCTAAGAAGCAATAAATATGTGGTTTCAAAAAATGAATATGCATTCCATATGATTTGCTGAGGGACCGATTAAAGTAGAACAACACAAAAACTCTAAAACAGCTGTATATGAATTATCTATTCATATACATTTGCACCTTGTCTGTGTCAGAGCACACAAAAATTGAAGGTATATAGGTTTTTACTTTATAACATTACACATCTTGCTTTTCCTTCCAAAAGAATTTCCAAAAAGGCTTCATAATGCTTTTTCCAATAGCCCATGTTCCCCAGAGGTAGGTCTCTCAGTATCTTCAACTTCTATTTTATGGAATTACCTCCTCTTTCAGCGTTAATGGCAGATTCCACTGAATCAACACATACTTCCATAAGAAAGCCATTGGCCATTTCTTGAAGAGAAACACAAAGCAGAAGTTATTGGGCAACTTGAGAAAAGGATAAGGCAATTAATGAAAAGTGAAAATACTGTATATCTCAAATGGTAGCTCTCACTCAGTTTCTTCTGCATAATTAACCCAAATATATCTGAACTCAAAACTCAGAAGATTCCTAGATTTCCATTTAATAGTTAAATTCTGTCTACACTATTATAAACAACACTGTGTAAACAACATACCTAGGAACTATTAGTGAAAAGCTAAAACTTTAATAAAAGACTATTTCAACCACCTCCATATTACTTTTGAAGACAGAATGAATATAAACTTCTGAAGAAAATATCTCAGCACATTCATGCATTACATACAATAATTAAGGTAATTCAATAAAGGTCAGGCTAAAGATTTTCCTTAAGCACAAAAACAATTAAGATGAGGGCATAGAGGGAGAGGTAACAGCAATAATAATTTTGCTTATTAAAGATCCAATTTTTTTCTTCATGTAAAAAGATTCTACTACAGTACAATGAGCACAAACTGATTTGGCTTCCCTCTCACTTTT
Source organism: Notechis scutatus (assembly GCF_049901735.1). NCBI lineage: Eukaryota > Metazoa > Chordata > Lepidosauria > Squamata > Elapidae > Notechis > Notechis scutatus. Next base: position 124,607,201 of record NC_142012.1, on the reverse strand, counting down.
TTTGAGATAATTTAAAGTGTTTTGGCTGTTTTATAGAAATTACAAAGTTGAGGAAAGATTTGGCATCCACAAAAGTGATGAATATATAATTCTAGGCTATTGCAGAAAGATTTTAGACACATAAAGACTGACCTGTGATTGCTAATAAGTGACATGAAGACTTTTGATTATTTTGTATTTCTTACACAATTGTCTACGATCAACTTTCTGACTATAAGGCAAAATAACCACGATTTTGATAACTCTAACTACTCTAACTTAGCCTGAAAACTAAATATAACTTTATAAAACCTGATTGTAACTGTGTTATTTTAACAGAAGGGGAAACTGGAGACCAATTTATTTATTCATCAGAAAAATACTGAAAGTCTTTACTATCTGTGTGTTTCCTCAATGAAAGTAGATGATTTGGGAGGATGGTTTTCACTAGCACCACGATGGGGGAAGAAGCACCGAACTCCACCACTTTACCACTCTGATCCCTCAGCACATGTGCTGATGCCAATTTCTGTGTGTCAGTACACACCACACCCTCTTCGAAGATCTAAAAAGCATGCCAAGAAGTTCCCCTAATAATCTCTTCTACAGCTAAGGATCATTTCAAATGGATTAATATCAGCAGTGCAATCCGATACATGTAAATCCCAAGCCCAGCAGAACTTGCTCAAGAGTTGCGTGCCTATCTGAGATCAAAAACCACCGACTTTCACAACAGAGGTGTATTAACCATTAAGCAGACGAAGCACGTGCTTAGGGCACCAGGCCCAAAGGGGGCACCACAAAAACTTTTATGTAGCCTAAGGTTGGCTTCGTTTGTACACGATGTACAAAGGAAGGGGGCACCAAGATTTGTCAGTGCTTTAGGGCACCAGTGAGCCTTAATTCGCCACCGAGTGTGAATTTAGACACACAAAGGATTATTCTTTAAAAAAAAAACATCAGCCCCCTTATCTGCGGTGCCTTTTCCGTTTAGTTTTCTGGGGAGGATGAAGCTAAGCGCAGCGAGCAAAACCCGGCAGAATTGGGGCAACAGCGAAACCTCCCCACTGCCTGACTTGCTTCTCTCGAAGCTATTCTGAACCTAAAGCCCCCAACTTTAGGGAGCTGCGCGCACACTTAAGGGTATGTGGTTCAACTCCGCCTTCCTAAGCCTCATGATCCCCTCCGGCCCCCGTTCTTAGTTTCGCTTCCGCCCACTCACCCTCGCACCCTCCCACCGGGCCTCGTTTCCGGTCCCATTTCCTCATTTACGTTAGTCACTGGGGGGGGCTCCGCCGGAGGTGGCTTTAAGGTTGACGGGACTGCTGGGAAAGGGAGAAGGCCACGCCCCCAGCTCTCACCTGTCTTGACCATGAACGCGGGGAAGGGCCGTGCCAACCATCACGTGATCCCATAGAACTTGCTGCACTTCGTTTCCGGGGAAAGTTGTCTTACTTCCGGTTAGGGGAAAGCTATTTCCGTGCGGTAACTTGAAGGATGCTCTTACGAACGGCACTACTAGGAGGTACTCGATTTTTGCTGGCACCCCGGCAAGCAAATTCTTCCGGCCAGGTAATTGCACAGTAGAGTATGATTTCCTTATCTCTAAAGTTAGGGCTATCATATCTGGGCTGCAAACATTAAAAATTAAATAATTAGATTGATTTTTAAAAAAATATTTTATTCTGTCCTGCACTTTCATGGTCATGCAAAGTCTTACACCCAAGTACACCCAAAATGTATAATTTATGAAGTGACCTTGGATCATGTTTCTATGATAATCAGGGTGCCGTGTTGAATAATATATCCTCAATGCAAGTATATCATCCGAACCAAGGATTGCTTACTTTCACAGTTCAAGTACTTCTGTTTCCCAGAAAAATAGTCTCAATTTACTCTAACACATTCCTTTAAAATGGAACATGTACTTTCTGCATAGCTGGGATTTTAATGTAAAAAAAGGGGAAAGGCTTTATTTCAGCAAACCAAAATGTAATTTTTCTTTATTTAAAGCATGTATTTTATGCTTTTCAACATTGAAAACAGCTTATTAGATAGCAAAAATAAGATAAAATCTAATCTTAATTATTGGTCCAAAAATAGTGCTACATGGAGCTGAAATGGAGTAGCAATGGGAGGAGGGGAGCTTACCAGTTCTTAACGTTTTCTAATCCCTATAATGGCTGGCAGTGATAAGAATAGGATGCTTAGAAAACTTGGTTATATCAACATCTCCAAAATAAGATGGTTTTGCTGATCTGCCTTACAATGTAATGTAAAGACTTACAATGCCTTACAATGTAATGTAAAGCCAGCCAGTTTAAGAGGCAGATAGTGTAACATACAGATAAGCTTTGACTTACAACCATTCATTTAGCAACTGTTAAAAATTATATCAACACTGCAAAGAGTAATGATCGGTCCTCATGCTTACTACTGTTGCAGCATCCCCACAATCACATTATCAAAATGTGTGTGCTTTGCAACCAATGTATATTTATGTTGCAACATCCTGAGATCACCTGATCACTATTTGCAACCTTCCCAGCTGGCTTCCAACAGTCAATGGGGAAACCAAATTCACTTAATGACCATGATTCACTTAATAACTGCAATGATTCATTTAACATCCAGGGCAAAAAGGTTGTAAAATTGGATGCAACTCACTTAACATCCATCTTGCTTAGAAACAGAAATTAATTAAATTGAGGACTACCTGTACTATATATGTAACTCATGATTGAATTGTTGGGATTTGTTGTTCACTGAGTTTACTTTTCTTCTTGCAGACATTTAATTACAAGGCAACCATATCAGTGCCTCGTAATTAAGCATCTGCAAGAAAAGCTCAAAGGACAAGAATCCAGAATAAGATGATAAAGATGGTAGTTCCTTACTATTGGTTTCTTTTCTCTTTGAGGCACTTCTGAATGTGGTCATTTCCAGAGGGAAAACTTGATGATACACACATAAAAATATCATTATACAAATACCCTGTCTTGCATACTTGATCAGATATTGGGATACAATGATACACGTTTTACAATTGCATGATGACATTACTGTATATGTGTTGCAATTTGCCATCATTGTTTGCTGTGGATGTTACTGTTTCTGAGAAATCTGCCCAACTGACTTCTACAATAAAATATAAAAAGTTGTTCTAAGCTTCGTGGTTGAATCAGTTGACATTCTAATGCATCTTTTTCCATTAGAACTCTTGTGAATGTGTTTTTTCTTGTGCTTTTTAAAAGCACAATAAGTTCTCCTTTAAGTATACCTTAAGTCAGTATTTTTCAATCTTGGCAAATTGAAGACATATGGACTTCCACTTCCAGAATTCTCCGGCCAGCATAGCTGGCCGGGGAATTCTGAAAGTCAAAGTCCACATACCTTCAAGCTGCCAAGATTGAAAAACATTGTTTTTAAGTGATATATTGAAAGCCACTTTGGTGTAGTGGTTAGGCTAGAAACCAAGAGACAGTGAGTTCTACTCCCATCTTGGGCACAGAATCAGCTGGGTGGCCTTGGGCAGGTCATTAATCTCTCAGCCCTAGGAAGAAACCCAAGAAAACTGTAGGGAATCTATTCAGCTGATCTTTAAGAATCAGATGTAATTGAACGGAAGAAAGAAAATGATATAACAAAAAAAATTGAACTATAAAAGGCATCTTTCTAATGGTTGTGGTTCTTTTTTTTACTAACAGTTATATCTTCAGTCCAGGCAAGTAGGAAAAATATTTCATACTGCACTGTACCAAATATTTATACAAATAATTGCTTGTATAGTTAATAAGTGTCTTACCACCTTCTTTGCCTTTAGCAATGTCTGAGGTGGTGGCAGCTCCTGCAGAAACGGGCACAACACAGTGCTGTGTCAGAAGCAGCTTCACATTCCAGAGTGGCAATACCACCTGTACCCAATGCTGTGACAGACCAAACTATAGGACGTTGGCTCATAATCTGCAGCGGTACTGTGGCTGGAGCTGTGGTACTTGGTGGCATTACTAGGTGAGGAAATTTACTATCTCATCCTCAACTCCCCCATTTTTTTCTCACAATATATGCATCATATTCAATGGATCTTTTTATATCCAAAAATATCTTTTTGCAATTTCCTCATAGCTTTGCTGTGTACGCTAAGTGTCTCTTCGAGAATGTTTAAAAGAAAAATATGTTCCCTTTGTCATTCTTTTTATGTCTTTGATTATTGAGGTAGGAGTTCTGTGTCTTAATGTTTGAGCTGAGCATGTCATTTAAAAGTGCAAACTTTTATATCAGTGACCTTTTATATCAATACTCCAAAGTGTTTAAAATAATCTTGTTTCCTTTTCCCTTGGAAAACATATGAGATATGTACATTATTTTTACTATGTATGTATATCTTAAGTATTTCTAATCATTAATAGGTTTGTGTGTAAACCCCCCCACCAGCTTTGCATCTATCTACGTCTCTGCATCAATTTCTAAGTTGTCATGTTATAACTCTTCTCTTTTAGATAGGCACATCTAGCATATTTTATCGTGAAAAGACGTTCTCCCCTGATAAATAGTTTCTTTGTTCTCTTTCTAAGGTTGACAGAATCTGGGCTCTCAATGGTTGACTGGCACTTAGTGCGGGAGATGAAGCCTCCTCAAACACAGGAGGACTGGGAGGCAGAATTTCTGAAGTATCAGCAATTTCCAGAATTTAAAATGTATGTATGTTTCGTGTTTAAGTTCTTTCAAACTAAAGTTCCATTAGGAGGAATTCTATTATTAGGGTGGGAAAGGGGGACTTTGGCGGCTTTTTTTGAGGGAGTTTTAATTGAAAATTAGAGATAAATTATTAAACTTTGTGGCTTTTTTCCCCTCTATTTTGAAAAAAAAAATCCCAATACAACAGCCTGAACCATGACATGACACTGACAGAGTTCAAATTCATCTGGTACATGGAGTACTCACATCGTATGTGGGGGCGACTGGTAGGGTTGGCTTACATCCTTCCAGCAGCCTACTTCTGGAGAAAGGGCTACTTGAGCCAATCCTTGAAAGGTCATGTCCTCGCCCTGTGTGGGCTTGTCTGTTTTCAGGTAGGAATTTAGAAATAAATGGTTGTGGGTATTCTTAAAATAATTGAGACAAGCAATGAAAAATAGTAATATCTCAACATTCAAACGGCTGGTATTGAGTTGTATGTGAGTCAAAGCCTGTAATTTCTGATAGCTTTGAAGAAGCTTGAAGTAATTGTGCTATAGAGATGATTATTCAATGAATGAATGAATGAATGAATGAATGAAAGAGAAAAGGAAGGAAGGAAGGAGGGTGGGTGGATCAGGCTGTGAACATATCCTGTTGTTTATTTATTTAAATTCAATTCAAGGCTAACTCAGAAGCAACCTCCCAAAACATTAGGGATTCCACAATCAACCTACTCCAAGGCCTGGGAGAACAGCCAAGTTTTTTATAGTTTCTTGAAGATCCTTAAGTTAAAAACCACATGGATCTTTGGTGGGAAGTCATTCCAGAAGGCAGGCCACAAAGAAAGTCAATTTCCTGGGTTACACATGATGTCATTGTTTAACCAATGTGACCTAGAGCAGCAGTCCCCAACCTTTCCACCTTGGCGGTCTAGCCCAGTGTGTGTGTGTGTGTGAGTGGCAGGTGCATACACAGCTCCATTGGTGCAAGTGGTGTGTCCTCCACTCACACGAGTGGTGGTCCCTTATATTCGTGCATGAAGCTCCACTCATGCAAGCGGAGAGTGTTTGTACACAAAGCTCTACTTGCATGGATCTCTGTTTGAAAATTGCATGTAATATATTAGCAGGAAAAGAAATTAACTTTGTTTCAGTATAATTATTTTGTTATTTTTACAGGGTCTTTTGGGCTGGTATATGGTGAAAAGTGGATTAGAGGAAAAGCCAGATTCCCACGATATCCCTCGGGTCAGTCAATATCGTTTAACTGCACATCTGGGATCTGCTCTTGTTCTTTACTGCTACAGCTTGTGGACTGGGCTGTCCTTGTTGCTACCACAACATAAGGTGTGTAAAATATAGGACTTGTATCTTGAGTATAGACATAGTCCTAAGCAACATTTGCATTTGGAATAGGGAAGAGGTATGGTAGATATGTCCTATATAGGCTTAGACAGGAGGCAGAGATGGGGAATGTAATCAGAAAATATGTTACTTCTGTAAGATCTTTTAGATAGAATATTTGAAAGGATTATAGCATATACTAATTTGTATTTTTGTTTTGGCAGCTACCTAAAATCCGCCAACTATTACGCCTGAGAAAATTTGCTTATGGGACATCAGGACTCATCTTTCTCACTGCCCTCTCAGGTAAACGTCTCTGTCATTGGTGCCTTAAATTTAGAGGTGGGGAATAGGGGGAGATAAGAAAAATGCATCTATTCTAATACCTTGCTTCATGAGGTCCATGATAAGATTTGCATTTTTCTGTGACACAAAAGTTCTTAAATCCCTTTTCCTGAAGGAGAGTACACAGAGCTAAGAAATGTTATATGGTGTAGGGATAATAACTTATAATCTTGAAAACTTTTAAATCTTATTGAAAATCTACCTTCAAGTATGTCAGTCTCTGTTCTCTGAAACTGTAGGAGCGTTTGTTGCTGGACTAGATGCTGGTCTTGTGTATAATTCCTTTCCAAAGATGGGGGAACGCTGGATACCTGATGATCTCCTCGCTTTTTCCCCAATGACAAAGAATATATTTGAGAATCCCACAACAGTGCAGTTTGATCACAGAATCCTGGTATGCATCATCACGTTTATGCTATGAAGTTTTTTAGCTGATTAGTTTTTTAAAAAATACTTACAAAAAACCCTAAGGTTATGGGAATGAATTCTACCAGCTTAGATTGAGTGTTAGCTTTCACATACCTAAGATATTAATTTCAATTCCTGCTATCTATAATTTTAAAAATTGCTCCAGGTATGGTCAGAAAGTTCATTTTTGTTAAAACAGTAAAAATCTTGGCTCAATTTTGAAGCTTGCATGATCCATTGAAACAAGATTATTGCAAATTTACTACAATAATCTTTGGAAACTTGCCCATTAAGAGGATTTGAATATAAAAATTACAAAAATAAGGCCACAATAGTAGAGCTATAATCTAAATCTCAAGAACTGCTGTTGACCTAGTATAAGGTATAGGAGAAGGCAGGGTTTGAAAATTGCTAGTATACCCAATGCTTGTTCTCCTACCCATTTGCCTCCTGATGAAAGCAAGATGGTTTGCTTTGTAAAATGGAGCTTCCCAAGGCTTGTATGATGCTGTTGGAAGATGTTTTAATAATTTTTCTTTCTCTCTTTAGGGCATTTCCTCAGTTGCAGCCATCACAATTCTCTATCTACTTTCCAGGAAGATCTCCCTCCCACGTAGAACTAGAATGGCATTTGCTTCCTTATTGACTGTAGCATATCTTCAGGTATTGATTTCTCATTAATGTACACATTTAAATTCCAGGTAGCAGAGAAATAGTATTCTGTGGGCTAAATGATAAACTGTCCTATGCTTTTATTAAGATGCCTATGCACTTAAACTGATTTATCTTGGATTATTGATTCAGGAATTTTAAATATAGTTAATAGCAACCATGACAGCATACTGACCAGCTTTTTTCATATAGCTTTGAGCTAGAAACAGACAGATAGCCTTGCCATATCATAATGGAAGAAATTGCCAGAAAAGGTGAAGCTATGTAAGCATTATTTCATGAAGCAAGGGATGGATTACTATTGCAGTTGTTCCTTTTTCTTGCACTTGTAAGAGTGTAAAGAATGTAAGAGAGTGAGTAACGGAAGTTACTTACTTACTTAAGTTACTTATTTATAATATTTTATATCAAACCTATCTTATATTATATCAAACCTATCTTACATCAAACTTTGGGTGGCTCCCAACCAACAATTAAAACAATAAATAATAACACAGCATAATACACACACACGCACACATATATATCCATTAAAAATCACAGACATTAAAATCCTGGCAGGAAGTTAAGCTGTCATATGTAATCCATCACTAAATCATCTCATTATAAAGTTGTTTGGTATTGTTTATACAGTATACAAAGGTAAGATCAACAGATACAAAGGTCTTCTGAACATTTGTAAAGCATGCTATATACATTAATGTTATACCTGATTCAGCACTGATATTCTTGCTCCGTTGCAGGTCACTTTGGGTATCAGCACATTACTTCTGTACGTCCCAACTCCTTTAGCAGCTACTCATCAGTCAGGTTCTTTGATGTTGCTCAGTATGGCTGTGTGGCTAGTAAATGAACTCAGAGGAATTCCTAAATAGCTCAAGCATTGAAGGAACCATGTGATCCTCTGCCTGAGGATTGAATTGAAAAAGAAGACTGTACAGAAAGCTACTTTGGCTTCATTGATGTGGAGAACATAGCTTCATAACATGAATACGAGCAATTATCTATTTTTTTTTCATATTATAAAATTACTGAGACTATATCTATGGCAAAAATGAAAGGTTGTTTTGGCTATTCCTCATATTCTGCAATGCACATTATTAAAGATATAATCACAAATAATTTCAATGGTGTCTATCCTTAAATTCTGTATATAAAAGATGACATGATGCAGAATAAGATTATGGAATTGAGTGGCCATGGAAATTTGGAACTATTTGTATTATGTGAAGGATGGGAAAATGCAGTTTATATTGTAAATTATATGCAACTGTGTGCTGTTATGTTTCTTATAGTGGAATCTGGATCATTTAAAAATACTAACATATAGTATATTATGAGTTCTAAATAAACTTGATACACTTTTTTCATCCACTGTTTTTTCATGTCCTTATGCAACCTATTAATATGTTAAAAAGAGAAAGCCATGTACTTATGACTTAAAATGGTACAATATTAATCATAAACTCCTTAAAATAGTTAACAGTTGGAACTTGGAATTATGTAGGCAGGACAATGCCTTCCACAGTCGGAAAACATAGTGATATATTCACTATCTGATTAATTTGGTTTTTCAAGAAGTCATCTCCACAATTGTTTGCTTTAATTCTTAAGCAGACTGGGTACATGTTTCTTGTTTGACTTCCCTCTCAGGGCTGGCAATAATATACATTCAGAAAACATTTATAATTCATACAGTGAGCAGAAGCTTAGCCAGGTCATCTGTAAACACTAACAGCTTAGCTTTTGTAAGTTATCATATACCTTGATTTCTTTTGTTTTAAAATGAAGTGTGAACTTTGTGGCCTGTAAATCCTGATTTATGTCTTAGTATAATATGTGAGCTTGCTCATTATATCTCTGTTGAACAAACAATTGCTTGATGTGATATGTGATTATAGTTGTTTTGCCTTTTAAATGCTGTCTTATGCAAAATCCACAGTAGGTACTGGAAAAATACATATTCTGATTTTATTGTTTTTATAAATAATTTAAGGCAGTGAATATACCTAATACTGTAGTCCTTCCTCCTATTTTCCCACAACAACTCTTTGAGGTGAGTTGGACTGAAAAAGAATGATTGACCCAAAGTCATCCATCCAGTTTTCATGCCTAAAGCAGAATTAGAACTCAGTCCCCTGGTTTCTAGGACAAAATAGTTCTCAAGCTGATCTTTAAAAATCCTCACATATTTGCTTCCAGAGTGTTCCCTGGACACACCAAGTTTTAAAAGATACAGCCTACATTCAAACCCCTGTAATTATTAGGTAATTATTAAATTTCCTAGCTACAGTATAAGAGGAATACATTGGTTTCTACTGCAATCAGTCTGTTTAATGCAAAGATGTTGAATATTTTATTGTCTATGCCCAGTTTTATGCTTGCTCTGATCCTATCATATGTTGAAGCCATTCAAACTTTATTGTCAGACAGGAGGGGGAGAAAACCATAAAAAGTGCTTTAATAAAAAAGTGAAAAATACAGAGAAAAATATATAGTATATGTCATAACAATACGACTAAAATTATATATATATACTTGTCTGATGATAATATTCATATATTATCTAGAGGCAATCCACTTGTAAGTGGGAAGTGCAATCAGGCTTTCAATCCATTGAATAAATGGAACTATGCATTTATTTTTTCAATGCTGCAATATCAGTCTTGTAGTAAGGGCACATCTAGGTTGTCCAGTTATCACACTCCCATGTACTAGGAATATAGTTCAAAAGAATATTAACATCTGAAATTATAGCTTTCATTGTCCAATCATTTATATAATTGACTACTTTCTCTGAAAACTTTAAAGATGACTTCTAATAGCATCTCCAAAAGTAAGGTACTTGTAATCAATCCTTATTAGACATTCTCTGAGATACTCACTAAAGCTATATATATTTTTGTTGTATTAAGCTCTTTTTAAGATCAAAGGAAATTAATTTTACTTAAGCCTATGAATAGATTTTGTAATGATCAGAACGGGACGTTGACTCTCATTATTTTAGAAATCCCCAAATAACACCAATTACTTTCAGAATGGGTTCCTTTCCTAACGTTGCTGATATTTTACCGCCAGCCAGCGTTCATTCAAATACCGTAGAAACTAGATTAGAGTTCCTCTTTGAGGAAGATGGGAAGAGGGAGGTGGGCGCTTTTAGAAATGTGAAAAATAAAATATTTCCGCTCATCGAGAAAGCAACTGTCGAGGCTCGTTCGAGGCGATTTGGCAGAGGCCAAATGGACAGTACTGTATAATCTGCGCGGATCCCAAATTCCAAAAGAAGGACCAATGAAAGAGCAGGGGCTAGCCAATCACCGCGACACCTGCGGAGTTGATCCGGAAGCAAGCCGGAGAGGCTGTCCAAGGGACCAATGAATAGGGGAATCGGAGAGAGGGGGCGGAGCCTTGATTTTGCAGAAGTGGACAGCTCCTCTCGTCGATCCGAAACAAGCTCGCTATGACGGCGCACGGCTTAGCGTTACCGGTGATCCTCTTCTCCATCTTCTGGGGGCTCGTGGGATTTGCGGGTCCGTGGCTGGTGCCGAAGGGGCCCAATCGCGGGTGAGGCCCTATCTTTTCCTCGCCTTCCCATTCACATCATCTCAATTCATTCTAAGCTATTGATGCCCAGGAGGCGTTCAAGACCTTGAAGCCGTTGATCCAGCTCGGTGTTCCTCAACCTTTGAGGATCTGTACATTTCAACTTCCAACATTCACCAGCCAGCAAATCCACACATTTTCAAGCTGCCGGGGTTGAGAAACACTGATCTAGACGCCCCCACCTACCCACCCCCAGTGCCCTCTTCTGTTGAGATCCCTGAATCCCCAAACAAGGGTAGGGCAAGAGACATAAGTGATGCGTCCCAGAAACTGTGCCATCACAGATCAATGCTCTGTGTAGAATAGGGTGTATCATTTCACCCAAAATAAGTGGGGGCAAGTTTTGATTTATGCTCCTTGATTTTGCTACAGATAAATCAACTACCAAAAGCCTTAGCTAGATCTTCTGGTAGGATTCTATTACATGAGGCACGTTCAAAAGAATAATAGCTTATAGTACAATTACTATGTCTACAGCAGCCTAGGATGTAATTCTTGATTCTGTTATCCTGAAATTTCCTTATGATTATCCAACCTTTTTCTTTTTTCTTTAGAGTGATTATTACCATGCTGGTGACAACTGCTGTCTGTTGCTATCTTTTGTAAGTAAATCATGGGAACAAGGTAGCTGGGACTGTTTCTTTTTTAAAAAAATGCTTTTTTAGCTGGGGATGATATAATAATATAATCCCAATTCCTCCTTTCTGGGAAAATAAAAGTAATCTGAGATAGAAGAGGTTATATTAAGATACTTCATTCTTAGCAATGCTGGTAGGATGATGTCACTTGGACAAGTTACTGGAACAGTGAGAACATTTATTTATGTTATTCTATGCACATTTTGTTATCCACAGCTTCTTTCAACATAATTTCACCAAGCATCTTTTCTCCTATTTCTTATAAGCGCAACTCAGCTCTACAGTATTTTGTAACATAATTCCTTTCATCCTCTTCCACGTAGCTTCCACATCTTCTTTCCTTATGTTCTCTATTAATTCCATTGGGATGTTATTCTATTTTCTAATACTTTTTCATGCAAAACATTTGTACTGTACTTTCATTTTATAAGTTTCTTTTCCTCTCATTAGTATTTTTCACTTATGTCTGTTTTTTTCTTGATTTCCTCTTGACACCACCTAATTTTAATTACATTCAGATTCTCATATCATCCTTGTATTCTTTACTAATTCTTATCTTTCATCATAAACACTTATATATATCATGCTTTTAAATTAATTTCTTTGCTCTTAGTTGTGATTCTGTCATGAGCAATTTTATCTTTTTTTCTTGCAGTTGGCTTTTAGCAATTCTTTCTCAAGCCAATCCTCTCTTTGGCCCTCAGCTGAAGAATGATACCATCTGGTATGTTCTCTTTCAGTGGGAATGACCTGGGCTGTTACAGACCAATTTCATAGGTATGTATTCACCTATTCATACTCATAAAAGCATAGAAGTGACTAGTTTCTTGTGGCTTGTAACCAACTAACAACTGGAAAGAAAAAAGGATTGCCCGTGCTGTCCAGCCAGTGTATGGGAATTGGATAGTTAGGTAGCCATTATGAGCTGCCCCTTAAGGGAATGCATCATGGTAAATGTAGTTAAGGTCTCCTGGGAAATGTAGTCCATGTCATGTGACCACATCTGTAATCCTGATTGGTCACTAAATTGATCCTCCGTGGGTTGGGAGAGGTTTCCTCACTCTTGGCTGAACTCACGGACTCGTGGTATCTGGTCTATTTCTACTGCTAGGAAATGAGGGGAAAGGGATAGCAGATAATCATCTTTTTATCTACAAGACAGATATGCAAAGGATTGGTCATTAAAGAAGAACTTCATCACAAATGTGAGTTATGATGAACCAATAAATGTACTTTGTTATGGACGTCTTGTTGAGTTTATCTATCTGCATCAGTACAGAAGACAAATCTACCACTGTACAGAATACAGAACAGTAAAAAGATGGTTATCTGATGGTTATCCTTTTTCCCTCATTTTGTAGCAGTAGAAATAGACCCATACACTGGCTGGACAGCACATTGACTGCACTTGACTCCAATAATAATATTTGCAGGAGTTCATTAATTTGACTCTTTACTTGTCCTGATATGCACTGATATGACCAAAATTTATGAATCCATAAACCAGGCTGTTATTCTTTTTGTCTGTGTAATAGAAGGGAAGCTGTTTAATAGTTCTAAGACAGGTTCTCTCTCTCTTGGGAAAATTCACAGATAATCATCTTTCTTTCAGGCTTCACCAGTTGAATGCCCCTTCCAGTTGAAAGTGTGATGGAACTTTTACAACCCATTTCCGCTACGGTGACCATTCCCTACCTTCCAATTTTAACTGATACATTGGCATATATCATTTTAAATGTTATTAGTAAGGACCCTCCCTTGGTAATTGCAGTAAAGTAAGTAGTACAGTACAGTACAGTAAGTAGTTGTATCCTTGAGATTGAATCACTGTTGATAAGAGCTTTGCAACATCCTTCTGAATAAGAAAGAACTTTTCTCCATTTCCAATGACATGGTAGATTTGTAGGTTTCTCTGCATTTTTATTTTTGCATAGTTTCTTCTGTCAGAGTGTATTTGCCTAGACATTTTTAATTGTCCATATTAACTACCAGTTGTAAATATAAATATGGTATAAACTTGTATTGTGAAAATTAAACTAGTTTGTGACCTTTTATAGGTGGGGTCCTATTGGGTGAGTTTATAATAAAACTGCTGATATCACTTGTATCATTTTAAAGAACAGTTTCAACAAAATCAAATTTTGGATGAGAGATTTTGTTGCAAAGCGTGATTTCACTCTAGCTGCTCATGACTGAGAGCGAGTTTAGTCTGGTTAGGCACTAGTCTAGAAGCCAGGACACTAACATGAAAGCTGATTAGGTGACTCACTCTCTCCCTCCCTTGAACTCTTTTTAGAAGGTTGTTAATGTGGAGAAAATAGGAGAAAGGAGTATTATGTCTTCATCACCTTAAGTTATCACCAAGTAGAAAGGCACATGAGGAATAACGACTTGTGTAGCCCCTTGGGCTATGGAAAAGAAACATCAAAGATGGTTTCAATAAACTATGATTATATAGCTCAGTGTAATTTATTGCTACAGTTCACTGGATTTCAAGTATTCAAACAAATACATTATGAAATGTAGCCCACCGTTGATTTAGAGTCACTGTTGAAAGAAGTTCAGTTATCCAGAATGGTCTGTATTTCAAGATAGTTTTCTGCAAAACAAGTAGTCCTCAAGGTATGACCCTAATGGAGCCTGCCCATTAGAGTCATAAGTCAAACAAAATTTCTTCAAATGAATCAGATTCAATTTTATGAATTTTTAAAATCAAATTTGTCAGTTGAATCAAATGGGTTGTTAAATGAATGAAATCTGACTACTTCCTCTGATTCGTTAATTGATCATTGTCATTGTTAACTGAGCTGAGAGGCATTCTCCACTGCTCCCAGCTGCCCATCAATTGTTTCCGGGTGCAGCCTTCAGTCCAGGAACTAAATTGCCTCCAAGCAGGCTCCCTCTGCTCTTAGCTTGCAGTTGCTTTTTTAAAAAAATCATTTGCTGCTAATCAGTTCAAGCATCTCCAGGCAGCTGGGGGGAGGGATTTACAGAACTCACTTGCCCCTGCTAAGCTCAAGCCTATCCAGGCAAGCAAGGACTACAAAAAACAAAGTGCTAGTCAATTCAAGCCTCTCTAGGGAGCTAGACACTGTGTGTGTGTGTGTGTGTGTGCCACTAATTAACTCAAGTGTCTCCAGGTTGGCACCCAGAGTGAGATGTGGGAGGGATTTATAGAGCTCTCAGCTTGCAACAAGTAACAAGATTTGGAAGGGACCTTGAGGTTATCTATTCTAACCCATTGCTATCGCAAGACACCTATACTACAGTATTACTGATAAATGCCTATCCAGTCTCTTCTTAAAAGCGTCCAGTGATGGGGAATCCACAACTTCTGGAGACAATTTAAAACCTCTTTAAAAAAAAAAACACTGCTGCTGATCAGTACAAGCCTCTCTGGGTAGCATTAAAACCAAAAAAACCCAAAAACTGAGCACTAGCTGCAAAATCACTGGATCTTGTTTTCCATGTAATGGGGGCAGGGCGGCGACAAGGGGTGGGACTGTGCCATCTTCAGGAAATTGCATGTTGTAACCCTGAATGGCAAAGGGAAGTCACAGAATTTAAAATGGCCACCGCTGCAGCAATGACTGAATCCAAGTCACATGGCTACAGAGGTCTCTTTTTGATCACAGTTTTGAATTTCTAATGTAAGTGCCTTTTCTGAATAAATTTGTTCTTGTGAAAATTCACTAAATGCACGGCCATACTTGGGGGATTACCTGTACTAGGAATAGATGAAATGCCCAAGAAAGGAGCATCCCCAATGAGCCATCCTTCATCATGTATGTAATAGGGAAACTGACAGAATCTCCATGCTTTCTACCGAATGTGCAAAATTCAATCCTCGAAAATCACAGGTGGAAAAAGAAGGCAGAATGTAGCAGCCAATTATAGTTTCTTTTTTCTTCTGGTTTTAAAAGTGTTTTTTTGTCCAATGGATCCTACATTTTAAAACATTGTCACTGGTACAAGAAGCCTCTATTCAAAACAGAGGGCAAGCAGCACCAGTATGAGCTCTTCACTTTCCTTTGCAGAAGATCCCTCAGAAAAACTGCTTGGTCCTGCAAATATCTTGTGGCAAGTTCTCCCACCCACCTTTTCCTGAGCAGATAAGTTTTCTTTGGTTATTTGCATTGATACTGTTTCCAATTCCAATAGGGATGGAAGCGAACCTTTGGTCCTTGCCCTGTAACACCTGCAACATGATTGTCCTATCCCAGTTAGGAACTTCAGACACAATCTGAGGTCCCCTGGCAGCCAAGGCCCTTGGGATAAAATAATATTGAGCAGCCACTCTGAGGCTAAGAAGGAGTGCTACAGTATTTTGGACTGGGGAAAAAAGGGAATCACAGCTTTTGGCCTGTTAAAAACCAGTGCCAATAAGGAAACACTGGACAGTCACTGCGATAGTCTGGATAGCATTCTTTTGTCAGGAGCCTTCTTCCAGGGCTGGCAGTGGTACAACTTCTTCTAGCCATAGCAGATCAAGGGGTGCTGACTGCAATGGCTGATGGTGGATACGGCGCAGACGGAGGAGGTAAAGCCCAATTGCAAGCGTCACCACAAGAATACACCCAAAAAACAGATAATGATTGTAGACAAAGGAAAGATGGAGCCAAGAGCTGTGTGACTGATGGAAGCTCTCCCGTTGGATGTCCCTGAAACAGAATAGAAATTGGCTACTGTTATACTTTTTGTATATCACATTCTCCCTAGTGCTTAGTGTGTTATATGTAAACCCTGCCCCCCCCCCCTCAATTTTATCAATAGCCTTGAGAGAGGTTAGGAAGCAACTGGCCCAGTTTTCTCATATGGTTTATAGGCTTAATAATTTCTTTAATCATACATTATTCTATACCTGCTAATGTGTGATGCTGTTTAATGGGAATGTTGACACTATTTACTTGTAGTGCCTTTTATTTCACGAGAGGTGCAAAGTCTATGACACAGAGCTCCCACTCATTTTTCTTATGATAAGGCTCCCTTTCTGGATACTTCCATATATTGTATCACCTGCCTTCCCAGAGGTGTGAACTCTATAAGGACCCATTCTGTGGAAGAAGATTACAGTCCTACCTAACCTCCACATCAGTTCATATATACTAGTTTGACCTGAAAGTCAAGTGGCAGGATTTCAGCTACCAAAAATTGAAGGTAAATAAACCTTCAAATCCATGAAGAAAATTTAAGTCCCAGATTCCCAAAGATTTGGCTTGTGTTAGTTCAAATCTCACAAACAATTTATGAAAGGAAGGGAAATATCTCCGAAAATTCTTCCAAAAGGCTGATGTTGGAGTTCCCAAGATGACCTGACTCCTAGAGAAAACTCACAAAACTCCGGAAATAACATTGTATAATACCTGAGAGGTAAAAAGCGGGTTTTATAAAGAATGGCTCCCAATGTCCATTGCACTTCTCTGTCATATAACAACTGCACTGTGTGCAAGCTAGGGTAATCTTTGGGGAAATGGAATCCTTCATGCAGAACCTGGTGCATCCAAGCTGACTTGAAGCATTGGTACCTACAAACAGAACATATCAATTTCATTACAAGGATGCAGATCTGGGACTCATCTTAGTAATTTCTAAGGCTCTTGTCCCAACACTGCAAACATAAGATTATGGATTTAGTACATCTTCTACCCCCCAGTTCTTCTCCTGCAAAAGGCAAGAATGGCTCCTTACTTAACACGGTGGAGGTCCGCATGTGGTGAGTAAAGCTTGTCATGGAATCTCTGTAGCAATACTGACCAGCTCAGGCTACAATAATCCTGGAGAGTAGCAAAGCAAAGGGAGATTAGTGTAAAAAATAAGAGACACACAGGCAAAAGTTGTATCAAGGCAAAAGTCATACTCACTTGGGCAGCACGTGTGAATGTACTGCTTTGATAAGGTCCTCCTAGACGCAGCACATCATCAGTGCAGTAGTAGAATTCTGAGAACCCGAAAAATTCACTGTTTGCAAAATTAATAGATGCCTGATAGGAATTGCTCAAAGAACTTCCACTGCTGTTGTCTCCAGCCAACAGGGGGCGCAATTGTTCTGCACAGCTTCTCCAATCACCTTGACCCCTGACATGCATTGCCTGCCTACCTTTATCCACAACCTCCTCTAGTCCCATTGGCAGGCATGGGTCTAAGACTGGCACTTCAGGATTCATACCTATTTGTACACCGTGCAATCTACAACAAATAAATCAATAAATATATCTGTAAAAATTAAGACAGCATTCCCAATTCATGGCACCAAAACAGGTCAGAACACCAATTTTTCCCTTGCCCTCATTCAGGTACCTAGTTTGTTACTTCTCAGATTTTCCCTAAAACAAATAAACACTCATATATAAACATACACATCTTAATAACAGGTATCTGAAACTTGAGATTTGAAACTACAACAATCAACAACAGCATATAAGCTGACCTCCAGAGACATAATCACCTGTGGAAGCAATAGGAGTACTATCTTCAGAGCTGCCTTGCTATTCAGCCCAATGGGGCTGTTTTGGATTTTCATTGGTTTTTATACTTTATAATATAAACCGCTAAGAGTCACAATTTTAAGTTTAGTAGTACAGAAGTACATTCAATCATTCAATCATTACGACCTGGTTAAGACAGAAACAGTGAAGATCTGATACTTAAGATTGATACTTAAGATTGAATAAACCATATGACTGATTTTGGCATATTGCATTACAGTATATAAACCATATATTGTGATTTTTTTTTATTAAAGACTTTCCTACAAACTTCCCTGGAAGACTGGATGGATTGCAGGGCACTTTTTAAAATGTTGCAACATTTTAGCAAATCTGAAATGCTGAAAGAGCATTCTCAATTGACTTTTTCTATAACAAATACTCTGAATTATTTTGCATCATTCCTGCGGTCTCTGATCCCAACTTTGGTGAATAACTAATTTGAAATAATGTAGCAGGAAAAGGGGGAATTGTTCAAGAGGAAGAACACAGGGCAGTAATATTTGTAATAAAATCTTTCACTTTACAGAGGAAGACAGAATGAGTCTTCTGATTAAGTATTATCTTCCATGCCAAAAGCCCATTTTTCTGTGTATATAATTGGTTTCTGTACAGTTTGCACCTTCTCTTCATTAGCATCTTGTAGTTGTTCCACAACTGCATTTTGGGCTTTCCTTGGTCTGGGGAACAGAAAGTGCAACTGCTAACCCTAGAAAACCTTATTATGAATAAGAATTCCCTCGGAAAATCATTTCAGTAGCTCAAGAATACCTGTTGTGAGCGATGGTCTGATTCAGCACCAGTTCTTCATATCGTTGCCGAGCAAAGTTGCCTCCAAAGCCCAAGAAAGTATTGACATAGACTCGATATACATGTTTTGTGTGTTGCACATCACACCCCAAGTTGAAGTCCGCAAGCAAACTTTTGGCAACTTCCTCCTAGAAGGGAGAGAAAAATGGTAAAAAGCTAAACTTAGCTGACCCCCTCCCCCATTTCAAAGCCTCCCTAGTCAAGAGATGTACCTGCTGTGGGGAAGAAAAGGAGATTGAACTTGGCACCTCATAGGCTATTTGCAGGGAAGCACCTCCCATGTCGAGGATTCCAACTGTTCTTTTTCGGACCATGGGCTCTTCTTGACCTGACAGGGTCACGGAAATCAGTGCATCTTCCTCTATGGCCCAATAGAAAGAGAAGAGAGAAAGAATAAATTACTAATTGTAGAAAAAGAAAACAGGGGAAGAGAAAGGGAAAAGGAGTTTATGCCTGTTTCACTTTATATCTGTTTCTGTTCTTTTGTGGAGACAAAAGGGTATAGATGAGATAGGACAGCCAATTCCTTGCTCCTGCTAGGAATGAAGAGGTGCACAGAATTCCCTCCATCATGTGTCAATGAAAAAACAGCCATCCACTCACTAGGCCCCATATTTCAACAGACCTTTCTCTAAATCTCACCTTCCGCATGATCAAATCTACCCAGGACGAAGTTGATGCCTATCCAAGCATAGACACCTGGAAGAGAAAGAACACAAAATGCAACATCAGACCCACAGAAGCAGCAGAGAAGCTTTGGTGCTCCAACACCATTTCTGTATGGCTTTAGAAAAGGAACCCCCTTATAGGGGCAGGTACATCAACAGCAAGTGGAGCAGCATGCTGACCTCAACTACCCATAAACCCCTAAAACAAGGCAAGTCACAGAACAGCTCACATTGGGCCAGAAAGCAATTTTCCAAGACCAAATCCACCCACCAATCCCAGCAAAATCTGATTTCACTACATACAGACACCTTCAGTCTATCCTTTATATTATTGCATCACTCTGAAACATGAAGAGAGTAAACTTGGATCCGCACCTTCTTGTTTCCCTGAAATCACTTCTGCCTGAGATTCCGAGAAGAGGAAGTCGTATTCCAAGGGTATGTCCCTCACCAAGTCCTTCAGGATGGCCTCCTGCTGCCTGCAAATATCCATAAGTATATGAAGAATATCTCCTCCTAACACATTTACCCACCCTGCTCTGTTTACCTTTCCAGAGAAAATAGCAGGATCTCCCATCAATTTGAAAACTTGTCACTTCACTCCTTGTGGCAAGAATCCAATCTTTTTCTATTGGAACAGTTTTCAGTTCTAAATTTGCAAACCTTTGAGCTTTAATATAGAGCTACAAAGAAATTGGGCCAGGGTAGTAGTGGAAATAGAGCTCCACTAACTACAGCTAAACAGAGTTGCTTTACAGTAGGCAAAATTTGGAAATTGAAAAGAAGGAATAGCTAAAACCCTACTAAAAATTTGTACATACAAGAGTTCTGCAATCTTCCCTATTCACTCCCAATCTAATAGCCCAGTACTTCCTGCTTTTAAGTCCCTGAAAAGTCTGGATCAAGTCTAAGAAAGTTGTTGATCACTCACTTGTCAGGCAACAGCCTCATGCCTGCTGTACACATAATGTAGAGTGGTGTCTCTTTGTGCTTGGCTTTGGGTACATAGGCAGCAGCAAAGGTGAGCAGTGGCTTCATATATTCATTAGCCTTCTCTGGAGTTTTTGCCAGTGTAGAGATTCCTATTTAAGGAAAGAATTGGCTCTTTAGTCTCCTTTGCCTAGCCCTAGATCAAACAACTTAAGACAGCAGATGGCTTTGTAATAGAAGTTTAGAAAACAGTATTTTTAATACCACACTCTTAAAAAGTATGAACAAATCTAAAAAACATATTTTTCACTCCCTAATAATGGAAACAATATATATATTATATATCCAAACCCTTTTAAAATGAATAAATTTTCAGGTGATAAAATTTTACTCATTTAAATTACAGGTATTAATATACCTGCTCTACCAAAACTGCTATTTTTATCCCATTCTGTTCCCTTTCATTTGATTAAAAATATAAAGTTTATTTTTTTCAATTTTAGTTAAAAAGACTTAAATAAAACAAGGTTTGTTATATCTTAATGAAGATGGGATCTCCAAATTTTTGACTACAATTAGGAAATATTAATGTAAATTATAAAGCTTTAAGAAGAATAACATTTTTTTAAAAAATGCAGTCTTTTAAGCATATTAATTTGCTGTACAACTTATTCAAGAAATATTTAAGATACGGAAGCTGTATGTGGATTTTTTTGACCCTGAATAAATGCCCTCAGAGTTCTTCCCTCAGAATCCGACCATATTAAATCTGCTTTCAAATCCTCTTTAACATATACTGCAATCCCTTTCTTTTTCCCCATGTCTGCTGGTGTGGTAAATAGCTTCCCTAATTTCGAACATTCTAGGTATTTTTCATCTGTTTTCTTTATATGAGTTTCTTGTAGGCATATTATATCAGCATTTTGTTTGATTAGTTTAGCTATTATCCTTTTCCTTTTTATCGTCGAGTTTAAACCATTTATATTAATTGCTAGTCGTTTCTTTTCTTCTTCCATTTAATTAATTCTGTTTCGCTCTTTCTCTTGTAATGGCTCCGGTCTCTCCTTGTGCCTGAAGATGTGTCCTACTTTCTTCTCTCTCCTGTTGTAGATGAGTATTTCCTTGATTTCCTAAAGTTCCATCTCTGTTCTTATGATAGCCTTGATCTTCCTGGGAGTTTGTTTCCAGTTCATCCTTACTGCTCTGGTCTTCCAGACCTACCAATCGCTCATAAAATTCCTGGGCCTTTTCCATGGAGTCTATTTTAATGTTCCTTTCGTTCCAAAAAAACTAACATCCCCTCTGGGATTAGCCATTTAAATACGATTCTTTTCTGATTTAGGTAAGCTGCTAAGAATTTGTAGTCTCGTCTTTGTTCTCTTACTCTTCTTGGTATTTGTTTGAGAATCAAGACTTCTTTGCCTTTATACGTGATTGTTTCATCTCTTGACATCCTATATATGATATCCCGGACATTCCTTCTCGCAAATCGTATATGGACTTCTCTTGGGCATTTGTGGCGTCTCGCATAATTAGTGCTAATCCTGTAAACTTCATCTAACTCCCTTAAGATGTCATCTTTATCCTTTTCCAATAGTCCAGCCAGTATTCTCGCCATTAGTTGTTCCAGGTCTTCTTCTTTGGATTCCACTACATTTTGGAATCTCAAGTATGTAGCAGCCTTGTCCATCTCTAGGTAGACCAGTGAGTCCTCCATTTCTTTACTCACATTCTTTAATTCTTCATCTACCCTTTCTAATTTCCTTTCGGTTCGTTCAGTCCTTTTCTCTACCTCTTTTATTGTTGCTTCATTTTTCTCCAAGGCCTGCTGTAATAATCCAACTTTGTCCTCTACTTTGGAGATATCCGCTTTCATTTCTGCTTTTAATTTCCCCATCTCCTCTTTTAGTTCATTGATATCTGCTCTCGTCTCGTTATGGTTTTTCATCATTGTTTCTTGCAGCTTCATCATCGATTCCTGTAAAGTCAGCAAAATTGATTGGATGTTGGCATTCGAGATGTTAGCTTGTTTCTCCAATGGTAATGTTTCTTCTATGGTTTTTGTGCCATGGGCAAAGCTGTTGCTGACGTAGTTGTTAACATCGGGTGACCTTTCTTCCAATTTTCAGAGCTGTAGTTGTTGTGGAAGTCATTTCTTTAAAGATTTGTTTCTGTTGTTGTACTATATTAATTATATTGTCCCAAATTAACATTTAGTGATAGAATCTCTGTATTAGGATTGACCGGTATCTAATTACTTAATCTATCTATCTGCTGGATAGCTGTGCTCTTAACTGGTTACTGGAGTATAAGTACTTATATATAAAAATATTATCACTGTATTATTTTAAATCCAAATTCTAAATCACATAGATAATTTTGTAAGGTCTATGCTCAGCCTCTATACATAACTTCATGTAATATATATATATATATATATATATATATATATATATATATATATATATATATATATATATATATATATATATTCCATTCCAAATCCAACTATATTTAAATATTATAAATAAATATGTGTATTTATCTAACCTTATTCTAGATATTCTTAAACACAAACAGTATTACATTTGTCCCCAAGTGGATTAATTGTGATCACACAATAAATTATAATATTAATACATAAAATCCTTTAATTATTAATTAAATAATACTTAATGTTCTTACTATTTTCCCTATATATCTAATGAAAGTATAACCGTCACTATTATTAATAAATCAATTAAATCAATTAATTCAATTATTCAACAATCAGTTACAACAATCAATTTTCCTTTCCCCAGTATACATATTTATAATCATTATAAAGAGAGAATAAAGAAGGAGAGATAGTTCATCATAGCGCCAGATGGTGGGGGGAAAGAAGAAAAAAATTGAGCAAATGTATACAGAAAAAAAGGGAAATAATGCTAATTACTATTAAGAAATAGGCTGAAACTTTAGAAAGATGGAGCTGCAGATTTGTTCATACTTTAAGAGAGAGTGGTATTAAAAAATATTATCCTAGTTATATTCTTGCTCTGAATGTTTACACTGCATTGAATAGAATTTGTGAAATATTTTAGTTTGTACAACTGTTAGAATTAAAAAACAGATAAAAAGTGACAAGCCAAGGTCACATCAATGTTATCTCTTGCCAAAGTACAGCTGTACACCAGCACCTCAAGGACAACTATGGGATCTGCCAACTGCTTTTCATGGATGTCTGCACCAAAGACAAATTCCTTGTGTGTCCAATCACACTTGGCCAATAAAGAATTCAATTCAATTCAATTCAATTCAATCCAATCCTATTGTAACAGAAAGTAATTAGAACATTCCAAACCTGGTTTGATCTTCTTGACCACAGGTTCACTGCTGTGATCTCGCATTTGTCGGATGTCAAGTAAGTGATGTGGATTCCCATTGTGTGGTGGCCAGTAATACACAAAGACCCGGGACCCACTGCTCCCGCAGTCAACAACCACCCCATAACTCAGAGCTGGATCCTTTGTGTCTGTTGCCTCCAAGGCGCGATAACGTGCTAAATACCTGCAAGTGGAAAAGTGATTAGCACTGTGTGAAAATATGTAAGAGTAAATTTGCAGCACAGAAAATAAGCTGACTTTTCATAGAAGATTTTAATATGGTTTTAGTCATCCGCAAAACAGTTATTCAGGGATTGGAGCACCCTTAGCTCTAAGAGGACTATCTATCTGAACAATGCAGCTAACAAAGCCTACTTCATGACTGTGCGTTTGTTAGCAAGCTATTCCTTTAGAGACAGTGAGTGCTACCCAAGAGACTACACTGAAATTTAATGGAATCATAATGAACAAACAGCAGCTCCATCTTGCTGAGGTTCAGTTTCAGCCTATTTTATTCCATCCAGACCCTATGAGCTTCCAGGCACAGGAACAAAATTGTTTTCCTTTTATGAAGAATTTCCATTTCATATCTTGGGCTCTTAATGCAGATTTTTCTTTCCCATATTCTATTAACTGAAGAACCAATGTGACCATGTCCCCGCCTGCCACCAAAAGTGACTTTTCATAGAAGATTTTAATATGGTTTTAGTTATCCGCAAAAACTTATTCAGGGTATACATAACATCTTCAGAATTTGGTTACAAACATCCTAAGTGCCTTTTACATCCAATATAACTGTTTTTAGGGCATTGGAGCACCCTTAGTCCTAAGAGGACTATCTTTCTGAACAATGCAGCTAACAAAGCCTACTTCATGACTGTGCGTTTGTTAGCAAGCTATTCCTTTAGAGACAGTGAGTGCTACCCAAGAGACTACACTGGGATTTAATGGAATCATAATGAACAAACAGCAGCTCCATCTTGCTGAGGTTCAGTTTCAGCCTATTTTATTCCATCCAGACCCTATGAGCTTCCAGGCACAGGAACAAAATTGTTTTCCTTTTATGAAGAATTTCCATTTCATATCTTGGGCTCTTAATGCAGATTTTCTTTCCCATATTCTATTAACTGAAGAACCAATGTGACCATGTCCCCCCGCCCTGCCACCAAAAGTGGCATTATTAGAACATGATCACTTTTACTATTGGGAAAATACAAGTTGAATTCAGTTCAGATAGCTCTTTTCCCACCACCTGTGGGAGGACAAATGCTAACTTCTATCAATAAGAGAATGTGGATTGAGGGGGAAAGCATTACAATCTCTTCTGACTTGTTTTAGATTTCAATCAGTGTTTAAAATAAAGTTAAAATCTTTCTGCTTGCTAAGATTAGAAAAAAATCAGGTAGAAAGATTTTATGACACAAATTGTGATCATTTTCTTCCCTTGATAATTTTTATAGGAAATCAGTTTCTATTCTCTAAATAGAGAAATTTAGAATTTATATTGTGTATACATAACATCTTCAGAATTTGGTTACAAACATCCTAAGTGCCTTTTACATCCAATATAACTGTTTTTTTAGGGCATATTGTTTATATCTCCTTACTGGATTATTTGTGCTCCATTGGAGCAACATTGTTTGGGGGGTGGGGGGGTGTTTCTTTCTAAAATTTGTATAACTTGATTGGCCCATCTTCTTTTCTCTCCAACAGGGTTTACACTGAGATCTAATTAGATTGTAGTCCTAACCATACCTATTAAGAAATAACCTGCATTGATTTGATTGGACTTATTTCTGCATAAATATAAAATTGCTATCCACAATGAATAGGTATCTTGTATAACAAATCAATGTGATTTGGATTTTAAAACCATAAAATTTATCTAAAGCCATGGAAATATTTTTCTGTTGAGGACTATTTTCTCAGATGTAATCTGTTGGGAATAATTTGCCAATGATAAGAAGGGATGAAGGGAATAATGATCAAATTCCCTCTCCTCTCACTATCATCCCTTCTTTTTCTTTCTGTTTTGTAACTGGCTGGAAAAGAAACAGATCATTTTTAATTGTTTTAATTAATTTAGTGTTTTAATAGTTACTATTTGTATTGTTTTACAGTGTTTTAATTGTAGTGAATGATTCTGAATCGTGAGCCGCCCAGAGTAATTTGTCAAGATGGGCAGCTACAGAAATCAAATAATTTATTTTCACACATCAAAACATTTGGTTTGCAAACAGCCTTTGGAATTAGGCCCCTGTCTGCAGCTTCCAGCTCTTTCACCCCCACCACTCTGGAAAGCATTGTTTTATCTTAGCAGGTCTCATTTCAACCCAATGCTTCATTTACCTACCTTTCAAACTGCCTATCCCGAGAATCAGTTTTCCAGTGCCACAGATTTTTAATTGCCACAATCAGTAGAAGAAAGACTGTAAATAACAGGAGTACCAGGACCAAACGCTGACGGAGACAAAGACTCACTGAAGGCAGAGTGAAGTGCCAAGATGCTGGACACAGACAGGAAAAACTGATCCTGGAAAAAGAAAAAGTAGTTTTTCCAAAGACTGGAGTGTAGTCTCAACCACTGTTGCTTATAAGTACAATGATTATAGCAGTATTTCTCAAATTTGGCAAGTTTAAGATGTTGTGGACTTCAACTTCCAGAATTCTGGAGTTCTGGGAGTTGAAGTCTACATGTCTTAAACTTGCCAAGGCTGAGAAACGCTGGACTATGGTATTTAAAAGCCAAGTGTACATGTTTCTAATATCCACAAAAATTCAATTTGGTTCCAAGCTATAAATTTAGAATAGGAGGAAATCTTCCAATAAGGTTGCATAGAATATAACTGGGAACACATATGAGTTTCAGAGATATAAGAACATTAAAGTCCGTAGCACTGGTTCTTTTATGCCATCAACAGCACTGAGAAGCTTCTTCACCCACCCACCAGAGATCTATGACAGCCGTTCTTCCACATGATAGAAGTGGAAGAAAATAAAAGTAGGACCACTTTCAATATCCTTGGAGGATCAACTGCCACCTAGGAGTCATTCCATCAGATTATGGCAGAAGGAAGGATTGAAATATTTATAATAGTTAGAATTGGTACCTGAACATTGGTAACTTCACCATTGCTTTCATTGGAAGCAAGAGGACAGAGGAGGATTGTATTTATTAGAACAAAATCCCACCAGCTGAAATACTGGATATAAATCCTTTGAGTAATTGAAGACTTCCAAGCTTTTACCTATACCAGGGGTCTCCAACCTTGGCAACTTTAAGACTTGTGGACTTCAACTTCCCAGAGTTGAGGTCCACAAGTCTTAAAGCTGCCAAGGTTGGAGACCCCTGACTTATACTACAACCCACTGCAATTCCTCCTCTTGTATTGTACTGAGACTTACCTTCATGAGTACAACTGTAATGATTTACATCTGCCTCCCTCAGCCCATTTTTCTCCAGTGGATTGGACAGCAGCTTTCAGAATTCCCACCAGCAGCCATATAATACTTTTGTGTTGACATAGCTATGTAAGGCTGCATTATATCATCTCTCTTTTTTTCTCCTGGAAGTCTCGTCCTACCTCTGTGCCAGCCTTGTTTTTCCCAACCGAATAGCAAGGAGGAAGCTTATCACCCACTTTCCACACCCACAGGAATCATACAGTCACCTTCTCCGCCTGGCAGGCACAGAGGGTGATCTTTGAACAGTCCTGGATGTCAGCCAGACTGCGCTGGGCCAGTTTCTAAGACCGAAGGGGTGGGAAAAGAAGCATATTTCCCCTCAAAATTCGGACATAAGATTATTTCCCACTCTAACCTAGGAAGCAGCAGCCGAGACACCACCGTTTGGGGGCTTTTTTCCCCCCTTAAAAGGCTCAGTCAACCGTTCTCATGCCGTGTGGGGAGGATGCAGACCTTGCCTCGGGTGGGGGAAAAGGAGGGGCCGACCATAAGGAAGGCATGTTCAGAGGCTTCCCGTCACCTCACCCGTCCCGCATTCCCGTCACCTCACCTGGCCATATGGTCACCCCGCTGTCCAGGTTCTGTCAGCGTCCTCTACGGCCTCCAGCAGGGAGTCGCATCTCTTGCCTTTCCGCCACAGGATCCCGGAGCTTATAGAGGAGGAAGGCAGGATGAGGATGTGAGCCCAGCGACTCCCCGACTCCCCTGCCGAGGATGGCCCCGAAAGACCCGGGCCACTTCGCGCCTCTGAATCGGAGGGTCCCGGATCTCCCGCCCTCCGGGGTGTATCCCTCTTCGTCGGCACTCACTCACCGGACTGACCGTTGCCGCGCTTTCCTCCGTTCAGATTCTGCCCGGGACTCGCTTTCCAGCCACGTCCTCAGGACGAGCGAGCTCGGGAGAGGCGACCAATGGGAGAACGGGGCTGGAGTTGACGTAGCGGGCCCAGGGCGGCCGCTTTGAGCAGTCCGGCAGTCACGGCCCCGCCTTCTAACCCTGTTATCCAATCAGCTCGCAAACTCGGAAGGACTTTTCCGTTCCCGGCACGCAATCCCGAAGCGTCGTTAAGCAACCGTAGTCTCGGGAACGTCACTGGCCAATGCAGGGGCCGGTTTCGGCTGAGGGCGGGTGTTCCAGTTTCAGGAGCTGACGTCACGAGAACGTTGCCCAATTCGGGGGCCTAAAGGAGACGCTTTCGAAAGTTCAGCTCGATCGGCTTCGCTGTCAGCCTAAATTTGAGGAGCTGGCGACGCCGTGGAATCCCCGATGAGCCCGCGCTCGGCGGCCCCCCCTGGCGAGCCCCAAAGGCACACGCCGTCAGAGGCAGCGTCATCTTCAAAGTCAAACCAACCAGCTTCTCCAAACAAACCACACGCGCCATAAAAAGCGGCCATCCCTTCTTAGCAGGCTGACTTCCAGCATGACAGGCAGCGTAGCCAATGACTGTTCCCTTTTCCGACGTAGAGCGCGTTGGACGGAGAGATGCCCAATGGGGTGAGGAGAGAACAAAAGGTCAAAGGGACATCGCCGAATACCTTTTTTTGATAGGCGGGGCTCAAGGCCGGCCTTTGCCAACCGACCAATTCACGTCGGCCTAAGGCGGCGCGAACACGGACCGCCGCCAATCCGCAGTGCCGGTAGGCGGGATGTACTGAGCGGGAGCCGCAGGACCGAGTGGGGTATCCCGTAACCGACTCGACGGAGGCGCCATGGAGCTGGGGGCAGGCGGCGCGGCGGGGCCCGGTCAGCGGGGCGCGGTGGCGCCGGGCCGCCTGCTCCTCTTGCTGCTGGGCGGGGATGGCGGGGGAGGGTCGGGTTGGGTGTGGCCGTGGCCCTCGGGGGGCGGCGGGGCGGGGGGGACAGGAACGGACACGGAAACCGGCCGGGAGCCGGACTACGAGGCCCTGCCCCGCGGCTCCGCCGCTTCCACCCACATGCTCGCAGGGGCTGTGGCTGGGGTGCTGGAGCACAGCGTTATGTACCCCGTGGACTGTGTCAAGGTGAGGAAAAGCGGCGACCCGCGGTGGTGCCTCCGAGGGGCGGCGGGGCGGGCAGGGACCAGGGACAGGGGATGTCTTCGAGGAGGGCTGGAGCAGGATCACGCAGGGCTCCTCGCGGGTGTTTTCTCCGTGAGGTCGGACATTGACCGGTTGGAGGGGAATCCTTCGGCTCCCTCCGAATGGCTCCAATGAGCGACCAGGAGATCTGGCCGAAGGTCAAAGGGATGCGCGTCTCGGGGTGGTTACTGTGAATTAGGCCAAGAAGAAGCGGGAGCAACAAGTAATGGTGTCTTTTGCGGTTGGCCGCGGAAGTGGCAATGGGCAGACTTCTGAGTCCCGAACTTGAGAATGACAGTTAAGAAGCATTGCCACCAGCTGGGATCTATTTCTTCCCTCTCAGACTCGTCCCTTTTTGCCGGCAAAAGGGATTGGACTCAGCCATTGCATAGGAGATGTTTGCGGGTGGGTGGGATTGTTTGGAAGTTTATTATATTTCCAGACACCTTTCACTGAATCATATTGTCTGCAAAAATCACATGTAAGTAGGGAGAGAGCGTACAGCAGAATTAAAGCAGAGACTCAAATGCTGAAGGTTTGTAAACGGGAAGTGGGTGGACAGAGTTTGGCTGGGAGAACTTATTTGAGTAAATCTCTAAACATCTCTTAACCTGCTCCCCCCTCCTCCCCCCATTCCCGCACCGGCAGACAAGGATGCAAAGCCTGCAACCAGAACCTGCTGCTCGTTACCGGAATGTGCTGGAGGCTTTGTGGCGGATTGTGCGAACTGAAGGGATCTGGAGACCTATGCGAGGATTGAACATCACAGCTACAGGGGCTGGTCCTGCTCATGCCTTGTATTTCGCCTGCTACGAAAAATTGAAAAAGACACTTACCAACCTTATCCATGCTGGGGGCAATAGTCACGTGGCCAACGGTATTATCCCTTCCTGCCTCCTAACCCCATCCTGGGGTTCTAGTTGTACCACTTGGGGCTCAGAGTGAGAAGATGCCAGATTTATTCTTATTATTCTGGCATTAGTACTCTCTGAACCCTCAAGGCTATGGACATTCTTTCATGATGCTGAATTCTGCTTGCAGCAAAACTATGCTAGCAGAATGTCTCTTTGGGCAATATGTGGTCTGTAGGGATTTAGGTATTAAAATGGGAAAATAAGGTTTCTGGCATGTTTTTGTATCTTATGTAAGAAAGTGATGTGGTAGAAGAGTGACTGTGATTCTGTTTGCATATATTTCTGCATACTTACGTCTTTAAAATACATATGCTTGTATTTGCCTCAGTGCCTCTTTTAGCAACTTAATTGAATGAGGAGAATTCCAAGCTTGCTGTAACAGGTGCCCTTGCATTCGATTAGTCAAATCTGCTTCCTAAGAATAGCTTATTTCTAATGCTTCTACGGTACTAAATCTCTGATCATCCAATTGTGGTACATTATCTCCTAAAATCTCAGACATAACTCATCACCTGCATCTTACTGACATTTTAGGAGAAATATAGTATAGATAGTCCTCGACTTATGATCACAATTGGGATCAGAATTTCCATCTTAAGTTGTAGTCATAAGTTGATTCAAACCCAACGTTATTATCATTGTTACGATGGTCAGTGAATCAACGTGGTTGTTAGTACATCTGCAGTCATTAAGCAAACACCATGGTCATAAGTGTAAATTAATTCTTTTGAATAGGCGTTTTTTGCTGCAAATTGGCAAAAAAGGTTACAAATAGCTATCATGACTGTGGGGCATAGGTTATAAAAGTAGGCTGGTTGCCAAATGCCTGAATTGCAATTTTGTGAACATGAGAGTGGTGCAATGGTTGTAAGTGCAAATATAGACTTTTTAAGTACTGTTGTAACTTTGAACAGTCACTAAATGAATGGTCAAAAGTCAAAGACTGTTTATAAGAATGTAAATAGTAGATTTATGCAATACTTCAGATTCAGGATCCAAAAGATGCTGCAGAAGGAGAAGGAGTATGAAATTGGCATTTGCCTGCAACATTGCAAAGTAGCTGGACCTTTTCCTGAGTTATATTCCTTTCTGCCCCTGCTTTCACTCTTTCTGAAACACTTGTAGAAGATCAAAACTGAAATGCTGCGCAGCTTACTCATAGTAGAATAATCTTAGCTTTTGTCTGCTTCATATTAATTACAAAGATCTTAACTAAGGTGTTCAGAAGATATTTTGTTTCCTCTTCTTTTCTGGTGTGTAAATGAAATTAATTTGGAGAAACATTGTATTACAGTCTTGATTATTTCTGCTGTTTTCATTGAAAATTGAGGCTTACTTCTGCATAAACTACTTGTCCCTCAGAAGGAATGGCTTATGTCCCTGTTTTCACATATATAATATTTTGATGGCCTAATATGGGATCTCATTAAGACCCTCATTGGTCTCATCTCAACTTATTTTCATATTTAACAGTCCTTGTCTTGCAGGCGCAGCAGGCTGTGTGGCAACATTGCTTCATGATGCAGCCATGAATCCAGCAGAAGGTAATACTGCTTTTTCCTGTATGCTCCATCTTTTTATGAAGATAATTATTTTTGTTATCACCAGGAAACATTCCCTTGTTTGTGAGAAGAAAGGGAGACAGAGCAACTATTTCTACAAATTTTATTTGAATGATGGATTACATTGACTGGAATATGTTTGTTTGTCCAATTTCTGTGTCCACCCATCTTCATCAATGACTGTTTACAATTCAGAAAATATATTATGATTAAATATTAAAAAACCTTTGTTTTAAAATAGTAAAACCAGCAAAAAATACCCATTAAAATCTAATTCAAGATATACAAGAGCAAGGCATTGGCCAGTTAACAGGGCCCTTGGCACATTCAGCACTCCAGGCTTGGGGGCATCGCCAGGTTTTTAGGACCTTATAAAAGGCTAGCAGGGTTGGGGCCATTCTGAATTCTGAAGGGAAGCTGTTCCATGGAGCAGGGGCCACTGCAGAAAAAGCTTTCCTCAACCATATGGTCTTGCCCTATTATAAACATGAAAAAGTGAATGGAAATTATATTGTAATGTGGCTACATGTTCCTTGCTTTCTATAAGAAAACCAAAACTCATTCTACTGGTCTTTAAATATTTCCACAATCTAGAAAGAGGGCACCTGGGCCTGCTGATTTAATGCAGTTGTATAAGGCTTGATAGATTGATAGTATATTCAAGTACTGAGGGTTATGTGAGGAGTGTATTGAATACTGGTGTGTGTGTGTATACACTGAATGCATACTGTTTATACTTCTTTATTCATTAGAGGTTTTTTTTTCTTCTTTCTTTCTTTCCCATCTTTCAATATGGTCGGATTGCGGTTATCATCCATTTCCAGTGGTAAAACAAAGAATGCAGATGTACAATTCTCCATACCAACGAGTAACAGACTGTGTTCGTGCTGTGTGGTGCAATGAAGGGGCAGGAGCTTTCTACCGAAGCTATACCACTCAGCTGACCATGAACATCCCCTTTCAGGCTATCCATTTCATGGCATATGAATCTCTACAGGAGCACCTCAACCCCCACAGACAGTACAACCCTAGTTCCCACATGGTGGCAGGTGCCTGTGCAGGTGCCATTGCAGCTGCTGCCACCACACCTTTGGACGTTTGTAAAACATTGCTGAATACACAGGAAGCCTTGGCACTGAATACCAACATCAGTGGGCACATCACAGGTATGGCTCACGCATTCAGGACGGTGTACCGCGTGGGCGGGCTAGCTGCCTATTTCCGTGGGGTTCAGGCACGTGTCATTTACCAGATGCCCTCCACAGCTATTGCATGGTCTGTGTATGAGTTCTTCAAGTACATCTTAACAAAGCGAAAGGAGGAACGGTTGTCCGGGAAGTGAAATGGCGTTATCGGCTTGGCTAGTGCCAAACTCAGATGACAAGCAAGACTTTGGAATACTGATGCCGCCTCTTGCCTCTGCTGCTGCATTTTGCACAGCCCATTGTTCTCTCAATGGAAAGCATACAGCAAACAGCAACTTCACCTGCTTTTAGCTTATCCTCTTAACAAACATGCCCCAGGTGTTGGATACAAATAAAGACCAGGGTGGAATTACTGTGAGCATATCGGAAATTGGGGTGATAGCCTGCATTCTCAAAAAATGATTGCAGGTAAGAATTAGAAGAGGCAGAAGAAGTGTTAGCTAAGCTGTTGTCTATTAGCACTCACACAGACCTCATGTTCTTTGAGAAGGCTTTGATTGTTGTGGCCCTTGGCACTTCCAATAAAGTCTGCTTTATTGTCCTAGGCCTTGTCTCTTTCTTACCAGATGATTCTGAGCATTTCTTTATGGAAGAGGGCGGAGAACATGCAGCTTTCCAGATGGTGTTAGATGCCAGCATTCATTAGTCCCAGCAAGCCTTTCTTATAGATAAGATAAATTCATTGTACTTGTATGGCCGGAATTGTTTTGTCTTCTGTTCTGAAGAGGTGGAAGAAAGTAATATTTTCTTTCAGAATGCTGAATGTTACATGATGTACATTGAGATCCAAGGAAAGTCTGTTCTTTGTTGGATGCTACACATAAAATGTATGACTTTTGAGCACCTACCACATTTATTCAGCCATTCCACTTCATCTTGATGTGTATGAGAATAGTGAAAAGAGACACTGTCTGCTTTGTGTCCATCTGACTTGTTAGGAGTCTTAAAATTACACTGTGAAAAAGTTATGTAATACACGCATGCATGGTATAATTGGTTCGCAGGCATATACACATCTGATATGGAACAACAGATGGATACCAAACTGCAATTGAAGAACAGGGACAGGTGCTCTTGTAGAACATGTTTCTCCACTAACACTTGTAAAATATGCAGCTCTGCATTAACCTGTATTTGTAACAATAAGACCTTTTTCTGTCTCCACCAATTAAATATGAGTATGGAGGGGATAGTAATTCTGTAATTGTTAACGTTTAACATGGAGTAGCCTAGTAAGAACAAAGTTTAACTTCAAAGTTACAGAACACTTCGATGGTGATAATGCATTTGTCATTATTATGAATGAATTGTGATTATCTGTCCTTCATCTCCAGGCTTAGAAGCTGACATTTTGCAAGGGGGGACTGTATAGAGGCAACAAATGCAGCAATGCGGCTAAGCCAGTGTTTTTTAGTAAGATGTCAAAATGCAATATAAATCTTTGTATAGTATTGTATAGTATACAGATGAGTATATCCCAGCTTGATATTTTTAGCAATGTATCACTAGGTGCAGAGGAAGGGACATTCCTGAGCCATAATTTGAACCAAAGTAGGAAGTAAAATATTTTCTCCTTGAAGTGTCCTTTTGTTCATGCATAACTGCCTTGCTGCATCTTAATTTATCTTCTACTGACTTATTTTTTAGCCTTTGCTAGAGAGTCTTGTCCTAGGAAATGGGAACACATGCAATGATATATACATTCTTACTGTAGCAATGTCTATTGTTAGGAAAACGCATTTTGCATTTGTTCTCAGCTTCTGCTTTACTTTGGTATCGCCTTCCCTCGCAGGAATTAATTGTATGGTGTTTCCTGTCTCTGCATATCTTAAGATGATTCTATAGCAATTTGGGATATCTGGGAATTGCAATCACAGGTCATCTGGATGACACCGGATCAGATTAGAAAAGATTAGGAGGGGGTGGGGTGGAAATGGACATGATTGATCTCGCCTACAGTTGTCTTTATCCACACTCCATATCATCTAACAAATTAATAGGGATGGGCATAGGAGTTCTCTCTCCCTGTCGTAAAGTTTGGGTAAAGTGATTCCTTCCTTATGGATCTCTCTAAACAAAGATATGAATCTTTAAAACTTAAAGAATGATCCCATGTGTGCAGCCGCCAGAGGCACTCAAGAACATTTTGTTCGGCTGTTCATGGGTTGAGCCACTTTCTGTTGTGGTTTTGTAAAAATGAGAATAAATCTTTTTAG
This sequence comes from Notechis scutatus, assembly GCF_049901735.1. Classification (NCBI taxonomy): domain Eukaryota; kingdom Metazoa; phylum Chordata; class Lepidosauria; order Squamata; family Elapidae; genus Notechis; species Notechis scutatus. Next base: position 124,571,856 of record NC_142012.1, on the reverse strand, counting down.
ATATTTCCACAACTATATGTTAGTGGGAATCCTGTCTGCCTGGTCTCTGCCCAAATGTGAGCCCAAAGTAAGGATCATTCTCCCTCTCTTTTCCACTTCTCTGATTTCAGGTATTGGAATATTCATGCAGCAATGGAGTTAGGCTGGATTTTGGAACCAAAGTATGAATACTTTATAAAGTATATATGAAATTAATATTCTGAGAATGAAGGGTTATGGAAAGGGCAGCAGGTAGTTTTGGTATCAACAGCCAGCTGATAAGGGAACATGAAGGCCTTCCCAGGTCATGTTGATAGGTCATCAGGACTGAGGTTGGTGATTGTAATATCTTTTTATATACTATATATTTGAAGATGTAATCGGATAGAAGCCAGCTGGGTATCAATTGTCACTGGTGTTTATACTATTTACCCTTGAAAGGAATATTATCCTTCTCCACCATTGATATGTGGAGTCCTTGGGGCTCTCTGAGCTTGGTTGCTTAATTGCAGAAGTTTCATTATTTGGCTAGATAACATCATCATGACACTGATGACGTTGCCTAGTTGGTTAAAGAAATGTTAGGAAGCAAACAACCAAGATCTGAGAGCACCAGTGGTTCCACAGTTCAACCCTGAGCTACATGTATCCCTTTCTATTAGAATTATTTGATATATATAGCATCAGGAGAATTATTCTTGCTATAATTATACTGGTGGGCTTGTTAAAAAGCATAAAATACAGAATATTACCTGCTGGATACTATGTTTCCATGGTTGCTAATTTGTTTGTTTGGTTAGTTTTATACAAAGACATCGTAAATGTAGAACTTCTGCGGTGGGGCAGAAAAGGGAAACGTTAGCTGTGTCCTACATGACAAATGAAAACAGTCTTCTCTGCTTAAGGAGAGAATACGATCAATCAATCAGAATAGAACTGGATGGGAACTTGAAGGCCTTCAGGTCCAAGCCCCATCTCAAGCAAGAGACCCTACACAATTTGAGACAAGTGACTGTCCAGCCCCTTCTTAAAAACCTCCAGTGATGAAGCCCCCACAACTTCCGAAGGCAAGCTGTTCCACTGGTTAATTGTTCTCATTTAAATGTTAATTGTTCTCAAAGCCAGACATTATTTTTGGCTATAATGCTTAATTTCCAATAACACATAATTTCTCCAAATGAAAAAATATGAACAACTTCTACACTAAGTAAGTAAATCTACTCTAGCAATGAAGCCATTTAAGATGCAGTTATTACACCGGCCAATAGGTGGGGATGCTGCCAAAGGCGCCGTTCTCATCCTCTTTCTTTGTGCTCTGCCTGGAGAATACAGTGCTGTATTGCCACTGTCTGGGTTGGTGGAATCACGAAAGAGATATGCCCTTTCATTGAGCAGTGCCATGTATTTGCACACCAAGAAAAATTAAGAGTTCCTGCTGCTGATCCATTATCTAGCATCTATCTATGAGTTGCTAAGGAAACCACTGAGCTGGATTGAAAGGAAGCTGGCCTTGGCATTGCAGCCTTGTGTCAGTAAAGTTATTCTAGCCTTTCCTTAGGACGTGGGACGCAAGATCACGAATTCTCGCTAGCGATACCTTATTGTTCATGGATGGTGGGAGGAGGTAATCATTCTCAAGTTCCACAAAAGGGATCTTCTACAAAACGTCGCACTGCTTGCATTCAGACTACTCCGTGTACTTGCTGATTGCAACAATCAGTATTCTCAGAGGGCTTATTACAGAGCTCTCCTCCTTCCCGCCACCACCTTCCCATGTATTTATTTACATGTTTTTACATACATCTGTGTTTTTTTCATCAAAAAGGGTGACATGTCTAAGAGATGAAGTCTTGAAGAGATTTGAAGAGATTATTATCTTCTATTAGATAATGAAAAATAGATGAATCAAATTGTTTCCAGAAGGGAAGTGAGAAGTTGGACTGAAAGTCACGTGACATGGAACTATCTTCAAGTAAGGAGCCCTTATTAGAGGGAGTAAAGAATAGAGGTATAAGGACATGCGAATGAGAACAAAATCCTGTTAACTAGCTTCGTGTGTCAGGTGAAAAGCGTGAACTCTATGGAAAAAGACAATGTCACTTATTTATTAAAGGGTATTTATCACAATCAGGTGGGAAAGGGTAGCGGCAGGTTACACCATAGTCATTCTGGGCTGAGATTTCTTTCTTTTTTTTTTAACTAAAAATTCTTCAGATATAATTATTTCCTTTAAATCCAGAAGTGCATAACAGAAATAACTGTTCTTCCCCTTATTTTCTACACAGACACTTCCCCTATAATGAAAATCTTAAGTTGTCCCAGCGCTGCATGCCATAATGCTAGGAACTGAGACCATCTATTGAAGCGGAATGAAGGGAAATTCAGCACAGCTAAATATAGTCTCTGTTCTACAGTTCCTAGTCAAGCTGTAAGATTCATTGCCAAAAGGTATAATGATGGCTGCCCAATTATGAAGATTTTACTGTAAATAAGGATTGGACAATTTCAGGGGCAAGGCTATCCTGCTAGTACAGGTAGTCCTTGAGTTATGACTACAATTGAGCCTCAAATTTATATTGCTAAATGAAACATTGAGTTTGTCCCATTTTATGACTTTTCTTGCCACAGTTGTTAAGTGAATCATTGCATTTAAGTTAGTAACATCGTTGTAAAGTGAATCTGGCTTCCCCATTGACTTTGCTTGTTAGAAGGTCGCCAAAGCTGGTCACCTGACCTCAGGACACAGCAACCATCATAAATATGAACCGGTTGCTAACCATCGGAATTTTGATCATGTGACCAAGCGGCTGCTGCAGCGATTGTATGTGTGGGAAATGGTCATGGGTCCCTTTTTTCGATGCCGTTGTAACCTTGAACAGTCACTAAATGAAATGTTGTAAATCGGGGACTACCTGTAGCTTTTATGGATGAATCCTGCCCCCAGTTTCAAATTCACTGAGCCTAACTAACACAGGTGGGTTGTTGTGATAGGTATGTACTCCCTTAGCCCCCTTTGACCCCATCCGCTGAAGGCAGCCTCTAAGTCATCCCTGACCTGTGATTAAAGCCTCTGTTGCTTTTCTTCCTGCTCACAAAACCAGCAATCTAACTATGGCATTTTCCCTCTTTCCTGGAGGGTGTATCTTCTGTCGTGGTCCAGTGGATTAGTGTCCTCGATCTTGGAATTTTAGCTACAACTTTGCTGCTCCTTGGCCCCATCTTTTACAACATTGATTTGCTTTGATGATATTCCTTCTCTTCCTGCCCCTCCTTTTCCAGATATTTGTAAAAAGATCAATTGTAAAATGTCAAGTCAGATGTAAAGAGAGAGCAGAAATGGGAAGGCAAAATTGCCAGCAGTAGCTCAGTTCTAAGAGGTAACCAAAGGGGAGAGAAGCTGGGAGTTTCGTGACTTCATAATTTTGAACTGAATTTTGAACTCAACTTGATCTTGAATCTCCACTGAGACCACTGTGGAGAACACAGCTGCTGATACCAATTGTGTGCATGTGCATCTTTGAGTCAGTTTTGATTCTTATGATTGCCTGGACAGGTTTCTGAATTATTCTTGGCAAGACTTCAGAATTGATTTGACATTGCCTTCTTCCTAGGGCTGAGAAAGTGGCTGGCCCATTTAAGCCAGCTGACTGTGCCTAAAACAAGATTAGAACTAATGGTCTTCCAATATCTAGGATTCTACCCCAGATATTTGCTTTATAATCTCCTCCAGCAGAAGCTGGGTATAGCTTGAAAACATTCCTGCAAAAAGAGTTGGGCTGCTCTGAAAAGCAGCTCCTTCAGAGCCTGAATGGCAGGATGCTATGATGTGCTTCGAGTGGAAGGATACTATGATTATGAGAATTGTGAAAAGAAGAGGAAACTGGACCAGATGGGCTTTTGATCTGATCCTGAGTTCTGATTATGACAGATCAATCAATCAATAACAGATCAGTGAGGATCGAGAGAATCAATAATGTTTCTACACAAACTAATTCATTGAAATCTGGTGCCATGTAAGTATTCCACAGTTAGTTGCCTGTGAGTCATCTAGTCACAGAATCATTTGTGAAGAATCTTTCTCTCTTCCCTGAATATCCAAGGATCAGGATTTGTAACTCCTACATACAGGCATCCCAAGGGTTCCCTTCAGGTCATCTTCTCCAAAGGGATTACAGATTCAACGCATCAAGAGGGAGCTAGGCTGCCTTAACATTTTAATACAAATGTTATAATTTGTGGAGCCTTCTAGATCCATTTGGTAGTGGAGTACAACTTTATTTTTAATGCACTTTTCCCACTACTGGCAAGCATGAGATTATTAAATATTAATTATTTAATTCTTCCATAATCTTCTTGTTCATGTAGAGTCTCTTCTTTCTTCTGCTTGGGCTTTATTTTTTCAGAGAGAAAAATAGTATTTATTTATTCATCCATCCATCCATCCATCCATCCATCAGAGAAATTGCAACTATGCAATCTTTCAAAATTAAGGGACCTGGAACACCTACTACTGTCAGATTTCATGACCCTATTTGAGGTTGTGTAACATCTCTGCTAAAAAGTTAATCTAGGTTTGAAGCATTACACTTTTTTTCTTAGAGTTTGCACTTTTCCAGCTGTGTCTTCAACTCTGGAATTACAGATACTGAAACACATTTGGAAATCACCAGGTTGACTAGTTAAAGAAATTACCCCATGCAAATGGAAAGACAACATGGTAACTGCTGCATGGTCCCATCCTGAAACTATTTCTATTGCCCTGGGAGAGGAGAGGAGTAATTATTATACTGTAGTGTGCTGTACAGCCTCATTCCATTGCAGGTGGAGATCAAGCCCGTGAGCCTGAAGACAAAATCAATAGATGGCAAGTCAGGTGATAGACAACTAGACAACTCTCCCTATATCTTTTAATTGCATTGCTTGATTATTGTTGTTGTTTGTATTTATTGTGCTGTAACAGGTTTTTATATGAAGAGTGGGAGCAAAATTTAGGAATAGGTATACTTAAGAAGTTGGTTACCCCAGCACCATTACTGAAAAATATTATCACCTGCAACAGACATGGTACAATGTATCTTGCAATCTCCATCATTCATTCAAATTTAATTTAGCTGCCAATTTAAAAAGTGGTAACAGCACCTAAATTCATTTTTCTTTTCTGTTCCATCATGTCCGATTCTTGGAGACTGCCTGGACAAGTCCCTGCAGTTTTCTTGGTAAGGTTTTTCAGAAGTGGTTTGCCATTGCCTCCTTCCTAGAGCTTAGGGGAAATGGCTGGCCTAAGGTCAACCCAGCTGGCTTCATGTCTAAACCAGGAGCAACATTTCCAGGTTTCTGACCTGATGTCTTAACCACTACACCAAACTGGTTCATAATATTGAGTTACAGATAGGCATTCGGGAGTTTTGGGTAGAGCTGAAAGAAAACTTGGTCATCAGATCCAAGCTAATGGTTGCAGAAGCTATCCATCTCCTTCTGAACCGGCTGGTTGGTTCTTGCCTGTGCTCATTTGACTTCTGTGTTCCAATGGTGGGATTGGAGCAATGCTACATGGAGACCTTAAGGCCATGCTGAAAAAACGTCTTACTGGTTATTTGCAGAACTGAGGCTCAATCTTAGAATATACATTAGAGGGTCTTTATTGTTATAAGTGCACAGCCCCTTTCTACCCTTCTGAAAATTTATGAGGTCAGTCAGAGGGTTGGGGAGAGAGACAGAACAGGTAGGTAATATGTGTTTGCATCCATAGCCTCTCCACCTCTTCTCTTTGCCCTTCAGTATCTTTTCCGTTGCAAATCCCAACCAAGGCGAAATTGGGCATTGACCTGCGTCCCTCCGCCCTATCTCGCTCTCGGCCTGCATTGCAGGCTTAAAGTGGGGAACAGGACAAAACTGCCTACCGTTTGCCCGTCCGAGCCCAGCGTGGGGACAGCGCAGCCCGTCGATCTCGCGCCAGGTTTGTCCAGGTTCCCAATTCTGTAAATGCTGCTTCCCAGCCCTTTCCCAGATGCTCCTTTCCCTGCCCTGTAGCCCCAATGAACCTCTCTGAGCAGCTCGCCAGCGTCTTGGCACCCTCTTCTTGCCCGGGACAAGAGAATGAGAGTGGACCGCTGCCGAAGCGGCTGGAAGGAGAAATCTTTGACTCTGGAGAGCCGGCATCCGCCCCACCAGCACCAGCGACTAAGCACATCTTCTTTTGGTTAAGCGAAGTAGTTGCTGCGGGCGTTGGCTCAGCGGCTTCGCGTAGGACTCGCCCACTGCTCGCCAAAGCCGGTGAGCTTCTACGGGGACGCTTTAATGCGGGTTCCTCCCCTTCACTCCCCTTTCTCGGTGGAATGCAAGATTATTTTGGTTTAAGATTAGCTAAACACGGAAAGGGAGAAGCGGGGGGCGTGTCATGCAGGTGAATTCAGCCCCAGGAAAGTGCTGCGCCGAGCCTCGTGGACTAAACCTGCCTCTCACTTATGAGACTCGAAGCAGGACATCTACCCTGGCAAAGCGAAAAGGTTGGGGTGGCGGAGAGACACTGGTTGCTTTCGCCAACAGGGCGCACCGTTCAAGTGTTGTGGGACTACAATTCCCACCAAGAGAGACTCACTGCATTGTAGGGGGTCCAATACATGGGGGGGGGGGACCGTGTTGCCGGCTTCCTCAAGGCATTCCCTGATCCGGGCAGTGAGGCGCCATGGGCGTGGCATAAGGGCTTCTGAATGGCAGGATAGTCGCGGGGGGTGGGGGGGCAGGGAGGGCGCTAAGCCTGCGCAAGGGACAAGGCTGGCACCGACCTATTGGCTCTGCCTGGGGTGGAAGCGGGCCAGACCGGCCGCGCATTTGCGCTTCCTCCATCCTTCCGCGCCATAGGAAGGCCAGCTCTCGATATTGCACCTGATTTATTATTGGATCCTTAAACACCTCGCAGTGCGGCTACATCGATACATTTAATACACTGATAGCAGGAGGGGAGTCGAGGGCGGCGGCCTTTGCTTTGGATAAGCGAAGCCGCTTTTGGCAGCGCCTGACCTCTGTTTCCCCACTGCAGTCCAGGCGCGGAGCCTGGCGAGTCCCGGGTTGCCCCTGCCCCGTCCAAAAAGCTTCGGGGCCGTGGGGGAGGCCGGTGGGGGCTCTCCGTAGGGGAGTCCAAATAGAGGATCTGGTCTTGTCGACGGCGGCCATCCAGGTTAGCTCCGAGAGCGGACGAAGTGCCCGAGACCGGCCACAGGCAAAGATCCCCCCCTTCCCCTTCGGCCGTCGCTCGCTTTCTCCCCAAAGGGTCCCGGCGCGGCCCCCGAGTGGCTGCGGAGGATCAGCGACCCTCCGGCCCGCGGTGATCCAGGAGGAGCGCCGCCTACCAGGCTCGGATGCCCTGAGTGCAGGAAGAGCCGGCGGCCCCCTGGTGCAAGGGCTGAGCTCCGCTGGGGAAGCCGCCCATGTTTCCATAGGGCCCCGGCGATGGCTGCACCGAGGGGCCCAGGCTGTTGGCCGCGGGGTAGCTGCAGCTGTAGCCGGCGCCGTAGGCTGCACCGGAGGAACCGCCGTAGGCATAATTAGGGAAGCCGTTGTACGCGTAGGAGGCAGCGGGAGCGTTGTAGGGCGCGCTGTAGGCCTGCGAGCCGCCCAGGCATGGCTTGCCGTCCCTCACCAGTACCGGTACGGCTACTCGGCGTGGCGGCGGCGGCGGGGGCGGCGGCGCTGGAGGCTGCTGGGCCGCCCCTGCCGCTGGGCCGCCGAGTTCCAGGGCCTTGTCCTGCCGCTGCCGCTTGCATTTGTAGCGCCGGTTCTGGAACCAGATCTTGACCTGAGTGGAGGTGAGCTTGAGGCTGCTGGCCAAGAGCTCCCGCTCGGGAGCAGAAAGGTAGCGCTGTTGCTGGAAGCGTCTCTCCAGCTCGAATACCTGCGCCTGCGAGAAGAGCACCCGCGGCTTCCTCCGGCTGCGCGCCTTGGGACGCTCCGAGGCCTCCTCCGCGGGCTCCTTGCCTGCAACAACAGCGAAAGGAGAGAGATGTCATGGGGCGAGAAGCCGCGCGGATTCAAGGCGAGGCAGCCGCCTCTGCGCGCGATGGTTGCCCCTAAGCCAGGGGTCTCCAACCATGGCAACTTTAAGCCTGGAGGACTTCAACTCCCAGAATGCCCCAGCCAGCTTTGCTGGCTGGGGCATTCTGGGAGTTGAAGTCCTCCAGGCTTAAAGTTGCCAAGAGACCCTGCCCTAAGCCGTTGATTTCGGTGCAGCCAACGCCTGAAGAAACACCTAGCAGGAGACCCTTTTCAGACTTCTACATAGCTGCACCACTTGGTGCCCTTTTCAGGTTTGGGGCACGAGTGTCTGAAAATCTCTGCCAATAGGATAGGGTCACGCTGGGAACAGGGCCATCCGCTGTTCTCTGGAATGAAGGAGCATTCCAGGGAAGCTTCCTTTATCTTCTACTGAATCGGGCATGGATTTGTCCCCAAGTCTCTCTTGATGCAACCAAAGAAAAGTCAAGCCTACAACACTGTAAATCCTTAGGATTCCTATAGTGATTTGCTGCACAAAGTTTAACATAAATCCCATGAAGTATTCACATCTGACTGAGATCTTGCTTTCCACCCACCTACAAGCCACTGGGATCGAATTCACACAATACAACCAATTTGAAACAAACCATCTTCTGAGTTCATCTCGGTTTTACAGGATTTACATTCAAGTCCCAATGATTACAGATTGAAGATTCCACAAGAGGTTCAAAAGAATTTTTGGACTTTTTTTTTTTTAATTCAGGCAAAAATAAAAATGGAGCAAAATGGCATTTTGACTTGATGCAACACGTGCAACCAACCACTTCTGAATAAGGACCCCAACCAGGTTAGCAATCTACCTGTTGGGTCTCCAACTGCACACAATTCTAGCCTCAGGACGTGGAAATGAGAGAGCAGCCCTTGGAGGCCTGGAGCTGCCTGCCATTTTCCTTGCCCAGAGCTTGGAGTCCAACGGAGCCAGATCAATTACTGTCTCCTCATCATTAAAAGGGACTGGTTGCTGGAAAGAACTGGAAGAAGGGCCTTTGCCCACTAGATAAGAGAAGGACAATTTCAATACATCCCCCTCCTGCAAATAAAAACGGCACTCCTCCTCTCTTCCCATCACCACGTCTAGGCCTAGCAGGCCCGTTTTAAACAGATCAGGTGTAAACTCCTTTCTCCTGATCCCGAGCAGCCAGATTCTCCCCTCTTTGGGTGCTCTTCCGTGAGGGCCTAGGGGAGCTTAAAGCTGCCTCTAAATCTGACCTCCAATATTGTCTATGTAACCTAAGGAAGGCTTGGCCTGGGCTGGGTGATTTATCTCCCCACTCTTTGTGAAGAACTGGGTGGGCCTGGGGTAGAGTATAAAGTTGTTTTTCTGCTTAGTTTTCTGGCAATGTGACTATAATAGGGCTTGACTCTACAGGGTTGCATGCCCTGCACAAAGTTAACCTGTGATGGTTCAAATAAATCAATCTTATTTCATAATTAAAAACCATCCTCCTCCCCACCTGAGCCTTTTAGGGACACAGCCCGATACAAGTGGTCTCAGTATTTCCACAATGGAGACCATAACCAAAGTGCTTCCGCACCATTCAGCCTTTCCCGGCGACACGCAAGACAATTTACTCTCCAAAGCAGCTTCCATCACGCCCCCACCATCCCAACCAGACCGTGCAAGACAGGGGGCGGGGGGGGGTTTGCTAAAGGGGAGACCACCTGAAGGATCCATAAAAAGGGGTTTCCAGCGGGCTGAAGTGAACATGCAGAGCGAGAAGAAAGAGCTCGGGAAAAGCGTGCCGGGAAGATGCCTTCCGCGCGCTCAGCATCCCGGTCTGCTCCGGGTGACACTTCGGACGCCCCAGAGGAGGGCAGGGCAAGGCGGATCCTACCGCCTCTGGGCCACTCCTGAGGAGAAGGTCTCCCGAAAGGGGCTTGGCCGAAGCCCTGCGCGGGGTTTAGGCGGGATCTGCTCCTGGCCCCAAAGCCTTCCAGGGTGGCGGGCCCCAGCGCTCCTCGACTCACCGGTTCCCGCGTCCCGCGTCGGCTCTGCCTCCTCCGCCAGGCCTTTGGGCTCGCAGGTGCTCCGCAGCACCGCCTGCACGTAGTTGCCCGGGGAGAACCCCTCGTCCGCTGGGCTCTTGGTCGAGGCCATGGGGGTCAAGAAGGGCTGCTGCTCCTCGCTCCCTTCCTCCTCCTCCTCTCCGTCTGAGAAGCGGCAGCTCAGCAGGCAGGAGGCGGCGGCGGCGAAAGGCGGCTCGAGGGGGCCCGCGAGACGTTGCTGCTGCTGCTGCTGCTGCTCCAGCTTCAGGATGTCCTTGACGGAGAAGGGGGTGGAAGTGGCGGGACTGGGGAGCATCCTGGGCAGGGAGGCGGGAGAGAGGGAGACGGCCAGCCCGTCTGGGGCAGAAGGGCCGCGCCCGGGAGCGAAGCCAGGCGAAGTGGCGTCCATGCGAACGCGGCGCCGCCTCTGCCAGTCCCCGCCTCGGCGAGGACCAGCAGCCCCGCTCTGGGCTCGGAGCCGCCTCTTCGGCCGAGCGGGGCACGTCACGGCGAGGAGGGGCCGGGCCGGGCCCCCATTGGAAGGCGGGGAGCGGGAGCCGGCCCTCCGAGGAAACCTGCCCGAAGGGGAACTGGCAGCGGGGAAGAAGTGGCCGCCGGGGCTTCGGGTCAGAGGTGACCCGGCGGGCGCCTCTTGCCCGGCCGCGGGAAGTTGGGCACCACCAAGACCGGCGCCCGGGCACGGGGAGCGGGCAGAGCCGATTGAAACCAAGAAGTCCTGTTGGCTCGACCTGGCCCAGCCGCGCCGCCACTCCCTGCCCGCCCCGGGCGGGGCTCGAGTCCGGAGACCTCCCGCTCGTCCCTCGGGAATTGCCTTGAAGACAGGCGGAAGGAATCCTCTTCCCCTACCCGGCTGGGTAAGCGGGAGCTGCCTTGGAGGGTGGTCGGAGTGCTGCAGAAGCGGGCGGCGGATGGGCAAGCCGGGTCCATGGAGAGCCGTTAAGGCTTAGTCCGGGCAGAGGAAAGGAAGTTTCCCCGAGGAAGGAGGACAGCGGCCATCTGCTCTTTGTCACCTGTGACTCGGCTCCTCTTCCCCACCGTTTAAAGCGATGCACGAAAGAGAATAATGTCACCACAAGGACGGTTACTGTAGCTGGCAGCACTATCCCTATATGCACGATTGTTCAAGGTTGTGGATCGCCTCGCTGGACTTTTTTCTTTCTTTTTTAAGATCAGAAGGTCTTTGCAAAGAATCTCCAGGTTCAAAAGCAGTGTGCCTGCGGTTATGTGAATAAGACTAAAAGGGACTGGCAAGACAGGAGTTTTCTACTCTAGATTTCTGATTGATTATTAATCAATTATTAATTATTAATACTACATATTTTATTCCCAATAATAGTCATATTATTTATAAAATCTATCTGTAGGGAAAAAATAAGTCTTCATAGTTGCTATAATCTTGTGTTCCACAATTAGCTGTGATGATCGCAATTTATTCTGCTGTGTACGGCAATATGAACAAAAAGCTCCAAATTTTCCTTCCCTTCCCTCTCCTCTCCTTTCCCACAGATGGCTGAGAAAGGATGAGTCTGAGAGAGATGGGAGGAAAGTACCCAAAGTACAATACTAAGAGTCACCTTACTCATTTTCAAGTCAACTTATCAGAATGATTTAGTGTGGCTATTCAATGACGTCACTACCAATGGATGAAATTCGTGCCAGTCCCTTAATTTCCCTCTTATTGGCTCCTCTGTTCTCTCCTGGGAATTGTGGCGGTTACAGAATTCAGGAGCAAAGGGAAGGGAAGGAATGGGAGGCTCTACAGCCTGGTCTGGTGAGTGCTGGGTAGCGAAAATTCTTCCCAGGCTCTGTTTCCTAAACTCTCCCCTCCCAACTCGACCAGCTGGCCCCTTCTTCAGCTGCCAAGATTTATTTTCTTTCTTTCTTTCTTTCTTTCTTTCTTTCTTTCTTTCTTTCTTTCTTTCTTTCTTTCTTTCTTTCTTTCTTTCTTTCTTTCTTTCTTTCTTTCTTTCTTTCTCTCTCTTTCTTTCTCTCTCTCTTTCTTTCTTTTTCCTTCCTTCTTCTTTCTTTCATCTTCTTTTTCCTACCCTTCTCTGAGGTGGGGGCAAGCTACAGAATCTCAAGCAAAAATAAAAACCCACAATGTTCCTGTACCAGCTCTCTGAAAATAAATGTTGAAGCAAGATCATACCTCAGAATCGCATTGTCAATTTATTTTAGACAGCCTCCTAGGTCCCCAAAGAGGCTACCCAACTTGTGGGAGGGGGTGGTGTAGGAGGGTCGTTGGTACCCACGACTTCCTGTACGTTATTTTGCAGTAGCCATTACTTAAAATGGATCCACGGAGTTTTATAGATTTGATTTCCCCTTGAAATTAACTGAGATTTTAAACAAAAGGTACAGACAATGATTTTTATAATTAGATAGCGGGGGTTGGGTGTGGAGCTCAGTAGGGAAAAGGACGAGGAAGGGTCTGTTTCCCGTCCCGACAGGGTAGGTGACTTTCATTCGATAGGAAAGGGATGTAGCTGCCCATCACTGATATCCACGATTCTTCCACGCTGGTTATAGCACCTTCTTGGGACTCTGTGCAAGATAAAGGTGACGTTTGGCAGCACTTTCACTTGTCAGCAGTAATTTTGCACTTGTCAGCAGTAATTTCACTGAGCAAATGGACAGCAGAAGCCTCTTCTGCTAATCTAAGAAGGTTAAACATAAACAGGGGAGCCAAGAGGCATGGAAGGTGCTACGCGCGGGCTCCAGAGGAAAAACAAAAGCGGGTCCCTACGCCTGCCTGGCCACGACACTATGTCATGCAAATTCGCTATGCTGCAACCCGTTGCAGATTTTTACACGGTTTGTTGCTTTCTCTTTGCGATCAGGAATAGAAGTAGTCCCCTATCGGGGTGGCTCGGAAAGTCACTGAGATCCTGATGGAGATCCTTGCAATAAGGTGCACTTATATTTCTCCATTAAAGCCCAGCGAGGCCTGCTTGTACACACCGTATTTTTGCTCCTGTAAATGATTTGGTGTGGAAACGGATATAGGGCCTGGCGATCTGCTCCCGAAGCCCTGAGCCTTAAGCGCATTTTCGGAGGGAGATTGTCCCATCTGCAAGAGAACAACTTTGGAGAGAAGTATTTCCTGCCGATTGGGCTTCGGGGAGCCATCCGAAGCACAACTCAAGCGCCGCAAACAACAGAGCGATTTCCTTTTCAGTAAACACGTCCGGGATCTGGTTGAAAATCTGTTACAGTTGAGAGACCAAAGCCTATTGAAAAGGATTGACGGAGAAATTAGCTTGCTACGGAGAAAAAAAAATATTTAAAGGGGAGTTTCTGCTACTTTGGAATGAAGCTCTTTTTGTCGCTACCTTAGAAGGAAGGTCGCTATCTTAGTGGGTAAATGCTAGTTTAGGAATATGGAAGCAACGCTTGTTTGTGCGAGGTTTTAATTTGTTTTTAAACGAACGGAAGATAACGGCAGTAGGTGCGTTTCTGTCTGTCTTTGTCTCTCTCTCTCACGCGCGCACACAAGCAGCCTGTCGAGATGGACTCTAATTGAGGAAGAACCGCAAAGCCAAAAATTTAGGACAAGCAGAAGAAGACTCAGCACCAGAAATCTGTAAAAAGGCGCAGTCACTTCGGGGCCCAGCAGCTGATCCGGCGTTGGCAGGATGGCGTAGCTGGATACAAGGTCGAAGCCGGCAATTTTGGGAAGGCATGATCGCCGTATAGGAAGCGCAGCAGTCGCCAAGAGGAACCTGCCTCTGTCCGTCACTTTAGGCCAGTTTTCGGAGTTGCACCTCTCAGTTGTCTCATTTGTAAGTCTACGGAAATATTCACCGTCGGGACAAACAGACGATTCTCCGAGAGCGGAACAGGCGGGAATCGGCTACCTCGTCGTCCTGAAAGCTAAAAAAAATAATTAAGGTTGGGATTTTTCGCTGGGCCGCCACGAAATGCAATTCTCCGGAGACACCGGATTTATTGATTTATTTTAATTACAGGTTTCACCCATCGGCGGCTGGATATACCGCCCTATGCCTGACCGCGTTCACCCTTCCGAAACCAAAGCATTACACTGTTTCTAGAAAGGAAAGGCTTGAATTAGCCAAGTCCAGCCAGTTGTGGAAGATCCACGGGTACTCCGCGAGAAGGTTGGTGCAACCACCATGCTGTGTATTTCTGAGGTGGAGGGAGATTTAGAAGAGATTCATGAGACAACGGCACGAAAGGCCGCAGAAATCGCGGGCTGCGTGGGGCCCGATCCTTCACTTACTCTGCTCCTCCAGTTGCGTAGACTCTGAGCAAAACTGCGGTGTATTAAGTCCCCAAAACCTGCCTTGAGCAATGGAGCAACTGCCAAGCTACTTCCAGTTTCCTAGCTCCAGCAGAAGAAAATCTTTCAGGCAGAAACTCCTTCCTTCCTTCCTTCCTTCCTTCCTTATCACCTCTCTCAGGGTTCTTCTCTAACTGCTGACTTCTTTTATTTCAAATAAACTAAGACAAAGGGAAACGTTCGAATACCTCTGAGGAGTCTGAAGACTTTTCTCCCCCTCCAGAAACCGAAAAGCTGTGCTTTCTGGTATTTCTAATCTTTAAATTACCAGAAAACTGATGTAAATATCACCTGAATCACTTATTATCCTTTGTAAGCCTCTTTTCTTCCATCTTCAACCTTAGGGCTGCAAAATGGGGTTATTAACCTTGGTCTTTTAGTAAGAAATGCAAGAAAACAGCGTCTGAAATGAGTTGAACATTGCTTGCAATCCTATCCTCATTTAGGATTGCACGCTTTGAAAAACGGTTTGGTGTTTATTATCCCAATTGTTTTTCAACTGAGATTGAAATCTTTCTGTCCAAGCTGCGCCTTGATGGCCAACCCAAGAACCTCTGCCTACTTTGCCCACCTTGATCGAAACCACCTTTACCTGAAGGAATTTTGAAACAAAGGAAGTTGACCTAGGTGCAAAATGGAGATCTGGTAGTCTACTTCCAGATAGGTTCGCTTTCGAAAGGAACCTTGGGATTTTATTTTATTTTTTTTAAAAAAGAGGGGAGGACGGAGAAAGAGGGGAGGACGGACTTATGAACCATTTGGGGAGCCAGAGGAACATTACACGGGCGCAGATACAGAAGCATCTTTTAACGTCGAAGTGAAAAAGAAGCTCATTTAGCCGCCCGGCCCAGCGGGGGGACGAACCCCCTTCTTCCCATTGACCGGAATGGCTCTCAAATACACGCGGAAGGGACCCGCTTCCAAGCCCCGCAGCAAGGAGAAGCTCTCCAGGCGGAGTCGCAAAGCTTTCCACGCTGCAGCCTGGACTTCGCTTCGCAGGCGTCCGGCTGTTGCTGCCTCCTTCCCAGCCTCGGCTTTTCTAACCACCCTGCGCTCCAGAGGGCGAACCTGCTGCTGCTGCTGCTGCTCTTAATGGTTATTGCCTCGCAGGGCCCATTGGCCTCTTTTGTTGCCCATCCGCCCTCTCGGGTTTTAGCGCTGCCTTGTTGTCGCAGCCGCCCCGCGCAATGTTTAGACAAGGGATTAAGGTAATGGATGGAGCCGGGGCCTTTCGGAACGAGGGGGATGGGAGAGCGACCGCAACAGGAAGCCCCTTCTCCGAGGGAGGAAAAGCCTTCTTCTGGCCTCTAATAGCTCCAGGAGCCCCTGGGCCCAGGTGAGAGCCCGCGGCCTCCACCTCTGGCCGCTCGGGTCCCGAACGCCTCCCCCTTAGTCCCAGCTGGACCCCGGCGATCCGCCCAGGGAGGCCTTTGTCGGGCTCGGCCTTCGCGAAAGAAGTTCGCGAGGGGAGCCGATCCTCAGCCGAAAGGATTCGGCCACGCCGATTTCCTCCTTTTGCTTCTCCGGGCTTCATCAAGGCTGAAGCGGTGGAGGGGTGGTGGTGGTTTCGGGGTTCCCTCCAAGAGACATCCGTTAAAACCCCCGTCCTAAGTCTCAGCGGCTCAGTGACTCGTTTAATTTTAGTCAATTGCTCTACCAGTGAATTGATTTCTATCTGCATAAAACAATTTCTTAAAAATGTAACCATTTTAAAGGAAAAAAATACGCTGAGTAGATATTATTTATGTTATTTTAAAGAAGGATTACCCCCTGTTTTCATGCAGGAAAACATATTTGAAAAACGGCCTAATTGCATTAATGTGTGTGTGTGTGTGTGTGTGTGTACACATAAGTACACACAAGTATGCTAGGTGTTTTTTGTTTTTGAAATTGCGGCAACTTCTGAAAGAAGAGCCTCTTGGATGTCTAATTGCAATTGTAAAAAACTAGCAATCCACTTTGCTAGACACTCTGCTAGAGAGAAATTCTTTGAGGGTGGACTCCAACACGAATCCGAACGCTCGAAACCTCCGGTCCCCGTGACCGACCCAGGTTGGAGCCTGTAAAATAGCAATGGTGTCCTGCCTCCCTACAGTCAATGATTGGCGGGAATGAGGACTTTGTCGGTGCTTAAAGGAGATTCACTGTGGATTCATTCTGAGGAATTCTTTGGAGAAGTTGGCAGTGCGCTTGCGCGATAATAGCTTTCGCTAATGGCGCGCTACCTGTGCAATGGAATGAAAGTGCGGGCGGGGGTGGGTGGGTGGGTGGGGGACCAAACGACCCAACGGTTCAGTCAGCGGTTGTGTCCGCTCCGGGTGCTGGTTGAACCCTTAAGTCTCAAGTCCTCAGCTTCTCCGTCCAAAGATCCGGACGTCGGAGACACCTGCAGGAATGGCACCTTCTCCTTTGAGTTATCGTTGTATTTTGCTGCTTTCCTGGTACAACCTAAACATCAAAATGAATGAAAGCGTAACACTGGTTATATGGCCTGAACAAAATTAATCATTTTTATTTTTCGATGTCTACAGAGATTCTCAGTTATTTGTTTTTTGGTTTTGGTTTTCCAGATCGTGGTTGTCTCAAAGGTGCTTTTTCAAAAAAGCACCTGGACTTTGTTTTTTTCCTTGAGGAAGACATTTCGCTTCTCATCCGAGAACTTCTTCAGTTCTGACTGAAGCAAAGTCCAGTTGCCTATTGAAAAAGCATCTTTTGAGGCATTTTTTTTTAAATTTCTCCTTGATTTCAAAGCGGACCTTGAGAAGAAGTCGAGGTGCCTCCCATTGGGAATCAATACGACCCCACTTGAGACGAAACTTACTCGGGAAAAGGGATGCACAAATGACCAGGGATTTGGTTTCCTTTGCCTGCAGTTTCTGCACCCGTGTGAATATTGTGACGAGGCCCACGAATCGACAGAAGGGGGAAAGGCAGCGTTGTTAGCAGCTGGCTTGCTGGAGCCTCTCTTCTCCTTGCGCCATTTCCTAGCAACGAACTCCCGTATCTCTGGACCCCTCGCCTTAAATCCGTGTCCCGCAACTGGTGCCCTCCGGGTGCGCTAGGCCAGGGCCACTTTTGATACCTTAGCCCGAAATTCTGTCACCCTGGCGGAAGAAGGCAGACTTTGTGGGCTCCCTCATTCCAAGCGCTGCGGAATAGCTGAAACTCTGCCCGCTCCCCGAAGCCGCCTCGCCCGCCCTGAGTTGGGTTGATTCAAGGGCCAATTCAACCAGGCATCAGGGAGAAGGTTTCCCCCTTTGGGGGCTTTGAATCTCACTGGCTATTTACAGAATTGCCTCCTGGTCTGTGGTCTGCAGAAGCTAAAAAGAGGGGGCGGCGGACGCCTTGCCATTTTTTTTTAAAAAAAACAAAGTTTATTAATTTTTTCAATTTAAAACAAGACAAGCAACGCAAAACAAATTAAAAATCTTTAAAAGCGACACATTGTGATTCCTCATTTGTAACATTATTTTGTGCTATAATTGCAACTCCTCCATTCTACGTAAATGTGTTTGCTACTATTCGTGTCCATCTTCTTTACTGTTTACACTCTTATTTTGGCTCAATCCATTCATACCAATATTCCCCAAACCCTGTAATACTCGGATAGCTCTTTGTCTTTTAAGGCTAGCCTGGCCCTCCTTATGCGCCTCTCTTTCCACTCTTTTCGTGGTAAGGGAAGGTTTTCGCCGGACCGGGCCGCACCCCTTCCAAGTCAGTGGGCTGCAGGGGGACGCCGGAGCTGGAGTGCTCTCTGCCTCCCCACCCCCCAAAAAAAATCCCTTCCCGCTTTACTCCGTATTTATACAGCGCCCGCCCTTGTGTAAACTCAGCCCAGGCCGTGGTTATTCTCAGGCCGGGTCTGTTTGTCCTTGGCTGTCAGCATCGCCCGATGAGAAACGGCTCTTCCCGGCGAACCGGCCGCGCTGTTTTATGTGGGAATCCCTGCACCGAGGGAATGGGGAGCGGCCGGGCGGATGAGCCTAACGGGAGGCCGGGCAGGAGCAAAACCCGGGAAGGCTCCGGGCGGGCGGCGCCTACCGGTCTCCGGAGCTGCCTTCTCAGCCAAAGGGCGCCTTTTCACTTGGGTTGACAGGCTGAGCCTGGCCGGGTCTGTCCAAATGAGGAGGGGGCTCTCTTAGCTCTGGAGGGGGCTCCTGGGCGTTTCCACAGGAAAGAGCTGGCATCCCCGAACTATTTTGCTGATTCCTCTTTAAGGGCCTCCTTCACACCCAAGACCCCAGTTTATCATTGGTCCCCGACTCAGAGCTCTCCCTGTTCTTTGGTCTTCAACGCCCCCCGCCTCGTTTCCCAATCAGCACGAACCTTTGGTGTTTGGGTTCTGGGTTTCTGGAGGGCACCAGGTTGGAGAAAACCAGTGTGGAGCATTATGGACTACTCAACCGAATGGTTTCCTCTTCAAGAGCGAAGTGAGATGGATGGTTTTAAAATCTTTAGGATTAGCATCAGTTACTTTATAAAAGATTGGAAATCTTTTTTTCCTGAAAATGGGGGTGGGGGGGGGAGAATGAAATATGCTCTTTGGGTCAGCTGATTAAAACAGATTAAGTATGGGAAGAAGGGACTCATGCAATGTAATTTTAAAGAGGGAGGAGAAATAATAAGTTAGGTTGCAAAGGACAACAGAAGTCACTTTTTAAAATATAATTTTTTCTCTTTCTATCTGCATTTGTAGTTTTTTTTCTTTTTCTTAATTTTTCTTCACGTTTAATGGTTTTTTTACTCATATAAAACACATAATAAAATCATATATTAAAAAAAGGATTAGCAGTTATCACATGCCTAAATCTGCCTAGTGCTTCATTATCATCTTTGCTTAATTTTTGGATGAATTCCCTTGTCTAAGGGATTACCCTCCAAGGAGCTTCCACACAATGTGACTATTGAGAGAAACACAGCTGAGGGAGAAAGGTTATTCTCAGATAACAATGGCTGTCCATGCAGTTTTTGAGCAGATTAAAACAATTAATAAATAAGGTGTTTATTTGTACAAGAAATGTATGTGCCTGTTTTGTGCTCACAGTGATGAGGGCAAGCAATGCCAAATTAAAACGCCTCCAGGTTTGCTCATGGATAGATGGGAAAATCTGATTCATTTTATCTAGTCCCAACTGGGTAACATCAAGTAACTTAAAATCAAACCCCATTGACTTTTTGTTGCAGAGAATTCAGTGGATCTTCTTCACAGAGGCTGAAAGATACATCTCCATCATGGTTTTTATTTATCATTAATCAAACTTATACGGCCACCCATCGAATCCAGAAAGTGATTCTGGGCGGCATACAAACAATCCAATAAAACAGTAAATAAATAAGAGCACCATTAGTTAAAATTTTGCTGTGCATAATTAAGCATTAGGTCTGATTTGATTAAGTAAGAACTTAAGGTCAGATTCAATGGCTTAAGTCTAGATTGCAAGACTTTGGCTGGCAATGAGTAAGGCTAATACAACTAAAAACTGTATTAAGGTAAGGACATGAGTTCTCCTATAGTGGTCCTTTGATAATGATCTGAATTGTTTTGTTATTTATTTACTTATTTATTTGTTTCCCATGTTTATTATTTTTACAAATAACTCAAGACGGTGAACATATCCAACACACCTTCCCCTTTCTGTTTTCCCCACAACAACAGCCCTGTGAGGTGGGTTGGAATGAGAGAGAGTGGTTATCCCAAAGTCACCCAGTTTCCATGGCTAAGGCAGGCTCACTGTCTTTTGCTTTCTAGCCTGGTGCCTTACCATTAGACCAAACTGGCTCTTAACCACTAGACCAAACGGTTCCCAATGGGTGAATTTCTCACTTGAAAGGGGGACTGTGGATCCCAAAAGAGCAGTATTCAAGACCCATCTGTGCTGTTCTTGTATGTATAGCTATAACTTTTCTTTATTCTTCTGTAGTTGGTATATACATTCAAATACAAACTTTCCGTCTACACAGGTTGGTTCTGCCCAATTTCTTAAACTGCGTTTAATTTCTGGGATGATTGTTGGAGAAATTGTATGGGTGTTTATTCAGATGTAATCTTTATTGCATTAAAAAAGATTTTACACATAGTAATAGTGCATTGCGTTGTGATATACAGCTGATATAACACTATATAGAATAATTTGGAGCATTGAAATGGGCCATTCAGCTGTCAGAGAAGACAACAATTCACATGCATATTTCATCTTATCCCAAGGGGTTATGGGGCAGTACACATATGCTGTCTTTATTACCAAATAGTGAACAATAGACTGTTCAATATCATCATGCTTCCTAGATAAATACGTGTGTGTGTGTGTGTGTGTGTATACATTCATTGAAGTGAGATAATGCTTTCCTTATCACACTCCAAACTGTTTTTCCCCAAGCAGAAACGATGGGATCTGTAATATTTATTTGTGAGCCTATATGGTGAAGTAGTTAAAGCATCAAGCTAGAAACCTGGAGATCTAGTTCTGCCTTTGGCACAAAGCCAGTTGGGTTATCTTAGCCAGGCACTTTCTCTCAGCCCTAGGAAAGTGCAATGGGAAACCAATGCTGAAAAATGTTGCCAAGAACACTGCAGGGAGTCCAGAAAGTCTCTGAGAATCAAATATGATAAGAAAGAAAAAAAGAATAGAATAGAATAGAATAGAATTCTTTATTGGCCAAGTGCGATTGGACACACAAGGAATTTGTCTTGGTGCAAATGCAAATGCAAACGAAAGAAAGAATGGGATAATGAAAAATAAAGAGGAAAAGTGGAAAGAAAACTTTTTAAAACAGAAAATCTACCAACTCTTCATTTGGAGTGTGAAGAAAGGATTCTTGTAATCAGTCCTTCAGCAACACAAAAGTTTTCATTGGTTAAGCGTAAATTTAAATTGTAGTAGCCAATTTGTAAGAAACATAATTCATCCCAGACTGAATCCAATTTAATCGTGCTAGCTGCAAAACTTCTTTAAATGTTTATTTTTAGGACTTTTTAAAGAGGTTTTAAGCAGTCAGCTCTTAATAATGGTTGCAGTAGTGTTAGGAACAGTGGGTAGCTCTCATGTGTAAAAGCTATGTTCAGAATCAAATTGCAGGAGTGTGAAAAGGTCATATCGTCACTGAGTCAGAGCAGGGTAGGAAATGTCTCAACACAGAGACACTGCTGGCTGATTTTATATGGAATATTTCATGCCAGTTGTGTATCTAAGCTGCACAGAGCCATCAAGCTACAGGCTGTTAAAGGAGACAGTTAAACATTCCTCTTCTGAAGTAGTAGCACTCATAAATCACATTTTAACAGCTTGTTAGATCACAGTTTTCCAGTGTCTGAGGCCCAGCTCAACTTAGCATAGGGCCCAACCGCTGTTCATAGTCACCTACAAGCTTCTTGCCTTTGCTATAGGGTTGCATTTGAAAGGCTTGTGAGATACAATGTGGGATAACCCAAATTGTGAAACAATACGCCCCAGCCATTCTTGCAATAGTAAATTATGAATCATATGCACTTTTAACAGAGACAAGTGAAAAAAATCAGGATAATGAGCATATTTACATATTAATGATGCCGTCATTTTACTGATGGAGGGAGTCTGTATCTTTTAGAATTTCATGCTTGGCAGAAATTCCACAATTGTAGTTTTTTTTGTTCCACCATGAAGAAGTTGCATTTGCATTTTTTAGAAATCTTAGTAAGACAAGAAAGTACGTCATGGCCTGGGTTATCATCATTTATATATGGGTGAACAGTTTAACTAACAATGTGATTAGCCATCTATTGGGCTGCCCATAAGTTGATATGCAGATGGACAAATCATTGATGTGGGTCAAGGTATAGTCATCAACATAATTTGGCATTTATATAAAGGCAAAACATTCAATGGTTTTCTTTACCAGGATCTTCAATCGGTCTTTATCCTAGTCCACTATTCCATCTTGTTTGAAGGCTGCCACCATTGTTCCACTGCCAAAGAAGTTCACTATCAATAACCTCAATGATTACAGACCAGTGGCACTCACTCCTATCATCATGAAGTGCTTTGAGAAATTGGTCTGCCGGCACATCATTTCTGGTCTTCTGCATACATTTGATAAACACCAGTTCACATACAGAAAAAATAGATCTACAGAGGACGCTATAGCCATCACTCTTCACACTGCTCTGACTCATCTAGAACAGTGGGGGTGGGGCTATGTGAGGATGCTCTTTGTGGATTTTAGTTCTGCGTTTAACACAAGTCTTCCACACAGACTAGTGTCTAAACTTCTGGACCTTGGCCTTTCTAATTCAATCTGCCTTTGGATTATGGATTTCCTGCCTGGCTGCTCACAGAGGGTCAGATTAGGTAATCATACCTCTTCAGCCCTTATTCTTAACAATGCTACACCACAGGTTCGCATGTTGAGTCCCTTACTCTATACTCTTTATGTGCATGACTGCATTCCCACTCGCGTTAGTAATACTATTGCTAAATTTGCAGATGATACAACAGTGGTGGGATTTATCTCTGGGGGGGGGGATGAGTCTGCCTATCGAGATGAGGTGGACCGGTTGCTTTCGTGGTGTGGAGACAACAACTTGGTCCTCAACACCAATAAGACCAAGGAGCTTATAGAAGGAACAGATCAGACACCCAGCCCTTGCTTATCAATGGAGACTGAGTGGAGCAAGTGGCCAGTTTTAAGTTTCTGGGTGTTACCCTAAAAGAGGACCTGACCTGGGGTGCCCACATTGCAGCCCTGGTCAAAAGGGCCCAGCAGAGATTATACTACCTGAGACTTCTCAGAAAACAACAACTGAATGAAAAACTGCTGGTGACCTTCTACCGCTGCACCATAGAGAGCATTTTAACATACTGCACCTCTGTATGGTTTGCCAATTGCACAGTGGCAGATAGGAAAGCACTCCAGAGGGTTAACGTCATTGCCCAGAAGATCATTGGTTGTTCTCTCCCCTCTTTGGAAGAGCTTTATAGCTCCTGCTGCCTTAAGAAAGTTCAAAACATTCTCAAAGATCCATCTCATCCTGGGAACCCTTTTTTTGAACTAATACCATCTGGCAGACGGTACAGAATAATAAAAACAAGGACAGATAGGCTGAAAAACAGCTTCTATCCCAGGGGGTTTCCGGTTCAATGTGTGAAGGGTGAAGGATGTGTGTTTGTGTTTATTTTCATGGTCATGGTCATGATGTGCAATGAAGATGGTGTTCGATTTTGTTGTACGAGATGCAATGACTATAAGGTAAAGTAAAAACTTTTCTCTCTTCCCCTTTTCCTCCCTTATTTTCCCCTTATTTTCATTTTTCTTTGTACTTTTGTTTAATATTTTTATAAACTAATAAAATATTAAAGATTTGATAAAACAGATAAGGTGCTTGGTTCTCATTCATTCCCTGTGGCTTACTATATCTTGTAGAAATGAGGGGCTCAGTTGAACCCGGGCTGTTATAAATTGCTCTTTTCAAGGAAAAATCTAAGGCTCTTTAAGAGATACTGTAGTGAGCTGATTCCTGAAAAAAAATAATTGGATCCAAAAGATAATAAATTATATTCCCTTCTTTGGTAAGCTAATTAAATTCATTCTGCCTCAACTGGAACATCTTTTTTTATGGTTGTCATCTTCACCAGTTCTCTCTCCTCTATTCTGCTGTCTCCGGATACTGCCATGTCCACCATGCTGATTTTTGTCTTTTTTAAACAACAACAGTTAAGTGTGGCATGTTATGTGGCAGATGCTTTGTTTGAATTCTAAAGTCCCAAAGCACTTTAGCTTCTTTGTGATGATTTGTAAGCTGCCCAGAGTCACCTTGTTGTAGGGGAGATGGGCAGCATAGACATGTAATAAATAAATAAACTCGGTGGTTTTTTGTTTTTTTTTACTTTTTAGCCAACTGTGATTAAATTAGCTATTGTAAGTACATCAAGCAAACAAATTACTTTTTTAAAATTGACTCTTAAGTGGAATTTTTCTAAGAGAGCCTTTGAAAAAGCAAATGACAAATTAGGTTTTATTTTAAAATGTTTATAACTTGCTTTTCTATTTATAAAATACATATCCAATGCACCTTAAAATTCTCTAGCTAAAAAAAATAGTACCAATAAAGAAACAACAGCAGAAATGGAAAAGATTGCATAGTACAGCAAGATAAAATTACATTTCTGTTCTCAAAGACTTCTTAAACCATGACACATTTGTCATAAAGACCAATGTCCTTAGCAGCTAATAATATATAACCAATCTTGAAACAGCTAAGCACAGTTGCCCTCTTAATCCTAGATTGGAGTCCACTAGGATAGCCCATAACCATGATCTAGTCTTGGAAGTTTAAAAAATATGCCCTGGGAAAAGTTAATGTGATTTTTCCTTTATATTATTACCAAGTAAATAATGTAAACATGCCCATTAATTATCAGGAATTATCAACTTGAGGTAGACATATCAGGAATCTAAAAAAATTATTCAGAAGTCCCAAAACTTGAGGAGAAAGCAGAGGAGGAGGGAATAAAAAAAAAGAAACCCATTTTATATACTCACTTATTCTGGGGGTCAGAATGAGGAAAAGATCTCCACTGATGACCTTAAATGAGGATGTAGAAGATGCTCAAGAGTCCAATAGTTGCCTATGATATGATACCATCATAATGCAAATGATGTGAATTTTTATAACGTGCTTTCTTTCCATAATCCATGGGTGCTGTTTTCCTGTTGAAACAATAGACTATGAGAGTCAGTATAGTTAACTACATATCATTGTTCATATTACTAGCTGTTGCACCCCTTAGATTTTGTGGCTCCTTGATGTTATCATTTTGGGTCTTTTTCAAAGGCAGCCCCATACACAGCAAAATACATTAATCTAATATAAGCTAGACAGTTTCAAGCCACTACATGCATTATACTGATTAGATCAGATCTTAGGAGTAAAGATTTACTCAGTATATATCAGCTCTGTTATTGTGCTACTAAAACACACAAACACACACATACACACAAAAAAAAAACATACATACGTACACACACACACACACAGAGGCACATACTACAAA
Organism: Notechis scutatus; assembly: GCF_049901735.1. NCBI lineage: Eukaryota > Metazoa > Chordata > Lepidosauria > Squamata > Elapidae > Notechis > Notechis scutatus. The sequence goes on along the minus strand of NC_142012.1, from coordinate 124,546,491 downwards.
TCAGACTTCTAAAATGTACCAAGGGCTGCTGTATTCTTGGATCTAGAAAAAAAAAGCACATTAGAAGGAATGTTTTGTTGGACTAGTTTATCTTTGTAGTATAAACTTGTTCTACACTTGTAATCTTTGAACTATAATTCAAAACATTGTTACACACAATGACCAGCCAATGTTAAAGACTATTGGCAACTGCAGTTTAGCAGCATCTGGAGACCACAGGTTGCTTATCTTGTACTTGAACAAATTGAGATTGTAGAATGGACTGCAGATCCTAAAGAAAGGAGTAACATTATTTACTGCTGAAGGAAACATAAGAAAAAGAGTTTAAAACGCCAAGCTAGAACATTTCTCTTTCCAGATGTGATAATTTTCTATGTGCCTGTATATATTGTTTTGTATGGGGAGAATTCAGAAATGGTGTCTCAGTTTGAATTGCTATAAACTGCTAGCATTCTGCTTGGGCCAGGAATGATTAAGTGATCTGTAATCAGTATAGATAAACTAATAACAACTCAGATACTTGGATTTGGAGAGAAGCTGCTCCACCCCTTTCCTATATAGCATCTTTATAATCCAAATTCCTATACTGTATAGCAAAATCTGTACACATTTTCCTCAAGCATTTTGTTGTGGCAGGAGGGAATTTCTAGCAGGAAATAGTGCAGGATGAAGCATTAAGCCCAGCTCCCATGAGGCACTAGCCTTCTGTTATTAATATATTTATTTTAAATAATCAAGTTTGGGACATCCTGAGCACAGTCTGGCTCTCAGTCTGTTGGATTTCAAAAGATACCGACTTGTTTATCAGGGTAGAATGGGTAGGCAACTCACTTTAACTTAAAATAGGTCTAAGACGATGTATCACTTTTTGGCAATCTTTTCAAGAAAGCATTCCATAGGCAATACAGTATATAAACAGTCAAAATAGGGAGAAACTTGCTTGTAATTTTATTTAGGTTTACTTATTAAACATCTGAGTCATTCTATCACCTATGCTAGTATTTCCAACATCGTGCCCTGCAGATGTGCTAGCTAGATGATCAACAGGGAATTATAATCCAACATATCTGGATTGGAGGAAAGAATTTCAAAATGCCAGTCCATAAGATGAGCATAATACAATTTAATATGAATTATTTATACTGTATTACATAAATTATATGTAACAATTAAATTGAATATTATATATCTATTTTAAGTAATATACCTCAGCAAAAATAACCATCATCTATTTCGGAATGGTCCATATTTTATCATAAAGCAAAAGGGATTTTCGCTGCAAAAAGAGCAATATACAGAATACAACAATGGCATAACAGTATATGTACTTTATCAATAAGCGTATAGCATGGTAGTATATTTTTTTCCTCTGACATTTTCGTTCACGAAGTTTTCCTTGAGAGTCTTGCCCCAGGCTATTTCTATAGAGAAGGGACCCATGCTCACCTCAAGATCAAGACAGCTTATACACGTACGCACTTCACCCAAGCCTGCTGACAACATGGAAAGCAGAAATGGTGTGTGTCCTTGTACCAACCTTTGGGTGACCTTTCAGGGACATTCTGGGAGCTATTGGAAAGAATTTCTCATTGTGTTGTCTCGGAGTTTCCAAGGAATTAGTCAGCAGGCTGGAATCGGGCTGCTTCCCCCTCCCCACCAGTCTTGGAGCTGGACCAGTTTGAGGGAAATGTTGCTAGGGTGACAGCAAGTTGTGATGGATGGACTGAACGTGGCTGCAGAGTGGCAGGGCCGCTGGTCAGTTAGCCAGGCCTGTGTTTATAAGAAGGAAGAGGCTGTTTCCTGGAGTGAACATAATGCAGCTCTAAAAATGGCAGGGGAAATACATCATGTATGGGGAGGGCTGCTGGGCAGCTGAAGACTGGAGCAAGCTTTCAGGTCAAGGTGCCTCTGACAGGCTTTTTTAATAGGCTGTTTGCGTGAGAGTTTGCTGCTGTTTCTCTCCGTTTCTGCCTTCCTGATGGCAGCAAAGGCTGAGCCAAGATTCAGGGAGGGCCTTTTCTAAATTGCTTCTTTCCAGGGCTGGCTGATTTATTCAGAAGATAAATAACCAATAATGTCTATTGTTTAATGCTTCTTGGTGACACTACCTCCCCAGAGTATTGGTCTTTGGTCTTATCCCATTGCAAATGCAGAATCTGAGACTTGATACGGTGGACAGAGTTCAACCGTCAAGCCAAATATAACATGAATTTTGCTTTGAAGGGGACAAACACTGCATTGCCCTCCCCTTCTCTGTCTCTACTTTGGTTAAGCCAGCTCAGTAGGCATAAACTATTCTGCATCGTATAGTGTTGTACTACATCAAGTATCTGTCCACGCTCTTAATTATAAAAGCACAAGACACACATAAATAGCTATTATCTGAGACCACAAAGTGACTAATTAATTCACTATTTCCTTTTTAGAATAGAGAAGAATGGAATTATAGGGCTGGAAGGGACCTTGGAAGTCTTCTAGTCCAACTCTTTGCCCAAGGAGGAAACCTTATACCAACTCAGACAAAGGGTTGTCCAAGCTTTTCTTGAAAGCTTCCTGTGATGGGGGACCTAAAACTCCAGTAGGCAAGCTGTTCCTCTGATGGTTTTCACTGTAAGGAAATGTCTTTTTAGTTCCAGGTTGGATCTCTCTTTAATGAGATTTGACATACTCAGTTTCCTTAACCATTGATGTAGGATTTAACCCCCAGATCTTTTGTCATCTTTGTTGAGCTTCTCAGCACTCTTTCTAGGGCCAAAACATCTTTTTTCTTTTGTATCTTGGTGACCAGAATTCAACACAGTATTCCAAGTATGGCCTCATTAGTGGAGTATAAAGTGATACTATCACGTCTTATAATCTTGAGGCTATCCCTTTCTTGACGGGGGCAGCATTGCATGTTAAAATCTAAGTACTTTAAAGATTTCTAAAAATTGATTCTGTTAGATTCTTGGATAATAGATTTAATAGCTTCCAGAATGTTTCTTGAAGTTCAGCTACAGCAGCTAAAGATACATTTACAATCCCAAAATAAACTGACTTCATTTCATCGAGAAATTGATTTATTAGCGTGTGTGGTGATTTGGGGGCATTTCAGGAAACACATTAAGAGCTATTGTACGAGACTCCATTAACACATTTTTCCTCCAGCTACTACACCACTACTGTAATTTATAAAGCAAACTGCTCCAGTAAGATTAAATTGTCCCAAGAAATGCCCCACTTCTGGCTTGAGACTGGGTTTCCTTTTTTGCCTTTCTTATTCTGTGTGGGAATTCTTTGTACAGTATTAGCATTAATTTGCTGCCTTACAACATAGTTTACTCACTTGTTTTCCTAATAGAGCCTTCAAAATTCATAGTTTTACACTGCAACTGTTTTTGCTATAAATTAACTGTCTCAACCTTAAACATGTTGTTGATACTCAATATATCCTTTCCTCATTTATTAACTTGCTTTCTCCAATCATTCTGCTGCAAGCTACAGTTAATGTTATTTGACATCTATGTTTAGAGAATTGAGTGAAGGTAGAATTTCTGCTAAACTTTTGTTTGGGTTGAGAATAGTGAGGAGGAAAGAGAGCAATTACAATACCTTCTTCTGCACATCTACTAGGATGATTCCCTTATTTATTAATTCCTGTTATTTGTTTATACTGAAAGCATTATCCCACTTCAATGAATATATGTACAAACATACACACATACACAGAAATGTATTTTATCTAGGAAGGAAACGTAGCAATTTTGAACAGTCTATCACTCACTATTTGGTAGAATCCAATTGATCTCTTCTCTCCTTCCAGCCAGTTAACCTTTTAAACTTTTTAAGGGGAATCTTTTAAGGGACATGACCACTGCGGAATGGAACAACTCATCATGGCCAAGTCTATGCGGAGGGGTTGGCATGGATGGATCGGCACAGCTGGATCACTGCTTGACTTCATTCTGCCTCTTTGTGTCATTTTTACTACTAACTATAAATTGCACAGCCAGATTTTGACTTATCTTAAAATAAAATATCGATATATATTTACGATATATGTAAATTAGAACCAAGTTCAGCAAATAAATGTTAGGTAGTACCACTGTAACATCATTACAATTAACATTCATTCATTGATTTTATAGCATTTCCTTTGAGAAGAAGTGCAGTATGTAACTACAGTGCTACTATTACTGATAATTCTACCTGTTCAATAGCCTAATTCTGTGCATGTAAAATTGGATGGTCCATCTTTGTTTAGTTGGACTTAACAAAAAATAAGCATAGGCTCGTAGTACTAAATTTAAGAAATCCACCTTGTTCTATAAATTGGCTTTTGATTCATCTTGTGATTTTCTGCACTCATTATGCTATTCCATTGGGAATTAGACATACAAAATGCTATCTGAATTTCCATTGTTTGGCTACAAATTTTCAAGGAAGCAGTGCTACTCAACAAAAAACATGCTACGATATGTCTATCAAGATTTCTGCTGTTATATAGCACCATCAGAGAAATATTCATTTTGAGTATCAAATTCAACCTCATGTCAGAATGCCTTGTTTGGGAGAATTGACTCAATCATAGGCTAAGTACCATACGATTTGAGCAAGGATCATCTTGATTTGCTTAGTTTGTTTCTGAATGTTTTTCTTACCCTGCATTTTAGAACAGTTTACAGAGAAGCAGAATTAAAAGATAATGGCTGATGGGGTCAGAAGAAGACCTTATCCCTGTTCTGTCTATCTCTTGGCTCTCTTAGTTTCAGTTTTATTATTTATTATTTATTTTCAATAACATTTTAAATTGTGTAATTTTAATGCATTAATATTTTAATTATTTTTTACTTGTTTTATAGCTTGTAAGCTGCCTAGAGTCTGTTTGTAGAGGAAATCAGCAGTATAAAAATTTAATTAATTAATACACACACACATACACACACTTTACTGATACTGGTCATTCATAAAATGGAACACTTTTCATTTTAAAAATGGTTTGTAAACTATCACTGTTAAGAAAATAATTATTTTCACTGTTTGAATATTATTTTTAAATTCACTATTTATCATCACTGCTTCCTCCCCTATGTGCATGTGTGTGTTTGTGGGTATGAGTGCTATGTGTGACCTCATCTGAGAATATGTGCATTCCAGAATTTTTTAAGCTACCTCTGTTATTTTAAAACATTTACTATTATAATGATTCTACCTTCTTGAGATTCCAACCTAGGTATAGTATTCAGTCTTTTGTTAGTAACAGAATTAAGTTTGGGTCACTATAAATATTTTGATCAGAGCTGTAATGTTTTCCCTGCTCCCAAATCTGTCACTGTCATGTTGCTACCCATAGGGGCTGCCTATTCTTATCACGAATCTTTGATTTGAACTTCTGGTCAGATTCCTTATAGCAAGTTATATTTTCATCCAGAGCCACACTTGTCCCTGTAACATTTTAACATAAATACAAATAGAATAAACAAAAGACTGTATTGCAGATGGAAACTGTTTAGAGACTCCATGCATTCTGACCAGGATTGTTTTATTTAGTTTGTGTAACTTTGGTTAATCTATATCCCCTGCTATAATCTCAGATTCTGAACAGTTTTGGAGGCCTTCTGCACTTCCTACTGTCCTGTCAAAAGCTCAGTTAAAGAACTAGTCTCCTCTGAGTCAGGTGTGAGACCTGGTGACGCCATATCCACCTTGTTGCTTTCTTGGCAACAATACGGGCTATACTGACAGAAGGAGTTACTACGACAGCAGTGCACAGGTTTTTCTTTATAAATTGTCTTGGCTGCCAATGAAAATAGTTGTGCTTCCACCCCCCTCCCCAGTGGTAAGTATTACTAGCCTGCAGATATTCTCCTGGAACATGGTAGATATCAGTGAGCAAAATTGAGTAATAAGAATGGGGCATGACTCTGCCTGTTCGGGATTGTAGCCTGGAGGGTGCTGTCCTGTGGCAGAATGAGATGTTGGGTTTGCTCACATTCTCCTGTCAATCTCTACCAGCGATTGGCCCGAAGCAGCCTCTTGTTTCAGTAGACAAAGGGAAGACATGGGTGTTTCCTTCACAAGGATGAAGCATGCTGAGTGAAACTCTAGGAATGAAACTGAGTCACGCATTATTTATTTATTTACTTATTTAAAACATTCATATAGCTGTCCATCTGCTACTGAACTCTGGGCGGCTCCCAACTATATAATAGTATCATCATACTATAAATACATACATATCTATTAAAACCACAAATAGTAAAAAAAAAACCTGACATCATAATAAACCTTAACAAGCAACCCATCACAAAAATACTGATCAGTCTCACTCTACCCCAGCTGCAGACCCTGTAGTAGAGCCTCAGCCCCACCTGCAAGAGGCTTTTGAAAGTGGATCCCAATAGCAGGGAAGTTGAAGTGTAAAGTTAATTGGATAAAGAGAGTTTTGCCTTCTGATAGTATGCTAATAGTCTTCTTCTGCCTTTTGAAGTTGCAACAGTCATAGCAATTCTGGCACAGCTTCTCTGATGATTCTCCTAAAATGTTTTCCTTCCCAGTATTCTTTCTGGAGCAGAATGTGACATAGAAACAATCTATCTCTGTTACTGTAATCAAAATAATCTTCTTCTTTTCATGAACTTTGTGCAGGGATATAATTTGTATTAATTTGTATGGAGGAGTTAAACAGTAAAATTTATGCCACTGCAAATAGTGTCCAGTTTGTTGCATGTAGGGCAAGCTTCCAACTGGACTGGTTTTTTTTTAATGTACTATCATCATCAATAGCAGTAACATTTTTTAAAAAGGAAAATGGAAAAGGAAAGCTTTTTCTGCCCTGTTCAACCCCTTAGGAACATCATGCACCACCCCAGGTGAGATTGGCCTAAATGCTCAAGGCCCTCATAACATGATTTTGCCAACAAGTTTGAGAATCTTATAGTAAGTCACTGTATGAGTGTGCTGTCCAGCCAGTGTATGGGAATTGGATAGTTAGGTAGCTATTGTGAGCTGTTCCCTTAAGGGAAGACATCATGGTAAATGTAGTTAAGGTATCCTGGGAAATGTAGACCATGTCACGTGACCATATCTGTAATCCTGATTGGTCACTAAATTGATCCTCTGTGGGTTGGGGGAGTTTTCCTCATTCTTGGCTGAACTCATGGACTCGTGGTAACTGTTCTACTTCTCTTGTTACAAGATGGGAGAAAAAGGATAGGAGATAAACCATCTTTTTACCTACAAGACAGATATGCAAAGGATTGGTCATTAAAGAAGAACTTCATCACAAATGTGAGTTATGAGGATACCTGATGAACCAATAAAAGTACTTTGTTATGGATGTTTTGTGGAGTTTATCTACCTGCATCTATACAGGATACAGAATAATGAGAGTTGACTGGAAGTAGTCTTTGCATTCTGTCTTTTATCTATTTTTACCTTGTTTTTATTGTACCTGAAACAGCAATTTAATTTTTTTGTATGCTTTGTTTTATTATGTATGCTTCCCAGAGTCATTATGTGAATGGGTGGCTATACAAATGTATTAATAAACAAACAATCAGCAGCAAAGCAATAAAACTTGGTTTTTAATACCCTCATATCAAAGGGTTTTTCCTTATGTTTGGTTTACACCTGTATTTTCTCTTTGCCCCTTTGCCAATTGATGATATCCACAAGGATAAGAACAGATGACATTGTACTCCACCTTCTGTCCATAGCCTGTTTTCGATTCTGGGCCATCTTAGCCATTCCAAGGGATTAGTCTATAGTGCTTCATTCCAACCTAGCAACATCCCCAGTTCTGACTGGATATATCTGGCAGGCCCCTGCCCCTCCAGTGCAGGTCACTGCCCTGTACAAGCATTACATTCAGGGCTTTTCAGTTATGAATACATGGATACATATAAGAAAAAATAAAAGAAATAGGATAGGGACAGTTGGTACGCTTATGCACGCCCCCTACAGACCTCTTAGGAAAGGGGTGAGGTCAATAGTAGACAGTCTAAGGTTAAAGTTTTTGGGGTTTGGGGAAGAAACCACAGAGTCAGGTAGAGTATTCCAGACATTGACCACTCTGTTGCTGAAATCATATTTCCTGCAATCAAGTTTGGTGCGATTAACCTTGAGTTTGTATCTGTTGTTTGCTCTTGTGTTGTTATGGTTGAAGCTGAAGTATTCATTGACAGGTAGGACATTGCAATGTATGATTTTATATACTATACTTAGATCGGACTGAAGGTGGCATAGTTCTAGGTTTTCTAGGTCTAGAATTTCAAGTCTGGTGGCATAAGGTATTCTGCAATGAGTAGAGGAGTGGAGAACTCTTCTTGTGAAATATTTCTGGACTTTCTCAACTGTGCTAATATCAGATACATAATGTGGGTTCTACTTGGTCTAAAGATAGTTCAGTAAAACCAGTGGCCACATTTCCCTCCCAACTACTCTACCAGCATATCTTCTTTTCACCCTTATATCTTCCCTCCACAGATATGAAAGACAAGAAGCAAGAAAATGGCCTTAGCCCAGACTGAGTGACAACCTGCCTCTGTTGTCAACCCACCATAGATTGGGATTTATTAAACTGGCTTTAGAAATAACTGGGATCAGCACATGAAACAAGAAACTTGCCACTAAGAAATTTGTATTAGACAAACAGCTACTTAATAGGATTAGGACCAAAATTGTTAACATTGTATTAGCACATACATTATTTTTCTGTTTGGGATTTTCTTCAACAGACATCTGGTTCTGTGAAATCCCCGCTCAGATTCAAACATGCAGTTAAAAGTATTATCATGGCTGATAAGCCACACTTCCTGCTTTTCATGGTGGGAAGATAACTCACTGTTTCCCAAGCACAGAAGCACACAGTTTTGTCCTTAACCTACCTGCATAACACCACAAAGGCAACCTCTGCCTCTCTTTTCTTGCTTCACATCAGAAATACTGTTTCTGGCTTCTGCTGGCACAAGCTGTGCTGAACAGTCCATTTGCTGCACCTCATCCCATCTACATAGAAATGCTTAGCTATTGTGTATCGGAGTAGGAATTCCCCTCTTATCCTAGAGACATTTGTCTTGGGGTGTTGGGTTGCTAGACTGAGAAAGAGGTTGGAAATGAAAAAAGGAATAATTTGGGTTTATTTCCAACATAGTAATGCATGGATGACAAGCAGTGGAAGGCTGCTACAGAAAGATGGGAGGTGGAAATAGCATTAGAAAAAAAGAAAATAGCATTAGAAAAAAATACACTATTTAACTATAGATAAGTTCTTAGACAGATTAAGTAAGCGTGGTGCAGGGTATGTTAAGTGAATCGTTCAAACAGAATGTGTTGTACAAAATCCTAGGTATGAGACCTGCATTCTGTCTCTATATTCTGTATCTCTGGAGAAGGATACTTTGGGAGATAGGATTAACCTATAAAATGGACATAATAGCTCCTCTTAATGAGGGATGGGGATAGTTGATTTAAAAAGCTCGTCAAGGCTTCTTCATCTTTAGATATACAGAAAACCTACAGTGAATATGGAACAATCATATCAATGAGAAAGGCTCAAGTGTTCCTTAGCTATACCGTTATGAAGGTGGTATTTTTCTCCTTCTTCCAGCATCATCTAAGGTTAGCCTTGAAAAAAGCCAGGTGATCAGGAGTGACTGGAAAAAGAGACAAGAGAAGCAGGATAAGCCTCATCTATGACAACAACAGATTTCAAAGTGGAATTATTTTCAGCCAACTGTAAAATGGGTAGATAGCTCTTCACTTCAACTATGAGATAGGCCCTAAGCACCTATTTTAAAACGTGTTCTGGCTTAACATCACACATAAAACTTGCATACAGGTGATATTTTTAAATTTGAAGAATTGTGGAAGAATTATGTTTGACATTTGCTGTTCCATTAAACCCTGTATATGTAATGTTAAGGGGAAGGGGGTGGCTAATTATCCAGCACTACCTTTATCCTCTGTGAAAGGTGTATGCTGGTAGAAATATAATTGTCTTTACCACCAAGCAATAAATAATCTCTGGAGCCAGAGCAGACAGACTTGGGGCTGGGATGTATGCTCAGAATGAACTGGGCTTCATCCCAGACATCTGGTGGGTCCCCTTTCCTCACTAATCTTGACATTATCTCCAAACAGTCATCACTTGTTTTCTTTGGCCAGGCATCTTATTTACAGTCCCCATCCTGCTTATGGTTCATGGTTTCATTTTTCTCTTGATGTTTACAGAGATCCTTCCCAAATATTTGTGACGTGATTTTATTAGGGGACTCAGAGAAAATTCAGACAGTCACCATCTGGTTCACCATCTCCCACAACTACCGGCCTTGTAGAACAGGCTTTAATCTTAGTTTGGTAAGGATTTGGCTTCTCCTTATTTTCTGTTAAGATTCATATGGTTGCATACATTCAGAGAAAAATCCATAAGAACAAAGCGTTGGCATTTAGTTTTCTTTGAATTAAAAGAATTTGGTGAGACTTACAGTATCTTATATAATAATTTTGTAACTTAAAATGATATTATGTACCATTTAAGTGATAATTCAAGGTGACAAACATATCCTACACATCTTCATCCTCCTATTTTCCTCATAACAACCTTGTGTGTGAGGGGAGTTGGGCTGAAAGAGAGTGACTGGCCCAAGGCCACCTAGCTGGCTTTCATGGCTAAGGCAGGACTTGAACTCATGGTCTTCCCTTTCCAGCCTTAACCCTAGAGCACTCTGGCTCTCAAATTGATTTAATATGATAATTTTGAATCCCAACTTTTCACCAAATGAATATTGCCTTTAGTAGTATAAATCTGCCTCTCCTGGCAGCACCTAAATTGGATTAGAATGCAAATAATAATAATAATAAGACTCCTGTGCTCAGCAATATGAAAGCAAGAACTATAGGTTTGGTCTCCTAAACCATTCAGTTCTGTGGTCAATCTTCTGAAAGCACAGTTAAGAATCTGTGACAAACTCCTATAACCTTTTTATTTCACCAAGGGATGATAGTGATGAACTTTATTCTGTGATTGAGACAATGCTGAGTCACCGATCTATCACTTGAACAAATGACATTGATAGTTTAGAAATCTCTTAACATTTTAAAAAAAATCAAGCAATAGTTACATCTTTCCTTTTAAAAACATGTGTTTGGTATGGTAGCTTAGACAGATGAAAAAAGCTGTTCTAATTTATCCTTTGACCATAGAGATGTCTGCAGCACCAATCATTCTCAACCAGCCAGCCTAAACCTTAGGAATGCTGTTTCGAGAAAGGAACCAAGATATACCATCTGTTTGAAAAGAAGGAATGGTCAGACTAAGTCTGTAGTCTGAATTTTACCTAATGTCACTTCTTCAGATGCAGATTTTCAGTATTTTTTAATTCTATTTCTGCCTGACAGATGGTAATAATCTGTGATGGGAAACAGAGAGCATGGTTACTTATAATATATGACCAGTCTCTATTAAAGGTGTTGCAAAAAATGATTACAGGGTGCTTTGGAAGTTCAGGATTCCTAAACAAATGTGTTTTCTTTCACACTTCCCATCATTTTGCCATGCATGCAATTCTCTTAAAAGTTATACAACAAATCCTTGATTTGCCGAAGTTCCTTCCTTTTCCAATTTGACTAGCATAATTATAGCTTTGTTCATAACTTAGTTTTTCATATCTGAGCACAGTGTTTTCCAAAGAAAAACATTTTCTAAACCCATGTATTTAAATAGGATTTCAGCATGTGTTTGATTTACTCATTGAAAAGAGTGGGAATTTAAAAAATGCTAAAGCTGTATCTAAACATTAATGTGACTGAAGAATTGACAGGCAGGCCACAATCTATAATTTTTTGAAATTATCTGAATAAAATTACATACTTTATAGCAAGTACATTTAAGTTGACCATATAATTTTAACCCTTGTTTATAAACTGTTTCCTGTTTTGCACCTTTTGCCCTCAACCTAGAAATCGCATTGCACATGCCCACGTTGTATCCACATTGCCTCTGTGGTCACCCCCATTTGCTCAATTTCTCTTCTTGCTGATTTGACATTAGCTCAAAATAAGCATAATGAAGTGGATTTGATAAAGAAATGACAAGCATGCAAGGAATATAATAATAATAATAATAATAATAATAATAATAATAATAATAATAATAATAATAATAATAATAATAATAATAATAATAATAATAATCTCTTCATGTTGGCATTTTTAAAACACCAACATTAATATAAAAATGAGCCCGAAGAAGCAAGATATGTGTGGCAAAGGAGCTGTGGGGATGAACAGTCCTCAGCTTTCAGGGACACGGATAACATTTTCTTGCCAAAAAAGCCTTATTGCACTTGTGAGAATGTGGCAGCCTTAGGGGAAGAACAATGCCAGGGCTTTTGTGTCCAAGCAGGAGTTTATCTCTAGGGATCTCACCAGGTTTCCTGGGTCAGAGAACACCTCTTTGTTTTCCGCAAACACAGGAACAGGCCTCTAAGAAGCCAACCTGCACTCAAAACACTGAACTTCCATGCAATGGCAGAGGTACACTGTACTCACTTCCCCCTGCCCAAAGGGGAAGGGTGAGGAGTTGAATGGAAACCAATGTCATTGTACAGATTAGCTGGTTTCCTTCATTCATTCCCAATCCTGAATATGCACTCTCTCACTCACTGGATTTCTTAAATTTTCAGGGGGCAATATTCTCCCTTAGTGGAAAATTACCCTCAGCTCCATCCTGCAGGACAATTTTCTTGGGGACCTGCAGTTGCACCCGGCTCCCTTTTCTTTCCGTGAATTCTCAGCAGTGGATGTCACTGTAGTATATTAAGGAAGGTTGCAGAACACTTTGAGCACAAAGCATTTCACTCGGAGACGGAGCATCCATTGGTGTAGCACTGCCACATATGAATTCACCCTTGAAGTTCACAGTTAGGGAATAATAGTTCCCTCATGCTGCTTGAACTGGTGAAAAAACTGAAATCCTCTTCTCTCTTGATCAAGTTTGTACAACCTTAAGGCAGTGTTTCTCAAGCTTGGCACCATTTACTGTAAGCTGTGTGTACTTTGATTCACGGAATCCCCCAGCCAGCTTAAGGCAGAAACACTGCCTTAAGGAATTGATTTCCCAAACACTTCTTCCCATACTTTTGGTGATAAAAATACTAGAGTAATATTTAATCATGGTTCCCCCAACTAATTAAGAATCCTTAACCAAAAAGCAGCAACAATTTACTTCAAATATTGAATGAGAATGGGAACTGATTTCAGCTGCTGCCAGAGGCTTGCTACAACAGAATCTTGTACTCCTTATCTGCATCAACCATCTTTATCCTCAGGTTTTTAAAAAAGAAATGTCCCCAGTGTAGCAGGCTCTGTTGCAAGCTTAACTCTATCTTGTTTCCTGCTTCAGCATTTCTAGTAAATAACGGGTGATGCCGTGACACAAATCCCAGTGCTTAAAATGGAATGGCCACCCACTGCCTGATCCCTTAGCTGGGGCAAAACTGTGCTTGTTTGAATTCCTGGATGAGTAAATACTTGGGATGATTCTGCCCAAACTAGGGGAACATTTTTTAAAAAAAAAATATTAAATTGACTGCATCTTTTCTTAACTTCAGCTGACCCTAAAATTCTCTTTCTTCAGCTGCTGACTTGGTGGCATGTAGAGATTCCCTTGCCTGTCCCATAATGTTTAATGTGTTATGGATCAGAGATTTGCCTCCAACTTCTCAATGAAGGAAGAGAAAATAAATTAGGAAATTACACCCTTTCCCACAAGTTCTTTCTCTGGTCAGTGTCTTTCCCTTATCTCCTGCCTATCATTTCACTGTTCTAATGTTAAGTACCACCTGTAAGTACTTCACTTCAGTAAGTACTTTGTTCAAAAGAAAAAACAAGGAAGTCCAGTTGCCTCCTGAAAAAGCACCTTTGGGACAACCATGACCTGGATGACTGAGAATCTCTACAAACTTTTAGCGATACAATTTGGGATGAACACCCTTGGAATGGTGTGGGAGTAGGAATGGATTTCCAGAGGAAAAATTGCAAACTACAGGAACCAGGAGCACCACTCTGAGGACACAGATAGACCTCCAAGTGCTTCAAGGACCCTCTAAAATGATACAAATAACCAGCTGTCTGCAAGGAATATAAATCCTTCCATTCCCCACTATCCTGTCAGAGCTGAAGAAGCTTCTTGGATGGGAAGCGAAATGTCTTCAGATGCCTCCTGAAAAAGCACCTTTGGGACTACCACCTGTAAGATATGCCATAAAATTGTGGCAAAAAAAAGAGATTGACCATTGCATTGAGAAGAGTTCAGTACTGCATATTTACTTGCAAATGTGTATTTCCTGCAGAGCCAATAGAAATGATTTTATGTTCATGGATAAAGGAGAAAAGATCAAGGCAGGAACCTAAGGAGGAAACTTCAGCATTAGCAGCTCCCATTTCCTTGATGTAATTATGTATCTATCCAGTTTCCATCTGGAATAAGCTGTGTGAGTTTAGAATATGGCTCGTATCATGAAGATTGAAATTGGTCTGTCAGTCCTGATGGGGAGAAAAGGCATTTGAGCCAATAAGTAAGAATTAACAGCCATGTTCTAACCTTCACTTTTTATTGCCATTTTGCTTCTCTCTATCACTTTGGAGGCTAGGTTGTAGTCAGGATTCAGCAGAAATATGGGAAAGCAGGGGAGGGCAAGCCTTGGCTTCAAAAGAAGCAGCTCAGCATCATCCTTGTGCTGTCCCAGCCAGTCTATGGGAATTGGATAGTCATTTAGGAATTATGAGCTGTCCCCTTAAGGGAATGCATCATGGTAAATGTAGTTAAAGGTATCCTGGGAAATGTAGTTCATGTCACGTGGCCATATCTGCAACACTCAAAGCACCTGCACCCTGGCCAGACCCGCATTCTTCAACCTCTTTGAGGTGCAACAGGATGAATTGCCCTTCACTGTATCAAACATGCCATGAACCAAGAAGCACAGCGAGGAGGAGAGCTACTGGACTTTGCATAGAATCATTAGATGTAAGTACCCGATTCCCACTACCGCCCGTATTTGAATGTGATGGGATACCGAATGACCGCAGTCAGATCGCAACACCTGAGGTCATAAGTAGCATGCCTCACCTACAGCACCTGGCTCATCACTTCCCCGCTCTAGATCCGGAGGTTGATATCCTACTCTTGCTGGGAAATAATGCCCCACGTGCCTTTCTCTTCTCCGAGTCAGTCAGCGGCCCTGTAGACGGCCCAGTGGCCATCAAATCTCCACTTGGATGGGGGATAGTAGGAATTGTCAGTGATGCCCAGATGCAGGCTCCAACCCAGGCAAATGCTTTAGCACCACCCATTCCAACAACTTTCTGACGCCCTTTAGTGCCATAGAAAACAAGAATGACGTTCCAGCCTAAAAGGCCACCAACAACTACCAGACGTCCACTAAGACAGTGATCCCCAACCTTTTTGATGCCGCGGCCCGGTACCGCATCAGCTGGGCGCTGCGGCCCGGTACCGGCATCAACTGGGTGCCGCCATCTTTTTGACGAAAAAGTGCTTCCGTGACCTCACCGGAAGCACTTTTTCGTCAAAAGATGAGCGGCGCCAGCGCTCCGGTGAGCTTTTTCGGTAGAAATGGCTTTCTACCTGGAAAAGCTCACGAGCGCAGCGCCGCCATCTTTTTGATGAAAAAGCTTCCGGTGAGCTTTCTACCGGAAAAGCTCACCGGAAGCACTTTTTACCAAAAAGATGGCGGCGCCCAGCAACCAGCGGCCCGGTAAGACTTGTTCCAGCTGACCGGTACCGGTCCGCGGACCGGCGGTTGGGGACCCTGCACTAAGACACTCTACACAGGCATATGCCTCCACAACGCCCTTTCCAACAGCTTCCCAATGCCCTTTGACACTCTGGAAGCAAGAGTACCGTTCCAACCCTAGAAGGCCACCAGAAGTGACATCTAGACTTTCACAATTGGTACCTAGAATACCTGTCAACCCTAAAAGGCCTCCAGACATGTCCTCCAGACTTTCACCTTTACCGCCAAGAGTACCTGTACACCCTAAAAGGCTGCCAGAGGTGACCAGCAGTCTTGCACCAAGAGGCTGAACTTGAAGATTGAACCTCAAGCTTTGCATGCTTTTCCTTGTTTGATGCTTTATTAATGTTTACTGTTTTTTCTTAGTTATATAGCTAACTGTTTACCTTAGTTATATATTTATATGCTATTCAGTTAGCATTACTGTTTACTGCTTATCTTAGTTTATAGTTAAATTTTTTTCTCTTCTCTTAATAGTGGAATTTACAATTCCAGGTGGGGAGTGTGCTGTCCCAGCAAGTCTATGGGAATTGGATAGTCATTTAGGAATTATGAGCTGTCCCCTTAAGGGAATGTATCATGGTAAATGTAGTTAAAGGTATCCTGGGAAATGTAGTTCATATCACGTGGCCACATCTGCAACCCTGATTGGTCACTAAATTGACCCTTGAGGGGTTGAGGGAGGTTTCCTCCATTCTTGCCTGGACTCATGGGCTGATAATAGCTTTCTTTCTATCGCTAGGTGATGGGTTAGGAAATAACCATCTTTTACCTACAAGGCAGATATACAAAGGGATTGGTCATTATAGAAGAACTTCATCACAAACATGAGTTATGAAGGTACCTGATGGACCAATAAATGTTCTTTGTTATGGACGTCTTGTTGAGTTATCTCTTTGCATCTGTACAGTTTATGAATCCACCTCTGTACAAGATACAGAAAAATCCTTCAAAGGGAAAACACAACTCCTGAACTGCAGAAAACAAACCAAATCACTTTTATGGTATGCAGGTAGATTATACAAATTCACCTTCTTTTCCTTAAATAGGAGGAAGCTGAATGTAGGATTAAAATTTGAATGTATGATTTAAAAAGGTATTGAAATAGAAATTTCATTATAAAATGTCAGTGCTGTCATTATCTTTATATATTTATTTTTGCACCTCCTGCAGGGTGCTCAGGACAGCATACATTCACAACATGTCTGAGGTATGTTAACACTGCAAAAGAATAATTGACCAAAGACATTAGAGAAAACTCAATGGATGGTTTTAGTCTGGACTTTTCTAGTTTTAGTCCAATATTCAAACCACTGCACTTACATAAACTCTCCCAGTCGTGGAACTATAGCAGCAATCACCACAATGCTAATCCCAAAGCTGCATCAAAAACCCCAAATATGAAAAGAACTGAAAAAGAGCACTTTGAAAATGTAATCTCTTTTTGGCATGAATGCACCCAGTTGTATTTCTAAGTGAATAGACAGGAAACAGTTGCTATTTTTCCTCACCCTTTTGTTGAAATACATTTTTTCTATACATCAAAAGCCTCAAGAATAAAGAAAACTTATTTATATTAGATATGGCAGATATAGGACCTGTATTAGTTGATGAAACAAAACTTGTGCCTACAGAAAACAGAAGGGATTAGATCAAGTTTTGGAACATATCTATGTGGTGAACAAACTATTCAGCAAATAGATATTGTTAACTTTACAGTGTTCAGAGCCCAATGCTCTGTCAAGGAGATACAGAAACAGAAGAGATTCAAGATGCCCAGAAAACTTGAATGCATTATAAAGGTGGATACCACAGAAATGGATAATCTATTCTTTGGTAAGATGATTGTCATGAAGGATATCACAGGAACCCAGATATAGATATGTATCTATAGATAGGTTTAGGCAAAGCAATGAATGAGTATAAATTTGTAATTGCAGTGCACAGACTTGGGTGCTTTTAAGAAAATTTAAATCTAATGTATAGAAGAAAATTTAAATCTAATGTATAGAAGAACTAATGAATGTTTTTAGGTAGTCTCTTTATCATATTATCTATTATCTATCAGATCAAGTCTAAGATGGCAATACAAAAAAAAGTAGGTAATTTTTTTCATTTTAAGTAGCCAATATGGCAAAGCTGAAGAAATAATTAATTGGCTCCCTATAATAATGTAACAAAGGAGGGGAGGAAATCCTAATGATTGCCTGTGGTTTTCAGCCCTGAAGGCTAGCTGCCTCCAAGCTCCCCATATCTCCTCCATAACAACTTTTGTAAGTCCTGAAGGGTTTGATCCATCATTCCCCTAATTTGATGACAGACATATTTTGAAACTCAACCAGGCTTGCCTGGCAGCTATCATTTCTTCTGTATCTGTCCATTTACTTTCTGGCTTGCCAAATGCTTATATCTGCAATTGTTTTACAACATCCTGCTGTGTCTGCTCCTTTCAGCGTTTTTGCTCATCTGCATTTTTCTCTCACTCAGTGTAGCTCTGACTCTTGTGTACATGTATTGGAACATAAAAACTCTTTGCCTAAAATTCTCATTTCTGCTTCCCTTCCCTGCTGGATCTACTTCCACGTCAACCAGAATCTGTAAATATTTGCATCTTATTATCAATTTTCCCCCTTCGAGATAACTTTCTATAGCAGTTGCTCACATCTCAATGATAATGAAGATGATGGTTCTTCACAAAGTCAGCCAGATGTTTAGACTGGATTTGGCAATTTTGCCTACCTATCGTTTCCCAAGGACTTGGGAAAGGCAGATGTTGACATTTTATGTTGTTGGAGGTATTATTATTGCTGTAATTCATTGCACAGTCAACTAAATGATGATGATGATATTATTATTATTCTATAATTAGATTCACAATCTAAGTAAAAACATAATAATTGAAGTCTTGCCCAAGGGCCGTAAAATTATTAAGGTAATGCCTAAGTATATTATTATAATTTGCACTGTTATATTTGTGATTTTTCAATTGTTCAGTCTTATAGGAAATGAAAACATGAATAGATAAGTGTGTGTATGTGCATGGGCATGGGTATATATCTGTCTATATATCTATCTATCTCTATGTTTCTGGAGATGTGTTCATTTCCCACTTTAATTCTAAAAGGCTCTGACTAATAATTTGGTCTTAATTTTTTAGATTTGCACCAATCTTTTTATTTAGCAGAGTTTTCAATCCATTATTACATTACATTGTTATTACATTGTCTGCAATATAACATGACTGCATAAAGCATATTTAGTGTTGTCTACTTCTTCTGCAAAGCTTATAAAACAGTTGAGCATCAGATGACACTTTCAGATTGATGCTTTCCATCAACAATGCCCAAATGTTTTAGCTCTAAATGTATCCTTGCTTTGTACCAGGCTAGCCCAAATTATTGATATTTGGTGAACCAAATCCACTACCACTCTTATAATAAAAAAAAATGCCCCCCGCAATTAAATCATATTTATAACCCTTTAACAATGCTTCACATATGCCTTTAGCTGACCCTGATATATGTGGAGACAAATTCCCAGTCGGTATAAATGAACACATTAACCTTTTTAAGAATGTATGGTTAACATTAAAGGCTATTGCATATAAATCCTCAAGATTGCTACAGCACCAGAACCAATCCATGGGGTGTTTCTCAAATGATCAGTTTCTCAAATAATCAGTTTTCCTCAAATGATCAGTTTCTGATGAAGTAGATTTCAATTCTCCCCATCTAGTTCTTTTCGTACAAAAAAATATTTTCAGGCAGAGGAATGTAAACATGATGGATGGAGCTTTACTGTCTTCGGATTTCTGGTTCTTGTCCCAGAACAAGAATGCATTAATGAAGACTCTAGGAAAATGGAGACCTCTCTCTCTTTCATCCATACACAACACATGGCTCATAATTGTACTGGTGATTCTGAAGAGATGAGCTGGAATATTGGGAGAATATTTCTGTGAAACCCTCCATTCCTTAGACTCTAAGGCTTAGAGGGAACTTATGGGTAAAGGTTTGGGTTTTTTTTAAGCTTCCAAGATCTCAGAAGGGCAAATGAAAGTGATAAGCACTGGGAATAAATTATACGTAGTTCAGATGATTTTCAAAATAATCTGCATGCACATGCCTCCATGCTGGACGAATGAAGATCTCCAATCTAAACAGGCAAGCACTTAAAATGACCGCAGATTCAGTCAGATGAAAAGGAACTACGAAATAGAAGGAAAGGATAGGAGAACAGTAGCACAGCCTGGTCAACATAGCGCAGTTGGATAGATATGATCCTAAAAAATCTGACTTCTCCAGTTCTGCAAGTGGAAAAAAAATATTAACACTATAAGAATGTTTAACTGTATGCAAAGATAAAGCTCAGAGAGCATCAAGGGCCCTACAACTCAACCCTAAGCTACAAATATTCTCTTCCATCTGAATTCGCTCCAACCATACTTTGGACTCTACTGACTAGACCAATCCCAGGACAGAAACTCAAATCATATTCTGTAGCCAAACAAAACAGTAAATTTTGACCATATTATTATTTCCTAAAAATCAACAAGTAATTAAAATAGATGGCTTATCCAAGTCCAGTCAGTGAAATTTTCACCTGTGTTTACAGCGAAGTCCATTTGTTCTGTTTTTTCAATGTGCAGAATGTTTAAAATCCTGTATAAACATTCTCATAAAAGTACTTATTCTCATCTAAGGTGATCCAAGGGCTCCCCTTTAATCCCACCCACCCCCGTTCTTATTATGTAAAAAACTATAAGTAGCTCTAAAGAGCAAAATGACTCCTTCTGAAACCAGCATGCAGACACCAATTTGGCCACAAATGAGCCTGGCATAAGGCAGACATTTTGATACCCATATATTTGTCCCTAGGAAGATGACACGGCATCACTTTTTGTCATTGTTAGGATTTCTTGTAGTAGTGACATTCTGAATGTTCATGTGCTAATTACAACACTAGGTAAACTTTCTTTCTGTTTGAAGCAGTTATTCCTTGTGAAGCAAAAAGGGGCAAGTTAAAGAGGCAAGCCTCAGACCAATTTGTTAGTGTGTCACTGCCTAGTGCCAGTTTGTTTGTTAATATCCAAATAATAAGCATATAACAATCCATCCCCCGTTGTAATGTCTATCTGGCTATTAGATCAGGGAAGTGAAGATTTCTCAGGTCGCACTGTTATTATTATTAGGATCAGAATATAAATTGACCAAATTCCTCAGGAACTCTGTACTAAATCTCTGACCTATTTTCTCTTATAGAATTGCCTTTCATCTTTAAAATTGCCTGTTTTGTAGTGACCCCGGCCTTAACAGCATAGATGTAGAATAATCTACCTGCTGTACTATACTAGCATAGATGTAGACCTATCTACCTGCTGTAATTGAGGTTTTGTTAGAACTGCTGCAATACAATACTCTCAAAACATCTTGGAGTTAGCTAAAATCTGTTTTTTCTGAGTAGCCAAGTATTACTTGGCTACTCAGAAAAAACAAGTATTACTTGGCTACTCAGAGCATTAGCTTTAATATATTCTGTCCAATTACGTACATGCTTGTTATGGGAGGACTGGATTCCTAATCTGGATGCTTAATGCTTGTTTCTGAATTGTATTACCCATTTTTGTTGTGTTGTAGAGCCATAATGAAGAAAAAATATTATTGTTGAAAGGATCAGTAGAATGTCTACATGTAGATAAGTAGGGGTCTCACTATCTCAAATGACCTTCCAGCATCACAATATCATGTTTCTAAAGGCTTCACTTTATCCGTCATATGGACATGATATTCTTTTCAGTTCAAGCTTGCATATGAATCTTGGGCTAGTATATGCAGGAGAATGAAGAGTTAATGAGGGAGATCTGGATCAACATTTAGAAATCAGCTAATCTGAGAAACATGACCTAAAAAGTTTCTTGACCTGACCTTGGGGCTGAGAATGAAAACAGTCCATCCTTTCCCTAGTCTGGACCTGTCTAAGAGAACAGCTATGATCCGAAGAATGTTAACATGATCAGTCTCTGATGAAACACAGTTGCCCAAGATGATAAGGAGCGCAAGTAATATTGAAGCAAGTTGGCTATGCTATCAGAGTATGGATTATGGGGGATGGGAGGAGGGGGGACAAAGTCCAGGGTTGTTTTTTTAGTAGAAAATCTATACAGTACAACACAATATCAGATTAGATTAACACAGTTGGAAGGGACCTTGTAGGTCATCTCGTCCAACCCCGTAAGCTGGGGACCCTACATCATTTCTGACAAATGGCAGTCCAATCTCTTCTTGAAAGCCTCCAGTGATGAATTGCCATGCTATAATTAACTTAGAACTACTACAACCTAACTGTTCTCCTTCCTCCTTGTAAAAAACCTCAGTCTAGTGTCAGTCTATAATTATCTAACTGTGCCACTAATTAGGACAGGAAACGACTTAGTAAGCATAGGAAACGTTACTGGTAAAAATGCATAGCTCTGCAATTGCTACAGATGTTCTTGAGTAGAACCAACAGATAGGCAGTAAGAACACTGGTCACTTCTTGATCTGGAATCATCACCTATTTCCTTCTGCAACGCCATGACAGCAAACTTGAATGTGCTCAGGAAGAATGACCCTTGCTTTGATACTACAGTATAATGGGTCGGTTCCCTATTTTCTTCCGATTTTGCCTGCACTTTGTTCTCTCATTTGTGGCAAGAGAAGAAAGGCAACCTGAGCTCATTATTCTACCTTTTTCATTGTCATGGGGGAGCTAACTCTGCTTGAGGAACTGGCCCGTGGCTGCTGTTACCATTGATTAACTAACTTTCCCTAAAGTCTCAGGCCGAATGACAGATACAGCAAATGGTTTACTTTTCTAAGGAGCTTAACAAAGTACAGGTGGTCCTTGACATGCAACTATACATTTAGTGTCCGTTCAAAATTACAACAGCAATGAAAAAAGTAATTTATGACCATTTTTCTCACTACAACAATTGCAGCATTCCCATGGTCATGTGATCAAAATTCAGACGCTTGGCAAATGACTCCTATTTATGACTCTTACAGTGTTCTGGGGTCATATGATCACCTTTTGCAACCTTTTGACAGGCAAAGTCAATGGGGAAGCCAGAGTTACTTAACAACCGTAGTACTAACAGTGATTCACTTAACAACTATGCCAAGAAAAGTCATAAAATGGGGCAAAACTTATTATCTTGCATAGCAATAGAATTTTGCAGCTCAGTTGTCAGAATTTTAGGAATGCCCTTATATGTCTAGTACGAGTCATTTTTTTAGAGAAAGGAAGACCCAAAACAGATATATTTACACCCACATCCAACTCTCAAGCCCCTCTACATTCTCCGTGGGGAGTCCTTTTCTCAAAGGCCTCCATGGTGGATGTAAAAACATAAACATGGATCTCTGCAGGGGCCTTGCTTTGGGACAGGGCTATTCAAGGAGTGGGGGAGGAGAGTCTCTCTCACACTTGATTCAGGTGTGTGAGTTTATGTTGAATGGCAGGTCATTTCTCTGCATCAATCATAGTCAAGAGATGAAGGGACAGAGGTGCCTCAAGGCCCCTTTCTACATTTTCTCTTTTTACATACTTTTCCAGGATTGCTTTTGTGTACCTGTTCAAGATTAATGCAGTGGGTGGGGGACCTTGAGGGTGGAGTATTATCTTTCTCTTAGTAAACTGACTCAACAATCATTGCTGATGCTTAAATACTTTTACAGATTTCTTGCTCATTTCTGAGCATAAGAAGAAAAGTTCATTTTTGAAATTTAAACCTTAAAAGTTGGAACTTTTTACATAGCTTTAAAGTCTTACATAATTTGGGATTTGTAGAGAGCATGATCTGTAAATCAGAGAGCTGCAGGTCAGTCAAATACATTGGGTTATGGATATAACCAGCAAAATAAAATAGCTGATACAGGCCAATCCAGTGGAATTTGGATATACCTTTCAACTATTAATATTTTCCTAGCTTTTATTCTGATATATTATGACATAGGTGATTTTGTTTGTTAAGGCTGTGATCTTCAACATACTTTGGAACTCAGCATGACTTGCTAATGAATAAATACACATAGGATTGCAAAATAATGGTGACTGTTTTTTTACAGCACTGCGAATTCTAAGCATTATCTAAACATCTACAAGCAAGAATTTCTTGTACTTGGTTTGCCATAGTCTGCAAATTAATCACTTGATAATGCTGTTTATTTACATGTGCTTATTAGCATCTCTGAAGTTCTCAGAGCAATTTAAAATAAGAAAAGTGGAGCAACAACTACACTAAAACACCATAGAACAAATTTCTAAAATAAAACATCTAAGAACCAGAAAAATTTAGATAAGTAAAATTGCTTTAAGCTGGAAGACAGAGTGCAAGGGGAATATTTGGGATTCAGGATTCAGATGTCAGTACAGAGAAAAGCTTGACTGTAATTATTCTTGTTTTACTTCAGACAAGAGACACTTTGCAACAGCATCTTGGAAGCTGGTGTAAATACCATTGTGATCCATTTATTAGGTATCATTCAAAAAGTTATGGCTAACCATAAAAGACCTTTTCCAGATTTCCTGCCTTGTATTTTAAGAATGATCTGTTTGCATCAAGATTATGCAAGCTCTTAAACTTTCTGTGATAGAAAATCTGTTTAACTCAATTCTTATTTAGAGGTTGCTAAGTCTTGAGCTAAAAAAGTGGTACAGCAGCACCTCCCAGTGGCTACTTTCAAGTAGCTATAATGAGCATAGAAAATTGAAAATGATGTACGTACGTATGTATGTAGGTATGCATGTAAGTATTGTGTATTTATTTCCCATCTTTATTAATTTTACAAGCAATACAAGGCGGTGAACATATTCAATACATCTCCCTCCTCCTATTTTCCCCACAACAATCCTGTGAGTTTGGTTGTTTGGGCTGAGAGCGTGACTGGCCCAGAGTTATCCAGCTGGCTTTCATGGCTAAGGCAGGACTTAATATAAATGCATGTACATTGTTTACATTTGTCTGTTGTGACATTTTAACTGAGCTTTGTAATCTTTAATCAGTTATTATTTGTGTGAGGAATTTTGTCAAAACCTCTGGCTTCAAAAGGTTATTGAGATGTGGGAAGTGATTGGCATGAGCAGGGTTTCAAAAATTTAATTCTTTATGGAGGGTTCACCTAATCTAAAATGTTTCCCCCAACACAAAATTGGAGAAATCCCCCACCCAACTCATAACCTTCAAGAAAGTAATTATTTTGGAGTCCTTCTTGCTCCCTGAGCTTGGTTGTTTGCTTTCAGAGGGGCACTTATGTTGCCTAGTTGAATATTGGAACATCTGCAAACAAACAACCAAGCTCAGGGAATGATAAGGGCTCTACAGTTCAATCCTGAGATACATACATTCTCTTCTATTAAATTCTCTTCTATCAGTTTCAAAGCTCTGTAAATAATGTACCAGAGCAATATCAACATGAGCCAATGCAGAATTATTAAATGCAATAAAATCTAATATATATTGTTACAATGACATTTGCTGTCAACAGCATTACAGTATAATACTCAAATTCTTTACATAATCTTTAAGATTGCCAGTATCCAAACCCACTTTTTAAAAACAAAGGGTATTATCATTTTTATGAACTTTGGAATAAGGAATTAGAAAGCTTATACTCCAGAGTCAATATATTCCTCTTCTGGATCACATTGAACCTATATGCCATTCTAGAAAGGAATAGTAATTTCCAAAGTAAATTCCCCAAATCTAAAGTAATTTTTGATTTATTTCTGGAAACTATCAAACTACCCTAAATATGGAGTGATTCTCCGCCCCCAAAAGGAACAGAATATGCCAGACTTTTCCAGAACGTTCCAGTCTTGAATTGCTGTTTTTCTTTTCTGTGTCCTTCCTTCCATTAATATTTTTTCTTACATAATTAAATTTTACTGTAATAAAATATGTCCAGAAAAGACAGGTAACCAAAGCAGCAATGAAGTTGAGTGAGCTGAAAATGGATTCTATATGTAGTGTGCAAAAGAGCTTAACTATATGCATTTAATTGGCATCAAACCACTTCAGTCATAAATATTTTCATATCATTAATTTGTCATTTGTAAGATATGTCTTCAGTTTTGCAGTTCTTTGCAAAAACTATTTCTTCAAACCCTCATTTTTAGCCCTAAATTGAATCAAAACAGAAATCAGAGAGTGGAGAAAAGCTTTCTTCCTTTCTTTTTGCACCAGGGCTGTTTTCCATTTCTGAAAGGCATGAAACTGATGTTTTGTTGCTTACAGTTTCTTCAGGGGGGCTGGGGGCAACTGCTGAATTTTTTGCTTGCAATGTAAAACATCTGCCAGAAAAACAAAAGTTGCCAACCTTTATTTAAAATCTTCCATCCCTCTTCAGGATGAAGCTAGGTGCAGAAAAACATCATAAATACTGTGTATACTATTGTTCAAATAGAAACAGACATTACAATGCATTGATTCAATATTTATTGGAATAAGTTATTGAGCATTGCCTTGATTTAGGAAGTGATCTGATATAAGAGACTTGTTGTTTAAATTAGTTCTTGAAAGTTACTCATAATCATTTGCAGCCCCCTCCATGGTCTTTCTTAACAAAAGGGCATATACTATATCATCTTTCCTTCCAAATGGCTCAAGAAATGGATTAGAAACCAAGACTGGAAGGAGTCCAAAACAACAGTCTGATTCCCACCAAAGTCTATCTTGGGGGCAGATGGACTTTTATAACGAGGGAAGGGAATCATTTTTAAATGTTTTAAAATCTTCCTTTTTGTTGTTGTTGAAGATATCTGATGATATCATAGGAAGAGAAGTAGATAGCTTCAGTCCTTTTTCACCACCACTGGTGAAAGTTGAGGAGGCTTTTAAAAAATGTTATAAAAATTAATTATTTTCTTTAATTTGTTGCTTTCTCAGAGAAAACAACACTGCCGGTATTCAACAGTTTGCTTTCAGTCATAATATTTGAGGGCTAGTAAAAAAAAAAAAAGCCCAGGCTGGTGAGCAGCATATAGCCTGGTAGATTGTCCATTTCTTTTATTAAGCCCATAATGAAATAGCCAACACTGGACTGTGAAGGACAAGATAAGTGAAGGCCAGAATATCTAGAGAGAAATAGATTATGCCTGGAAGCACAGAAAATGTTAAGTATAGAAGCCTCAGTGTCAGAATAGAAATTCAACTATTTCTGTCCTAAAGATACCTGGAGGCCTTGGTGGAGTAAGCTATAAGCTTAGGAGTCTGAAAGCCATATAATTCATGTTCTCTAGCATCCACTGTACTGAAATCAGGGAGAAGATAGTTCCAATCTGAGCTGATCCAGTCTTATAGTACTGGGGGAGCTCAACTTCTATGTCCTTGGAATGGAGATTAGATGTGTTCAGGATTGCATTATCTCTGTTGCAATCATCAGCTACCAGTAGTTTTAGGTTTTCTCAGCCTCAAACCATATAGGTGGTTACTTATTAGATCTGTATTTCTTTGGATAGATGACATATAGGACATTATTTATGCCATGGTCAGATCATTTACTGGAAAATGTCACATTGTTAGCATCCTTGAGTTCCATAAGCATGGCAGACCAGTTAGGATGAACTTCCCCTGGCACCTGAGGAATCCAGGATATTTATGGGCTCTTGGGGACTTTCATTGACTTGATGGGCAGGACTCTCATGTGCCTGGTCACTGTCTGCAACATGTAGATGGCTAATATTTTAGACAAAATTGCTCTTGAGAAGCCACTCGCAATAGTCAATGTCAGGGTGCCCCTTGGCCTGACAGTGAGCTCCAGGAAATCAAACAGTTCAAGAGATGCCTAGAGCAATAAAAAGTGAAGAATGTATACGACAAAGCTCAAGTACAAGCCCATTTTCAGACTCATACTATGGTGATTAAAAACAGCAAAGGATGCTTATTTCTCTACTCTTATTCCTTCAAAAAATTCTGTTCTGGTGACCCAGTTCAGAGCAATTTGCTCTGCAGGGAAAGAATTGATATGCCAATGCTCCTCAGGTTGCTAGGATATGCTTCTTAGCAGATAAAATAATTTATATTCATTTGAGTTTGAATGATTCGGGTAATATTTTATTAAGTTATCTGGGATTACAACATTAAAATAATTTCATATGGTTCTCTGTAATATAATCTGCCTGTTGCACAAGGATCCAGAGAAGGGATGCAGATGATGTAATTCCACAAGATAATGTAATCTCAAAAGCAGACCTTTCATTGGATGCCCCCTTGCCTTGAAACACTTGCCTGGAGGTTCAACTGGCACCTTATTTACTTTCTAATGAGCTGTTAAAGAGTATTTTGTTTCAATGGACATTTGAGTTATCATTTCCAAGATGGTTCTGTTAGATTGACCTATTGACCTCACCCCTTTCCTAAGAGGTCTGTAGGGGGCGTGCATAAGCGCACCAACGTGCCTACCGTCCCTGTCCTATTGTTTCTCTTATTCTTCTTTTATTTTTCTTATATGTACCCATTTCATGTATTCACAACTATGTATACACTTATACTTATTATCTTGTAAACAATTGGCAAATCAAATAAATAAAAATAAAAATAAATAGATGCAGAGGTTCTCAAAGTCGGTAATTTTAAGCCAAGTTTGAGAAACACTGTATTAGACTAGTTGGATGTGTTTCAAACAAAGACAAGAGTTGAACTCCATGCCCTTTCCTGATGTGAGGATTGCTGGCACTGACAATTCAGTTGCAACCTATTTTTTGCCTTCTGCTCAGATAGTGAACTTGGCCTCATCTGTGGAGATTCTCAGTTTTCATCATTCATCATTATTTTCATCATTCATTATCACAACTGATGGGGTTTGTTGGATGAGAAACGAAACGTTGTTTTTCTTCCTCAAGGAAAAAACAGTCGTTGCCGGTTTAAAAAAAAGAAAAAGCACTTTTGAGTGGGCTCGTTTCCCTCACGAAAATTCTCTTCTTCAGAGAAAAGCGACAGCTACATCCTAGCTCTTGGAGAGAGGGCCTCCCGCTCCCCCTCCACAGGAATGCACACGACACTACCAGCCCGTCATCCGGGTCACGCGCGTTCACCCAGCCAGCCAATCGGCAGCGCAACGCAGCCAGTCTCGCCCCGCCCACAGTTGCGTAACCATTCTTTTTACACAATTTAGGGGACGCCGATTGGCTGCACCTCCCACTTCCATTCTTTGCAACCATTGGATTAGCGGAGCCGGCGGCCGGCAGGCTGAAATCGCGGGCGATTCGCTGAACGGGCTCGCCCGCCCCGCCCCGCCGCCTCGAGAGCCGCGGCCTGATTGGTGGGTGCCTGCCCTTGCCTGCCAAGGTGGAAGAGCAAGGCAGGTGCGGATTGGCGGGCGGCTCTCTCCGCTCCCGCCGGTGAAGGTGAAAGTCTCCTCCAGGCGGGCAGCGGATTTGCACTTGTTGGGATCTGCAGCTGTTGCTGTTGCTGGCTGCTTGGGACCCCTCCGCCATGGCTCCCGGAGCAGGATCCGTCTTTGCCGCCGTTCCTCAAGCCGCCCCGGTGGCGGTTTTCCAGCTCACGGAAGATTTCCGCGCTGACGAGGATCCTCGCAAGGTCAATCTCGGAGTGGGAGGTGAGAGAGTGAAGGCGGGGAGGAGAAGAGCGCGCCTGCCTCTCTCCTGCCCTCCAGTCGCGTTTTTCACTTTAGGCAACCACGGGCTCGGGCCCCTCGCGGAGCCCTGGGATCCAGGATCCCCTCTCCGAATTTCCGACGGGGCCCTGCTGGGCTTTGGTCGGCTTTAAATGAGGCAGACAGACCGATATAGGCGTTCTTGGCAGCCTCATTTCTGTGCGTCTTAAGAAGAGGCGACGGCTAAACTCCATCTGTTTGGTTCTTTACACCAGGGGTCTCCAACCTTGGCAACTTTAAGCCTGGAGGACTTCAACTCCCACAATTCCCCAGCCAGCAAAGCTGGCTGGGGAATTGTGGGAGTTGAAGTCCTCCAGGCTTAAAGTTGCCAAGGTTGGAGACCCCTGCTTTACACCGAACAGGCATTGATATTGTGACCTGAAGCCCTTGATTTTTCATGTGCAGATATATTCCTCTTCTGTGTGAAAAATAATTAGTACAGTAATAGAATACAAGTAGTCCTCGACTTAGAACAGTTCATTTAGTGACATTCAAAGTTACAGTGGCACTGAAAAAAAGTGAGTGATGACCATTTTTCACACAACCGTATGCGAGCATCCCCATGGTCACGTGATCAAAATTCAGACTCTTGGTGACTGACTGTCACAGCCAATGACGGTTGCATTATCCTGGGGTCATGTTGGCCCCCTTTTATGACCTTCTGACAAGCAACGTCAATGGGGTAAGCCAGGTTAACTTAACAACTGTGTTGCTACCGTAATTTTGACAACTGCAGTGATTCACTTCAGCGTGGCAAGAAAAGTCGTAAAATAGGGCAAAATTCACCTAGCTACAGAAATTTTGGGCTCACTGGTGGTTATAATTCGAAGACTTACGTTATGTTGTGTTTTGTGTATGTGGGTGCTTTTAAGTCACTGCTGGACAACTTGTGGTTTTCTTCACAAGATTTTAGGAAGGGATTTGCCATTGCCTCCTTCCTAGGACTTCAGAGAGAGACAGAGAGAGAGAGAGAGACTGGCCCAATGGCACTCCACTGGTTTTCTATCTAAGACAGGGCCAGTTAAAGTGCTTCAATTCCTATACCTAAAAGGGCTCTTGTAGTATACTGGAGTTAGATAATGATTGATCCAGATAATTAGAATCCAAAGTACTTAAACTGATGACTCTTGAGGATTAGTGTAATTTCCATTCTTTTTTGTGCCATATTTCTCTGTGGTTTCATTTATGTTGGATTTCCTGACAAATATTAGCAGAGAAGTATTTGCAATGCATTGATTAGAGTTAAAGGATCCTGCAGAATGTGTAATGATTGATCTTTTGTAGACTTTAACAAGCTGTGATCACAGAGGGCAGTATGAGTGTCCTTTGCTTTATAAAGGACATCCAAAATTAGAGTCTACCCAATGCCTGCGCTAATTCTCAAGGCACAATCTCATGGCTCTTAATGATGAAAACCTATGCATTTTGGCATGATCTTCCATGCAAATTTTTTTATTCTTTTTTTAAACAAATTTTATTCAGTTTTTCCAAAACAACATAAAAAAAGCTCTTTTCAGTGTACAACATAATTTCGAGTCACCACTTTTACATGCAAATATGACAGTAATTATATATTCATTTTTACATTCAACTTCCTATCTTATCCATTTTTATCTTAATTCTATTATTACTTCTCCATTTCAACTTTTACATAAGAAAAGGAACGAACAATTTAATTCTGTTAAGTGATATTACTTTCATTCTAAACATCTCAATTCCTTTCATTTTATTTCAAACATATTTCTTAAATATTAACATTTCTTTTAAACATGGACTTTTCCAAAGTACTCTTTTCTCATTTTACCTCTCAGCTTTTACATAAGAAAAGGAACAAACAAATTAATCCTATTCATTAATATTACTTTCATTCTAAACATCTTCTCAGTTCATTTCAATTTATTTCAAATGTATTTCTTAAGCATTAATGTTTCTTTTAAGCGTAGCCTTTTCCAAAGTACTCTTTTCTCATTTAAATTACAAATAGTTCCCATATCTTCATACTTATTCCCTTTTAATTATTTTGTCTGTCAAATTAGCAATTCCATTGCATATTCTTTCCATAAAATCTAAATTAATACAAGCTTTTACACATAAAACAAAACATAAATTTCCCCTCCCCTTTTACTAGTTTGTGGGTGTCACCTCAGTGGTTTAAATATACCTTAATTCCCTCATCTATAATTCCCATTTAAACATCTATTTTACTTAGTTATAGTAATAATCATTCCCTAGAAAAAATAAACTACTTTACCTGTACTTTTCAGTCAGGTTCCGCAATGTATTTTCTCCCTTTACTTCCATAATTTTTTTTATAATATCAAAATAAATAAATAAATAAAGTAAAAGAAAAAAAAACAATCCATTTAACTAATCCTGGTCACTGATATTAATCTCATTTTTAAACCTCATGAATTATTTCAATCATTTCAATTTATATAATAAACATTAACCTTTCTTGTAAAAATAGAAATAAGAACACACATTCATCTTCTAAAAAGATATCAGTGTCCCTCCCTCCTCTCAATAGTCCATATTCTATAATTTATAATTGCAAAGTACATTATTATTACTCCTCATATCAATGCGGAATCCCCCTTTTTAATTCATTAACCATTATCCCTATGTAATCTAGGTAAAGAATTTTTTTCCTTTATTTTGCAATTCCCATATTTCTTTCTTTCCTGTTCCTGTTCTTCATTACCTCTCTTCCCTTTTGTTTTTCCAAATCTTTTCTCTCTCTGATTTATATCCCTCTCTCTATATATATTTTCCTTCCCCCTTTTACTTTTCTGCTCTTTCTATCTTTCCGATTTTTACAGGTATTCTCCATTTTAGTTACTTTCTTGAATCTCCCATTTTTAACCCCCCTTCTTTTTCCTCTTCTTTGTGGTGTTCTTTGTGTTGATTGTTTATTTAAGATGGCTTCTTCTTGAACTAACTCCTCCTTCTCTGAGGTTTCTTCATATTCTTCAATCGCCATTTCCATAGCTTTTAACTCATAGGCAAGTGATTCACCTCTTGCATGTAGTAGTTATTTCAAATTTTAAAGTTCCATTTTTAAATCCCTCAGAGATATCATCGTTGCACACTCTTATATATTATAGTCATTAAAATCCACAAATCAGCTTCTCTTTTTTTTTTCTCCCAGAATTTCTTTATTCTATTGATATTTGCAGTACCACTTATTGTCAGGGATATAATTTGGCTGTGCCACTTGGAAGTGGGTCTTTAAAAAGTTAATCATTAAAGATACAGAATTGTGATTACACTATTGCTTATGCTTTTGAGATGATTTAAATACAGATGTGATCATGGTAGAGCTCTAGCCTGAAATTTGCAGGCATCCTTTATGATTCTTCACTGCTACTTATGTTTAATCAGCAATGTTATGGAGCCTTTTTGAATTCCCTGGATACAGCCAAATATCACCAATGGGGAAAGAGGAAGAGGTTTTGGTAGCTACTGTTATGGTATAGTATGGTATGTGGACTTCTAGTGCCAGATATTCTAACTGGGGTGTGGCTATCGAAGATTTGGGCTGATGTCCAAGTACTGGTTGAGCCAAACTGCAGGGACTTGAGAGATTATTGCCCGAGCCTTGCAGAAACGAGAAAGGAAACTTTGCACCAGAAAATAAAGTCCACATTGAATAGGCAGGTCAGTTCTTCGTTAAAAAGTAGTTTTTGCCCCTATATTAGACCTGCATATGTTCTTTCACCCTTTTGTTGATCATTATAGAATAGCTGAAAACTCATTCCAAAATTTTTTGCTTTAATGAAATTCTTTAGTTCACTTTGTACTAATGTTCCCAATATTTCTCAACTGTTGTTACTTGCTCCATTGTGCATTCTTTGATTTTAATCTGTTTCTAGCAATCAAGACATTTCTTTCTGACTTACAGTTTTTTGCCCCAAAGCTCCTATTCAGTTATAAACTTCAGAGCTCCCCAAATCTCTTATTTGTAACAGTCAGACTAACAATTTGATAGTCTCCATGAAAATTAAAATTTTAATTTAATCTAAATAAAAAAAATATTTTAATGTCTCTCCAAATAGAGTGTGGAACGGGTCCTGCATTGATGTTAGTTGTACATGATGGCAACTATTCTTCAAAGGTTTTAAAGTGAAACCAACAATCTAGAATAGATTCTCTCTCACTTACCCCCACCATTTATTGTTGTTGTTATTGTTATTGTTATTATTCCTTGCATTTGCTATTCTCTCGTTCAGCTTATCGCACAAATGAAGGACAGCCATGGGTATTGCCAGTTGTCCGAAAAGTGGAAATGATGATTGCCAAGAATGCCGATTTGAATCATGAATATCTACCTATTCTGGGTTTGCCAGATTTCCGTACCAATTCCTCACGAATTGCACTAGGAGAGGATAGCCCAGCCATCAAAGAGAACAGGGTAAGCATGAGGCTGGAAAAGAAAATTTTGTTGCCAATCATCATTGGCCTCTTAAAGATCTGTGAAGTGTTGGTTCATCAACTACCCAGCCCAGCTACATTTTTTGACACAACTGAATCATCATACAGCTGCCAAACAAAAAAAAAAAAATAACAATTTTTAATGAAACAATTCTATTGATCTTAGAGAATAAATTCTAAAAACACATTTTTGAGAGAAATGCACTATGTAGTTGAAACAAGTAATTTTACCTGTTTTGGATGATATGGATCACTTAGGTCAAGAAATTGGACAAACCGAAACATTTGGAGATAAGAAGGATGGACAGAGTGATGTGTTATATTTGAAGTAGAATTTGTGCAATTTGATTGGATGGAACCATTTGGAGAGAGCAGAGATCCCACGGTGTCAGATCTTATGCTAATTTGGATGCCAATTTGAAAGGAAGGGTGAATGGTCCCCTTACGACTCAGTATTTCTTTCCCTCTATTCCAGGTGGGAGGTGTCCAATCCTTGGGGGGCACTGGAGCTCTCCGTATTGGAGCAGAGTTTTTGAGACGATGGTATAATGGAACCAACAACACAGCTACCCCTGTCTATATTTCTGATCCTTCCTGGGGTAAGTGCAGAGAGCTGCTAATATTTTTGATCTGGAGTGGAGCAAAAAGGGGGAAAAAAATTCTGATTTCTCCAAAGTGATGTATCCAGATGCTTGGACTTCAGCTCTCATGATTTCCAGCACAGCCTTTGTTCATTGCTGGGATTTGGAAACGCTACCCTCTTAATATAGACCACATAAGGCAGGAGTGTCAAACTCCTGTAGCGTCATGTGACATACCAGGACTTTTTTCCCCTTCACTAAACCGGGCGGGGGGCAGAGCCAGCATGTGATGCATCCGGCCAAGCAGCCGTGAGTTTGACACCCCTGACATAAGGCAAATTTAGCTTGAACCTTCTTTTTCCATAGAAAACCATAAATCTGTCTTTACGGATGCTGGCTTCAAGGACATCCGGAACTATCGCTACTGGGATGCAGCAAATAGGGGTCTGGACATTCAAGGATTCCTTTCTGATTTGGAGGTGCGTCAGGTTATCCTATAGGTTGGGGGCAATTAGATAGCAATATGAAAAAGAACACCAGATAAGGCTGGGCAATAGGCATGGGAGAGAGCACCTTTCTGTGTAGATCATTTGTAATAGCTGCACATTCTAGAGGTCAATGCAGCATTATTACACTGAATTGTTCCAGAATCGCTAAACTGAACAGTTGCCAGACAGATGGTCATCATCTTTTACTTGCTTCATTTCGCTCAGGATTCTCTTCTACGTGTATGAACTGCAAAGGGCTGGAAGCAGAACCTGTGTGTGTATAGTACTATTGAAGCATTTTTAAACTATATTTCTTCATGCTCCCAATCAATGATCCCCCAAAAAATCTATGGTAAATTTCAGAATTCTGCTGAAAAAGAGACTGAATAATCTTGACCCAGGGAAATGCTAAAATACATTTTGGTTTTTATTCTTTCTTAATAATCTTCTGAATTGTATAAACGTTAGAAGATTTTTCACTTATGAGAAAGATGTTAATACCGCTATACTACCTGCAAGATTGCACGGAAACCTTTTTATGCTTGACTTTCAGCAACTTTAGTTAACTCCAGTTCTTTTGCTTTCTTTTTCCAGAGTGCTCCAGAGTTTTCCATTTTCATTCTACATGCGTGCGCTCATAACCCCACTGGCACAGACCCCACTCAGGAGCAGTGGAAACGAATTGCTGCTGTTATGAAGGTACTGACTCTTCTGATACTACTAAAAAATAGATGCATTTTATGTTCCAAATTATTGTCATGCTTCTTGATGCAAAGGAATCCCAGTACAAAGAGCTACTATGTGAAGATTCGTTTCCCAGGAGGCAATTGAGGATACTGTGGAGCTGGCCTAAAGCTTACATCTCTCTCACTGTTCCATTCTTACAGCGCCGATTCCTATTCCCATTCTTTGACTCTGCCTACCAAGGCTTTGCCTCTGGTTGCCTGGATAAAGATGCCTGGGCTGTACGTTTGTTTGTATCGGAGGGCTTTGAACTCTTCTGTGCCCAATCCTTCTCCAAAAATTTTGGCTTGTACAGTGAGTATTCATGGGATGTTACTCAATTGGAAGATTGGGGAGGGGGCGGCTTTGTATTTTTATGTTACGTTAATCTATGAGCCACTTTGGGGCAATTCCTTTGGAATACAAGTTATACAGATCTACTGATATGAGAAGAGCAGGGCTGGTTTCTCAGTTCATGGTTGCCATTTTCCTTTTTCCTCAGATGAGCGAGTGGGAAATCTGTCCGTTGTGGCAAAGGATGCAGATAACGTGAAGCGTGCCCTATCACAGATGGAAAAGATTGTCCGTACTACTTGGTCTAACCCACCATCTCAAGGAGCACGAATTGTGGCTACAACACTCTCCACACCAGAGCTTTTTGCTGAGTGGTAAGAACAGAGCAGCACTTGTTTGCCGAGCAGTAAGAACAACGTAACAAAAAGTAGCCATTAAATCTGAAGTTATTCTTATCAATCACATTCTGTGGCAGGAAGGACAATGTGAAGACAATGGCAAATCGGGTCTTGCAGATGCGGGCAGAACTCCGGTCTCGGCTTGAGGCTCTGGACACACCAGGCACTTGGCATCACATTACAGAGCAGATTGGCATGTTTAGCTTTACTGGCCTCAACAGTGAGTACAATGGGACAAATGGATGGGGTAGGTGATTAAGGGTGCCAAGGAGGAAAAACTGTATTCAACTGTGACCTTAAGGAAGATGGGAGAAGTGCTGAGTCCTGGGAAAATATAAAGCACGGAAAAGTGATTCAGAACACTCCTCTATTGACCTTGTTGCTCTTAAAAATGAAGGTTTTGGAAAGGATTTCCAGTCCTTCTGAATCAAGGGACTGTCCCTGAGACATTTGCTTCTCAACCAGGCTTAATTTGAAGAGTTGGCAAAAGGTTTTATATTTTTACCCTGAATTGTCATGCCTCTAACCACACTATTAGTTTAGCCTTGTCGTCCGTTTTGAAGAGAGTTCATAACAGGCTTATGTTTCACTTGGTGGATGTTGACTATATTTTCTCTGCATGACTTTATTTCTCATTGACCAAATCAAGTGTTGACAGTGTATAGTAAAAAAAAAAAAAAAAAAGGAGGGGGGGAACTTCTCAGCTTACCTTTTATATCCTATCTTGTGGGTGCTTCTAGGTCAAATATGAAAGTTGCTTGAGATTTCTGGTGAGAACTCCTGATATTTTGTCTTTTTCCTTTCCAGTTAAGCAAGTACAATACCTGATCAAGGAGAAACACATCTACCTGATGGCCAGTGGCCGTATCAACATGTGTGGTTTGACCACAAAAAACCTGGATTATGTCGCTAAGTCCATCTATGAAGCAGTCACCAAAATCTAGGAAATCTGAAATTGGGCATTGCATATATGTCACTTCCATAGTATTTTAATTGTTTTTAAGACACAAGCTATCACGGTGAGGGGGAATTTATGCACAAGAATAGCCAAGGCGGTTGAGAAAAAAGCACCACTTAATTTTCCCCCATTACCATTTTTATGCTTCAAATCCTCTTTCCTATCCGAAACTGCTCATTGTGAATATGAGAAAGAGAGAAAATATTGTTATATTTCCATTTGTATGGAAAATTACCTGGAGGAGAATTAATAATTATATACATGCAAAAAAATAATAATCAAGGAATCCTCTAAATCATTTTGTCTCCTCCTAACTTTACTAGATTCCAAATCAGTCTTTGGATTTGAGAGATTAAAAACAAAAAAGTAGAACTTAACATGCAGTTGTATGCAATAGTTGACCTGACCTTTAATAGCCTGAATAACTGTCTCCTTCCATTTTATCAAGCTGGTAGTCTCATTGTCCTTAATCTTTGTTGCTCAGGAGATGGGACTGCAATTGTCCCAAAAGTGTCTTCTTATGTGTCTGTACCTATGTATCAGTGGGACTGAAACTAAAACGTGTTCCTTCTATAGAAGCTGTCAATTTGCACATTTAGAATTAATAGCAGCTGCTTCTAGAATTGAAGCACACAACCATTTCCTGCTGCTTTGTATGTGTACATTCTGCACTTTATGTAACTGACCCCATCTGACCGGAGCCTGATGAAGCAAAAGGACAGTGCTCCAAGGGTGGATACCAAGATAACTGGTCTAGCAGTTATGGGCTGTGTGGGGGTTTTCAGGAAGCAAGATTGTAATTACTGCTGGCTTTCAGTCTCGCATGAATAAAACTGTAAACCGTAATTGTACCTTATCCCTCAATGCAGAATAAATATTTCTTCATGCAGCTCCCATTTATAAGCCAACATAAATTTAAATATTGTATTTATTTTTAAAGCAGTATCATGATCCTATGATTGACATAAAATAATCTATTGCTTCTTCCTAGGCACTTGAGGACAAAAGACAGGAACATTTTTTTTTGCTTTTTTGTGTTCTCTAATAAACGACCAGAAAACTTATTTCAATGGGTAAATTAATATGCTAAAGTTCCCTTTGAACCCACAAGGCTCTATACCCAAACATACCTTGATTTATCTGAAATGTATTTTCTTTAAGGAAGCCTAACTTGGTGCAAGGTAGCACCAAATCTTATTATATTTACTCTTCCATGGTCTCTATAGGGCTGCCACCATCCTGTTACATCTTAAGGTCATGATTCTTTTCACATCATAATCACACTAAGTCATAATGTAGTGGTACCAGATTTGGGGTACAAAAGCCCAGATGAATGCTACAGGGAAGCTTTTCTGCCATTAAATGGAAGTCTAGATTTTTATAATACAGTACAGTACATAGTGGTTTGTTTATTCTTTGGTGTAGTGTATGAAGCTAAATATGCTTTTTCTGCTAGTTTCACTATGCTTCCACAGCTAAACACATTTTTGATAGGTTGTCTTGAAATCAATTAATACATCTAATAATGGTTGTATTTGGAACATGCCACATTTACATTGTCCAGATTCTCGCCGGCATCCAATTTTAAATTATGTAGAATGAGAAACTACATCATTGTTAGAGCTATGTTGCATAGTTGTACTGAAAAGTGGATGAGTTTTTGAGATGGCAAATCTTCAGATAATGAAAAATCACAATAGTAAGGAAACAACCCAAGTGCTACAATTCTACATGAACTTATGTTGATATAATTTATTTTTAATTCAGCATGTTTAAATTATAGGAAAGCAGAGAACTCTTTAAAAAAATAAACAGAAGCAATGGTATCCCGTAGAGGCAGAATAAATCCTTTCTTTTTACTTCACATGCAAATACTGCCTCTCCTCTATTCGAAGAACAATAAAATTGCAGTAAATGTCTCTTCAGAATACCTCTGTGGACCTGCCACTGTTAGATGTGTCTGTCCATGAAATGTTAGTAGAGCCATTTTTGGATCTTTACCAGCTTAAACAGCTGGAAAAATGGACTTCAAAACCTCTTTTAAGCATTCAATGATCTCAATTTTGAGCCTCATCAAGATGCATAAAGGCCACATTTTGGGGGGCATCTCTACTAAAACTTGTGATACATTTTTTTCTTTATCTTTCTCCATCTCTCCTGTATATGCTTTAAGCCAGGGGTGTCCAAGGTTGGACACCCCTGCTTTAAGCTATACATCAAAAGAACCAAATTTAAAACAGGTGCATCTTATTTTTCCCAGAGATCTGATATCAGTTCCTTTTTTGGTCAATTGATCTGAAGTCAGAATATCAGGGTCAAAAGCCCATTTATTAACTGGTTACAAATGACAAGGTGATTTGTACCACGATCTGCACTTCATACCATCAGCCTAAACCCTGCTGGCTCTGTTTAGCAGTATCAATATGTCTAGGGCTGATTTGGGTAATGTATGAACTTGGAGTATATGGTGCGATGTTTTTTGCATACACATGCACTCATTTCTTCTCCTGGACTACACTAATGGAGTGTCCAGCAGGAAAGAAGGCCTGTGTGGCCTCCTCCTTTATATTTTTCTCCAATGATAGTAACTGAGATGGTGAGGACATTGCCCTGCTAAGCTACTTAAAGGAATATTTACACTCCACTGATATACTGTTTTCATTTCCACTTTTTCCTGAGACTTTCTCAGCTCATATTTGCTGATGCCACTTCTGAAGCTTAAGTGGCTGCGGTCTCTTTAACCCTAAAGGTAAGGGGTGGTTAATGTTGGAGAAGCAGGTGCTGTCACATACACATGAATTTGGTCACAGTCGGCTGTCATGCTGCAGACCTGGGAAAAAAAGACAACCGTTAGAACTATGTTTACAAAAAAAGTAGTTTTTCCTGTTCTAATTCATGCAACGGATTGACTTACTAGCCAGAACAGAACTAGTATCTTTCTACATACCATGGGAGAAATTCTAGGGCCTTTTTGGCTCAAGTACAATGCATATTGTTCCTCTTAACAGTCACCTCCAAAAATATGGTTATGATTTGTTACATTAAGTATGCACAAGAAACATTTTTTATCAACCCTTAGGACAGGAAGTTTATAGAAGGTTGAAAGAAAAATAGTGTGTTTAAAAAACTGTTTACATCAGTGTAAACTTGAATCACTAAATAAATGGAAAATGGGAGAATCATTTCTCACAACACTTTCATCTTAAAATGCTTGCAAGTTCACATTTTGTAATCAATATAATGCTTATAAATCCATTCTCTGTGCCTTCCCATCTCTTTCATGTTTAACATTCATAGCAAAAAAGATGAATTAAAAATTAAGCAATTACCGCTGGAATTATTTAATATACCCCAGATTGTAACACCTTAGCAATAATTTGGCCGGGAATATTGTTCAATAGCAATTTCTGGTGACTAGTTTTCTGGTTACTAAGGGATTAAGCATAATGTTAGATATTCATTGATTTATTCCCTATTTGCACTTTTCTTAGTACAAGATTGTAGTTCCATTTAGTACAGTAATGTGGCTTTCCAGATGAATGAAACTTGTTCATTTCTGTCTTAGTATACATATTGTTACTTGTATCATTTGTAAACTTCATCTAACTAATGTTCAGCCCCTCATCCATTTTGTCAACAAGCTCAATGGTATTGAACACAGAGTCATGGTATGAATTGATGCTGGCTGTAATTTGGCTAGCTGACTAGACAGGTAGTGAGTGTGAGGAAGTGGGAACTGAGTTTGTGAGTGGGCCCTGGCTAGAATACATTGGGAAGCTGTGATGGACAATCTTGTGGGCCACTAGCAGTCTACAGTATGGACCAGTTTGGAGATACTGCATAACTTGCTTAATTCAATCATGGTTCCTTATTGTCTGATCTAGCAGCATATGATTATGCTGAGTCCAGGGTAGCCAGCTGGAGGAATAAAAGGTTTCTGAGCTTTTCCTGCC
This sequence comes from Notechis scutatus, assembly GCF_049901735.1. NCBI lineage: Eukaryota > Metazoa > Chordata > Lepidosauria > Squamata > Elapidae > Notechis > Notechis scutatus. The sequence goes on along the minus strand of NC_142012.1, from coordinate 124,505,219 downwards.
TTGTATGCCATAGCCCTGTGCCAGAAAAATACTATTAAAGCTTTACTACATTAATGATCCCTTCCATTTTGGCCAGGGAGTCAGCAGAGGCATTGCTTGGATGCTGGAATGTTTAGGAGATGTTTTCTGTGACTGTCAAACTTTGGCAATGAGTTTTATAATCAAACACTTCGTATTTGGTATAGAAACATAGAAAACTGACAACAGAAAAAGACCCATAGGTCCATCGAGTCAGCCCTTATTATTTTTAATTAATTTTATTTTCATTTATTGTTATAAATTTTATTTATTTTAATTTTTGTTGGTTGATAGATACGTGTTTATCCCAAGCATGTTTAACTTAGTTACTGATGATTTACCTACTACCTTCACTGCAAGTTGGTTCCAAGCTTCCACTACTTTTTCTGTGAAGTAATATTTTCTAATGTTGCTATTGAACTTCCCCCCTATCATTTTGAGGTTTCGACCCCATGTTTTTGTTTTTTGCTTCCTTGGTGGACTAACTGAGCCATGCAAGGCCACTAGTCAGAAGTGATAGTATTATAGGTCCATATGAAATAGTCTGGGGAAGAGCTACGAAAAAATGCAAATGTAATTTCAGTTTAAACTGGTCTCTCTCCTGATATTTAACTGACAGGTTTCTGGGTTCACACAACACATTGGACTAGCAATTATTTAGTGCGTGGATAATTTTGTCGGATAAAGTGTCTATTATGGGCCTGTCTGAAAACATAATCTTTATGTGCTATCTGAAAACAAATAAAAACAAATATAAGTATGGTTCTCTCCAGGTTGGTTTGTTTCGTTATGATTGGCCACATTGTTCTAAAATATTTAGAGTGAGTGACTTAGGAAGTAATTGGTACTGCTAAGAATAGGGCAACACATACTAACCTGTGAGAAAAGCAGAGCCATGTTGCTACTCATGTGATAAGAGATGTGAAGTTAGTATTGTCATCTGAACTTTTCTCACCGTCTGCCGAAGCTTTTCTCCTCCCACCTGCGGTATCAAGCAGCAGTATCAAAGTTGGTAATTACTGTAGAAGGAAAATAACCCTACCTCAAAACTAACAGTTCTAAAAAGGAACACTTTCCAGGTATCCCATTAGTCAGGGGTCGTAACATGCTGACTGGTATATCCTGGATACTTGCGCAATAACAATTAAGTGGGGTGGGGGAGGGCGGTGATTGTACTTGAGCAGCCAAAACTACATTCCATATGCCATGAATTTTATGGGAACAAATGCCTCCCCCAGGACTTTGATATGACTCACTAAGTGTCCAAAGCAACTTCTTTCCTAGGGGTTCCTGAGGAGCACCTGGAGATGTGCTGAGCTCCATTTCCTTGTTTGAGGACTCAGGTTCCAGCCTGACAATATAGTCTTCGTTTTCTGCAATGCAACAATAATCAAAATAAGGCTGGGATTCCTCCTTCCCTCACAGCTCATTGCATTCTTCCTGCCCTACTATTACGTGCTCTTAAATACTTACTCTGCACGCTGATTTCTGGGTGGCCTGTCAACTCCTCCTGGTTGTGGGGGACCCCCTCCATGTGCAGGAACATAGAGTCTGTGGGGCTCTTTATATTCCCTTCTGACTTGCTGGCTGCATGGTATAAAGAGACCTCAGCAGCACCTGTCAGGGCACATATCATCATAAATATATGAAAATATACAAATCTGAATACAAGCAGAGGATATTGTAATAAAATAGTTGGTTTAACTGTTTTGAGCTTGGCCTGATTAGGGCAGGTATAAATTTAAAACAGAGAACTAAAATAATTTTGTACAATAAGACTCCCACAGGCGTCTTTTTACAAAGGCACTCTAGGAAAATGTTTGGTAGTACACCTACCCACAACGCTACTTCTCTCAGTCAAGAGGACAGCAGGACCATCCTTGGGTGTCTGTGGGGTGCCTCTGACTGTGGGAGCCTTTGTGGAGTCACCATCATTGAAAACATCCATGTCGGGGGTCTGAGGAGAGCTATCCATGCGGCTGGCAGTCAGTGCGTTCTGATACTGTTGCCGAGTAATCTAGAAATCAAACAGGAATTGCCAGATAACTGCCTAGTTCTGCAAATTCATTTCTCCAGTGTTTCTAACTTCTACTATGTTTCTGCATATTTTCCCCAATCTGGTGCCACTGAAGAGTGTTGAATGCAAACAACAGATTTTGAGAGATGTTCTGCTACCACAACAAGCCTTTACATCCTGAGTGTAAGGGTGTTTTAACTTCACACATTTCCCTTTTCTTTTTCACTGACTAAAAAAATTGCTGTAAAATTACAAAACCCTGTTTCCATCAGAAGCCTATGTCTTCAGATTTTTTTTTTTTTTGGGGGGGGGGGCTCTATGTGCTTCTATTGTTGCCTTCAGGTTTATATTTCATATTTTCCACAAATCAGGCCTTAAATAAATCCCTTCGTCTCATTTTCCCAACTCTGATTCTTTTTTGCCTCAATTCTATGCAGTTCTCACCTGTGAAGAGCTGTCCTTTCCTTATTTCATCATTTGTATCACACTTTTTGGCAGGATGGGGGCTGCCTTTAAGTCAGTTTTTGACTCCTGGCAACTGCCTGGACTAGTACCTGCTGTTTTCTTGGTATACTTTTCAGAAGTGGCTTGCCCCTGCTTCTTTCCTAGGGCTGACAGAGAATGACTGGCGCAAGGTCACCCAGTTGGCTTTGTGCCTAAGGTGAAACTAGAACTCACAATCTCCCAGTTTCTAGCCCAGTGTCTTAACCACTACACCCTCTACACATTGGTCTCCCCTCGATATCCCTTCTTCTCTGCAACATTATTTATGGTTTACTATTCTGCTCCATAGCAATGTAACTTTCCTCAACACCATACTTGCTTTCAAAATTGCATTGTTTTTGCCTTTTTTTCTCACAGATTTTAAGCAGAGAGTAATTAAAATTCTTAATGAATGGATTAATTTATCCCAAGGTTGTTGAATTCCAGGTCGCATACAACCTGAAATCATTATTCCTTTCATTATTTGGACGGTGCTAATTTTTGCTGTTTAAAAGGCAAGAAAGTAAAGAAAGAAATGTATATGTGCTAATGTCAGATAGAAAAATATAGTTAATTTTATTGGTGTTGAAATGTATAGCACTGCTGAAATGCTATGCTGCTACTGAATACTTTTCTTAAAAATAAAATATTATTTGTAAAATAAGTGAGAATTGTTATCATATGCTGGCCATTTTGCTATAACATCTATGTTTAGTGATTTGATAGAGTAAATTTATAGCACAGCTGGCAATAATGAAGAGTAAAATTATATATTCCCATAACACTTCCCACAATTTTTAGGCTACACGTGTACTCCTCAGAAGCCAAAGGTTTACAAGGATGACTTGCCTCTTCTAAAAGCTTGCTAGAAGCCAAAACTGTATGTGTTACTCTACCGATTTAACCTTCTCCCACCCATTTTTCCTTTATCATTCAATTTTGTCTTGTCTCTTCACAAGTTTACCAGATTCACATTGTCCCTGTGTTATGTCCAGCATGCTTGCTCATTAATTATGCAGTTAACAAACCTATTTTCACATAAAGTGCAATCTTATATAGACATTTTCTTGGACATGATACATGGAGTAATCCTGGCATGAGGCTATTCATATCCATGGCATAAAAGAACAATAGGACACTTCTTTCCATCACCCAGTCCAGCAGATACCTTGACAAACTGTACATCACACAGAATATGAACAGAATAATCTGGAGTGTATATGTTGTTGCTGCCGCTATGAAGTTGAGTGCTGCTGCCTCCATAGTCGTTACGTTCTCGAATTGGAGACTCAGAGCGGTTTAATCCACTGCAACGGGATGGGGATTGATTCACTAGAAATAAAGAAGAAGTGATGAACAACAGAAAAACACAGTGTCTAAAATTTGGCTTCTATGAGCTAAGGGGAAGGACTGTTTAAGATTCTTTTAACTGTTCTTAACACTGACAATTTGTCTGGAATGAACTTCACCCAAAACAACAATCGGCTTTTCATTTTGCATAAACTTCCCCCCCAAAAATCTTAATGTGTCAAAATCTCAACAACAAAATGTTACAGTATGTTTCCTGGTTCCTACATGTTGTGCTTTCTGTTCAGGCTTACAGAACAGGGACTTTGTAACAATGATCAGGACTTGCAAGGCCAAGATGATTGAAGCCTAAAAGTACAATTGAAAAAGAAAAGTACTAGATTTTTTTAAAAAGGAAAACAAAAGTATATTCCAGTAAAATCTTCTTGGTTTAATACCTCAGTCAAATGTAAGACTGCATTTCAACTGCTTCTCGTAGAATGCCTGAGGTAAGGGTGTGTGTGTGTGTGTGTGTGTGTCAGCTTTTATGCTGCCTTTTATTCTGCTCTTCTTCCAGAAATGAAGGTAGTTTGTTCCCCTCCATGTCGTATCTATACCTAACAGAGGAATCTTTTAAGTATCTCTTTATCTTTCTAGTGCCAAATTCCTATATTTAAATTCCCTTGCTCTTCACTCTCCTTTTTATTATTTGTTTTTCATTTTTCTTGCTTGTATTAATATCTCCATTTATTTCTAGGCTTCCTATTCTGGAAAAATTACTACCGTAACCTATGGCACCCCACGTCTTCTCAAAGTAAAGATCCATTCCAAGAAGACCTTACTGTTGGGAAGTTTATATAGACATAGGAGCCCTGACTATTTAAAGTAGAATTCTGAATTTCACATTTCCTTAACTTCATGTCTGAATACAATCAAAGTGTTTTTTTAATAACTCCTAATAGTTCCATCCAATCAGATAAGTATACTGGCTGATGAACTCTATAGTTATATTTCTAAAGGTCATCATTCTGACAGAAATTGCTATAATTACAGCATTTAAGACAATCTACTGACCGTGATGGTGTATTCCTGAATGGATCTGCATAGCAATTATGAATAAACTTCTTATGGCACAAGCAAGACTTTATAAACTGATTACTTCAAAGGAGGTAGTAACTTAGAACTACACCTTCCACACAATCTTAATTGTTTCCCTTTTAATGATCTGAATTACATAGGTGTTTGAATGAATGCTTATAATATATATTTTTTCTGTATTATAATGACTTCTTTACTCTCTTCAATTATTGCCACTTGGCTGCTTTACTAAGAAGTTCTTTCTTAAGTAAGACTCTCCTGCACACCAGTGAGTATATGTTTCTATTATTAACCAGAAATTGTATCTCTGCAGCAGTGAACCGCAGCTGCAGCTAAAGAGTTTCAGCCGTCTTTAATAGCTTTCTCCTCACTTGACTCAGACTCAGAACATCCTTTTGAGTAACACATTTCCTAGGGTGGAAAAAGGGTTAGGCAATGTTTAAACCATTGAGATTATATAGTGTCAATTTTCAAAACGTGGTTGTCATGAGCACAGCAATCCCAGAATGCACGTTTCCTGTAAAACAAGCCAGTCTCCAAATTATTCTTTATAAAGTCAACGAGTCCTTTGCAAGGGACCCAAGCATGTTTTTATATAAGCACAATGACAAGTTAGTCCTTTGCTTTGGACCATACTAGCTTCTTCTTTTACTAAAAAATAATCTTTCAAGTAATGCTTCTCTCCTTATATGAGGAAAATAGTAATTGTTATAATAATATGCATGGGTCTGGATACAAAATATTGCTCAGCATGGAAAAAACAGATTCAGTTGTAGACAAGCAGAACACATGCACACAAGTTCACAATGATTTTTTTTTTTTTACAAGCATGCAGGATATTCTAAGCCTGTATGTTTCATAGGAGGAAAGAGTCAGAGAAGGACACACACCCAAAATCATAAGGCAGCAAAACTGGGGTTCTTTCTGGGTGACATGTACTGTATATTATTACCTGGGGACCCAGCCAAAGATTCCCCTCGGCTGAAGGCAAACGTACGAGACACAGACACGGGCACTAGAAAGAAGACAAGGATCAGGAGACAAAAATCAGGAGAAAAGGGAAAAGGAGCAAGGAAACTTTAGAAGGAACCAAGAGTGAGCTACTCAGCATCATGGACAGGTTAGAGCAGGGGTGTCAAACGCATGTCGTCATGGCAGCATCACGTGATGTATTGTGACATTTTCCCCTTCGCTAAACCAGGCATGGGCGTGGCCAGCACATGACGCATCCGGCCCGTGGGCTGAGAGTTTGATAGCCCTTGAGTTAGAGCTATGAATATTACCTAAGCTCATTTCATTTTGTAAAATTTAGTTTTATTTCTAGATAACTTGGGCAAGGAGAAGTAAACAGAATGTAAGTTTTGAAAAGAAGTTCCTCTGCAGGCTGTCTAGCATTATATCCTGGAGATTGCATCTCACTTCACAGCATTACATTGAGACTCACAGAAATTAAAAACAGTGGATTTAATAAATACTTCATGAGCATTTATAAATCCATGATGCAATTCCACAAATCACCATTTGATGGCACCAAGAACACAGACAATGGAATGCAGAATGCTAAACACCAAATTAGTTTTAAAATATTCATGAGTTACAGACCCAAGCTTTCAAAGTTGCCTTATTTTTGCAGACTTACCTGAACTGCACTGAGTGCATATTCATTTTATTGTATTACTATTCAGAATAATTTATGCAGAACCAGCTCAAGCTTTCAAAGGCAAGGGAAATAATGCAAAAAATCACACATTCACAATGCGTCTGGCACAAATTATGCTCTTCTAAATTTTCTGTTCTGTTTTGAGCACTAAGATTGAGAGGGAGGAAGAATTATTGGTAAGAAAACAAAAACATTGTGCCAGCAGAAGCAACTGAATAAGTCAAGGATGGTGGGATCATTTTTTCAAAAAATGTATGTTGAGCCCCCAGTAAGAGATAATTAAAAGTAGAGAAAGAAAAAGAAACCAGCAATGACATGGAGCTACAATAGATGCTGCCGTTAGCTAAAACTGACTGCAGAAATCTCCCTAGGGAGCTATGGATACCTGTGGTAGATATATCAATATACTTAACTGGTCAGTCAACTAAAGGTTAGGTTTTTATATGGTTGCACTTGATTTGTTCATTACAGAAAAGGAATAGGAAAGAAAAAATACATTACACCAGCTTCGTTTACTATAAATTATAATTATGCTGACTGATATCGAAGAAGTCCAGCTGGTCTGGAAAGAACCAAGTTGGTGATCAACATATTTAAATATCTCACCAATAAATCGAGTACCAAATGGACTATGTTAGTAGCAGAACAGTATTCGCAAATGTATTTTTCTGTAGCCCTTTTCCCCTGGGATGATATCTCCATGGTTTCTTCATTCCTCATCCTGCTGTGGCTCCTTCCCTATTTTTCGCTGCCCCTGAGATGCTCAAACTTTGCTCCAAAGGGGACCAATACTTTACTGTGGAACTGGTTCAGGATAGAGTAGTAAGGCAGATCTTCTTTGTGTTTACATAACCTTAAACTGAGAAGTTCACAATTCTCAACATGAGTTAACTAACATGTTTAGCTCCATATTACACTCAGCCGTGTAGCTTCAGGTTTAGATTGTTTTGCAAACAAGACCAAGTATTTCTTGTTTAATAAACCAATCTTAAAAATAGCCTTGGCTTAACCCATAGTTCTATAGTTCTATCAACCATGTCATCAGAACTGCTGCTCTAAAACATGTATATCAAATTATATATTAAAGAATTGTTATGCTGCAAAGCTACATGATAGCTGACCCACCCCATCCCGATTCATAATTCATAAGTAGGATTGGGGTGTCAAGAAACAGTGGACTTTATTTAACTTTTCTGGTAGAGCTGGCAATGCTTAGTAAAAATGGCCCTCTATATCACCTTATTAAAAAAAAAAAAAGTCAGGTAGAAGGTACATACACAGGAAAGATGATCCAGCCAGGCTGCTCATTTTACGCCCATCATTATCTAAAAAGACAGGGGGGAAAGGAATGTGAATACCCAATCAGACCTTTATTGTATCATCCCTGCTCAGAACAGGGAACAGACACATTTTCAGGCATAACAATATTTTAGGCAGAAGGTTAATATCAACTGTTGCTTGCCTGGATCAGGCTCAAGTGAATGGCTCAAATATTGTTACTGTTTTGATTTTCAAGACCTGCCTGCTTGTAAGGAAAAGAAAATTGCTTTATAAATCTATTTCTTCCCAACATATGATTTTCTGTTAATGTTCCAATACTGCAATTTCACTTAATATGAAATGAAGGCGTTCTGCTTAAAAATATTTTATCAATGTGTCTGTGCCTTCTTCCAAAACCTCAGAAGGGATAGAAGCCAAAAAAAGTGAGGGCTGGAAAAAGTACCATCCAGGAATCATATGCAACCTACCTGTATTCATTTTGCAGATGGGGCCAAAACACTGGGTACTTTTTTCAATTTATGAGAGTTTGAGAGGTGTTAGGCCTTGCAGATGTCTAAGGCACACATTTCACTCCTTAAAAAATCTGTACTTCCTCCTGTTCCAGGCCCAGGGTCTACTACCATTTTTGGAGCTCTTATTGCATAACGCAAAGCCTGGACTAATTCTTGAGCCAACAGACTTTATGTATCCTTGCTACACAGATTTTTTCAGCTCTCCCCTACAATTATGGTGTCTGTCTTCACTTGTTTTTTTCTTATTTACCTTATATTTGCCTAAATGCTTAGTAAGTGGAAATCAGAATAAAATTTCAAGTTCCTGTATACTACATATTTAAGCTCATTTACTCTGAACATTCTAGGTTCTGGTTCTGTGACTTCTATCATCCTATTCTGTGGCTAATTTTAGATTTCTACCTGAACAGATGACAGTCATGATTGCTGGGACACCATAGTATGTGAAAGCACCATTTTCAAATCGTAATCCTTCTTTTCCTACTTCTACCTCCACTTTTCCCTAAAAAACAAAACAAGACAAACAAAACAGGCATGTATTCCAGCTGTACCAGTCATCTCTCTTCCATGATATTTGATTACCCATTGGAAAAAAGGAAAAATATACATAATGTAACCCAATAAAATGATTCAGGTAAGAACAAGGCCAGTCGATTCACAAATATTTGTAGGTGTTCCTTCATAAAGGAAAAAAAAAAAACAGAAATATGAATCAAAATAGCAGGGAAACATCAAAAAGATATCTTGAAATATTTGGTAGTAACAGAATTTAGACAACCTATACTTGATTTAAAGTTGAAAGTACTCAATAATACAGCAGCTATGGAAATGTCAAAGGAAAGGACAGTAAAACTGAAGATCCTAAGAAAAAATGAGCAAGGTTAACCAATCCTAAGGAAATTTATTAGGGAACTATTAAAACAATACCAGTCAATTTAAAACATAATCTTTCAGTCCCACTTCCAAATTCATGGGACTCTAGTAACGCTTTAAATTTGAATGACTAGCTGGATAATATTTAAATTTAAAAAGTATGAATAATGTGTACCAGTGATAGAAGAAAACATTGTCAAACTTATTTGGATAAAATTTAGTCACTTCAAGTCAAGTTTCTAAAAAATATTTTTCTCTTCTGAATGGTTCCCTCTTTATTTTAGAGCTTGAAACAAATATGCTGTATGTAAAATTGAAACTCAGATCTGGATTTTTATTTGTAGGCTAATTACTTATTCTTTATTCTCTAATATGACCTGTACTTGAGTAAACTTGCAATTTGTGGAAAGATTTTTTTCATGATCAGAACTCTGTAGCCATCCATGAGAAATATCTAAAGCAAATTCTTGGAACATGTCCTTTCCTATTCTTGGTACCAAGATTCCATATTTATATACACATTTATTTCCCAGGTTTTTTAAGACTAATTAATCATATAAATGCTTCCTATAGTAAATAATAAAGCTGTCACAAATTTCTGTCACAATCTTGACAAACCTGTAAAATGAGCACAAAATAGTCAACTGGCCTGTTACGCTGATAAAGATAGTGATCAGGTGCTCGCTTGTTTTTGTGATCAAATTTCATCTCCTGGATGACATTGGGATGTTTGAGAAGCCGTAGCAGGATCTTCTCTGAGAGATGTGGTATCTTGAAAGGTTCTATCTCTGCAAAGGAAGAAAAGAGGAGAGCAGTAACTATATTTTCTCTGCTTGGACAAGTCAGGAGAAAGGTATTCGGAGAAAGAGGTTTTTTTTTTCAAATTAAAAAAATACTAAGAATTTGAACTATAGTAGTAAAACTAATAAAAACTAAACTTAGAGAAAAAGAATGGACAAAGAATTAGTAGTGCAGGAACAAAGAATGAAAAAAGGGAAAAATGCAGTAAAGAAAAATAAATAAATATATAAAGAAGTGATTTCCACCATTCATCAGACATATAATTCAATATCTTTCACCTTCTCTATCTCTCTTCACCCAATATCTCATCCCTTATCTACAGGCAAATTTATAAAACATCAACTTTTGAATCCTAGTATCAGCAGAAAGTCCATAAAGAGTTGCTAGAATATTGCAAAAAAAGTCTTATAGCCTTGATCAAATATACAAACTTTATATTATAGCAAGGATGTCAAACTCAATTTCATTAAGGGTCGCATCAGGGCTGTGATTGACCTGGGAGGGGGATGGGCGTAGCCAACTGGGTGGGCATGGCCAGCTTGATGCCACTCCCCAAACTGCTGGCATGTTTCCTCTTCGCACTGGGTAGACAAGGCCGAAGCTATGCTGGCCTGTTCTTCCCTCTTTGCACCAAACAGACCAGGCTGATCTTTCCTCTTTGCATTAGGTAGACCAGGATGGTTCTGCAAGCTGGATTTGACCACATCCCGGGCCAGGTGTGGCCAGCGGGCCTTGAGTTTAACACCCCTGCATTACAGCCTTTATATCTAAGTCTTAATCGTTAATTCAAATATTGTCATAGGATTTAATTTCTCTTCAATTCTTCTTTATCCCAGATTTTTTCACATATTTTTTCAAAGTTTTAACAAGCCTCTTTTGTAGGTCCAGTAAGAAAATATTTTCCACCTCATTTTCTTGGTTTATCATTTGTATTTGTATTTTTAAAACTTCAGCAAGTTTCTTTTATATATGCAGAAAAACATCCTCTTCCAAATTATTCGCTTGGCCTGCCATTTGTAGTTCCACATTCTATACTTTTTCTGTATTATCACATAATTCTTTTTCCACATCTGTCATTTCTTCATTAATATATGCTTAAACATATATCCCATATATTCACAGAAGCAGACGTCATTACTAACAGTGTGGATATTGTAGTTGCTAACTTCTGGCCCAATTCTTCAACTATTTCCTTTTATATTTCCAATGTTATAACATTTTGTATTATTTTGTAAGTCCCAGTTTTAACTGACATTAATTCTCTTTAAAATCTTTCATCCCCTCTAAAGTTCAGTTTCTAAAATAATAAGTTATCTTTTGTTATGACTTGCATTTGCCTGGATAGCAAAAGTAAGTCTCTTTCTCATGAGAAGTTGTTTTATTTTTATAGATAATTCTAAAATCTGAATCTTTATATGGAGCTTAATGAATTTATAATTTTCTTAGATCAAAATCTTATTCATCTTTTTGCTATTTATTTCAAATCCTTTATGTCCTTAAGCTTGTCATTAATTTTTCTTTTGTCCAGAGTTGAAGATAAATGTACTTGATAAATACTTTTCAAATTTGTTCTGAAGGTCTCTAATAGCTTTATTCTAATGAATAAGCAATCTCTGTAAATGATTAGAAAGTGAGCGTTGCAAACTTAGTGTTCTTTAAAACAGCTGTCTCCAACTTTTTCAGGTTTATGGACCGGAAGGGAAGGGGAAGGGGAGAGAAAGATTGGTTCCACTTGAGCGGTGGGAGAGCAAGTGCGTGTATACCCAGAGCAAGTGCGTATATGCCCGTGGCCTGGTTCTGATTGGCCTACAGCCCAAAGGTGGGCAGCGGCCCGGGAGTTGGGGACTCCTGCTTTAAAAGGCTTTGCTATGGTCACAAGTAAGATAGCTGATTCCATGATCTCCCAACACTCAAAAAATGTTGTCCTGTGGCCTCTTTGTGAGAAGCAGCCATCCAAAGCAAACATGGGTGATCTCCTCTCATTTGGAGAGGTGCCAAGGAAACAGTTTATTCACTGGTTCCTTAGCCCTCACTATAGTTGTCAGCTATCCTTTTGCAGAGGTCTCTTCGGGTCACCATATCTTACCCCAGTGGAAAAAGACAGTAGTGAAAGAAAAATGATGCCATTACACATCTTATCCACTCTACTCTAAATTAAACTGGCTGCTTAAAACATAAACCACAGAAGAGTTGGATGCCAAATCTTAAGATTAAAAAAAAAAACCATGAATGCCATTCTGTTCTTAGAAAAGCATAATTCCAAGTTACTCAGGATACTGGCTAATAGCATGAGTATCAAACAATAAGTACCGTATTTGCCGGAGTATAAGACGACTTTTTTGCCCTGAAAAAGATGCCTCCAATTGGGGGGGTTGTCTTATATGCCGGGTCGCCTTACACGCCGGCAAATAGTAATTGGGAAGCACTGCGGCTGCCCGCGGCTGAGGCACTTTAGCACCGTGGAAATGAATCCCGTGAAGCCGAAAGGAGCAGCCAGCCTTCTCCCAGCTCCCAAGGAAACGAGGCTCGCACCACCCGAGCTCCGCTGAGGTATCCGGCTGGGGCTGTCAGGAGTTGTTACCGCTGGCGCGGCTCAGCGGCTCCAGTCCGCGTTGCCTCGGGAAGGGAAAGGCAAAACCAGGAGCCGCTGCTGCCATTACAAAGCGCCGCCGCGGCTCTTTCTTTTTGCCTTTCCCTTCCCGAGGCAACGCGGGACTGGAGCCGCGCCAGCGGTAACAACTCCTGACAGCCCCAGCCGGATACCTCAGCGGAGCCCGGGCGGTGCGAGCCTCGTTTCCTTGGGAGCTGGGAGAAGGCTGGCTGCTCCTTTCAGCTTCACGGGATTCGTTTCCACGGTAGACAAAAGTGCCTCAAAAAAAAAAAAAAGTGCAAAAGTGGAAGGCGTGCGGAAGAGGGGGCGAGTATATAACAAACTATATTTTGAGTGGAAATGTTGGGGGGTCGTCTTATACGCCGGGTCGTCTTATACGCCGGCATATACGGTATCAAAAATGCAGCAACAGCTTAAGAAGAGCCAGATACCTGTAGCCATGAAGCGATGAGTGGCCAGTAGCAGCTGTGGTGAGATCTTTACTCTCATCTCACTATCTGAAAGGCTAAAGATGGAGAAATCATGAGGTTTCCTACCCCGATGGGGGATCCTTTCCTTTTTCTGATTGTCCGCTGAGGATTAAGAAAGTAAAAAATACAGTCACACCTCTGAGAATTTAGAAAAGACTCAGATACAACTCAGACACAACTATCTCAGTTCCTAGCCTGAGTTCCAATTTTCTACAGCATTGAAAATATTATCAACTCTGTCCAACCCAAAGCTATTGACCCCCCCACCCTTTTTTGGGGGGAGGGGGGGAGGAAGCTTTATTAAAATACAAACTACAATACCTAAGCAATGTGAAGTGTTAACAAATTTCAGGGGTTACCAAGCTTATGCCTTAGATTAACAGGATATCAACTACAGACACAATACATAATATGTAATTTTAAAAAGAATTTGAGTATGAGAAAAAGAAAACAGAATCATCAAGCAAACTTGTAATATTTCCTTAAATTGTTACTGTATGTACTTTCAAGCAACGCTGCAGTCCTAAACATTTTTACTTTCAGTGAATTTGTTTCTAAGTAAATATGTACAATCAGCAGTACAGCTGTTTGTTTTTTTTCCTTAAGAAGAAAATAAATACCATGCCTTCTTAAACTTTTCTTAGTGGAGACAATGTGGAGAAATCCTTGCAGTTTTCTTGGCACTGCCTCCTTTGTAGAGTTGATAAAGTTTGATGAGAAAGCTACCCAGTTTGATGTGGCGGTAGAACTCACACTTTCCCAGTTTATAGCTTGGTGCCTCAATTACTACACCAAACTAAAATCTAGTCAGTAAGATTCCACATTGTTGGAGTCCCCAATCTTAAACATACACAATTACATCTCCCATTCTAGTTCCACCATTCAACATTAAAGGTATTTTTCATAGTCCATTAATGCCCAATGTTTAGTCTTACAGGAAAGAAGGAATGAAATGAGAAAGGTCTCATTTTGGAAGATGCTATTTCAAGAATTTGCATTTGTGCTAATGAGATATTAATATCCAGGGATAGACATATACTTATCCCATTTCATTTAGATGGGCACTGAAGCTGAGATGTATGGGATTCTGGTTTGTCATCAAAGCAATTGCTGCCCTAACTGAAAGCTGCTACTACACAAGAAAAAAAGACTGGCAAGTTCTATAGGGTCTAATTGGAGAATAAGAAGAAGCTGTGTTCAACAAGTAAGAATTGTGGAAAGGGAAATGAAGATATTTTATCAAGGATTTTATAATTGCTAGAAGCAAAATTATAATTCCTGTGTTGTTATTTCACCCCCAAACCATTTTTGGGTCTTCTTAGTGGGCCCCCTAATACTTACTATAGAGATCTGTCTCATCCAGAATCTCCGATTTGATTATCTCTTCAATCACATCCTCCAGAGTGACAATTCCCATCACCTCATAGAAAGGGTCTCCTTCCCCTTCATCATTCACTCTCTGCACGATTGCAAGGTGTGATTTACCTAGAAGGAAAGAATAAGCAAAAACAAATTGTGCAGGAGATATTGTGTTTAATGCCCACTGCGCCCAAAATAAGATAGGAAGTGGATTACTTGAGGATTCTGGGCCTTTGACTAATGTCCACTAAGAAGTGACCCCCTTTTGAAACGGGAATGAAAAGCAAAATTATTCCAACCACCTGCTCCTCCATGTGAAGGAAATGTTTAAGCAATGCAAACATAGACTTGATGTTGCTTCTTGAAATTCAAGAATATATGCTACTTTCCATACAGTGAAAAGTAAGTTGAAGGAACTGTTATCTTGGGCCCTGGAGAAGGAAGGAATTTATAATGATGGGAGAGAAAAGAAAAGAAAATGAAGTAGTTACTTTGGGATAGCACACTTTTTATTATGGTTCTGTCTCTACTAGGCCCTATTCCTAACTATATAATGGTGATGACTGACCTTTATCATGTACAAATCCTGTCAATGTACTAAATCTGGAATAACTGTTAAGAAAACAAACTGAATGTTATTCAATTAGCCCAATTAAAGCAAGCCACACAATACAGGATTGAACACTAGCTAAATCTCATCTCAGCTTTGATCACCATTTATAATTCTCTTTAAAGTGGCATTGTTGCATAATTTTTAAAAAATGTTCATTCTTACACTTTCTGATGTTAAGCACAGTGCAGACTTCTTGTTTTTCTCTCTGATGCTGCTCCACTTAAACTTCTTAGCCATTCTGATCATCTACTTTGTGGTATTTAAGATACAGGTTTTACTAGATACTCATTCTACATAATGCTACTTAACAATTAGCTTTCTGTGCTTATTCTATCTGCTTATACAACTGGCTATCATACCTATCATAGCTCTGAGAGAACCAGGGAAAGACCCTTCATGGCTGTCCATAAGACCGAGGTACATTCCTCAACCATCAAGAGTTCACCTGCTGCCTCATCCCATCCACCCCAATTTAGATGTCCCACTACAAGGAGAAACCAGTTTTGTCCTATGCACTACACTCGTCATTCGCTGAATAGCTGCACTGGATTTGCAGCGAAATCACTGACCCAACAAAAAGAGTTACTAAGGGAGTACCAATACTGCTACAAGTGTTGTGAATCCAAACACCCATCCAAGTACTGCGCAGCCAAGGTGCAATGCGACTTAAGCAATAGTGACCAGCACCAGACTGCGCTGCATCCAGACTCCAAGCCGCCACTGCAGATATCTCGTAACCCTCCTTCGGACAAGGAGCCTCAATGTATCACAGAAGCATGCAGGGCTCCTCGGCAGACTACCAAACCGCAACCAAAACTAAGGATGAGTGTCAACTGCACAGCACTGTGCGCCGACTCACCATGCCCTCGTTCGTGTCTTCCCATCTGTTTAGCCAAAGTGTACCCTGAAGGATGCCCTGAAGATGCCGTGAAAATGTACGTGCGGATAGACACTCAAAGCACCTGCACCCTGGCCAGACCCGCATTCTTCAACCTCTTTGAGGTGCAACAGGACGAACTTCCCTTCACTGTATCAACGTGCCATGGACCAAGAAGCATGGTGGGGAGAAGAGCTACTGGAATCTGCATAGAGTCATTGAATGGAAGTTCCCGGTTCCCAGTACTGCCCGTATTTGAATGCGATGGGGTACCGAATGACCGCAGTCAGATCGCAACACCTGAGGTCATAAGTAGCATGCCTCACCTACAGCACCTGGCTCATCACTTCCCCGCTCTAGATCCGGAGGCTGATATCCTATTCTTGCTGGGAAATAATGCCCCACGCACTTTTCTCTTCTCCGAGTCAGTCAGCGGCCATGTAGATGGCCCAGTGGCCATCAAATCTCCACTAGGATAGGGGATCGTAGGAATTGTCAGTGTCGATTGGATGCAGGCTCCAACCCAGGCAAATGCCTTAGCACCACCCATTCCAACAGCCTTCCGACGCCCTTTAGCACCATCGCAAACAAGAATGACGTTCCAGCCTAAAAGGCCACCGGCAATCAGTACACTTTCGCTAGGACACCCTAAATGGCCACCAACAACCACCAGACGTCCACTAAGACACTCTACACGGGAATATGCCTCCGCAACACCCTTTCCAACAGCTTCCTAATGCCCTGACACCGTGGAAGCAAGAGTACCATTCCTAAAAAGCTGCCAGAAGCAACCACCAGACTTTCACCTTTGCCACCAAGAGTACCTGTATACCCTAAAAGGCCGCCAGAGGTGACCAGCAGACTTGCAACAAGAGGCCGAACTTGAAGACTGAACCTCAAGCTTTGCATGCTTTGCTTTGTTTGATGCTTTATTAATGTTGATTGTTTCTCTTAGTTATATTATTTTATATTTTTATTTTATAATATAATATTATATAACTATTTATCTTAGTTATATAGTTATCTGCTATTCATAGTATGACTGTTTACTGATTATCTTAGTTTATAGTTAATTTTTTCCTCTTCTCTTAATAGTGGAATTTACAATTCCAGGCAGAGAGTGTGCTGTCCCAGCCAGTCTATGGGAATTGGATAGTTACTTAGGAATTATGAGCTGTCCCCTTAAGGGAATGCATCATGGTAAATGTAGTTAAAGGTATACTGGGAAATGTAGTTTATGTCACGTGGCCACATCTGTAATCCCAATTGGTCACTAATTTGAGCCTTGATGGGTTGGGGGAGTTTTCTTCACTTTTGCCTGAACTCCCTAACTCATGGCAGCTGCTTTCTATCGCTCCGAGATGGGTTAGAAGATAACCATCTTTTACCTACAAGGCAGATATGCAAAGGATTGATCATTAAAGAAGAACTTCGTTATTGATGAACCAATAAATGTACTTTGTTATGGACGTCTTGTTGAGTTTATCTATCTGCATCTGCACAGTTTAAAAATCCACTACTGTGCAGAATACAGAAAAGTATCTGTTCCTTCTCCCTTTTTTTTAGACAAACTATAGGCAGTACCTGAAAAACGGAAGTTTGGGGAAGATTGAAATCAAAAACTCCACGTATTTCAGCTACTCCAGTTTTAGTAGCTGATATTACAAGGTTCACAATAAAATGGTGAGTGCTTATGACCCTGAACAACATCAATGAGTCTTAAGGATTTCCATATGGCTACTGAAGAATGGAGAAGCGTCAGGTGAGCCTTTAGTGCAGAGGTGTCCAACCTTGGCAGCTTTAAGACTTGTGGACTTCAACTCCCAGAATTCCTCAGCCAGCAAAGCTGGCTGAGGAATTCTGGGAGTTGAAGTCCACAAGTCTTAAAGTTGCCAAGGTTGGACACCCCTGCTTTAGTGTATCCCTGGAGATTAACAAAAGAAGGCAATTTCAAGACCAAATGTTCAACACCCCACTTTTCAAAAGGACAGCTGCTTTAGATTGCTGGCATCTGCCATATCCAGCTCAGCTGAATTACTCTAGTATCAGTTAAGGGATATATGGCGATATGTGGAGACACCAATGGCCATTCTCTTGAAAGTGATATTACTCTGATCCACAGACACAAAAAATGCAAAATACTTTACTGAGAAAGATTATTCTTCTGAATGCAAACTATAACAGTGCAACATAAATTGTGACAGTGCAACTATATCTCATTTCTTCTTCCTAGAATGAGTTTCATCATTAACTGCAGAACTAAATCTAAAACCACAATCTATCATGTTGACAAAGAAAAAGACCCATAGATTGTGTGTATAAATGATGCCTGGAAGCCCAGAAGTAGCTCTGGATTCTGAGTTTGCCATTTATTCATTCAAACCCTATCTCATGAGAATTCTTGTCTGACTAAATGCCTGTCTTTCTCAATTTAAGTGAGCAATGTCCTTGCATATAACCTGTATCAGCAATCCCAAATCTCATTCCTTCCAGATGTTTTGAATTTAATTCCTACAAATACCAGCAAGCACAGAAGATGGCAACACTGACTATAGGATTATGGGAGTTAAAGACCATCCCATTCAATGTGTGCAGAATCCCCAAGTTTATTGGTTCTGTATATGAAATCTACAAATCTAAATTAAACGTTAACCCTGATAACATACGATGTCCTTTCTTGAATGACTCCAGACTTCTTCACAACCTCACTCAAGTTTGCAAAGAGCAGAAACCTCTTTATAGTTATTGGTTGCAATTTCTTGCTTGTTTTTTTTCTTGCCTCCGTTTTAACAAATTAGACACCATTCAGCGCCATGTCTGAATAGGGTATCGAAGTTGTAAAGACTTTTTAAATTGACCTATAATAATTTTTCTCCTGAAGACAGGTTTACAACAGATATTCGGACAAGACATAATATGTTTCATGCTGCAGATGAGTCAAAGCTTCATGCTGTAGCACATGCTTTATGCACAAGACTCAGATCTGATCCGCAGAGTAACCAGATAGGACTGGAAAAGACTAAGGCCCTGCCAGAGGCCGGGGGATCTACTGCCAGTTAGCACTGGGCAATCTTTTTCAACCTGGTATCCTCTTGTTAGGTTGGATTTTAAAACATAGCATTTCTGAATCAGTATGGTTCAGACTTAAATATAATAGGTTCATATGTTCATACCAAGTATGTCCGGCAACATTCCTAACATTTTGCTGGGATAGGAAAATTATGCCTAATTTCTCCTTTAAAATTGAAGGTAAAGAAATAACACTCAAATCTCAGCTGATGGTTTCCCTGCACTGAATAGAAGTTGTAAGCAGAAGGATTGACAACAGCCTGTCAGTTCATATAAAGAGTGGAACAAATTGGGAAAAATGCTATTAAGAGTTTCATGAGAAAATTCCTTAGAATATCATGGTAATCTATTTGAAAAACCTTTTGGATAACTCCAGTCACTTACAATGAGCCATATGTGATACAGCATAAATGGGCACACATACACCCTCATACATATATACACACAGACACATTGATGTGCTATTCCAAGAATTTAGCTACAGACTACAGAAAGAGGCTACAGAAAGAGGGTAGATCAGTGCAGGAGAGGGCACAGTGGGATCCCAGGGTACCTCGCAAGCAGGGTGCACAGGGAGTAGAGAGGCATGTGATGCTGGCAGGAGGTGAGTGGCTGGGGCCCCGGGCCCTCACCCTTCTTGAACTCCTCGAGCAGCGTATCTAGGCGGGTGTCATGGAAAACACAGTGCAGCGGGCGGTGATAGAAGCGAGTAACTGTCTGCAGTGGTGTGCAGTCATCAGGATCCACGAAAGCCAAATCCTTGACAAACAGCAAGTCGACAATGTTGTCTCGTCGCTCACCTTCATATACAGGGATGCGGGTATAACCTGAGCGAAGAATCTCAGAAACGGTAGAGAAGTCAAGTATGGCATCAGAGTGCAACATAAAGCAATCATTCAGAGGCGTCAAGATGTCCTCAACTACCTTGGTGCGTAACTCCAATGCACCCTGGACCATGGCCAGCTCCTCACTCACAAGATCACCATGGGGGTCAGCAGCCCGCAGGGTCTCCAGCAGGTGCTCCCTTGTGGAGAAGGTGCTCAGCTCTTGATGCAAAGCCCAATCCAGCAATCGGCTGAGTGGATAGCATATGGGGAAGGTGGCGGCCATAAGCAGGCGGGTGAGAAAGAGTGTGTGTGCAGCAATGGCTAACCCGTGGCGGGAACAAATGGAGTAGGGCAACACCTCACCCCCCAAGAAGACGACACTGGTGCAAAGCAGCACAGGCAGCCACGGCACACCTTGGCTGTCTTCGGTCAGGGAAATGGGACTGGCTTGCAGGGCAGCACATAACCAGCCAGCCAGCGTGGCGTTGGCACCCGCCTGTCCGAGCAGCAGAGTGCACAGCAGGTGAGTGCCGCTTCCGCCTCGGCCGCGCGCAGCCTCCACCTTGCGCGCCTGATCCCTCTCTGCAGCCGAGCCACTGTTGCGCAGTACCCGCAGCTCCATCGGATCGAGTGACAGCACGGCCAAGCGGAGGCCACTGAACAGCGCCGACAGAGCTATCAGGATTAGGGCGCCCAGAGCCCGTAACCAGCCGGCGGTGGGCAACGGGGTCAGCCACTTAGCCGAGCCCGCCGGCGGCGCTTCCACTTGCAGCACGAAGCCTCCCGGCGCGCCGTGCAGTTGCCAGGCTCGTCCATCCCAAGCGCAGAGCCCGAAGCGACGCCCTTCAGGCCCGGCGCCGGGCTCACCCTTTCGCGGCTCCCGCACTCTCACCTCGGCTAAAGCCGAGCCGGCCGAGCCTCCGGGCAAAAGCGGGCCCAGCACTTCCACGTCCGAGGCCCAGGCGCTGCGTTCGGGGCAGCGCTCCACCTTGGCTGGTTCCTCCACGAAGACGACGCGGTGCACAACCTCCTCGCTCGCGCTGCTGCCGTTACTGGCGGCGTTCCCTTCGGCCGGCGGCTGGAAGTAGAGGCGCAACAAGAAGCGGGAACCCTCAGCCGCCCTCAGTGCTCCCCCTTCCAGCCACACGCGCCCGGGCGCCGTATCCTCTGGCCGCAGCCCCAGTAGCCACGCCGCTCCGCCAGGGGGCCTGGGCGACAAGGAGAAGAAGAGAAGCAGAACAGCGCCTCGGCTCCGACCCCAACAGCCGGCGTTCCTGCGCTCCAGCCCGCGGCCCAAAGCGGCTACCGCCTGCCCCACCATCCTCAGCAGCCAGGCGAAAAACCGGGCTTCGAGGAGCAGGCGCCGGCCGCACGTGACTCTCTCGAGGCGCTGGGGGCGGCCGCTGGACCACGTGTGTATGGGGCGAGCCTGCCAGCCCCTTGGCTTTCCTCAGAGGGTCGGGGGCGCCACGTTTACCCACACGGTGGAAGCCTGCTGCGAAGATGGCCCCGGATGTGATCGGTCCCAGAGCTAGGCTTCTCTTCAATGTGGAGCCCACCCAGTCCCCGTTTCCATTTCCCTGCGAAATCGGTGGGTCTCTGTTAACAGCGCATTGGTCCCGGGGGTCCCTGTGCCCAGCTGTGATTATTGGGGGCAGGCAGCGTGCAGGGATGCATCGCGAAGTGCAGTGAAAACGCGCAGTCCTTAATGCGTCCTTGACCTGCTTATCTGGGCAACTTGCCAGATCTTTCTACTCTCTAAATATTGGTATATGTAGAGCACATTCGGATTCTGGTGCAGTGATGGGAAATAATGGAAGTTTGCTTCCACCGAGAAAAATTCGAAAGGCAAATCGTAATACACTGGAATTATACTTAACGTGTCAAATCTGAAGATCCAGCAAGATGCAGTCAAACAAGAGGACTGTATGAAACACTAGCTGTGTCAACAGATCTGATTGATGAGTTTTTATTAGCCTAACATTTACAGTAATTGCACTAGGATTATTATTTTTTCTTCCTGGTTAGTCTCCTTTAATGGCAAGCTAATAAAAATTTGCTTTTTTCTACTTTTCTAAATATTTGAACGTTGTATTAATTTTGAAATAGCAATTTGAAAATGAAAAAACAATAATGTATACTATTGACTGAGTGTATTGGACTGCTAGCATTCAAGGCAATGTTGCTTAAATGTTCTTCAATCATACACCACAAAAGAAACATAAGGAAAATACAAGAACTGCCAATGAAACAAATGCCATTTTCCAAATGTTTTTGTCTGTAAGAATATGGGAATTTATCTTGGGGGAACATTTCTATTTGCATTTATCTAGTATATGCTTTCTCTTTTTTAAAACTAAAATTTTGCACCCCAGAAAATTTAATCCAGATTAAAGTTTTTATTTAACATTTAATTTTTTATCTACTCGATGCCATAATAGCAAGTCTTAAGTACAAACTTGATGATCAAAATTTTCTTCAACAATTTGTCATTAAGAAACATTTCCAGCCCTTTTTTTAAGGTATCCATTGTTTCATTTCCTGTTTGCACTTTTCAGGTTGCATGTCTTCCATTCAGCTTCAACTGGGCAGAGTCAGACTGGTAGCCAGTAACTATGCTTGCAAACTGTTTACTGGGTCAGTTTGCTATTAATACTTACATTATTAATGTTATTACTTACACTTCAGTGAATTAGGTTTCAGTGAGTGATCTGTTCTTGAGAGCCAGCTCAGATGGAGACTGAAGCAGTGGATGGGTTGTCAAGTGTGAATGCAGAAAAATTGGCAGGCTACCTGGTGAATCTCCATGAGTGATGGATAGTCCATGGACCAATGTTTGAGACTCACCAATGAAAAGCATAGCCAGACCCTGTTGTTTGAAAGGGGAGTGTTCTACATTGTAATTTTGGACATTATCATGAATGAATCTTAACTTTGTGGCAACCTCTCTCAACCTGACATTCTCCTGTTATTGGGAGCTTTCAACTTCTAGAATTCCAAGACTACTGGAAATTGTAGGACTTGTAATCCCAACAAAATTAGAAGATGCCTGGTTGGGGGGAACAGAGCCAACAGAGTAATGGCCATCTGATGGGAGTCAAGATTTAAAAGGGCAACCTCATTTTGCAATCTTGTTTTCTTAGATGTGTATAAAAAGATGTGCAATAATAAATCTATAATTAAACATACTTTCAGCATAAGAAAGAAATCTTTTCAAAATATTTGAGTAGTTAAACTGTAATATATTGGTCATTTCAGAGCGAAACTATAATTTGAACACCAACAAAGAAGAGCAAATGGAGTTTTGTGGGGGAATTTGGCAAGGGAGGTCAAAGGAAGACAGCTAAAAAAAAATCCCATGTGTCATTTTCTATGGGAAGCCAGCAATCTGGGATACCGAAAGATTTTTCCATGGGCTTTAGAAAAATGAAAAGCTTTCACAAAATTTAATGGAGGGTGTTCCTCTTCTGTTCATCAGAGATCATGGAGATTGAGAAAAATGCTCTCATGAACTATCAAGGATATGTTGCCTTTATTTTTGTTCTTGAAGATGACAAGAATTGCACATGTTACAAGTCGAGGAAGAACATGTTGCAACTCCTGGAAGAAAAGGTGAAGGAGATCAAGCAAATCCGTCAGCCTGACTCTTATGGAAGTACAATCACACACAAGTCTAAAAAAGGGGAAAAATAGGTGTAGAAAAGCAATGTGGATACTGAATATTCAACTGAGCTAAGAGTTCAAAAGGATATGTACAGGAAATGGAAGATGGATGTAATTACCAAGGATGCATACCAGCAAGTAATAACTAATACCTGCATAATATCAAAAATGTTAAAATACAGAGGGAACATAGGGAAGCTAAATGCAAAGAAGAAAGCTTTGTGGGGTATGTTAGCTGAGGAAGGAAAAAAAAAAAGAAGGGGATGGGTCTGCTGCCTGAGATGGTGGTAGAATGATAACAAATGATACCGGTAGAGTGGGGCAGAGATTTTCTGCTCCTTTGGTCTTCTTCCCAAAGGGGAACTGAATTTAGATGAAACTAAGCAGAACAGTTGCTACAAGGAGAGAATGGTCCAAGTGGCCCAAATTAACGAAAGAGATAATTAGGACCAACTGGCTACTTTCAGTATCCAGGATCAATCAATTACTGTACATCTGACACTTTTGAATGTATGTCATCTCAAAGCTCCTTTCTATGATCTTTAGAAATCATGAAGGATAGATGTAGTGACATAAGATTGGAGAAGGGAGAATATTGTCCTGTATTGAAAAATGAGAGAAATGGAAAAGGAACTTGATAATTATAGATTGTCTAGATTAATGCTGATAACAGCAAAATTCTAGAATAGATTATCAAGCAGTGAGTTTGTGAGCATTTAGATTAGAATATTGTTCGCAAGAGCTTCGTAAAGGTTAATCATGGCAAACCACTTCACAAACCACTTTTCTGGCCACTTTTATAACCAAATGGAATACGATGAACACAAAATCTCTCTCTCTTTCTCCCTCTCTCTCTCTCTCTCTCTCTGTAAAGGTTTATAATAAATGTATGTTAGTGGCTGTATATCAAAATGGGAGGAGCGGTCAAGTGGCATGCTGCAGGCTTCCATTTTAGTCCTTTTATTAGAACTGTAATAATGGAAATATGGTGTGGGATCTATGATTCTTTGTTCTTTGTGTACGTGCTAGGACAACGGAGCCTTGCGGAGGTTGGCTGGAACACGGAGCAAGGAACAAGGACAAATTGTTGCCATTTCCAAACCAGAACTGTAACAAGCTTGAACTTTGCAGCCTTGTACGCTTTATGTGAATAATCAGTGCATGTTGTGTGGTGTAATGCGTTCGTGATAGGACGTTAACAAAAATTGCTTCTAATAAAAGAGGGTTTCGAAGTTCGCTCTGGGCTCTCATCCTGGGACAACCTTGCGTTTTGTCTTCTTTCCATGAGAGACCACCACAATATGGAAACTATTTTATGTATAACTTGGATGAGGAGTTGGACAAAGTGTTTATCAAAATACCAGCACTGGACCAATCCAAAGCTAGAATCACTTTTCAGATGTTCTTTGAGAGACCCATTAGAATGAAAATCCCTCATTTTATACTATACAAAGACCGAGTCTTCACTCATACAAAAAAATAAAATAAAATAAAAAAACATATTACTCCAGGTCTATCACAACACAATCACAAATGATTGAAAATCATTTCAGGAAGCATAAATTTTAAAAAACAAAACAAAACATCAAGCCATCTTCCATATATATATACATACAGTGTGCCGGTTGGTTTACAAATTGTTTTGTGCTTCCATTTCGTAGTCTTCAATTACAATTATATTGTATATACTCTCATATTTTCAATCAAATATTAAATACATTAATATCATTATTAATCAATCATTTGACTATACTTCTATTCATTCATGTTTTATGAAATAATCATATTTTACTTAATTTGTTTTATGACAGTTCATATTATCATCTCAAATCTATCCTACAATCATTTTGTAGATATAATAAGAAAAGAATACATCTTTATATATTTATTATTTTCTAAGAATCTACATATTTCATTACCATGTTTTATTGTCTAACCATTGATAGAATAGATCCCAAATTTTATAAAATTGTTTATCATCTTGTTCTCTGATTTCAAATGTCAATCTACTCATTTCAGCACATTCCAATATTTTCTTAATGATTTCCTCCTGTGATGGTATTTTCTCATTTTTCCACTTTTTAGCAAATACAATCCTAGCTGCTGTTAATACATTTACAATCAGGTATTTCAATTCTTTACTGTATATTTCAGGTAAAATTCCCAATAAAAATATCTCTGGTTTCAAATCTATATGCTTTTTTGTCATTTTTTCCAACCACATGAGGATTTTAGTCCAATATTTTTTAGCATCCGCACAAGTCCACCACGTATGGTAATATGAGCCAGGTGTCTGATGACATTTCCAACATTTTTCAGATTTGTTCTTGAACATTCTTGCTATTCTTGTTGGGGGGAAATGCCACCTGTAAAACATCTTATACAAATTTTCTTTATATGCTGTTGACATTGTCATTTTATAATTTTGAGACCACAATTTTTGCCATTTCTTTAGATCAATCCCATATCCAAAATTCTTCTCCCAAGCAACCATTGTTTCTTTAACTTGTTCTTTTTCTAGTTTAATTTCTAATAAATATCCATACAATTTTTTAATCACCTTTTCATCAGTACCTGTCAAAATCTTATCTAAATCAGTCAGTTTATTATAGAAACCTTCTGTTTTAAAGTCTTTATCATACCTTTAATGTATTTGCACATATGAAAACCAATTCATCTTTATACCTTGTTCCTCTAATTTTTGTATAGATTTAAGTTCACCCTTTTCATTCAATATTTCACCATATCTAACTGTTTGTTCCTTTTTATATATTATAGGATAAGAAAATGCTTCAATAGTCGATAGCCAGACTGGAATTTTCAATTAACATTGTCTTTTAGTCTTCTCCCAGTTTAACCATAGAGACTCCCATATATAATGTCTTCTAAAATACCCCTGTGTTTTAGTTCCTTTATACCATAAAAAAGCATGCCACCCCAACAACAGATCATGTCCTTCTAATGTCAACAATCTGATATTTCTTAATGTTATCCATTCCTTAACCCACATCAAATTTGTAGCTTGGTAATATAACTCCCAATTAGGCAAACCAAATTCTCCTCTTATTCTGGCATCTTTCAAAAGTTTTAACTTTATTCTCACTTTCTTACCTTGCCATATATATTTCAACACAATTTTATTTATATTTTCAAAGTAATCTTTTCCAAGCCTAATTGGAATTGTTTGTAACAAGTATAAAATTCTGGGTAATATATTCATCTTGATTGTTGATATTCTCCCTATTAATGACAGTTGTAAATTCTCCCATTTCGCCAAATCTCGTGCTATCTGCTGCTTAAGTTTGATATAATTATTCTCTTTTAGTATACTGCATCTTGCTGTCAAATGTATCCCCAAGTACTTGATCTTTTTCGTGACCTGAATTTTCAGTAGATCTGTCAGTTCTTCCTTTTGTCTTGATAGCATATTCTTTGTCAAGATCTTTGTCTTATCTTTATTTATTTTCAAACCAGCCACCTTTCCATATGCCTCTATCTTTTCTATCAATTTTGATGCAGTTTCTAGTGGGTTTCTAAAATGAAAACCAGATCATCTGCGAATGCTTGCAACTTAAATTCTTCCTTTTTAATTTTCATCCCTTTTATATCCTTTTCTTCTCTAATATTTCTGTTTAGCACTTCCAAGGTTAACACAAACAACAGAAGTGATAGTGGGCACCCTTGTCTTGTTTCTTTTCTTATATCAATAGAGTCTGTCAGTTCTCCCTCTATCATTACTTTTGCCGTTTGCTTATGATATATCGCTTCTATTGCTTGAATAAATTTTTTAGGAAAGCCCATCTGTTCCAGCTGTAATAACATGAATCGCCAATTCACATTATCAAATGCCTTCTGTGCATCTAGAAATATCAAAGCCATTTGTTTTTCAGGGTGTGACTTGTAGTATTCCAAAGTGTCCAAGATTACTCTCATATTATCTTTAATTTGACTCTTTGGCAGAAATCCATTTTGATCAGGATGGATAAAATTGTTTAAGTATTTTTAAGTCTTTCTGCCAATATTGAAGCAAAAATTTTATAATCTGCATTTAGTAAGGAAATAGGTCTATAGTTCTTGATTTGTAATAGATCGGCCTCCTCTTTTGGGACAAGTGTAATATAAGCTTCTGACCATGATTTAGGTATCTTCTTCTTTAACATAACTTCATTCATAACTTCTAGCAAAGGAAGGTTCAACGATTCTTGTAGTGTTTTATAAAATTCTGCCGGAAGTCCATCTGGGCCTGGTGCCTTTCCATTATTTTGCTTCTTGAGTGCCTCAGTTAACTCCATCATCGTTATATTGCTTTCTAACATTGTTTCAATCTCTTTAGGTATCTGGGGCAAATTAGCATTCTGTAAATACTGTTTAACTCTTTCCTCATCAATATTCTCTTGTGTGTATAGTTTCCCATAATAGTCTTGTATGATTTCCTTCTTCTCTTTACTACCATAGCAAACTTGTCCTTGGTCAACTATTAATTGCAATATTTTCCTTGATTCTTTCTCCTTTCTCAATTTATATGTTAACCATCTACCTGGTTTATTTGCATCTTCAAAGTAGTTCTGTTTAGCACCTCTGATTTTCTGTGCTAGGAAGCATAAATCTTTGAGGAAAGATTATTTTTCTTGCTCTATTGGACAGATAGATATATTTGTGTCTAGAAATGATAACATTACATGACATAGATAAGTTACTTGTTGAAGCTAGAACTTTAAAGTGACAGGTATTTCAGAATTAGCATGTTTTTTAAAATGCAAAATAAATGACAGTTCATAGAAGACATACACTGAAACATCTTGTAGTACAATATGTTAAATGAAAGTATATTACATTAAGGTAATCTCTTCAGTCTACTTGCACTATATCCTATTATGACATCTCTAATAAGTAAAACTAATGAAATAAATTTACATCCCTTAGTACACTCTCAGCCTCAACAACTTTAAAATGTGGAGACTTCAGCTCCCAGAATTCCCTAGCCAGCATGCTCATCTCATCGCATTCAACATCCAAACAGAATTAAAAGATACTTGAAAGAACAAATCAAAAGATTGTAGTCTGCATTTTGTTTAGAAATGAACAATACACGGCTTGCCTTTGTTTAATGCTGAAGCAGCATTTAAAGGTACCTGGAACATATTAACACAATATTCAATTTAGAAGAAAAAGATTTGGTTGAGGCAGTGTTCCTTTCTTTAGCTGTCGCTAACCTTTTCCTTTATACTCACTATATTTGAAAATAACTTTAAGAGCCATATGGTGGCTCCCTTTCTCCATCTTTCTGAAAACAGTCAGAAAGGCTGCAGGTCTGGTAATTTTCAAAGCATGTAGATGGACTGTGAAATTCTTTAGAGAGGTTGACTTACAGCTGTTATGATGATTGCATGTTGAAGGGAATAATTTTCCACTGGTTGAGCTGAAACTTTTAAAGTAGTATATATGAAAATGAAAGGCTTCAGAACACCAAAGTTGTTAATCTTTCATCTGATCTTCAATTGTATGGTAATTTGAAAGTAAGTACTGTACAGAAGTAGACATTTTTTATCATGGAAACAGCATAAACAAATCATGTAGTACTTCTCTTGATTTCAGTGTTGATTTTATTAGAAATTGAAACTGCATGGGCACTGCTACAGTGTTTGTTCACATAATTACAATATTCACAATAGGATCTCACATATCTTAGGCAGTGAGATAGGTAATATTGCTTGCATCTAAAAGATTCCATGCCAGCGGCAAGCAGATGAAATTTGTATTTATAAAACCTTTTTTTCTCCTTTTTTAGAACTTCAAGTTCTGCCTATCAGAGCCCAAGTACTTTTTAAGCACAACCCCATGGCTGTTTTTCCTAAATGTTTAAAAATATTTTAGTTTGCAGGCTTGGAAAAAGGAAAAATTGCTCCTCAGCACATACCTATCAGGAACTTATTTTTAATCTTATCCTTCAGTCCATCTAAGTTTTCCAAAGAGGTTTTTAAAAAGGTTTGTATATATTAAGCTCCTTATTTCTTGTTCCATCAGTTGTGACAAAAAATTA
Organism: Notechis scutatus; assembly: GCF_049901735.1. Classification (NCBI taxonomy): domain Eukaryota; kingdom Metazoa; phylum Chordata; class Lepidosauria; order Squamata; family Elapidae; genus Notechis; species Notechis scutatus. The sequence goes on along the minus strand of NC_142012.1, from coordinate 124,475,660 downwards.
CTGACTGGCTTGTTGCCCAAAACTGATGTTGGCTAGTCCATATTCAGCTCAGCTCCAGAAATTGATCCAAAAAACACCTGTGGAAAAATGCTTGAATGATGATGAAGACTTCCTTTACCTGTTACAATGAAATAATTACAATTATACAGTCTTATTTGTTACTGCAAATTAGAAGATATACTAGCAGATCCTCAACTGCTTACTTAGGTTGGTCACTATAATGACATTGAAAGAAGAGAGGACAAAATATAACTTGCCAATTGCCCAAAAATGTCTATTACCTGACTAAAGTTTTATATTCTCCTACCCTGTGCCTTATAACTTTTCCAGAAAACAATTCCTTTTCCCCTTTTGTCGTCATTTTGCACATCTACGTTCTGTTAATTTTGTTTTCTGATATGGCTAAGTTGTAAACCTATTAGATATAACTACTTTATTTTAATCTGCTTTATTATTTTAACGCTGTTTTGATGGACATAGGAAAAATATCTGTAAAATTTGCCCAGTGCTGGGAACACAAGCTAGGAACCAAACTCTAAGACTTTTTCATAGAATATCCAGGCATCGTGGAGTTTCCTTCAGGCACAGAAAACAGCACAGATACTCAACACCAGCAACAAAAGCAGTGCCCCGATAGGAAATAAAAAAAAACCTTTTGAATTCCCCATGCCTTGTTTAACTCCTAGGAACATTGCCTTCTGCTTTTGACAAATCACATTTGCAGTATCTTCTGCTGAGGCAAAGCATTATGTTGTTATCTGCTCCTCCCACTTTTTTTTTTTTTTTTTTGCGCTGAAGAGGCCATATAATAAACATTCCTTCTTGCTGTATTGTAGTGTCTTATAACAAAGTTGAGGTTTGGATCTTTTTGAAGAGAATTAGATTAGACCTCTCTTCTGAAAGGTACAAAAATATGTCCCTTTCTAGCTTATGGACTCTTTTTTAGAAAACAAATCCGTAAGCAGCCTGTACATACATATATCTGAAATACCCACAGAGTAACTAACGTGAGATACTCTAGTTGAAAGTCACTGGATGAATCAACTTTTTCCCTGCATAAATTCCAAGGCAGGCTCAAAATAATGTTGCAAACGGGTTTAGAGGAGGCCTCAAATTAAGGAGCAAGTTCCCCTGAGTACAAACTAAACCGTGAAATTTATTTTCACTACAATTGAATGTGCAGGCCTTTGCATTTGTTACAAAATACATTTATCTTTTTCTTCCTCAAAACTTTTAAAAATTCTCAGGCTTATTTGAGACACCCACTCAAATGTATGCACACCCCCACCCCCACCCCCACACCCCCCACACAAATAAATTTGGAATTAGTAATCTGAACTGCAAATGACCCCAGAAATTTATCAATAGATTTTGATCTATTTGCCTCCCCTACTAGGGGAGATATTTGCAAAATGATCAAAACAACAGTTTCTCAGGAAAAGCTGCTTGCTCTATCTGCATTCCAAATGTCTTTTTTGGAGTGTGGGGTGGGGGGTTACGGATGTAAGGATTGCAGTACATTTTCTCTGGAAGGCCTTTAGGCAGTGTTTGTAGTAGTTGGGCAAATCTGGGACAACAGCCAAAGGCAGTCTCCCTTCTCACAAGGACCTAAAGAACTAGTTGAAGGAACGCAGCCCTCAGATCCGAATGAGTTGCCTACGTTGATCTAGTTCTACATATAAATATGTAATCAGTGACAGATGGTAATACAAACTGCAGAGAGCTATGGTATAATTTAACATTTTGCACATTCCAGAAAGGACAAAAGCTAAACAACAAATCAGGTTACTTTTTCTCTCTGCTCATAAAGCATAGAATATAAATCTTTTCAAGCAGGTTGTTCTTGTCCCACAAAATCAACCGCTAAGGAAGATCATCTAGAGAGCAGCATGTATAACTCATTATATTTACATCTGCATTTTTTTGTGTGCTGGGAGGAACTGTGGTTGTGAAACATCCATCTCTAGAGGAGGGATGTGGAAAAGACATCCACACACATCCTTCCAATCTCAAAATGAATATGCCTCACTAACCATTTTTCCATGGCTTCTCTGTATGACATTGCCGTAGCTCAGTTCATTTCATCTCATCTCAGCTCCAGCCTTAGTCCCCTCCTCATCCCAGAGTCATCTTTAGGTGTTATAGTTTTAAAATAGCATGCTCTCTTTTTATTGAACCCATTTTTTTTTTTACCATGGGTATGATCTGACAGGGGTGTCCAACCTTGGCAACTTTAAGACTTGTGGACTTCAACTCCCAGTCTTAAAGTTGCTGTTAAGTCCTGAGCATGGGCGCAAGGAACGGAGACGAGGCATTGAACTGTGACTTCAACTCTTTATTAGTGACTTCAGAACAGAGCAAAATACTTGGGCAGCAGCAGCTCTTTTATAGAGCTGGCTGCTGTCAAAACAACCAATGATTTGAGTTTACCGCTCTAAGAAGCGTCCAATCAGAGGCGACCCGCTGTCAGCCAATCAGATCAGCCAGAAACGACCAATCCCGACTCGCTATTCGCGGGCCAATCAGAAGTGCAGGATTACGAGCCTGCTGTTGAAGTAAAACTATTAGGGTTGTTAATGAACGCGTTAGCTTAGTTCGTAACACCCCTCCCCACTAGGTTCCGTCTTAGGGGTGGGGTGACATATTCTCGCAAGTAGGCAGGTCGCTTCACCTGTCTGCTTGACCTGCGCTGTTCCACCGGTTTCTCTGGTTCCGGTGGGCTGCTTGCTGAGCTGGATAGCGAAGACGGTCCCGCTGCTCCGTTGTGTGACTCGGGGCTGTCCTCACCGCTCTCGCCAATGCTGTCATCGGAGTTCCTTGGATTCGCCTGCATTGTGGTGCTGCTACGTGGTGAGGCAATCACCCGGTTCGGTTCTCTCTCTGGAGGTGAGTATCCCATGGTTGTTTGTGTAGGCTGCTGAGTTCCAATTGTTAGGTCGTCTGCTATTTCTTCTTCAGCCTCCTCGATGTCCCTTCCGCCCCCCCCGGTTTGAGATTCAGGGGACGAGATGGGCGTAGGTGCCAGTCTGGAGCGAAGCTGGTCTATGTGGTGCTTCCATAATTTTCCATCATCAGTTTGCAAACGGTAGGATCTGGGCCCGGTGAGTTGAGTTATGGTAGCAGGGACCCACAGTGGGTCACCTGAGAAGTTTTTTGCAAAGACTAAGTCGCCTACCTTGAACGCACGACACTTGCTGCTGGACCCCAAGGGCTTTTCTGGCGTGTAGGTAGGGTGTAGGCGATCAAGGTGTGAGCGAAGTTTCCGTCCCATCAGGAGTTTGGCCGGAGTTCTGTTTGTGGTGCTGTGTGGGGTGATGTGCTGGAGGAGAAGCATTCTGGTTATCTTGTCGTCAATGTCCCCATGTTCCATTTTGTGTAACGTCTTCTTCACGAATTGGACCATTCGCTCAGCCCTGCCGTTGGCCGCAGGGTGAGCCGGCGATGTTAAAGCATAGCGGATGCCCCTGTCTGCTAGATACTGTTCAAATGCCAGGGCAGTGAACTGGGGCCCGTTATCTGAGACTAAAACATCCGGCAATCCGTGCGTAGCAAATAATTTATTCAATTTTTTAATGACTGCTTCTGTGGTGGTGCTCTTCATTTTGTGGACCTCGAGACAGTTGGAATAGGCATCCACTGTTATAAGAAAAGTGTGCCCTTTTGTGGGTCCCGCAAAATCGATGTGGATGCGGGACCAGGGACCGCGAGGTGCTTCCCACTCAGTTGGAGTTGCTTTTGGTGGGGCAGCGCGAATTTCCTGGCACTTGCTACATGTGGCCACCCAGGCTTCTATCTGCTTATCTATACCTGGCCACCACGCGTAGCTTCTTGCCAGTGCCTTCATTCGCACGATGCCTGGATGACCATCGTGCAATAGTTTTAAAACTTTATGTTGTAGCTCCTCTGGGATGACGACTCTGTCTCCCCACAAAATGCAGCTCTTTTGAGAGAATAGTTCTGTCTGTCGATGTTTGAAAGGCGCAAAGGTGTCGTTGAATTCATTGTCAGGCCAACCTCGTTCCACCCAGCTGAGGACTCGTGCCAAAACAGGATCCCGTTTTGTTTCTGTGGCGATGTCTCGTGCAGTCAGCGGTGGTGAGGGAAGAGTTTCAATTTGGAGTGCAGTTAGGGTTGGAGCTGGATCGTCGATGGCTTCAGGTAGCGGGGAATGACTCAAGGCGTCAGCGTGGGGAATGGCTTTCCCCAGGCGGTGTCGCAGTTGATAATCGTATGCGGCTAGAAACTCTGACCAACGTGTCATTCTTGGCGATAAAATGTGGGGAGTTGGTTTGTCTCCCGCTAAAATGCCAAGCAATGGTTTGTGATCGGTGATTATGGCAAATGGTCTTCCATATACATACTCATGGAAACGCTTAATGGCAGACACAATAGCGAGAGCCTCTTTATCGAGTTGGCTATAGTTTCTTTCAGTCTTTGATAAGGTCCTTGAGAAAAAAACAATAGGTGCCTCATTGCCGTTTGGCAGGACGTGGCTCAAGATGGCTCCCACTCCAAACGGTGAGGCGTCGCAGGTGACAGTTAAAGGCAAAGTCTCGTTATATTGCATTAATACAGCATCTGGGGTTAAGAGGTCTTTTACTTGTTGGAATGCTCGTTCTTCCCGATGTCCCCAGACCCAGGAAGCCTTCTTGTCGAGTAGCCTGTGTAGGGGCTCAGCTACAGTTGCCTTCTGGGGCAAGAAGATGTTATAAAAATTAATGAGTCCCAGGAAGGCTTGGAGGTCTGTCTTATTTCTAGGTCTTGGGGCGTTTTTGATTGCAGTTAGTTTTTTTTCGGTGGGGTGGATTCCCTGTCTGTCAAGAAGGTATCCAAGGAACTCCACCCTCTCCGTGCAAAGTTGACACTTGTCTTTTTTTACCTTCAGGCCAGTGTCTTTGAATTTTTGGAGAACCATTCTGAGTCGTTTTTCTAATACTTCTCTAGTAGGGGCAGCTATTAAGACATCATCAAAATAAGGCACGACCCCTTTTATGCCTTGTAATAGTCTCTCCATCAGACTTTGGAAAATGCCCGGTGCCACGCTTACTCCGAATTGGAGTCTATTGCACTTAAAGGCACCCCTGTGGGTGACTATAGTCTGGGCTTCTGCAGTCTTCGCATCTACGGGTAGCTGTTGGTACGCCTGAGCTAAGTCCAATTTCGCAAATATTTTTCCGCCACCCAGGGAGTGAAGAAGGTGTTGGACCACAGGTACCGGGTAAGCGCTCTGCTGAAGCGCATGATTTAGGGTGGCCCGGTAATCCCCACAAATTTTTAACGATCCATCTGGCTTTATGGGTGTTACTATTGGGGTCCCCAATTGGGCGTGGTCAATCGGTTCCAACACACCCTGGGCTATTAATTTGTCCAGTGGCTCGTCAATCTTTGGCTTTAGTGCAAAAGGCACCCGATGAGGCTTAAGGCGAATAGGAGCTACATCGGGACTGAGATTAAATGATATAGGGGTCCCCTTGTACTTGCCTAGCTTCTCTGTAAAAATGTCCTGGAATTCCTGGACGAGGGCCTCTTCCCAGTCATCGCTTCCGGTTTGGTGGATGCCAGCTAGTTCAATTCCGAGTGGGGCGAACCACTGTAAACCTAGCAAACTGGGCCGGTCACGATCGACAACGGTCAGAGGTAGCAATGCGGTGCGGTCTTTGAAGGATACTTGGACGTGGCTGGAGCTGACAACCGGAATTCTGTTTCCTTGGTAGTCCTTTAGTATGATTTTTTGAGTGCTGAGGTCCTGGCGACGGATGGCAGGGATCAGCTGTTTGAGGGTTTTCCAGGAGACCATCGATAGGGACGACCCCGAGTTGACTTCCATCACGCAAGGTCGATTCTCAATAGCGACCTTTACTCGGATCTTCCTTGCATCCAGGGACGAAGCGTGGCCGATAGTGATGGTTTGGTGTGCCTCTTCTCGTCTAGTTGAAGTGGCAGGTGCTCGATTTCTGCAGTAGTGGTTGTTCCGTTGGTGGTTCAGGCGGTCCCGATTTACAGGTGGGTTGCCTGTAGCCTGGCGGAGATTATTCTCCCTCCTGATTGGACTGGAACCTCGCTTGCTTCTGCAGACCTTTGCGATGTGGCCTCTCTTTCCACAGGAGCGGCAGAGTGCGTCGAGGAATTTGCAGTCTGATCACGGGTGGTTTGCCCCACAACCAGCGCATTGGCGCGGGAGTCTTTGGTTCCGTTGGTCTCGTTGGTCGCGTTCGGACCAGAGTTGGTTGACCTCTTCTTTCTCGCTGTCTGATGAGGATTCGAGGTCTTCATGAAGGGCGGTAGTAGTGTGCCTCTCAGAGGAAGGCGTACTGTCCCTAGCGAGTTGGCGGTGCGGTGCGTTCGCTCGGCGCATTCGAGAGGCCGACTTCCTGGTTGCTTCTGCTGCAGTAGCGTCGGCGATGACATCTGCGAGGCTGATGTCTCCCTTCGCCATAATCTTGCTCTGTATCGTGTGGTCATCTAATCCCAGAACTATTCGGTCTCTCATGGCTTCCTCGAGGTTTGCGAAACCACAGAGTCCACCCAGGTTCCGGAGGTCCGCGATGAAGTCTCCAACACTCTCGTTTTTCCGTTGGTCCCTCTGGTAAAACTCGTGTCTTCGGATGAGTGTTGGCACCGCGGGTGCATAATGGGCCCGGAGGATCGGCGCGAGGTTATCCCAATCCATTGTCTTCACCTCCGCGGGTTTTGCAAGCGCCTTAGCCGTTTTTAAAACGGCGGGCCCGCAATGGGTCAGGAATACCGCTCGTTTCTTGCCAGGCGTAGCATCTTTCAGATTGTTGGTCTCCAGGAACATCTGGAACCAGTCCATATACGAGTCCCAGCCTTCGTTTGCCAGGTCAAATGGAGCGGGTGGTATGGCGCCGCTGGTCATCCTGCCGTTTGTTGCTTGCGCTCTCAGCCACGTGCTCTGTCTTGTTCGATGAGTGCTCAATCAGCTTTATCGTCTCCGCATCCCACCTTCGTCGCCAGTTTTAAGTCCTGAGCATGGGCGCAAGGAACGGAGACGAGGCATTGAACTGTGACTTCAACTCTTTATTAGTGACTTCAGAACAGAGCAAAATACTTGGGCAGCAGCAGCTCTTTTATAGAGCTGGCTGCTGTCAAAACAACCAATGATTTGAGTTTACCGCTCTAAGAAGCGTCCAATCAGAGGTGACCCGCTGTCAGCCAATCAGATCAGCCAGAAACGACCAATCCCGACTCGCTATTCGTGGGCCAATCAGAAGTGCAGGATTACGAGCCTGCTGTTGAAGTAAAACTATTAGGGTTGTTAATGAACGCGTTAGCTTAGTTCGTAACAGTTGCCAAGGTTGGACACCCCTGATCTAGGACAACTCATTGCCAGTGGGCTTGATGATATAGCAAAGGATGGGGATCTGTTCAGATTTAGGCTGTTACTGAATTCTTGGAGTTGAAACCTATACATCTTAAAGTTGCCAGGTTTGAAAAACACCGACGTACACCATTTTATTCACCGATGGGCTACTTCTAGGTGCGACCACACAGTCACCCACTACCAGCCTTGGAGCAGTATTTCTCAACTGATGATTTTAAGATAAATGTGAGCTGGTTGCTAAGTGCCCAAAATGCAATCGTGTGATTGCAGGGTGTGGATGTGTAGTCATTGTAACTCCAAAATTGGATTGTAAGTACCTTTGGGGAGCCTGTTGTAAGTTCAAATGGTGAGCAGTCTTAAGCTGAGGACTACTTGTATCTATCTTCCATGTAAATAACAATTGCTATTCTTGCCAGCCCTTGCTTCAGAGATCTTGTGTATGAACAAATAAATGAATACTCTAAACAAAGAGTGACTTTAACATTCTTGCCATAAGTAAGCAGAGGCAATATGCTGTGAATGTTGCTGAAAAACACGAATAGGAAGAAACTATTGTACCCTTGTCTTACAGGCGAAATTGCCGGTGGCATTTGTGTACATTATAGGGACATAATGCTGATCTAGACTGACCCCTGGCATGATCCATGGGGCTCTTATATTCTTCTGCAATCATTTTCCCTTGTCAGAAAGAGCTAATTACAGAGAAGATATTGTTATCAGGTTCCATTGTCTGCCTGAAAGTTAGTGGATTCAAGACCTGGAATAGCTGTGGATTAATCATAACAGAGGCTTCCCTAACCTGGGACGTTCAACATTTGGGGGGGGATTAAACAATTTCCACAACTCCCAAACATCAAATATTCTGAAGTGCTTAAAACCTCATATAGTTATGGAAAGTCCAAAAAGTTCAAAACACCTTGAATTAAGTATTTGTCCATTATCCTTATAATATAATAATACAGATTAGAAAAGAATTGTGAACAGTTATGAATCTCATCTGCTAGCCCAGCACACTAATTGCTAAAAACATTTTTAAAAAACCCCTTCAATTCAATTTGTGATATACTAGAATGAGGTCTAGGAGAAGAGAGACGAGGAGAATTCTACACATGATGTACAAAACTTTGAAGCTAGGCCCCCTCAGTGCCACTTTTGGCATTTTTCCTATTGGCTAATGATATAAAGAAAGGGAAGACAGCAAAAGCCACAAGAATAAATTGTTGCTTTATTTGTTATATATTAGTGAGTCAGAATAGAGACAATAGGAGCAGAATAGGAATCAGCAAATATCATTCCAGTATGGTATTTTGCTGGCCCAAGAAAAAAGGACTGTTATCCTTTAGTTTTCACAAATGATATTCTTTATTTTTTCAGCTAAAAAGATTTTTTTGTTGTTTATCAGGAATATCTTAAATCAATTAGTATATATACATGTATGTATGTATGTATGCACACACGTGCACACACACACACATACGCACGTGCGCACACACACACACAAATACTTTGCCCCATTGTGGCAGGTTATTGATCAAAAACAGAACATTCTGTTTCACAATGTCCTTTGAAATGTGCAGCAATGATAAGTGAAGAAATGTAAATTTGTGTAATAAAATGACTTCATAATGTCTTTCTGCTGGACAAAGCTGTATATTATGTAACATCTAAGATTTATGAAATGCAAATTTTCTTTATTTTCTTATCGGGAAGTAACTCTCAGTGAACTCAGAGGAACTTACTAAGTAAAGTGAATAAGGTTGCCTTATTCTATATATATATCCCTTGTTGTTCTCAGTTTGTTTTATCTCAGCTTTTATTAATGCTATTAATAATCATATGGTAGCCTCAAATCTTTATTCATCACTACCTCTGACCTGAGATGCAAATCAGTAATTAAAATGGGATCAGAGAGTTATCTCATGGATATTTCAAGCTGATGCAAACTCCTCTGAATTTTGTTCAACATCTACCACAGCCAACCTAGCCTCCTTAAAGAGGAAACACTGGTGCAGATTTTTTTTATATATACAGTAATATTGTTTCAGCCTGAAATAGCATAATAGTGAAACAGCATAATAGAAACATAAGGTAATTCCAACTCCATCCCACCCATTTGCCTCAGAATAAGACACAGATGAATCTGTGGGACAGCAAGTGATGGCTACATAGAAAATTAAAATAAAGAAGAGATGGCCATGGACAGCAATTTAGATTTAGCTCTATTTGTGATTCCTACCATTTTGTATATTTTATTCAACTTCTTAGAATGTCTTATGGCAATCTATTTTCATAGAATGAGGTCTAGGAAAAGGAGCAAAGACCCTAAACCTACTTGATAAAGTCCTGTAGATAGACTGATCTTCTTCTTGCTGCAATTCCATGATTGACAGATATTTAAAGGACAGTTCTAATTGTCAGGACAATTCAAAAACTCCAGAAGGCTTGTATTTCAGGGGCGGTCACCCTGATAGTGAAGGTATATTGCCTATAAGATGAACTGTTTAAAAGATGGAATCTGGAATATGTTCACTCTCAGTTCTTATTAGGTGGCAGAAACAATGGAAGAAAAGTGGTCCCTTAGATAGCCAAACGCTTTGTGGGTCATAACTTGCCCCTTGAATAGCTCGCGTAGTAGAGATATTGCAGTGGTGCATACATAACTGCCCAGCTACAGTTCCTGAATGTTCTTCAAAGGCAGACTCATGTAGAGCGCATTGCAATCATCCACACATGAAGTGAGTAAGATATGAGTGACCTTCAGGAGGTATTGCCAGGCTGATAGAGTGCATTCAAAATTAGCACATCAGACAAATCTGGGTAAAGACCTTCCTGACCACAACTGCCATCTGATAATTGAGTGTGAGTCCAGGAGGACTCCAAATTATGCATTGATTCTATCAGGGGGAATGGTACCTATTCAGAACTAAATATGGACTGTTTGTTTGTTTTTATTCCTCCTTTATTATTTTTATAAATAACTAAAGGCAGAGAATGTATATGATACTTCCTCCTCCTCCTATTATCTCAACAACAACAACCTTCTAAAGTGAGATGGGGTAAGAGAGAGAATGACTGGCTCAAAGTTGCCTAGCCACCTTTCATCTCTAAGCAGGACTAGAACTCAGTTTTCAGGTTTCTAGTCTGGTTCTTTAACCATTAGATTAGAGAATCCAAAACATACAGCCACTTGGTTTTGTCAGAGTTAAGGTTAACCCTGTTCCTCGCAATCCAGGCCCCTTCAGACACAGACACAAGAGTCAGTGTATTAAGCCCTATGGAACCCCACATTACAGAAGCCTCAGTCTTGACTTCTCTGTCTCTTGCGCCATGATGGCGCTGTGGTTACAATGCAGTATTTCAGGCTAATTCTGCCAACTGCCAGCAGCTTGATTCTCACCAGCTCAAGGTTGACTCAGCCTTCCATCCTTCTGAGGTTGGTAAAATGGGGGCCAGATTGTTGGGGGCAATATGTTGATATATTATACTCAGGGGTGGGATTTTACCAGTTCGCACCTACCGTGTTTCTCACATAATAAGGCCGGGCCTTATTTTTGAGCGAAAAAAAGCGGCTGGGCCGTCTTTTGGGGAGGTGACTAATTCCCCCCTTGCATCCTCGCCAACAGCCGCTCCTAGCAGGCGATCATGGCCAAGCATAGAGAGCTCCCTACTCCCACCTTTGCTGCAGACACCTTTGGCACCCGCCGCTGTTGCTTTCCCTTCTGCCCATTACGCCGCCATGTTTGGAGCTGCCGCTTCCGTGTTTGGAGTGCCGTCGCCATTTGGAGCTCCAAGCGGGAGTGGCAGCTCAAGCTGTGACGGCGGGTGATCTTTATTTTGGTCCGCGCGAAGTTCAAAGCGAGCAAGAGAGGAGACTGCGATGCCTCCATCCGAGATGGCAACCTCACTAGTGGATCACAAGCGTGGCTGGAAGCCCGAATCGGCGGGATACGATGGCGATCTTTTTGGAGCGAGAGGAAAGGGAGAGAAGAGTTGCGGCGTAATTTGCAGGAGGAAGTGGGTGTACCCACGGCAGGGAGCCCAAGGAAGAAGGGCTGGTAGGCAGCGGAGCGTCCCGTAGCTCCGGAAGCAGCCTAGAGACGCGCCCGGGAAGAGGCGCAGATGCTGCCTTGTAGTCCCCAAGCCAACTGCGTGCGCCGCCTTTAGTTATGTGCGCTCCGCGCTTTGGACATCTCCGTGTGATCGCGACCCTGTCCTTTCCACCTGGCGCCCTTGCTGCTTTCTGGCTCTTTAGCAAGGCATCGCGGTCTCCCTCTCATGCTCGCTCTGAACTTCGCGTGGACCAAAATAAAAAGATCGCCCACCGTCATGTTTGGAGCTTCCGCATTTGGAGCTTCCGCCGCCGTTTGGAGCTCCAAACAGCGGCAGTGCTCCAAACATGAAGCCGGTTGCTAAAGAGCCAGAAAGCAGCAAGGGTGCCAGGTGGAAAGGACAGGGTCGCGATCACATGGAGATGCCCAAAGCGCGGAGCGCGCATAACTAAAGGCGGCGCACGCAGTTGGCTTGGGGACTACAAGGCAGCATCTGCGCCTCTTCCCGGCGCGTCTTTAGGCTGCTTCGGAGCTACGGACGCTCTCCGTTGCCTACCAGCCCTTCTTCCTTGGGCTCCCTGCCGTGGGGTACACCCACTTCCTCCTGCAAATTACGCCTGCAACTCTTCTCTCCCTTTCCTCTCGCTCCAAAAGATCACCATCGTATCCTTGCCGATTCAGGCTTCCAGCCACGTTGTGATCCACTAGTGAGGTTGCCATCTCGGATGGAGGCATCGCAGTCTCCCTCTCTTGCTCGCTTTGAACTTCGCGCGGACCAAAATAAAGATCACCCGCCATCATGTTTGGAGCTGCCACTTCCGCATTTGGAGCTCCAAATGGCGACGGCACTCAAACACGGGCGGCAGCTCCAAGCGTGGCGGCGTAATGGGCAGAAGGGAAGCAACAGCGGCAGGTGCCAAAGGTGTCTGCAGCAAAGGTGGGAGTAGGGAGCTCTCTGTGCTTGGCCATGATTGCCCGTTAGGAGCGGCTGGTGGTGAGGAATTCCGGCCCGCCGGGCGCTCCTAGCACAAGTCTCCCGCCCTTCCCCTTATTTTGCATATTTTAAAATAGGCCTAAATTTGGGGGGAGGGGCTTAATTTGATTTTATGCCCCAAAAACATGCTGGGCCTTCCTATTGGTGGAGGCCGTATTGTTGGAGAAACACGGTATTCGCTAGAACCGGTTATTAACATTCTAAGCAGTTCGGAGAACCGGTTGTTAGAAGAAATTACTGTCCTAATCCTGTAAGGAAGGCAGGAAGGAAACATTCTGGTGTTGCTTAAAGAAACTGCCTCTCTATTAACCCTTATTACATTCTTGGCAGGACTAGACTTCCTGTCTCAGAAACTTCTCTGGAGTTGTTTTCCCCTCCTTTGCTGGTACTTTGTTTGTGTGGAGTGACCATTCAAAGTTACAATGGCACTGAAAAAAGTGACTTATGACCATTTTTCACACTTACGACTTTTACAGCATCCCCACAGTCTTGAGAGGCCAGGCAAGGAGATGCGTGTCTCAATGATATTGAGTTGGCCACGCCCAGCCAATAACATGACCACTAAGCCACATCCACCCAATCACATGAGCACAAAGCCACGCCTACCAACTAAGCCACACCCACAGAATCGGTTGTTTAAAAAATTTGAATCTCACCCGATTATACTGCTATACTGCTTAGAGAGGGTTGTAAAGAACTATGGAGTAGTATATAAGTAAGTGCTATTGCTATCAACATCAACTGGAACTGGATGGGGAGGAAGCAAGAGAATCACAACACCATGGCTCTCATTCCTAATCATGGCAGTGAGTCCAGAAGGACACTATGATTGAATGTATCAAATCACTAGAATTCAAAGAACCATGGCATTTGTACCACCCCTATGTACCACCATTATGACCAGAAGTCATCAACAAGCATGATCAATGACATCTCAATGTTATGTTCCAGTCTAAAATTTGATGCAAAGGGTTCACATGGTCTGCTTCTTCTGAATTTGTAATTTGATCACCTTCTCAACAAGACTTGACAAACATTATCCAGCAGTTGGGTCCAGTGATGGCTTTTGACAGCTATATTGTTCATTGTAAAGAAAGTAGTATCTGTGAGATACTACTTTGTACAGAAGAGGGTTAAAATGTGTGTCAACCTTAGATAGCAGGATTAATAATGGCACATGTTGAGACTTAAGATCCAGTAACATCTCAAAGATCTTATGGTTGCCTAAGGTATACCTAAGCACTGTCAACCTGATAAGCACATTTTCTGATTTTGAGCACTGACAAAGATTAATATATTTCATTTAAAATGCAACCAAATTGTCTACTGTTTATTTGAGAACTCTGTTGCAATATCTTTCCACATATTTTTATTAACAGTAAATTCTCCCTCTCTTTTCAGTGGGAATATTTTCCATATAAATATGCACAGAACTGTAGCATGAGCCCCAATAGCTTAGCCAGCAGTTTTCTGTATGCTAATTTGCACTGTGGTATTACTGCTTCTATCCTGGTATTAAGAAACCAGCAGCAGCTATTACTGAATGATGAGTGCATTTCAATTTTGGATGCCATGTATGTCATTTAAGCGGGGGGGGGGGGGGGGTGGGGTGGGTTTGGGGGGGGGTTTTTTTAGGGGATGTTTTTGTTTTTTTTGAATTTGTAGTTAAAACTTTTCCAAGGGGGGGGGGGGGGGGGGGGGGGGGGGGGGGGGGGGGGGGGGGGGGTGGGGGGGGGGGGGGGGGGAAGGGGGGGGGGGGGTGGTTTGGGAATGCTGAACCCTGCTATCTGAATCGTACGTATGAACCTAAATTCCTGAGGGTTGTCTGATTAAAAAGGATATGAACATGCAAACTAAAGTGCAAAAGAGCTGTCTTGCCAGTTATTCCAGTCTTACAATGATAATTAGAAAACTAAAACTTAAAATCTAGAGAAGCTTAAAAGCAAAATATAAAACCACAGACACTTTCTTACTCATATTTTCCAGAATTGGTATTCAGTGCACTTTGCTTTCAGTATAAGATATAATTTTAGCGATTACATGATTAATAGCCATTAAGAAACATTCTTCGTTGCTTAGTTTTGTTCTAAAATTATCCTATTTGACAACCATCACTGCTTTTATATTTTAACTAGACACCGTATCAGCTTCTTCCAACCTGGGTGTGCCTTTAAATTTCATTTCCCCAAATTCTCCAGCCATCCTGGCCCCTAATGAGAATTATAGGAGTTTTTGCATTGCACATAAAGGATGTGGATAGAGAGGTATATGTGGGAAATCTATGTTTGTTCCCCTTTGCATGGGAGGAAAGGGAAAGAAATTTTGTTTTTCCAGAAGCTATAGCAACTTGGGCAAGACAATGACTCCTTGCTTCTTGTTCTCTGCCATTGGAAAGTTAATAGATGAGAACATGACTGCAGATTGTCTTCAAACAATTCTTGAAGGACTGAGGAGTAAAAATGGTGGTGGCATCAAAATGGCATCAAAGTTCAGAAAATGTGAGGAAATATTAATAATTGGGTAGAATGGTCAAATTATTGAAACTAACAAAGATAAAGAACCAGTGTAATCCTAAAATTGAGAATGATAGTACAGAAATTAACAACTATTGTGTCATAGTTGTGCCTCAAACTATTTGGCCTTGAAAATGAATCCGCGCAGTCAAGCTCAATATTGTTATATATAAAATAAGATAAATGATTGTTGTAATAACTGTTGCCTATTTGTACCTGGGTAGCCACTGGTAATGCTACAAAAAATAAGGTGGGGGAAAAGTAAGTCAGCCAGACACATTTTTTCCAGGTCATTTAATAATGTTAATTGTTAAAGCGATAGCTCTTTCCTCTGAATTCCCCTTCCTTTTAAAACATACTCTTTTTCAGAGAAAGCGGGTACGGTATATGTGGCCTTGCTTGCCAGGGATCTCCCAAATGATCTGTACTGAATATGTTTTTCTTAACAAAGAAATTGCAGGCACAGATTTGGTAAAAAATACCTATATTCCCTCTGTAGCATAAGCCATCTGGATGTGATCTACAGCATTGATTTCAGCACCTGGCTAATATGGCCATCGGGCTGTAGAAATAGTTTAGATAACTTCAGTGTTCCAGTCTCTGAAGTAGTCAAGACGGCGAGGGCATTTTGCTTTCCGCCTAATTCTTTTTACTGGAAACATCGCCAGCCTGGGCTGCCAAGAGAAGTGATATCCATGCACTGACAGCATGGTTGCTTTGGGCCAAAATCCGGCTTCCTGCTCAGCAAAAAATTCTGCAGATTTTAAGGGACTGATCTAGTTCTGTTTTTAATACTGCAATACAAGATGTTTTATGGAAGATCATGCCAATACTTAGGTAATAATACCTGGATTTCTGACTTGTTTGGCTTTTCAAGTTGTGGGCAAAGAGCGATAGCAATACCCCATGAAGAAGCTTTGAAGAATGTTGACATCTTCAAATTAAACCAAACATCAGTCCGCAAATGAAAACTATACTACAGCTCTAGTGCACTTATGGAATGTGGACTGGCAAAAATAACACTCACACAGCTGTGCCTTTCAGCTGGGAAGCAAATACAGCTGTGTCCAATTGGACTTATGCCCAATTCAAACTACAGCCTTCTACCAGCTGACTTTGGGGTAAGTGTGATGGCACCAGGTAAAGCTGTCTTCCCAGCCTGCGTGAGACATCAACTAATACCCCAAATGAGATTAAGCCTCAGCAGTGTGTATTGATCTGTTTTAAATGCATGTGTGATTGCAGTCAGTAAAGCGTTAGCAGTAGAGAGGTTTAGGGGAAGAGAACATCTGGATGCTCATCTGGGTGGAGGAGATGGAAGGAGGGGGTTGCAATATGCTCACTTGTTCTCACAAATGCACTTGGCTCACAGACTTCCCCTCCCCGAATGTCTGCGAATGAGAGTAGGAGAGGGAGAAGGGGAAAGGAAAGGAAAGGAAAGGAAAGGAAAGGAAAGGAAAGGAAAGGAAAGGAAAGGAAAGGAAAGGAAAGGAAAGGAAAGGAAAGGAAAGGAAAGGAAAGGAAAGGAAAGGAGGATGGGGGAAGGGCGAAGGGCAAGTAGCCTGGAGGCAAAAGGAAGATGTTGCAATCATCCAAGTACCAATTCTATTTACTTACGATGGGGCCACAATTGCTCTTGCTTACCTGTCACCCAGTCTTTCATTCATTTGGGGCACAAAAATACACTTCTTCCTCTGTCTGTTCAGCCACTGGCCGCCTTTTCAGGTTAGCAGATTGAGGGGACAAACAATCATTCCTAAACATTGAGAAACACTATTCAATGT
The DNA here is from genome assembly GCF_049901735.1 of Notechis scutatus. Taxonomy (NCBI): domain Eukaryota; kingdom Metazoa; phylum Chordata; class Lepidosauria; order Squamata; family Elapidae; genus Notechis; species Notechis scutatus. Next base: position 124,458,978 of record NC_142012.1, on the reverse strand, counting down.
ACCTTAGGTTGGAACATCATATTGCCATCATAAAATTGGCTACTGCATCAACTGTCCCTATTCTGCCTCTGTTGTTCCTATTTCAACTCCTTGCCAATCACTTTTGTCCAGGTCTGAACATGTGCCAATCAGTGCAGGGACACAGATTTATTTTCTCATTTGCTTTTGCCATCCTCCTGTTTAGCATCTTGCCAACCAGCTGGAGAACATCCACTAATCTGAACACTGCAGCTGCACATGGACAGATGGGTCAAATGTCATTGTGCCATTCCATAAGTGTCTGCCTTCTTCTCATGTCCCATTTGGACCTTTCATGAATTAGAAGTAGATGGTTTTGATCACAAATGTATTTTTACAGGAAAATTAACTGGAAAACAAGTTCCAGGACAAAGAGTTATAGTTAAATACTGTGCATGCAGGGAGACACATGAGTTCAAAAACCAGGAGAGGAGGAAGACAGAAACTGTCACCACTATGCAGCCGGATGTAAAGAAGCAGATAACTGACTGATTACTGAGCAATCATGGGTTGGAGGATGGGAATAACTGGAATTGCTAAGAATATGTGACCTGGCAAATAATCAGTAAAAGTCTAGTTTGATTTATTTGATTTTTTATGTTACTGCAGTGAGAAGAGCAGGGGTATTGTATCTACTTGGAGTCATTTCCGAATTGTGTAAATATGCAGTTGCATAACTATGACCCCACTTCTTCCCTGGATATAATAAGCATTCGGCTCTTTTCTATTTTGCGTGGTTGGAAACTTTTGAAAGTTTTAATTTCAATATTAGGAAGCATGGGGGGTATTGATGGTTTGAAAGAAACTTAGGATATGACCCTGGCAAAGTTTTGGCAATGACCAGAAAAAATATGGTGTGCCAGCTTCTCCCAAAACATATCTAGTCACACCCATAACAGGTAATTTGATAATGAGTGGTAAAGCATTTAAAGTTTACATACCTTGAAGCTGTGAAACAACTTTGGATTAAGATTTACTGCTGCTTGGATCTAATATTACACACAACAGACATACATTAGTCTGTTTAAACATTGATCTGGGAATAAAATGAAGGCAATATGCTAAGGGCATTAGAGATGAAGTGGACATTATTTCCTCTGTAAGTGGGGAAAAAGCCATAACCTAAGAGAAAGGTGGAAGTTGCGATTAAGTCCATCTTGCAGGCACTGGTTGAAGAGAAAGCTGAAATAAAATATCTCAGTGAAGGACTGCCAGCCTGTCTTGGCCATTTCACTCTGCAGCAGACTGATGCATAGATATTAGCAGATGATAATGCTTATCTCCACCCAAAGCTTTTGGTGCAGATTTCTGCATTCCAAACTGAGCTTAAACACAGGCAAGACACTTACCATATTTTTTTTCAGCTAGTTGGCAGCCTGATCTTTTTTGGGGGGAAGGAGACCATTTTCAGAGTTTTTCTAATAGACCTATTAATTTAGAAAAGTCTCAAGGGTTTTAATTATTTTCATCTCTGTCTCTGAATATTTGTAATATCCTGCTTATTAAAAATTCTCCTAGAGAGTTATTTAATGAAATATTTCAACTGTATCATGTACTGTATCATTTCCAATTTATTAAAAAACGTTATTAGCATTGAAAAATGCATGGTTGTCCTTTGAGGTAAATGGGTCATCTGGTTTCTCTGAACTTACCCAAAGATTCACCAACTTTAAGTTGCACAAAATTATGTGCAGACTTACTCTGAAGAAAACACTCTAAATCTTACTTCTGAGTAAACATGCATAGATTTATGCTGCAGGCATAAATTTATGCTGCAGGCTTCCCAAAGATATCAAGAGCTTAGTGCGCTAAAATAAAGGCTGTGAGTTGAGTGAGCACACTTAACCTTATTCTGTGCATTAAATATTATTTTCTCCTCAAAATGTATATACAGTTAGTCATGAACTTATAGCCATTTATTTAGTGACTGTTCAAATTTACAACAGCACTGAAAAATGTAACTTACAACCAGTCCTTGCACATAAAACTGACACAGCATCCCCACAATCATGTGATCAAAGTTTGGTTGCTTGGCATCTGGAATATATTTACAGTGTTTGCAGCATCCTGAGATCACCATTTATGACCTTCCCAGCTGGCTTCTGGCAAGCAAATTCAATAGGGAAAGCTTAAAGGCCACATGATTTACTTAACAACTAGAGTGACTCACTTAAGAACTGTAGCAAAAAAAAGGTCATAAAATTGGGTGTGATTTCATTTAACATCCCTCTGGTTTAACAGTAGAAACTCTGGTCTCCATTGTGGTAGTTAAGGATTACCTGTGGAATTACCTGTGGAAGGTAGTTATTAAAAAACATGAAAGATGCTCACGATGAGACAGAAAGCTTTTGAATTACTGATACAACTGGAAGGTTGTTGTGTTGTGCGTGTTGTGTGATTCTATATCCACACTTTACAAAAAAAAACAAAATTCTCAATGGAACCTCTGGGGCAGGGGGGATTGGTTGCCTCCTAGCCAGTAAAAGACATCTCAGAAAATGCCACATTGAGTGTTGGGAACTGTTTGTATAGGGACCTGGCTGCACAAGCTCCAAGCAAATAAATGCTGATATGAACCTTGTCAAACACACGAAGAATCAGATTAGTTTTGCTTCTTCATACATTTGCGGAGGACCAAAGCAGCCTCTGCTCTGGACAAAGTTCCACTGCACACAACCCCCTACATCTCATTCTCATATTCCCTTTTTCTCAAAGGTTCCTTTTATGATTAAAAACAGCAAGCCTAGAAGAGGAAGGAGGAGCGTGGGGGCTTATTTACAAGCCTAACAAAATTGTGGACTAAATGTTTACAGGGAGAGTTTAAAAGGAACCTGGCTTTCAGAAGTAATTATGATAATATCTGAAAGAAACAACCCATTCACACCAACTGGGTGCCAGATCCTCAAATGGTGCAAATAGTGAAGTTTTTGGTGGGGTCTGGGCCTTTTCTAAATGTTTATTTTATTTGCCCTATATGTGTGTGCCAAAAGATATTCTTCTTTTGACCCCCTTCCCCATCTCCAATCCAGATGAAAGTAGGGTTATTCCTAATCTTTATGAGCAGATATATTCTGTTCTGGAATTCCAGTTTAAAACTATTCCTTTAAAACAACAACAGCAATCAGAAAACCTTCTTTTATTTTTAAGCAGATTGTAGCAGAATACATTTGTTTGTTCATTAAATTTGTAGCCAATAAATGTGTTCAGGTTTTTACCACTAACAGCAATAAAAAATAAAATAACAAAAACATAAAAGCTAAACAGATAAAACACAGTAATAAAAGCCAGAAAACAAAACAAAACAAAAACCAAACTACAATAGGCTTTTGAACAAATTACATATAACTATAATTGGCCACAATAAGTCAATTTATCTAGATAATGATTGTTGATTAACTACCCAAAGTTTCAGGTTGATTGTACAGGTTGATTGGCTGGCCATATAACTTTATATACAGGTAGTCCTCGACTTACAACAGCTTGTTTAGTGACTGTTCACAGTTACAATGGTATTGAAAAAAGTGATTTATGACCATTTTTCACATTATGACTATGGCAGCATCCCCATGTTTGCATGATCCAAATTCAGACGCTTGGCAACTGACTCATATTTGTGACGGTTGCAGTGCTTAGGGATCATGTGATCACCTTTAGCAAACTTCTGACAGGCAAAGTCAATGGGGAAGCCAGATTCATTTAACAACCATGTTACTAACTGAACAGCTGCAATGATTCACTTAACAACTGCAGCAAGAAAGGTAAAGTGGGACAAAACTCACTTAACAACTGTCTTGCTGAGCAACTGAAATTTTGGGTTCATGTGCTGTCCAGCCAGTGTATGGGAATTGGATAGTTAATTAGCAATTGTGAGCTGTCCCCTTAAGAGAATGCATTATGGTAAATGTAGTTAAGGTATCCTGGGAAATGTACTCCATGTCACATGACCACATCTGTAATCCTGATTGGTCACTAAATTTACTCTCGATGGGTTGCAGGAGGTTTCTTCACTCTTGCCTGAACTCAAGGACTCGTGGTAACTATTGCTACGAGATGGGAGGAAAGGGATAAGGAGATAACCATCTTTTTACCTACAAGATAGATATGCAAAGGATTGGTCATTAAAGAAGAACTTCATCACAAATGTGAGTTATGAGGATACCTGATGAACCAATAATAAATACTTTGTATGAATGTTTTGTTGAGTTTATCTATCTGCATCTGTACAGAAGACAAAATCTACCACTGTACAGAATACAGAACAGTTCACTTGCGGTCATAAGCTGAAGATTACCTATAATAAATAAATAAACAAATAAATAAATAAATAAATGGCTATATAAACAAATTGCCTATAGGCAGCATGTTATATCATGATAATCATCATGATCATCATCAATCTTGCCTTTTCTCCCTGACTTTGTTTCTCTCTCACCTGGCACTGTTTTCTGGCAGGAAAACAAACTGGACTCCTTAACATGGGGTGGGACATAGGTGGACTAGTGTGCTGTCCCAGCCAGTCTATGGGAATTGGATAGTTACTTAGGAATTATGAGCTGTCCCCTTAAGGGAATGTATCCTGGGAAATGTAGTTCATGTCACATGGCCACATCTGTAATCCTGATTGGTCACTAGTTTGACCCTTGGTGAGTTGGGGGAGGTTTCCCTCATTCTTTTGTCTGAACTCTCTTACTCATGGCAGCTTCTTTCTATCACTACAAGATGGGTTAGGAGATAACCATCTTTTACTACAAGGCAGATATACAAAGGATTGGTCATTAAAGAGGAACTTCATCACAAACGTGAGTTATGAGGATACCTGATGAAGCAATAAATGAAATTTGTTATGGACGTTTTGTTGGGTTATCTATCTGCATCTGTACAGCTTCAAATCCATCTCTGTATAAGATACAGAAAAAACTAGTGTAGGTGGGTGATTGTATTATCATGATTATCCAAGTCATCTATGACCTGTCTGTCAAGCTATTTCTCAATACTGGTCTAGTGCTTAAAAAAGGGAGGGGGAGGGGGGTTAAGCCATCTGCAAAAGTAGCCCAAATGGCAGACTACAAGTGAGGAAGAGGAGGACAAAGTGAACATGGGAGACCATGGTCTATAATGAGGAAACTCGCTGCAAGAGAATCACAATTCTGGCAATTGTTTCATTTCTGTTCTGATGGAAGGCAATATTGGAAATATCTCATAAACATCCATACTTTTGGAATGGAATATGCAAAATGCTGCTGCTGCCCTTCAAACTTATAAAAGCAGAAACTATTATAGCCATCAAAGCCTATTGGTGGCATAAGCAATGAAAAATGTGTAATACAAGCAATGGCGCCAGAATCAGCAATATACAACTAGCTGGCAGAATTTTTCATAACCTCTGATAAGAAGGAAAGCCTCATCAGCCATTAGACAGGCAGATGCTTCTAAAGATGGGGACAAATATGATGGGAAGTAAAGTTGAATCATTGGACAGATGTACTGAACTATGTTTGCAAAAATGCCTTGCCCATCCTTGTGAGTTTCAGTTTTCAAGAATAAAAGCATTATGTAAACAAAAACACATAAAGTCAAATTCACATAAATTAATCAAGAAACAAATTAACTTTCCTTAAATTTTAGATTATCTTGGGGCACACTTCAGTTTGGAAGTTCTGAGTTATAACATTGGCAGGTTATAACATGATGTATTTGAAGCTCTAAACTTAGGTGGGTGTATTCAAACCTTTAAAAATACTCCTGAGTGAAAAATAAGACTATTGAAATTGTATTCTTATTTTTGTTTCTGGTGCAATAGTTCCTTCTTACTTGTTTCCTCAGAATATGCTAACCTACCATCCCTATTCCATCATCAACTCTTTTAACCTGATACAAGGTCTATAGAAGAAATAGCTTCTCTAAGACTAGTAGGGCAGTCATCCAATAAAACTATTTTTTTCCTGGAGGATAGGAGGACGTATATACCAAATCAGTGTAAATATATTGCTTCCATAGTAAAAACTATAAACAAATGCAATTCAGGAAGAAATTAATTAGACATGGGTGTTAGGAATGATAGTCATCTAATAGTTGGGTTGGCAATATATAAACCAGGATAGTCATTTAATACTGTTGTATTTTTAAGAGAATGTTGTAATTGTGATTGGCTGAGGTTCCTCCAACAGCCATAAGATGGAGCCAGAAACCTGTTCTTTTTTGCACTTCCTTTGCTTTCCTTTTGCCTTTTGCCTGATCGTCATTCTGCTTGAATTGCTGTGAGTCTTGCAACTATTCGCAAACTCCATTTACTGAACTTTGTTTATGATACTGGTAAAGAAAAGGACTTCGTTTTTGGATTATCCCTGGACTGATTATTTTGAATACAAACTTGTTTAAACGCGTATGATTTGGACTGTTTGCTTACCCGTTTACAGGAAGTAAAACTTACATTTTACTATTCAGTGTATCTGTGTGCTGGTTGTGTGTTATTCATCACCACTCTTACTATGTTTCCCTGAGTGCACTCATTCTCCTAACAGGGAATACCTCAACAATGGGTCAAGCACATTTTGACTTTAAATGCTGGCATGATTTTTTTTCTGCACGGAAGGTGAAAATGTCCCTTTTTTCACTGTACCTTGCCAACACAACTGGAATCTGCTTCAAACAATAGATTTAGCTCTCATTGCCCACAGTAAATTTCTGTATTTGTTGCTGTAGGAGAATTGGTGGAAGGCAGGGAGGGCTGCTTTCTCTGAATATAGTCTTTACAACCTTCCAGCTTTTTATCTATAAAGTAATTATTTTATTTGCTTAAGCTTTGGCTTTCTCTGAAAAAGACAACACTTTTAGGTATATATATTATACCATATATTATACTGAACCTCTTAATTGTATGTGGTTACTGTTAGTATGTGGTTGCTGTTTACTAGAACAGATTTTTCTTTGTCGTTCAGCTACAGTCAAGAAGTGTCAGAGCTGAAGTTGTCTTTCCCTGCCTATATGAATGACTCTCTCTCAAAGTCTGTCCCTATGCCATGTCATGCTCTGATTTGTGGCAATGTAAGCTAGGCAAAGCAATGCCGAAGTTTCATTGTGAGGCTTGCTGGCACAGGAGCTCTTCTCATTCCATCAGGGCCTTGGGAACCAGGTTCTCTGCAAAGGTTTTCTCAGCACATAACTTTGTTGCAGTTAATTTGACTTTACTGTAGAGGCTAACTCAAAGCTGGATTCTGTTTAATTCCGGATGATTTGACTCCAGATCCTACTCTGGCCTTGCACTCCTCCCCTTCACCTGGCCTGGCTTTCATAGAGCAGAGGAAAGAAATAAGGAAAGACACTTTTTTCAGCATTCTCTTATTTATCTTAAAAGAGGCAAAAAGATCTTCATCGGCCTATTTGAAACATTATCTGAAGCAGAACTGGGCTGCGAGGGAATGTCACTTCATCAAAGGCTGTGCAGCAGTCTCCACTGGGGCAGAAGCCCATAGACCGGATGGTTACTTTATAATGTGCAGGATTTCCTTACATCATCTGCTTTTGCTAAATCTCTTTCTTCTGCAAAGCAACACTTTGCTTCTGAGACTGAGCCAGCTATGGCTGAGCACCTAACTGCTGTTTCAGAGCTAACTTCTAACTCAAGATGTAGATGTGTGTATAATCTCTGGAAAGGAGAAATTATTAGTCAAATTTTCCATTTCAGGGAGAGATCATACAAACACTCTGGGCATGATTTAGCCACAATTAAGCACTTATGACTTCAGTGGATAGCTCTAAATGCAATCCTCAGCACACTTATTGGAAACACTGTCAGAAAAAATTAACAGCAGAACAGAAATACAGATTGCTTTATTTTGACTACTATGTAAAATAGGTCTGTTAGAACATGATGTCTTGGGATCAGACCTACATCTAAAAAGTGTATAAAATACAAACTTAAAAGTCAGAATGTGATAAGGATTGTTCTGTTTTTTTCTGTTTTGGATATATTTTCTTTTCTTATATTCTTTCCACCAAACATCTGGCAGTTTCTCCAATTCTCAGATTACTTTTTGGAAAGGCATCTCCAACACTATATTTGTAGGGTCTACTGTGACATTGCTTTGCTTTTGTTGTAGTTTATTTTTTAATTACCATTAAAGTGTTTATTTATATATATGAGATATTGTTGTTTCTCTGTTAGGCTGAAATTCTGAAGTTAGCATGGAGGAAGCAAGGGAAGATTGATATACATAGACATAGGAAAAAACATTGCTTAAAAACAATTCTTCATCATGCTCTTAGGTGATATTTCAACAAACTAGATAGATGGATGGATGTATGTTACGATATTGCTATACTTAACAAAGTAAGATAATATTTTGAAAGTGTGGTTGGTAGAATCACTCAGATAGCCATCTCAATTAATTAATTTAATCTTACTCTCAGTTGAAATTGCTTGCTCATAGTATAGTAATTTACAATAAACATGCATCTGGGAAGTCTTTGGGGGTCTCTGAGCTTGTTTGCTTGCAAGTGTTTCATGAAATGTCATGAGCTAAATATATTATCTTCTATTGGAAACATGCATCTAATTGAGATATGTTTCCTTTCCAGTCTAAAAAATGCTCACGGGAAAGTTAAGAAGGAATCTGTTTAGGACCAGGATGAAACACATTTCTTTGATCTCAGTGGAAAAATTAATTAAATATATATACAAAAAAGGAAAGACAAAAGAAAGGATTCTCATATTATTTTTATTTGTATCGTGAAGGGAGGTAACAATATAAAGAATGTACAAACATTAGTCCTCATTCAATAGCCAGTTAATAATGCTCACCTTAAGCTTGGGTATGCTTTGGTAATCTATTTTTAGAATCTATTAGAAGATTTCTATCTAGGGCCGAGCTCATATTTTCCTATTTAAGCAGAAAGGACCCAAAAGTGCTTTAACTAATTGGATTATGTCTCATTCTTTGAGCCCATCCAATTGAACATATATTTGAACAGCAAATACAACAGATCTGGAGAACATTTATTTTTATCTTAATTTTAAAAAAGGATGGCTGTTATGTTGAAAGTGGATCCTGCCAAGGCAAGTCAGATGCACATTACCACCTTCATCAAACAAGGGCACATTTTTCATATTTGGTAATTGTTGCCTGCCAGACACTTGACAACTTTCTTCTTTTCTCTAGACAGACAGCTGGAGGGCACCAAGTTCAGAAATGCTTGTCCAGGGATTCTTTACTCTCAAGGACTAATTTCTGCAGGGCAGAGAAGACAGGAATAAACACTACACCTTCTACTTGATTTTACTTTTTAAGAAAGACACACCATCTGTTTCAGGCATTTAATCATACAGTATGTTTCCCATAAATATCTGGAAGACAATCTAGTTTAAAAAACTCTATTTGATCTATTTACAGCCACTAGACTAGTCATAGGATTTCAAGTCCAAGCAAGTACAAATGTAATCTGCATAAATTAAACCAGCCCAGAGTTTTAAAGCAGGGGGACAATCTGAACCAAGCAAACCAAAATATCATTCCTTTGAGAAATCGGTCCTGAAGCTTAGGCTGAGGCAACAGACATTTGTTCAAAACTGGTTCTTTTTGTACATATTTATATATAGGCCTGGTTCATAGGTTGAGATTAGAAAGTCTTCCTGGCCGCTACCTGTGGAACTCATTTTAAATTGAAATTAAGGGAAAGCTTCCTTTGTTCTCCTTCTCAGCCAGTTTATTCGGGCACCAAATGGGCTGGGTGGGAAATCCAGAGATTCACTTTTGCCGAGGCCTCCTCGCTGTTTCCAGTGGCGCCTTCGCGGCTCCAAGCTCATGCCTTTTGAATCTTATATACGTGACGTTGTTGCTGTTATAAAGCCTGTTCCGCAGGAATGTTTCTCCCCCCCCCCATAAGGGTTTTAGCACAAGCGATCAGGGCCCTGCCTCTACCCCGCCCGGAATGACCATCTCGAGGGGACGGAGGCTGAGGGGGGAGTAGCGGCAAACGAGCACCAGACTCAGCCCAGATTACAATCCTTGCGTTTTAACTTTACAAGCATAGCCCAGGGCGGGAGGAGATGATTGCTGACCGATTATATTGCTAGGCTAGTAAATTTTTATCGACATACACGTGTCGTGTTCCGTTACAACAAAATGGCGCGAAGCGTCTTCTCGCGTAAACTATTACTGTAGTCATAACGGCGCTACGTTCACCCGGCGAAGTTGAAGATGATCATAAGATTAGTCTAAAAAGTAATGGCAGGGTTGGCTATATGGAATGCAGTGTTTTTATCATCTGCTTACTTTTGCCGTAGAGCCTGTTGTAAAGCACCAAATGAGCAGGTGGGAAGCGGGTGGGGGCGCTCCTCGCCAGCAAAGGAGTAAACGCCTGGGAACCCTTTCCTTAAATCTCTTGCGCGTCCCGCTGGGTCGGATTGTCAGCAGGAAGGAGCCCCGAGTTAGGCGCTGTCGCACAGGTTAAGCTTAAGGATCCGAAGGGAAATCGAGTTTGCCCTTAAAGACGCTGTAGATGCCAGGTGTAGGTCTCTGGCTCCTGGCTAAGGTGATTTTAAAGTACCCACACATCACGGTATTACTCCGTTTATTTTAACACTCATACATTTCTTCTGTATGCTGGAAAAAGTTTTATGAGCGTTGTAAAAGGAACTTCCCCCCCCCTCCCTGGACAGATCATTGATACACTCGGCATCGCTCAATCTAGATTTTACAGATCAGAACAATGAGAAACCATGTCAAGAAAGAAGGCAAATATGCGTGTCAGATCGTTAATCTACAGCGAGATGGAGAAAATGTCTGTCTGCAAACGTGAACAAAAGGTTCTAGGCAGGTTCTCGAGAAAGTATTTTTGGTGGGCATTAATGCGCGCTGGAGCCTGAGTGGTAGATATCTCCCAGAGCTTATGCATGAGCCACACCTTAAATTAGGGAGCCCAAACCCAGCCTGAAATTCTACCGTCCTTCTTGGCAAAAGCAGCTCTCCTGGAGGAGCGGAAGCGTGGCACTGAACGCTCAGAAACCTTTCACAGTTCCAAAATCCATTTATGGTACAAGGTATTCCTTTGGCAATGGGATTCTGAACAAAACCAGGGAGCACAATAATCGTGTTTCTTGGGAACGCCACGGGTAATGTAATCACAGAATGTGCACAGTCGGGTAAGTCTCATTCACTTAACGCAGACACGGAACTTCAGTTCACACTAGTAGCTTCTGGTAATCATCCGGGTTGAATAACTGTATACAACATTAAGTTAAAACATTTGTTTCCACGCGAACCAGGGGGTTGGGATAGAAGAATTCACACTTTCACGCATTAGTTCTTGAACCACTGGCAGCATATTTTAAATATTAACTCTAAAAGACGACCGTCGAGAAATGCCTGCGTTTCTCCGCCGCATTTGCGGGCTTCCAAAATGCACTTGGCTCCTTTTGCGGTAAAGAATGCTGGATGAAATGGGCCCACGGCCTGAAGCAGCGGAGCGTTTTTTTGTTCCCATCGGCAGAGACAGGGAGCAAAGTCTATTCAGCTTGCCTTCTCTTTACAGCTTCACAGCGTTCCAAGATGCGAGGGTCTACGAAGATGCTCTAGGTTCTTTAATACGCCCCTCCCCGCTATCTAATAGCCGCCTGCATTTTAGGAATCTCTTTAGTTCTCAGTCACTGACCTGAATTTCGGCCGCCAGGAGGCATTGCTCCTAAAGCAATGTCAGACAGCGTTGTTACTGGAAGGCAAATCGAAGCTTCAGAAGCGCCATGTAGTGCGCCCTCTGCCGGATACTACGGTTGATAAAATCAGATTTTTTCCCCCCTTTGCTTTCTCCAGGCAGGTTCTTCGGCGACGAAACTTTGAGAGAAGCTATCGTTTCTCTGCCTCCCCCCCACTTTTTTTTTTACTTCTTCTCCCATCCCTATTAACGTCCAGGACATCTCAATATAGATCCCAAACACAAGGAAAATTCAGTCTAACCACTTTCTGCTTTCCTGCTTTCATCTAATCTTCCTGCTTTCATCTAATCTTCTACCTCTACTGTATACACAGATATATAAAAAAGGTAAAGATACTCTTGAGTCGACCTCATACCCTGTTGGCCCCCTGAATAAGTCCCTGTAGTTTTCTTCACTAAAAAAGACTTATCAATTACCACCTTCAGGGATGTTTGTTCTGGCTGGTCCATGGTGGTCTTCCATCCAAGAACTCAGCAAGACAGACCTTGCTTAAGTTTCCAGAATCAAACTGAATGGAAACACCAGGCTGGGTAGAGATGCAGAATTGAATTAGAACGTACTCATTTTTAGGGTTTGCTTTTGGATTTTCCATAGACGCCAATCTCATTTGTTAGAGCATTTGGTATTTCATTTTTTCTGAGAAGCATTTGTCTATGCAAAATTATGAAAACCCAATAAACTCCTAATGTTTTCAATTAATTGTATACTATTTCTACACTACAGTATAGTAAACAGAGTATATTACTGATAAATATCACCAGGCAAATGTATTAAAATGACATTATTGGGGAATTAAAGCTGAGTCTTCAGCTTTTGTATTTATCTGGAAATTTTGGCCTTGGAACATGCATGGCCAGATATTGAAACAATATAATAATTGATAAATGTTACATTCTGGATCATTGAATCACAAATTCTATAGTCCAAATTGAGCAAACTGCTTCCAAAAAGGTATCTAAGAGTGTGAAACAGAATATATATAATTCTGTTTTTCCCCCCTTATACACACTTAATGGATATATTAAGAAACATGGATAAGATGGGTTTCTGGGTACTTAAACCAGCTCATTAGCTCACTTTCTCATTGAGACAAATTAAAAATGGTAAACCAGCTCCCCAAAAATGCAGTGGGGAGTAATATTCTTTTCAGCATTCTTCAGCAGTGAAAAAAAACAAACACCTGGAATTAAGCAGATCTGAGTAGTAAAAAACTCACTTCAGACCTGTATCAAATTGAGGGAAGATGGATGTCCTTCCTGTAAAGACAGGCAAGCTAGAAAACAGCAGCTGAAAGACAGAATGGATGCATGCTACTTGGAGTCAAGGCACAGAACAACCTGAAGTCTTCTAAAACAGATATGTCCAAATGCTAGTCCATAACTACCAGGGGAATTTATTTCCATATAATTATTTCACATGAATGTAAGGCAGTGCTATGATTAGGGCATGTGCACTATTTAAGCATGTAAGGGTAGAAAATGTTTTAGCCTACTCCTAAATATATATTTTCGGTGGAACTTCCTTGTAGTGAATGGGTTGGGATTGCAGTCTGCTAGCTGGTAGAACATGTTCAAGCTCTTCCTCAGGTTGCAGAAAGAAGTCCTACAGAGAGTGGCACTTCTGAGTTGGTTGCAATAATTGCTGCTTCCAAACCAGCTCTTGCTAGACATTTCAAAGAGATCTTTAGAAATGCTGTTCAATGGATTCCAGCAGCCATCAAAACAATAGAAATAACTTTGGATCTTTGGAGGAGGTGAAAATGACAGAGGCCTTGTGACACTTTAAAGATGGATGAGTTTAATCTGATAATAAGCATAAGATCATTGGGGTAGGTGCAGGTGGCATATACATTTAATACATTATTATTAATAGTAGTATTAAGAGGTTTTTAGGACAGTATCACCCTCATAGCTTTTCAGATGTCAATGGCACAGTGAAGAACCATCCAGATTTTTCAGATGGATATTTAGAATATTAATTTGGAGAGAAATAAAAGACTATCGGAAATCCTTGGTGATGACAAGCATTTTAAAATACTTAAATCTCTATGTATAAAAAAAAGGAGAAATGATTTCATGAAACAACCAATGCTTTAAAATAAATGGAAAAGGGTTGCTTACACCCTTTCACCAATCTTATCATAGCTCATCTTGTACTTAAAAGATATCCAGCTTAAAGAAAATAGAATAGATGCTTCCTATCAACTTTCCCAAGTTTATTTTAGGATATCTTAATTTGCAGAACTGAAAGATGCATAAAACCAGAGTTTCACTATATTTAAATAATTGGGTAAACTATGCTTCATGTCAATACTGGAAATTTTGGAAACTTGATGCCTTTTAATATAATTGGAAGATGTGCTGGAAAAAGAATGATCAATTATCTGAAGAGAGATGGTCATTTGCTTTAATAAATGTTCCACAACGTAGCAGTGAAGAATCTAGCAGTTACACACCCAACTCACTGTTTTAAAGTTTCCTACTACTGGATCTGGATACTGTCAAAGAAAGTGGGGGGGGTAGAAGGAAAGAGGCTACTGGCTCAAGGACTCCAGTTGGGCTACTGTCAGGAATGGAGAACGATTTACATTAATAAAGGAAGAGCAACATCATCCCCATCTTTCAGTGTGATCTTCCAAACTGAGGGCTCAGCAGCCATCTTCTGAGGAGAAGACAATATATTTGTCTGGGCCGGGTAAGTTTAGTACCTTAACCCACTCCTTCACCCTTGCTGCTTCTCCCTGATTCTAAGCAGACATCAGATACAGCACCTTTCCTGCCCGAAATGTTTTAACACCTTGGCAGCACCTCCATCCTAGTGAACCTTAAGAGCAAGGTATTTATAATGGCCATTACAGGAAAATTTATTGCAAAAGCGTATATTTCATCATTTGGAAATATTAGGAGCATAGAGTAAAGAGTGTCTTCCCCCGTCAAAAGCCGTGAAAAGTTCTCTGTTAATTAATCATTTGGTTTGTAGTTTGCGATGGGATAAATCCTACTGAAAATCGATGAAGGTTTGCCGATCTATGATCTATTGCCCGTGGCCGCATTCTTGTTATATAGTACTTATTTATTCAGGAGTAAGCTCCAGTAGGGTTGATAGATTTATTTTTTAATTAAAAATACACAGGACCGGGAGGGTCCATATAGATTTAAACAATCAGCTATTGTCTTGTGTACCAAACACTCTTTCAGGAAAATCCTGGTATCTGAAACTTATTCGTGAGTAGGAATGTTTTTAGACTTAATATACATAAAGTGCAACCGATTCACCTCTCACATTTCACTGAGGCGCTTCCTATAACTCAGTATCCAGTGAGAGGAAGGAAGGTTAATCCTAGTCTCTTGAGCCATAAATCAGAGCTGCAGTCTACTAAACCCAGTAGTTTTTACTTTATGGTAGACATTACCGGGACCCACACAGCCCCGGCACAAAACCACTTTCTGAAGACAATATCCGATATTGGAAAAGCTGCAGAATTCTGACCGTTCATCTCCAGTCCTTAACGTTTGGAGGTGCGTTTCTTTTGTGTATGGGCGCGCGAGCGCGCACGCGTGTGTGTTGTATAGTCAGTTTATACTGACAAAAGGATGTGGATTGAAGTTCCTCTTTTTAGGCCATAAGTGCTGTGGGCAGGAAATGAATGTAGAAGGACGATCTGAAGTACCGGCTGTCTCGGCGCAGAGGTTTAAAAAAAAAAGCTGCTCGCCACTCTACGGGGGCTGCCTAGCTGTTTCATCCGCGGCACAAACAGGCTGCATGTAAACAAGGCTCAGAGAGACCAGCTCTTGCTCTAGCAACCTAATTCCAACGAAAATATTTCTTTCTTTTTTTTTTTGAAAAGGAGTGGTCTGCATTTCTCTGGAGCTGATTTCGTGTTCATCACTCCATGGCAGATTACGGTCGCGCAGTTTTTCTCCGAAGCAATTTTCCTTTGCTCCACGTGGATCTTATACTCAGAAAAGTCAGATCAACGCGTCAAAAGGAAGGGGATACCAACATCCACTAAGGGGCTTGTTTTGAACTGGAGTTATCCCAAGCCCCATAGTGAATCTCTCCCAAAGAAGAGGGGAGTGGCTCTTAATTTGCTCTTTCAGTTGTATACGAGACAAAACTGGACCAATTCTTTTGACCGCCTCGCTTATCCCCAGTCTGCCCGATATGGCAGCTCAGTTCCGACACCTCCGACTGGAAAAATACCTCTGTGCTGCCTTTGATTCTTCTAGCAGCCGAAGAGAAAGGTTCCCAAGAAAAGGCGGAAGGCGACTGCGCCGAAAGCAGAGGTAAGGGGGTACAAAGATGGGCATTTTCGTAGAACTTTTCTCGGTTGTTCGGGAAAGGCTGCTTTTCCAATATGGGAAAAAAATTACCCTCCTGGCCTAGAAGATGGCTTGACTCACCACTCCATCTCGTTCCGGTTTTCCTCCTCGCGAAGAGAGCTCTACTTTTCAGGGCAGCGCTTCTCCTGAATCTCCGGCGTTTTTTTTTTTTTTTGTCGGAGGCCTCCGGCTCTGGACTCTTCTCTCAGCCTTAGGCAGTGTGGCTGTTTAAACTGCTGCTCGTTATCTCTGCACTCTTCCACCAGCACTTTTGGTTTTCTGACTTCTCGGTAAGAACGCAGAAGAACCAGGGGAACAAGCAAAGACCAAAGTTAATGCTTTTCTTTCGATTACATTCCCCCCCCCTCCCCGCCTTCCTCTCTACACGGGCTCCAGATCTCTGTAGAACTGCCAGCGCTGTCTGCGAGCGAGCTATTGCGACCGAACAATGCAATCTATTTCGGGGCTCTGCTTGACTCACCCAGGTGAGGCTCCGGCGGCAAAACTACTCTTAGCAAAAGGGTTGTTTGCAATTTCTGAATAGCTTTCTTTTGAGCAACCAAAGAGGGGGAAGGCCTTTTGCAAAAAAACATTCGCTGTCTGCAGCCGTCATCCTTTAGGTCACCAGCCTGGGCCCTTGGGGATCCCGGGCCGAGAGTTGTTAAGCTAAGAACGATTCTCCTTTACCTTTGGAATCGCGAAAATGTCCGCAGGCGGCGACTCTTCTAGGGGCGGCGCTGGCGAACAAGGCGTCTTGGCACCGGCCCCGGGGAAGGCTGGTCAGGGGCGTGAGCTCCCCTCTTCCCCCAGCACCAAAACATTGGGGGGAGGAGGGGGAGGGAAAAAAGGCAGCGCGCCCCCACGCTTTGCACTCCGGACAATTAGCTGCCCGTGACTGGCTGTGCCCGGCGCGGAACTTAATTGGGGAGCCCCCCTCGGCCCAGCATGCCCTGCCCCGGCTCTGGCCCTTCTGGCTTCTTGGCCTTTTTGGCCCCTGGACTGGCGCTGTTGGCTCACCTCTCTCTGCCCTCTCAGGCCGGGGTGAAGCGCCTTCCCGCCAGGACAAGCCCGCAGGGCACCCCGGGCAGGACGCTCATCCTCCTGGACGTGAGTACCAGGAGCTCCCTCCGTGTCACCAGCGAGAACTTCCTCTCGCTGCAACTGGATCCTTCAATCCTCCACGACGGCTGGCTGGACTTCCTCAGGTAAGGGGTTTCTCTCCACCCGCCGCGTTTTCTTTAGCTCTTCCAACCCTCGTGGCTCCCACTGCGGTTAGAGACCCATGCGCCCTCCGGGCTCCCACGGCCCGCAGAGCCGCGGCGAAGAGGCCGGGCCATGGTTCCCATTAAGATGCACATGTTTGTAATGGAGAAAGCATCTCGGAAACGTATCGCTGTTCTGAACAATTCTGGCTGCTTGTCTTTTCCCCCGCCCCTCTCCGGAGGTTTGCTCGGGCGGATGTCATCCCTAGAGGTCTGCAGGGGGTCTCAAATTGCCTCCTGTGAGGCGCCCCCACGGCAGTACCCAGGCCCCAGCCTTCCCTTCTCCTCTGGCGGTTTGGATCCGGGAAGAGAAAACAGGAGAGGAGCCTCAGGCGATGCCACAAGTGGCAATGGCGAAGAAACGCTGGAAAAGCCTGGCCAAAAGAAACGCGGGTCCTTCTGCTTCGCTGGTCAGGACAACACTGGCTCCCCCACCGACAGCCAATCGCTGCGCCGCCTGTTGTCCCAAGCACGTGGGGAGGGGTGTATGTGTGGAGGTAGAGAAAGGGACCTCCACGGAGTCCGAGGAGATGGCAGCAAGGGCAACGCCCGCTCCGTCGGGAAAGAGCAAGTGCCCTTCATGGGCGAAGCGCTTCCGGCCCTTGTGCCTCTCCTGGTGCCCGCCTGCGGCGGAGAACCGCCGCCGTCCCTGTGGCAATCGTTGGAGAACGGATGCTTGGCTCTGCGGCGCTTTCCTATAGCAGCTGGTGCAGGAATTCAAGCCAGTGTACTCGGCTTTTGGGGCCTCTCCCGGAGCTGCGCTGATAGCTTCCGGCTTGGCGAGCCGTTTCTTGACGGGCACCGGAGCCGCGATGGCGCCGCGCCCAGCCCGTCGCAGTCGTGCTTGCCTCGCTCCCTCCTTGTCGTCCTCGCTCATTCAGCCCCTTTCTGTGCAGCTCCCGGCGCTTGGTGACCTTGGCGCGTGGCCTGGCGCCCGCCTTTCTCCGCTTCGCGGGCAAAAGGACCGACTTTTTGCAGTTCCAGAACGTGAAGAACCCAGCCAAGAGCCGTGGTGGACCGGGACCGGATTACTACCTCAAGAACTACGAGGACGGTGAGAATCAGGCTTCAGGGACAGAGTGGGGAGAGGAAGGAAGGAAGGACCTGGGGAGGAATTAGCAGAGTCTCTGAGAGGAGCAAGCTGAAAAACGCCCGGGTCACTGGAGGCCAAGGCCAGACAGCCTGAGGGAGGCCTTTGGTAGCACCTCTTTCAAGGGGGGCAACTTTGGCATTGGGAAAGTGCAGGGATAAAAACTAGTTTGTGGGAAATATGGGTGCTATGACTGAGTTCATACCTGTTCACACAAAAGTATGGGATGGGTGGGAAAGCTTGTCTGCTTTTGCACCAAATTACCCTAGGATGAGAAATTTGGCACTCCTGTATTACTTCTCCCTTACCTCATGTGAGTGACATAGGAAATTGTCAACTATATACTTCCCAGAGTCCCAGTCCCAGAGTGCTTGTCAATAATAAAAAGCTTGAGTACAAGTGGAAATATAAAGAAAACTGCTGCTTTATTTTATAGAAGAAACGCAACAATGTGCTTCCAACATATTGGAAATATCTGGACGAGATAGACAGTAACCATGTGCATGAAAAGGTTATATTGACAAAAGTTATTTATATTTCTGGGGTTAGCTCCATCAGGCAAATAAGAAGAGAGTGCTGTCCTCACAATAGCTATTTTGTAGAATCAAGGTCCATCTCTTCTGTCCCTCATCCAAAGGCATTCCAGAGACATGCTGGACAAGGTTGAGAACCTAGATCTTTCCTTGTTCTTCTAGTGGTAGACATAGTGGTTCAAACAAGAATTGTGAATGTTATAAACACTTTATTAATGTATTTATTTTAATATTTATATTCCATTTCTCAAAGAAAAACATTTCTAGATGATGTATAACTTCAAATTCACTATGATTTAGTATATGGCCTATTCTTTTAAAGTTAATTGCTATTATGAATTATTGACAATAAAGTGATTGTTTATTTCTGGGTCTATTATCAATTCAGGTCAGTTAATAAAGGCAAATTACAATTTATGCTTTTTATAAGCATGCAATTAAAGTGTAACTTGAAAGAAAGAGTAACAAATGAGAATTACAAAGTTGGCATTCTAGGCTCATTACCAATATATGTTAACTCCTCATTAGAACTTTCCGTCAGTACCTTTCATATTACGTTAGATAACATAACTGCATATTTAGCATTTCTAATCTACCAGAATTTATTTGACATATTTAAAATAGATATGAAAAATAAATAAGGGCATTTTTGGAGACATTAAAAATGTGGAAGTTGGGATATGAATGCATATTTTATATGCAGATAATTCTGTCTTACTGGGGTGACAAATCCAAATGCAGATAAGGAGTAGAAATGTGAAAATTAAGGTATTAAAAGCCAATCTGTACTGTATAGTTGTGGCTGACAGAGAAAATGGAATTAACAATTGCCTATATAAATGATAAAAAAAACCTCAAGAATCTTTATACCTTATAGAATGTTTGCTAAAGAGGGTAAAATTCACAAAGAAATATTAAGAGATGCAAATGTTGATACTAAGGAAATGGATAGTATGTGATCTGTTGTGAGGAATGGCTATTAATTGAAAGAGGTGAAAATAGTTGTTAATGGCAGTCTCCAACATTGTCTGCCCCCTGGAAATAGCTAAAGACAGAACTTTCCTGGATCTGATGCCAGATGTTGTGTCTGGAGTTTAATTGCCTTTTGCTTTTATATTGTTTTTGTATTATTATTGTTTACTTTGTGAGCCACCAAGAGCTCTGTGATTAATAAGTAGGGCATGTCTGAAGACACAGAGAACTAAGTTGAATACAGTAGGTATAAGTTGCTTAAGAAAGTGTACAATAAAACACAAATATATGTGATCAAGAATGAATGGTGATAATTAAAATGAGGATGAATACAAAGATGAGTGACCAAATGTCATTTAGAAAGAATGAATGAAGATTGAACAAACGGTATACCAAAAGAATGAATGGGCAGAGAGAATGGGGAAAATGACAGAGTTATAGTTGGAGTTAGCACTTCAAAAGGGATTAAAGTTTAAAGGCAGTGTGAGAATCAAGGCATAGATAAAAGGAAACAAGGGTGGTTTGCAAGGGTGAAAAGACATGGAGAGGAATAGCAAATGGCATTGTAGCTTGAATTATTTTTCCTTTTTTAAAATACCAATTTCCTTCACTTACAATTTCCTATTCCTTTTCTGTGCTTTGTATAACATTGATTACCCCAAAATGCAATAACACGATGGCTATGTATGTTGGGACAATTTGTTATCATAGAAAGAAGTGAAATACATACTTTCCAGGAAATAGTTTGTGATATGTTGAAAAGGTGCAAAGAAGAATGAAATATCTCATGACACAGTCTCTCGATATGAACTCAGATGTGAATAGATGGAGGTCCTCTTGAGGCATCATTGATGCTATGGGTTGTGTAGTAAAATCCCCACACATTTATTCTCCTGTTTGGATCATAATGTGCTGTAAACCCTTAGTTTTTTTATCCATTCCCCCATAAATACCAATTAGGGAATGTTATGGAAAGGAAACATATGGAATCTCAGTGTACTGACAATGGTGGCACCAGAAGAAAAATTATTAGTGAAAACCTACATTTAGCAGTGGTAGAGACACTGTTTCATGTGTTGTCATTTTTTTTTGAAAGTGAGGTAGTAGTATTAATGTATCATTATAATAAAGGCAGAGGTTTCCCATTGAAAAATGTCTCTGAAAGGAAAATGTTTCAAAATCAAGTGGTAGTTTAATTCCTGTTTTGTACTTTTGTTAATATGTATCTAGAATATACTTCACCAGTGGAACTGTAGTGGAATTGAATTGCTTATTTTGGAAGGCATTCAGTCTGCTCTTATTTCCATCTGCGGCTGCCTATGCTACTTGAAGGCTGCTATTAATATCAGGATTTTTTCTATTTCTGATAACTTCTAGGAGAGTGAAAAATGCTACATTAATTACCATCAAACAACCATTTCTCATTTTTCTAAATACTTCATATTATATAACTTACCTTCATGAAAAGCCTATAAATAGAACAGAAACTGATGGCATTTCATCTAAAACTGAGAGCAACATCTATTCCTGTCCTAATTATCATTTTGAACTGGAATAGTTTGTACTTAAAACAGCAATAAAATTTTGTCATTTCTCCATCCATTTTTTTTATTTTTTCCTACCATGTATTGAGGAAGTTACCTTTTCTTTCTAATGATTGAAGAAAATAATTTTCTAAAATCCTCTTCACCGTTACAGATATATGGGTTGAGCCCAGTGACTTACCATAATGAACTGATCTGGTTCCTACCTATCGAACTGCTGTCCATTAGCATCTGTTTGGAGTCAAGACATCACAGTTTTTAAAATGGAAATAAACTGTACTAAAAATGTAATTCTGAAAAGATTTTCCATGAATTCCTAATCATTTCAGTTATGTTTCCCTTCATTAGGACCAGCTTCAGGAGAAAATTATATTTGCTACTTTTCTTACCATTTAATTATTTATGTTTATTTATTTTCTATCCACAGCTGTATTTGGATGAACTGAAATTCCCTTCCACATGAAGGTGAATTACTTCCCCAACACAAAAATAATAACTTTGATTTTTGACAGAATAATAAGATAAGGCTTGTCACATACATTTTTTCTCAATGTTGCAGGCATATTTAGGCACATTTAATCATTGAATAAAAGGGTATTTATATTATTAGATTGCAAAATTCAAATGAATTTTGGTTCAACTTTTTTTTACTCTAAATGCACATTTATGCACCTCCTAATGCTAATGTCAATTGGTAATTAAAGCAATGTACTATAGGATGTGAATTTTATTACAGAATGTATTATTTTTATAGTATTAAAAATTAAGCAGTATATGGTAGTTGATTCCTGGGGATTGAAGATTTGCCTTAATCCTAGTAAAATATATTCAAAATTAATTCTGTCTGCAATACTGTAATATTTACTTGCATTTATTGCTTTTTCAGTACTACCATCTTTAAAGAAAGCAATCAGGTTAACAATCTTATCCTTGAGAGTCTTCTGGCAGTCTCATATCCTAGAAAAATAGGGCTCTAATTAATTAGTCTGGCATTTCTCCTGCATGATAAATATTGATGTGTCTTCTAATATAGCACTTAGACTTATATATCACTTTATAGTGCTTTACAGCCCCCTCTAAGAGGTTTTTACAGAGTCAGCATATTGCCCCCAACAATCTGGGTCCTCATGTTCTCAAATTCACTTCAGTTAATGACCAGAAGCTTATGAAATATGTTAAAAAAAAATTCATCAAGGACATAGTATTATCTCCTAAATGTTAAAAAAGCCTTTATAACAGCAACTATTATAATCCAAAATTGTATTATTATTCATATATTATAGCTGGGTGGAAGACAAGACTGGGAGATATAAACCCTTGATTAAGATTTCACTGATAAATGTTTTGAAATTACATTCTTGTACTTTGGAAGGCTATGGAACATTAGTTTTCAATGCATGAAACAGTTTACTTACTCTGCTATGTTATTGCAGACAGTATATTCTTCCAGATAAAGTTGTAAGAGGTGATCTCTAAGTTTTAAATACTAATCTGAAAACTATATTCTTTGTACAGATTGTTCATATTTTTTCATGAGAGTAAACATTACTGAATTACTGTTGAATAAATACATGCAGGATACAAGTTGGAATCTACAGTACATTAAACAATAATTTAATTTAATCCACATTCAGTGTTCTCAATAAATACAAATTTTTATTTTTAGAAACTGAACATGAATGTCCAAATTAATAAATTATACCATATACTTTAAATAGACCATCTTTTAAGGAGTTGCTGTGTGCCAGCATGGGTGGTTTTATGAATGTCATCTTTGGGATAAACAATGTAATGTATGATTAGAGACAAGCAAGCATGAGTTCAATTTCAAAAGAAAAGTAGTAGACACACAAACATACCCATCTTCCAGTCTTTCTTTGGCTACCTGATCTAGGAAGCTGTTTGGTTTTTAAAAACCATTACCAGGGAAACCAATTAATCCCAGACAAACTCTGCTGAGTAAATTGACAAAAGAGAAAGTACCTTATTGTATTTATTTGCTTACTATGGCATAATGTCTATGCCATTTCAGTCTGTCTGACTTTAAGTGGTTTGGAGATTTTATCTGCTTTGTCAAACAACTCCAAACTCCCCATGCATACCCCAATTCTATTTCTTTTTTTTAATTGTAGAAGGTATTTTTAATATTGGTATCTTGGTTAGCAAGGGCATTACAGGCTGAGATTCCTACTGCACGTACCCTCTCAATTTCACCTGATAAAAGAATGTGCCACATTCTCCACACAGATTTCTGTCTATTTTATCCCCCACCCCTTTCCCCTTCTTCCAACTAGTTTTGTTGAAGCTGCTGTGGTTTAAAAGTTAAAGGGAAAACTTTCTCTGTAGCATAAAACTTCTTGGACAAGGAACTGAAGTTGATTCATATTAAACATTTGCAGAAATAAATATTCATTCAGCCCAGAGGTCAATATTTCAACAAGGTTTGGTAGAGAACTTACACTTACTAAATGTCTTCACCCAGATTTCTTTGCTGTTGAGTGACTGTGGCCTTTTGTTTCTTCATTTTTCCTCATGGCAATAAACTTGAAATGTAGCAGCCCTTCAAAATGAAGTTTCTCATAGAAGTTGTAACCATAGGTCTTAACTTTTCATCACTTAAATGTGGAACAGAACCTTAGCAAATGGGGGAGGAGGGAGGGGACACATGTGGTGTGTATCAGGAATCAGTGTAAATCAGAAAGGTGTGGTAGGGGGATTTCCTGCCCACAGACCAAGCTTTCTTACTGGATGTTCTATACAAGAACCAAGAGTTACAAGCAGGATTTTCCAGACACAGAATTTGATAATTTTGGAAAATACTGAGAGTCTTATAACAAATTAACTTACAGGCATGAACATATCAGAATCATGTAATAATAAAATGTAGATCAATAGCTAGACTTAGTCTAATATTTTGGTTGCATTCTTCAAGCATTGATCTATTTATGACTGTTTTCTCTTCCCATAAATGAATAGTCAAAGTGCAGGAAGGATAACATACCCAATATTCTACCATTTTGTTGTCTGGTTATTGCAAATTCTGCTTTCTATCTTCAACCCGTTGTTAAAGTGTGAAGTGTTCATATTGTTCTAGGTATGAATTTGTTGATCAGCTTTCTCCTGGAAATGGCACTATTAAGCTCAGCTTCTTAAATTTCAAGAGCCAAGTGAAAAATAAATAATTTATAACATTTTTCTGGAAGCCAGAAGATCTTGGAATATGAGCTGTGAGTTCACCAAATTTTAAGCATAACGTCTAATGAAAATGTACCTGAATTATTTTGTTATGCTACTGCTACTTTTCCTGACCTAAACATTTGAAGTATTGTATAGTTATCTCTTTGCTTCCTTTTTACTTGTTAATGTAAGTCTGGATGTCTTGTTTATTTTATTTATTTTTATTTATTTATTTGATTTGCCAATTGTTTACAAGATAATAAGTATAAGCGTATACATAGTTGTGAATACATGAAATGGGTACATATAAGAAAAATAAAAGAATAAGAGAAACAATAGGACAGGGACGGTAGGCACGTTGGTGCGCTTATGCACGCCCCCTTGCGCTTATGCACGCCCTAAGGTAAGACATTGATCTGAATTCTCATACTGTACAAGATCTAGAGATTCTTCCTAGAGTACTGAAAATGCAAGTTTTATGATTGTTTATTATTCAGCTTCTGCTATTTCCTATTTATGAACATTTTATGATTCCTTTATTTAAAAAAATCTTCCTTTCTTTATAGAAAAATGTATATAGGGAATATATATTGTTGTAACTTTTCTTTTACGTAAAAGAATCTGGATTTTTAAGACATACTGCCACAAGTCCATTAAGTTAGTTTAAATTTTTAAGTCACTTGATAACATGTTGTCTAGATAGCTTATTAATGTAGTAATACATTAAAAATGAGTAAGCTTTATAAGAGACAGGCAAAAAAATTAAACACATAGTTGGTCAAAATGTATTACAAGTATTGAGAAAAGTTGATTAAATACACTGTACAAAATGTACTTTAAAAAGGAGGAGCAGAGAAATGAGATCCACCGCACTAAAGAAAACTATAATGTCATCTAAAACAGGGTCCCCAACCACCGGTCCGTGGACCGCGTACCGTCCTCAGAACAACTCCTACCGGGCCGCTGGCTTGCTGGGCGCCGCCATCTTTTTGATGAAAAGTGCTTCCGGTGAGCTTTTCCGGGAAAGCTCACCGGAAGCACATTTCATCAAAAAAGATGGCGATGCCAACGCTTCGGTGAGCTTTTCGGGTAGAAAGCCATTTCTGCAGAAAAGCTCACCGAAGCGCTAAGCGCTACCATCTTTTTGATGAAAAGCGTGCTTCCGGTGAGGTCACCGGAAGCACTTTTTCATCAAAAAGATGGCGGCGCCCAGCTGATGCCGGTGCCGGGCAGCGGCGCCCAGCTGATGCCGGTACCGGGCGCGGCGTCAAAAGGTTGGGGATCACTGATCTAAAGATCTGAGAAAATAAAATTTTAAAGCACCTTTCAGAAATAAGTCTGCAAAGGTTTTAATTTGAATTGGAATCCAGTGGAGATATTGTTGGAAGAAATATCTATCTGGTTTCAGTAGTTCCAAGTGGGAAGAAAGACACCGGAATCATGAAGACTGCTTGGGAGGATTTTATTTATTTTATTTTTATTTATTTTATTTGGTTTACAAGATAATAGGTATAAGTAAAAACATAGTTATGAATGCATGGATACATATAAAAATAAATAAAAGAAACAATAGGACAGGGACGGTAGGCACGTTGGTGCGCTTATGCAAGCCCCCTACAGACCTCTTAGGAAAGGGGTGAGGTCAATAGTAGAAAGTCTAAAGTTAAAGTTTTAGGGGTTTGGGGAAGAAACCACAGAGTCAGGTAGAGTATTTCAGACATTGACCACTCTGTTGCTGAAGTTGTATTTCCTGCAATCAAGTTTGGTGCGATTAACCTTGAATCTGTGTCTATTGTTTGCTCTTGTATTGTTATGGTTGAAGCTGAAGTATTCATTGACAGGTAGGACATTGCAATGTGTGATTTTATATACTATGCTTAGATCGGACCGAAGGTGGCGTAGTTCTAGGTTTTCTAGGTCTAGAATTTCAAGTCTGGTGGCATAAGGTATTCTGCAACGAGTAGAGGAGTGGAGAACTCTTCTTGTGAAATATTTCTGGACTTTCTCAACTGTGTTAATATCTGATACGTAATGTGGGTTCCAGACTGATGAGCTGTATTCGAGTATTAGTCTGGCAAATGTTTTGTATGCTCTAGTTAGTAGTGTAATATTACCAGAGAAAAAGCTACATAATGTTAGGTTAACAACTCTTAACGCCTTTTTGGCTATGTAGTTACAGTGGGCTCTAGCACTTAGATCATTAGAGATGAGTACTCCAAGATCCTTAAGAGTTTGCATCATCAAGTTTGGATGATTTAATGGGGGGCAAGACCACATGAGGTTTGAAGTCCTGGGCAAAATGGGACACATGGTTAAGAGAGGGAGAGAGATTTATACCCTTGGTTGGTCTTTGAACTTTCTTCCTGTTCCTGTGGCAAGAAATGTATCCTGATTGTTTGTTAGGCTCCCATGGGTCCATGCAGGGGGAACAAAGTTGTCTTGAGTCCCAGGCTTGGTTGACTCTTGCTGAGTGATGTAATGAAGGGGCTTTGGGCAATTCCTTTTATGGCTTAATGGTTTTATCCTGGTTTGGATTTTGAGTGAGGGCTAATGCAAAAGACCTTCAACCCTGGAGTTGAAGGTCTTTTGTATTGTAGATAAGATGGCCCAGTCTTTCTTGTAGATAAGCTGGCACCAAAATATCTGCTGGGGCTGAGTTTCTGTGTCCCTTAAGATTTCTATTTCTCTT
The DNA here is from genome assembly GCF_049901735.1 of Notechis scutatus. Lineage (NCBI taxonomy): Eukaryota > Metazoa > Chordata > Lepidosauria > Squamata > Elapidae > Notechis > Notechis scutatus. The sequence goes on along the minus strand of NC_142012.1, from coordinate 124,431,661 downwards.
TTCGGGGAAATATTTTGCCTTTTTAATATTTCCTAGAATATTTCATTCTTCTAGGAGAAGGGTGGGTACTAACTTTCTACAATATTAAAGTAGTAGTATAATTACTAACTCCTTGTTAAAATTTTTGTAGCTGTATTCTGTACCAACAGATACTTAATACCATTTGTAAAGGCAGTTCCACATACAACATATTGCAGAATTCTAAATAGGAGCCAAACAGGGCATAGATAATTGAAACAAGGTAATATTTTCTTCATAGGGCTATAGCTGGCACACCAGTTGATAAATTATATTTTGAATTATTATTCCATTTGTGCTTGTATTTAGAAAAAGAAACAGGCAAGCTGTAGAAAACAAAGATGAACTTTTAAGAAAGTGCAACGTAAAAGGGATCTGGTAGTACTTCCCACTAAGGGAAAGTGGACAGCAGTCTGCTTACCTATAAGATAGTAAATGATTTCATACACCAAATTAGCTATTACATATTTATGTAATTTACAGTGATTTCAATTGAATGCTTTAAAAAGTGTAAAGATAACCCTTGACTTACAGCCTTTCTTTTATTGATCGTTCAAAGTTACAGCAGCACTGAAAAAAATGACTTACAACCATTTTTAATACTTAGGTCTGTTGCAGCATCCCCATGGTCACATAATCAAAATGCGGTCACTTGGCAACTGGCATGTATTTATGATGGTTACAGTGTCCCTGGGTCATGTGAACTCCTTTTGTGATTTGCTTACAAGCAAAGTCAATGGGGAAGCCAGATTCACTTAACAACCATGTTATTAATTTTACAGCTTCAGTGATTCACACAGCTATTTATGGTATGATAAGGTTAAAGTAAATGTTGATTTTAACAATAATTTTGTTAGACACACCATCCTAAGAGTTTGGAATAAATATAAAGTTCTCTGCAAAGATGCCCCTTTGGGTGTTGCCCCAGAAAGCTTTGTTCAGAAAAGAAATGGTGGTGAGGCCAGACTGGTGGACTTATGGTCTTGACTTGCAGTCATGCTGACCCTATCCTCAAAAACTTAAGACAAGCTGGAATCAGAAGGATGTGTTTGCTGTTGGTTTACATATATTTACAGTTGAAAGAAAGATTTAAATTAGATTTAAAAAGCTATAGATTTGTTTTTGTAAAAAATGAATTGGAAATCCTATTGTGCAGTAGTGATGAACACAACACATTTTTGCTAAGGTTTATAAATTGCTATTGAAATTGAACTTGGAGAATGAGTATGTAAAGCCTTGTTTGATTCAGTGAGCAAATAATTTTTGATATAATGCTAGAGCAATGGGAAAACATGTGGACAAAAGGTTTAAAGTTGACATAAAATTATAATTTAAAATAATTTTTTAATAATATGATGTACTGTTGGTATTTAACACTGGACAAATAGTCAAGAATGCATAAAGGTATCTCAAATGAATTTTGGAAATATAAATATAAATGTAAAGAAAAAACTTTTGAATCGTTTATGGTAGACATGTGACAAAGAAAAGAAATATTGGAGTAGGTTTCACATCTTAATACAGAAGATTCTTAAAGTAAATAAAAATATAAGTCAGAGACTTTTCGTTTAGGTTTAAGGGATAAAGAAATTGAGAAAAAAAGTGGAACTTTAATGTTATATATGCTGACAGCGGCAAAAATGCTCTATGCTCTATGTCCCCCCCCCCTTTCTTAAAGAGTACTATATTAACTTTTGGGATTTTCCAGTAATGAAAAATCAAATATGTTGATATATGTTAGGAAAAGTGTTTCACTTTCCATCTCTTATTAATGCTTTTGTCAAATTTTCATACAAATGATCAACACAATATAATATTTTTATCTGTATTACCACCTTGGAGGATTTGTTTAAGCGGCAAATTATAGTGTGACCTTTTTAGTCAAACTTAAAGAAATATACGATTTATCTAGATCTATGTCAAAAAGATTTAAATATTTTAAAATCCTTTTCATTGTTTATAAAAAGCACACAATTAACTGAGCAGCAGATTGTTTAAAATCCTTACAGTGACTCAACATTTGCATGAATGCATGCAGTAGGTGCAATCTAACTATTACTTTTCCATTCTCTCATTCGGAGGTGAGAATGCCTCTTGTACTGTAGAGCTTGTATATGTTTTGTTCTTTAGAACTATTCTGACAGAATTGTTAAACCTCATTTGAAAAACTAACTACGAGTTCTGTTGATTGGAAAAGAGTCATCTGCACCTATTGATACCCAGGGGTTTGAACATATTTGATTCTTGCAAATTCAAAGATTATGCACTGAAATTAAATAATTGTTACTCAGTCAGCATTCTGTCTCTTTGCTCCATGCTGGTAATTTTTTTCCTGAAAAGTACTAAACTGGAATTTTTCTGTGAGAAATTTGAATGTTCTCATATATAGGAAATATAAGCTGTTTGAACTCATGAGACAAGCAAGGTTAAAAGTTATTTTTTAAACCAGTAGATTGCTTGTAGTGGGTCTGGTTCATAAGCTACTCTGAATTGTAACCTTGTATTGTGATGTCATTTATTAAAGACATTTTCCTGAGAGCATAGCCATCTTGTCTATTTATTTTGGCTGGAAAATGTGCAAACAAACAGGACGTTTTTATCTAAAACCAGGAAAGTATCTTTTGTAAAAACGTCCCAAGTTACATGAATGCAAATATCAACTATAAGCAGACACATTCTTTCTGCTTATCTTGTCACCAATTCAGGCCACTCACTGATTCTTGAGTGCAGGAATAAATGATGCCATCTTCTTCCAAATCACAACTGGTTGAAATTTATCCCGTCTCTTTTCCAATTTTGATTTAAAATGGCAATTTTTTGACCTGAGCCATCCTAAGCCCTTCAGAATAAATGACACCCAGAACTCTAATTCCATTCTAGCAGCAGGCCCACCTCCAATTAGTTGCAGTTCTTGCTTATCTTCTCCCATCCAGCAGCTGGTCACTGCTCTTACTGCTAGGTTCTCTACATTTTTAAAAACAGTATTGTGGTTTATCTAATTATGGCCTCTTAAGTCAGTGGATTGTCAACTTTCAAGGCTCATGATCCATTCAAACCTTTCATCTTCTGATGGTCATCCTTTTTTGGCTTCTGCCCAGGCTGTCCTTGCTTTCCCACTATCTGCACGAAGTACAACAAAGTTTCTCTCCCTTTCCTTTTTTTTAAAATATATCTTTAGGAATGTTGCTTTTTTGTTTATATGAAATTGAATTATTGGTCCTTCCTTGTTGCAAAGTTTCCATGGTCCTTGACTAATGATGAGTCCACTTAGCGACTGTTCAATGTTACAACAGATCCTGAAAAAAGGATTTCCGATTCAAATTCAAAGTTCCCAGGGCTGGTTCTTCATGCAGTCATGTGACTGTATTTGGGATGCACAGCAACTGGCCTAGATTTATGGCCATTTGCTGCATCCAATGGTTACGTGATCATGATTTATAACATTTTTGCCAGAAACTGGTTTTTGATATTGGCAAAACCTGCCCCATAGCAAACAATGGTTTTGCTCAATGGTTGTAGCATTCACTTAATGTCCACTGGATTTTTTTTTTTTTGTAAAATTAGGCTTGGTCACAACTTATGACTAAAATTATGGGCTTAATTATGATTGTAAGTTAAAGACTACCTAACAGGAAAAGATAGGAACCAAAGAACAGCACTTTTCCCTGTTGCTTCGATTATTGTAGCATCAGAGTAAGCAGGGAGACAAAAGTGTGGAATTGCCTGAAGTTACTCTTGTTCTGTTTCTTCCCCAGAAATCTGAAAAATGGCATAGAAATATTAATTCCTGAAATAGATCTTTATCCATAATCTGCAGTTCATTGATATTGATATATTTTGTGATAAAAGTGAATGTATTATTATTTTTCCTCTTATGGAGCAATGTAGGCAACAATATACAATAAAAGCAATATAATTGCAGGATTTAGCTTTATTACCCATAAAATGTTCCATTAATTCTAAAACATCAGATGTTTGATTGAAAATATTTTAGAGTAATATTTATCTTGCAGATTTTAGACAGATAAATTTAAATACATGAAACTATCTAGCAGTGAAATAATTTACTCCAAAGACTGAACAATACCATTATCAGTTTTAAAAATCACCCAAGTTTTTATTAGTACTTCAGAATATCAATCCAAAGTTAGGCTATATACACTTAGCATGAGAAAGTAGGAATTTTTTTTTAAAAAAATGAATACATTTTGAACCAAAAATGTGTTTCTAATAACAGAACTGAACTGAGCTCGTAATCCATTCCACACAAAAATCTACCCCTAGTTACTCTGCTTTCTTGATTTTAGCAATCTAATTAAGTAGAAAAAATCACTTTGTTTTTGCTTTTGTTAAAAAAATAGAGTCAGAAATTCTTATAACAGACTGTAGAATGATCCAGAGAACTGTTAGTTAATCCCAATCTATATTCCACCTCCTGCTTGGCGTAGTTGCAAATAGCAGTCAAAAATCTCAGTCAGAAATTTCTTTTGTTCACAGTTGTTAGCTGCCAATTTCCTAAGTGAAGATATATTGCAGAAATTTGACTTGTAATATAATGCTGACTCGACTATCAAGCTATCTTTTTGTAAATGGATATTAGTTTTAATATCCCTTAGCTATTGTGAATGAGAAATAGCACTAGAGAATAATATTTTTAAAGATGCAACTATTCAACAATTATATTTTAAACTAATAAAATTATATTAAAGCATTCGTGTGAGAACAGGATCTCTTTCTAAGGAATTCAGAAATTCTAGAGCTTGCAAATGGGAATATTTGGGCAAACTATAATCAAATATGCATATAGATTTCATGGGGTTTGGATAGCAAAAAAGGAAAAAGAAAAGAAAGAAAACTATAAGAAATGTTTTATATGAATACTATTTGGTTGTTGCTCGAGTTGGATATTGGATCATCCAAAATCATGATAATTTAGACAGATATATTTTCAAAAAATTATAGTTGGTTTTCTTATACTAATATTGGCTTCATTATGTTGGATTTTAACCATGGTTTATTCAGCTTTGGACAGGCTACCACTTCCTCTCACTCAGTAATTGCCCTGCTGCTCTGACCTCCCAACTTTCTGTTCTAGAAAGGAAAGCAATGAACAATATGTAGATAGATTTATATGTTATTACAAATTTATACAAGTAAAATGCAGTGTGTATATAAGTGCCGGCCCTCGGTACAAAAAATTCATTAGAATATATATATATATATATACAAAATAAATGCCTAAAATGCACACATGCAAGGACCATAAGCAGTTTATTTCTTTTAAAACCTCATTTACCAGCCTGTTTTTTTCTAACCTCTTTTAGAATTACCATGGCCTATTAGTGTCCTAAAGACACTGGAATAAAGATTATTAGGGGATTTTTTTTAAAGCACAGGACAAATAGGAAGCTCAGAGAAAGAAATAAGTAAGAAAGAAATAAGAAAGTAAAGAAATAAGTAATTAAAGCAATATTTTTGGCAAGGTTCCAAAAAGTCCCCTGTTGATAAGGGAATAGTCATTTTACTATTTTAGAATTCATTGTAAAAGACAGTTTAAAAACATATTAGAGAATATAGTAGGCGTTAACTCATTTGAAGAGGCTCTCATTCCTTTGCAAACTGCCAGTGAACTGATGAGGTTAAGCCCGCAACAAACAGAAACAGGCAGGAACACTTGAGGCACTATAACGAGAAAGAGAATACTCTGAAAATGGAAGAAAAATATGTCCTTCAGTCACTTTGACAGTGAATTGGGAATTAACAGAGGCAATGCCTTCAATTTCTTCTCTCCAACAACAGTTGCCTGCCCATTCTGGCAATGGGACAACTGGGTGGCTCAGATAAGCTTTTAGGTTGCTGTATATATACACAGTTGTAGTACATTGTGGTTTATGGTATAGCTTTTTATTTAAACCCAGCCTCTTATGCAAGGGTCATGTTCATTCAAGGATGTTGCTGCTTTTGAAAGTCCTCAGGATTCCATGGAGTAATGGCTTCCAACAATCCACACACACTGATCTGTTTAATTTCCAAAAGTAATTACTTTTAATATTTATTTTCACTATTGTATTGAAATGTTTTGTTCTGTATTTTATATTGTAATTTTAGTCACCTAGAAAAAAAAAGAAAAAAGAGGGGGGGGGGGGGGGGGGATTATTTAATTTTGGTGGGTGGGAAGGGGTTGGTATTATTTATTATTTTATAAAAAAAAGGGGTGGGTGGTGTTTGTGTGAGGAGAAGAAAAAAAATTTTTTTTTTTTTTTTTTTTTTTTTTTCTTTTTTTTACTTTAAGGCTTTTAAAATTAAAATTAAATGATAAAATAATAATCTGGACTTAGTACTGTTTTGCTTGTTAGCTTTCTTTGGCCATAACTGTTTATTTAAACTAAAATTTTCAGAATATACCGAAGGTGTAAGCTTTTTAATTTCTAGGGATTTTCATCAGGCATGAAGAAATAAAAATGATGGGATACAAAATTGTCATTTATGTTGCATTTGAATTCAGCTGCATCTGAATTGGAAAAAATAGTCTAATGAGACTTCAGGCCGGACCTCATGAGTTAAACTCTAGTCACAGTTTTCATACCTCTTTTCTACAAATTATCTTGCTAGATGAAGTAGTCTTGAAAATTAAAAAAAACTTACACACTATTCTTCAAATCATGAATTGGTCTTACTGCTCTTGATCTTGCCACTATTATTGATAAATCTTAGGATTGCATTTGGGCTGCTTGTTAGTTGATTTGTTTTGCAACAATATCAAGTTGCTGGCTCATGTTCAGCTTGTGATCCTCCAAGACACCCATGTCTTTTTCCCAGGTACAATGGTTTTGATAGTTTCTTCTTTCAATATTTTATTGGAAGAAGTTTTTATTTCTGTTTTAATTGTTATATTGCTTAATCTTTGTAAATTGTCCATGTACTTGTGGGCAGTTGTTAAAATAGAAGGAAACAAACAAATACATATATTGCTGATTAATATTGTTCCTCTGTCAATAAAATTATCAGGAGTTGAGTATGACTTGAGAAAAACTTTACTTGCATTATTAGCATATCAGAAGATAAAACAAAAAAAGATAAAGTATTTAGAAACTATATGGTTGTTATTTTTAAGAAGTATTTTAATAATAATATAGGAGAGAGAATTGTCTTTTTATGGGCAAGATAAAACTGACTTACTTTATTCAGGAAAATTAACTTGCATTAATTCTGGTTTTTAAGCCTTTTACATTTCTAAGATGGGAACATTTACCAAAACAAATATATGCTCCTTATATGAAGATAATTAGCATACCATTCCTTAAAACAAAGAACTTGCATTATCTGACTGTTTGCCAAAGTCCAAAATTTGAATCACTGAACTCTTAACAAAATTGACCAGGAACATGGGCACAATAGTAGAAACATATTTAATGACTATAACCTTTTAACCTAGCTATTTCAAAGTTTTATAACTTTCCATTTACTGACCATCTTGTCTGATGACTAAAAAAGTGGGTTGGACTTCAGCTGGATATCTCAGTTCTAGTGTTGCAGTAAAAGACTTCCAGTATTTTCATAAGTAGAAAGATTTCTAATCAACAAGAAAGGTAATTTAAATTTCTTTTGGTCATTTGATATTTTTCCTAAAAGATTCAATGAAAACTTCAAACTGGTTTTTGTGGCAGTTATCATAACTCCTGGAAAATAATTGTAGGCATCCCAAAGGAATGGACAGCTCTGCCTCCAGAGAGCAGTTGTTTTAACAGAATAATGTATTGCCTCTATCTCAAAGTAACTAAATTTTGTTCTGTTTCAATACCAATTTTAAAAATGTATGTACATTGGTGTGGGATGTACTAGAATGAAGTCTATCAATTGAAAATGAAATGCTCAATTAAAACATTTTTAGGAAGATATAGAATCCATCCTAGCAAAAGTGCAGACAATTGTTAATATCACTGCTGAAAATGGACACAATTTCCAAATAGAGTTTCACTGTGAAAGTCCCAAAAGTATTTAAGCGTCTCCAGGATAGTGCTGAAGTAGTACGAGAAGTTTTGAACGTGCTACCTTCAGGAAGCCTTACTGTTTTTTCTTATTCTGGCTTTAGAGTCGTACTAGGTAGCCCTTCACTTTTTCAGTTTACGAAGACTGGGTTTGCATCCTGCAATTAGCCGCAGCTCATCTACCTGCCACATGGGTGTGCTCCCTTCATATTCATCTATGAATCTGCAGTACAAATAACTTCAAAAGGATGACTGTCCTGACTATTCAGAAGTATATAGTAACCAAATCCAACAGCAATCTTCTACAGTCTGGTCTACAGAAGTAAATCCATCTTTTTCTCAAATTGTTGCATAAGAGGATAATGAGTTCAGGATACTGTATATGCATTCTAGAAGAGTATGAAAGTACCCATTTTTGGTTTTAAAAACAAAACTATTATCTGACACATCCAAACATAGAAAATAAATGTTTTGTTTAATTATTGAGAACAAACAAGAACCAAGTTGTGTTTCTGAAAACATTGCTTAAAAGAATGATGTCCTCAAATTTCAGAATCATAAAAACTCCCTTCTTTCTTCATCCTACCAGAACAAAAGGGAAGAAAAAATATTTAAGCACCACAAATATATGATGTATAGAATAACCCAAAGCACATATTCCGGTGGAGAAAAATTCTCTGCGCATGTCCAAAAGCTCAGAAAACGAAACCTCTAGTCCCGATGACCGACCCAGATTGGATCTTATGCACTTATCCTGGGTAACATATATATGCCTTCATTTGTGAAGAAAAAAATAGAGAATAGACCCAAAGGTTTGCAACAATCTTGTTCAAAAAGCACCAAAATTAACCTTCCAAATGTTGAATTGCAACATGCAGCTTCTCCAGTCAGCAGAGGCATTAATGAAAGATGCTGGGAGTTGTAGTTATTCAGCATAAGAAAGCTGTAATTTCTTCATACTGTAATCCCACAACCTATTTATCTATTTATTGAATAAGCAAAGACCTTACTAAATCATAACCTGCTATTTACATATTGGATGGATTTACACAACATGCTAAACAAAATGTACTTTGATATTTATTTTGAAGACTACATGAAACCATGTAATTAGTTGATAAAGTGAAATTTGACTACCTGATTATTACATCATACTACTGCTATTTGTTCACTATAGACATTGTGTCATGAGTATTTAAAATATTGTTTTTAGGAGAAAGTATAAGCTAAATTCATTTAGCTATTTTATCTTTTTCTGACCTATTATCCATCAGATCTGCTGGACTGTAACTCCCATCATCCTTGATAATAGTAGGTATCTAATATATCTGGAGGACAACAGGTTTGCCAAACATATCTTAGATATTATTCCCATTGGATTGATAATTACCTTTCTCAAACATTTTGGTTGGGTCAAAAATATCTCTAAGCTTATGCTGTAAAAAAAGGCATATGGAAATCCCTTTTCATTTGTGCATGATTTGGAGTTATATTAAAATATGAATGCATATTTGTATATATTTTTGTCCATATGCACAACATTTAAAGTAGGGATAGGCAACATAGAATTGGATATGAGAAAGTACACATATTAATTTGCTTTCCATTTCTAAATCACATGTTTTTCCTCTCTTCTCTTAGCTTTATGTGAAAGTAGAATAATGCACATATGGAGAAGTTTTGAAGGGAAGGGAAAAGTAGAAATGATATATGTCACAACTGTTGGGAAGTCTTTGAACATAGGATGAGGTCAAGCATAGCTGTTTACATAGGTCTTTCTGATTTTTCTTATGCCAGCACAAATCCCTATGTGACTTTAGGGCATGTTCACAAATCATCAGTTGTTAAGAAACAGTTATCTGTTGTCCAAACTAAGGAACTTAATATAAATTATATATTTTTACTTTATGAATAAAAGACAGCTCCTGAAGTTCCATGTCAGATCAAGATTATGAAGTTGCTTGGAAGGATTGTCTGAGGAAAGAGATGGAAACATTTAATTACAATATAGTCCAGTTCCAAATGACAATATGAATATGTGCAGTTATGAATTTTGGATGAAGGGCCTCAGTTTCTGTTAAAGGCTTTTCAAAAACTACAGGTAGTCCTCAACTTACAACAGTTCATTTAGTGACCATTCAAAGTTACAATGGCACTGAAAACAGTGACTTATAACCGTTTTTTACACTTATATCTGTGGCAGCATTCACTTAACAACCATGTTATTAATGTAACAATTGCAGCAATTCACTTAACAACTATGGCAAGAAAGGTTGTAAAATGGGGCAACATAAGCATAAAATGCTTAGCAACATAAATTTTGGACTCAATTATGGTCATAAGTTGAAGACTACTTATAGCAACCTTCTGGCAAAATGTTCCATTTCTCATCCCATAGAAAGAAAAAAATCCTAAACAAAGATGCTGCTCTGTATGTTGACACAATAAGACTGAAGAAGAGGGTGTTTGGGGGGTGGGGGGGGGGGGGGGTCTTTTTTTTTTTTTTATTTTTTTTTTTTTTCGTGTGGTGGCCTACCGGGGGGGGGGGCCACTGGTAGTCCATGAGAAAATTTTGGTGGTCTGCAGAGAAATGTCACCCCCAAGCACCCCCCAAAGCAATTAATCCAGACTGCGCAGGAACACAAGGCTGTGCCACCCACATGGCCTGTGGGAACACAAGGCTTTTGTTGCTTGCATTGCAAACAACACGAGGTAGTGAGGGGAGGGGGGAAAGGGTAGAGGAGGGAATTTGCCCCACTCGCTTCGCCTGGCCACCGGGCTGTTTCTTTCCGCTTCTTTTTTCTTCTGCTTTTGGCTGCATGCAAGGAAAGCAGCAAAAGTCTTTCTTTTTCTCCCCCAAGTTCCGGTAGAAATGAGTCTTTGGGACCCTGCAAGACATCCTGCTCCAAGAGGCTGCCTCGGCACGACAAGTCTCACAGAGACTAATTTCTGGAGGAGTTTGGGGGAGAGAAAGAAAGACTTCTGCTGCTTCTGCTGCTTTCCTTGCATGAAGCCAAAAGTCTCTCTCTCTCCCCCTGAGGACAGAGCTGGAGACGGTATCCTGCTATCCCAAAAAAAGAATGATCGATCGGTAGGAAAACGGGGTGGGGAATTTTCCTACAGACTTTTTTGGGGGATTTTCCCAGGGTCTCTGCTCCACAGGATTTAAAATTATGAGTTTGGTGGTCCCTGAGGTCCAAAAGATTGGTGACCCCTGTTCTAGTCTACTGATTTGGTAAACAAGATTAGCAAATAAGGAGGCTCTGCTTGTGAAATACTATGGTCACTGTTGAGGTAATTCCCCGTTAGGAGAATGAGTGCATACAGGGAGACGTATTTGAGAGAAGTGTTTGAATAATACACACACAGCACACAGATACACTGTACAGTAAATATAGGTTTTTACTTCCAGAAACTTTTAAGCAAAGTTCAAATACAGTCCAAAGTCATTCACAGGTAAGTCAGTCAGTTTTCAGTCCAGGGATAATCCAATAACAAAGTCCAGTGTCAAAAACAGTTCAGTATCAGACTTACATCAAATCCAAGAATATCAGTCAATTAGGAGGAACCACAAAACTCTCCAACAGAAGGAAAAGGGATACTCACTGAGACTAAAAAAAACCAGGTTTCTGGCTCCATCTTATGGCCGTTTGAGAAACCACACCCAATTACAATTTTTGCATTTTTTTAAAGAGACAGTATTAAAATATCTATCCTGGTTTATATATTTCCAACCCAAATACCAGTTAGGTGACTTATATTCCTAACAGTCATCTTTGTTTTTCAGACCTGAATTAGGCGCTCTTTAAGACTGGCTTTCATATTACTGGGAAAACCTCAAAATGTTAGAATCCATTTAACCCATAATGGATTTTGCCAGATCAGTTTAAAGCAGGGGACCCCAACCTTTTTGATTCCATGGACCAGTGGCAGTGAGATTTCATTAAAATGGATGAAGTATTACAGTACAGCAAATTAAAATATTCTTTCACCGGCTTCTAAATCATATTATTTTAATGTGTATTGATTAGATTTATATCCCATTCTTCATCCACAAGTGAAAAATAGCATATCTAACACTCCCTTCTTCCAGGTTTTTCCTCACAGTCCTGAGGGATAGTTTGGGCTGAGAGATAGCAACTGGCCCAAAAACAGCTGCTGAGTTTGCATGATTTAGAATAAAATTGAACTTGCCCTCCCAGTCTCAATCCAAGATCTTTATTGAATGTAAGTTTCTCGGGACCATCATTACAAATGACCTGACCTGGAGTGCAAACACCGCTGCTTTAATTAAGAAGGCACAACAACGGTTGTATTTACTAAGGATTCTTAGGAAACAACAACTGGCTGAGAGTCTACTGACTACCTTCTATTCAATTGAGAGTATATTATCCTACTGTCTCTGTGTATGGTTCTCGAGCTGCACAGTGGCAGAGAAAAAGGCAATTCAGAGGGTGATCAAGACGGCCCAAAACATCATTGGCTGCTCACTCCCCTCTTTGGAAGAACTGTATAGAAATAGATGTAAGAGGAAGATACTTAACATATTGAATGACTTCTCTCATCCGGGACATCAGCTCTTTGAACTATTACCATCGAGAAGGAGATTTAGGGTATTAAGAACAAGGATGACCAGATTTAAGAACAGTTTTTATCCAAGTGCAGTTTTGAGTTTGAATGCAGGGTCATAAGATTTTTGTGGAATTTAATGGCTGAGAGTAATGGGGTATTTACATTTTTAAATTGCATAGAGATTATTGTATGGTTGGTTGTGTTTAGTTTAATTTTTTTTTCTTTTTAGTGGTGTTTGTCCAGTTTTACTTTGTGGAAGAGCACCTCATTTCATTGCACCCGCTTGCGAGTGTAATGACAAATAAATTCTTATATCTTATGTCTTATGTCTTTATGTAAGTCTTTACATCAAATCTTAATCTAGAAGTTCATGAAGTCTTGAATATTTTTAAAACCTATTTTGTGACTTGCGTTTCTTGCTTTTATAGTTATGCAACAATAGGTCACTGGTAAATTTAACAGGACAGAGTACAGATGTGGAACAAATCATATTAAGAGTTGTTTTAGGCAAACGTTTCATAAGAAAAAAGGCAGGAGTGGCAAATGGCCAGGTTGTCTTTCATGGAAATAAGTCTAAATAGACTTAATACACAAGATTACTTGGAAAAAAATTCAGATATGCAAGGTGCTATAAGAATAAATTACCCACAGTAATAATATTATATGGTTTTAGAGTAAATCTTGGCTACTTTGGTAAGTTTGGAAGTTGACTATGTGACATATTTTTTTCTTTTCACTTGTGCTGCAGACATTATTCGCAGTGATATTGCACTGGATAAACAAAAAGGCTGTAAGATTGCCCAGCATCCTGACATCATGTTGGAATTACAAAGAGAAAAGGCAGCTCAGATGCACCTGGTTCTTCTCAAGGAGCAATTCTCTAACACCTACACAAATCTCACACTTACAGGTAAGGCTGCAAGCTAAGGATGGTTATTTCATAGAAATTGTAGTATAATATAACTGCTCATGTTTCATGACAAAAAGAGAAATAAAATTGTTAATGAAAGCCTACTGTTGACAGACTAACATGTAATATCAGAGAACAAGGCTAGATTGGAAAGCTGAAACTGCCCCAGAAGAAGGCAGTGGCAAACCATTTCTGTTCTGCTGCCAAGAAAACTGAGTGGATCCATCCATAAAGTTAGCAGTAGTTAAGCTTGACTTGAAAGAGAATTTATAGCTTTGGGGCCATGGGAAGATTCTGTACAGATAGCACAACTGGAATGTTGTACACATTAAAATATGGTCTTGCGTTTGCCTCCTTACTTTGCTGGCAACTTGAATATTTATAAGAGAATATATCCAATATTATAGAAAATTCATATTAGAAAAGGACACATAAGGAGGGTGCACAAAGGGCAAATTCTCCTATCTGGAGAAATTCATGCATTAGTCATAATAGGCTTGGATGCCTAACAATTTCTCATGGCATTGTATCAGGAAGACTTGAACTTTGGCTATCACTTGGGTTCCCTTAGTGGAGCCATGAAAGCAAGACTTATTAATCACCATTTAAATGTGAAAGCAAAGTATAATTGCACTAAAAACTTCAGTTTTATGTTCATATTAAATTCATTAAACTCACATATTTTTGGAACTATTATTTATTTATTTTATTAAGTTCCATGGTGCCTGTCTTGCCAAGGTGACTCTAGTCAGCTTACAGTTATTCAATAAAAATATCATATAAAACATTAAAACAATACATAAAGATCATGAATTTAAAATTCAGTTAAAATTCAATTGACCAGCCTGGAGGAAGGAAGCAAAGTGTGCCTGGCAAGAAGGTAGGGTCTGTCCAACTTTAATTAACTCCAAGACACCACTTCCTCATTGGGGCTCCAAGCCAGTTGGCAGAGCCAGCCTGTTCAGAAGGCCTAAAAGGGTGGATGGACCTCATCTCGGGGGAGCAGGATGTTCCAGAGTCTGGGTGCTCTGGCAGAAAAGACTCTTCTCCCACCACTGTAATTCCTTTACTGACTGGAACCTCAGCATGCCTCTTCTGCCAGCCTGGATGAGACAGACTAATCCTCTTGCAATGAGGTGACTCCTCAGATAACCTGGACCCATGCCGTGAAGGGTTATAAAGGTTATAAACCAACACATTGAATTTGACCTGGAAGAAAACTGGCAGCCGGTGCAGTTTGCAGAACAATGGTGTAATGTGAGCCACCCTAGAGGCCCCCAAAACTGCTGGTGCAGCTGCATTCTATATCAGTTGAAGCTTCTGGATTTTCTTCAAGGATAGCTAATGTAGAGCACATTGAATAGTTCAACTGTGAGATGACCAGGGCTTGAGTGGCTGAGTAGAGGGACTCCAAATCCAGGAAAGGGTGCAACTAGCGTACAACATAAAGTTACGCAAAGAGTCTCCTAGCCATGACTGCCACTTGCACATTGATCAGGATTCACAAGTCCAGGGGAACCCCAAGTTATGCACTGTGTCTGCCTGGGTAGTGCAACACCATCCAGAATTAAAGATGTTAGGGTCCTGGAACCTGGAATGCACCCACAGCCACTCAATCTTACCATGGTTCAGGCAAAATCTGATGTCCCACATCTAGACTTCCACTGCCCCTAGGCACCATGAGAGGGTAGTGACAACATCACATCATAATGGGACAACTTACCGCAGGACAACTCATCACAGCCAACTCACCGTGGGATAACACACTACAGGACTTCAACAAATAAAAAAAGTTAAATTAATTTGACTAGAACCATATTTGATAATAATGAAATAAAGTCAATTCAGAAATACAAGAGTTACAATAATTTCAACAAAAATGTAATCAGCAATAATAAAAGTAACAGAGCCTTTGAACTGTCCTGTGGCAAGTTGGCCGTGGCAAGTTGACCGTGGTCAGTTGTCCTAGACCTGCATCACTTGGCTCAAGTGATATATTCCATACACATTTTGGATTTCTATTTTAAAAATCTGTTAATCAGTGTTCTGCATTTTGAAGAATTACCCCTTATTTCACATATCTTAGATTTAATGTAAAAATACATACCTTACTTATTTTCAATATTGGCTTATTTTCAGAATATGGCCTTGAGATAAGTAATTTTTTTATATGATCTTAATTTATCTAAATCTAGATGCAGTATTACACTTATAATATTTTATCTTATTAATAAATAGAACATTTTTACAGGCACTTGTAAGATGGTAAAAACTTTTGGGATATGTGTGAGGGGTAGAGTGACTTTAATTTTCACTTAATCTCTGATATAATTTATTATTTTTAAAAAAAATAATTATAGCTATTTTGCAGCATAGTTTTCATGAGAGAGATAGCACTGCTTCTCTAAAGGGTTAATTACTATTTCTTTTTTAAAAGGGCCCGATTGCAGAGGCAGAGGATAATTGGTAGACTGTAATAGAAATTTACAGATATTTACATGTGTCTTTGCCCACACAAAGTGAATCAAGGCAGTTTGTAGCGTTTTGGCAGTACTGAAAATAGCAGTGCACAAGGTTTTTTAATTTTTGTTTTTAAACAAAAGCTTTGCCCTCTCTCCCTGCTTTCCTTTGCTTCAATGAAAGAGATGCAGAAATTACTAAATTTGGTGTCCTTGAAGCTAAAGGAACATGTGCACTTTGTATGAACCCAGTAAATATTAACGAGCAAATATAAAAGAGATAATGGCCCAGATGGAGCAGAGTGGCTGTTTCTATTATGGGTGTTGTTTGAATTATCCATTAAATCCATGGAATGACTGACAGGCTGTGAAAGAAAGATGCAAGGTGCTTGTAAACTGGATATGTTCTGCCCTGTCAGTGACAGAAGAGAAGGGAAGGATCCAGTTTTCCTATCTCTGGCAAGTGAGTGAGTGATACTGAAAAGTCTACCAAGCTTTATCCAGGGTTGTTGCGATATAGTGGAAGGAATGTGGCATGCCTGCTGAATAGTGGTGACATGTACTTTATTCTGATAAACATGGCATCCTACCATGTGGAGAGAAAACAGAAACCACCTGAGGCTAAAATCTTGTCTCAGTTATCTGAGGAAAAGAGATAGCTGTGATAGAGGCCTAGACTTGCACCTGGCAGATGTTAGGGCAGGATCTCTTTGAGCCATTTCTCATTTTTAATAGCAAAGTCCTCTTGACTGTTTAACTGTACTTGAGCCCTTGGAATCTCCCCTCACAATTTGCTTATTCTTCAGTAAATAAACTGACCCTCAAAGGGAGAGTTCCCTTCTACACTGTTCTCCAAAGCAGTTTCAGAGGCCTAGAACATTATTCACATTTTTCCTTGGACCTGTTGCCTAAAAGCACCTGGTTATTGGAGTGTATTGGTCTGTTACACTATGTTAGTGGACAAAATTGGAAGTTTTCAGTAAAATATAACTTACCCAAAGTTGGGAAATTATATCCCATCTCCTTGAATGGGGTGTGTGTGTGTATATCTATCTATCTATCTATCTATCTATCTATCTATCTATCTATCTATCTATCTATCTATCTATCTTCCTTCTGATAATGATTAGGAAATTTAATCTCAGATTTCACAAAGATATCTGAGCCTTAGATTCTCAGAAAGTAAAGCATAATATTTATTTCTAACTAGTCAGAGCCATGTAAATATTTATATTTTTGGTGATAGATTCTATGTATTGGTTGTGTGATGAATTTGAGAGATCTATGCACCTGAACAAAAACAAAGGACAACTAAACAAAACAAAGAAGGCCAGATAACAATGGTAGATTTTTTAAAGAAGAGGTGGGCAGTGGAACAGTCCAGGTTTTTTCAGTGCCAAATAAACAGAAAAGAAAATAAGAGGGAGAAGAGTAGGCTCTAAATTGTTTATGATGATACCTATGTTAAAGAGCAATTTCTATGTTAAAGAGCAAATTAATTCTTGAGATATTTCAAGAGTATTAAAACTAGCGATGTTTACCTAATTGTTCCTACAAGTGGTTTGAACATCTTTCTATTGATCTCTCTCTCTCTCTCTCCATCCATCCATCCATCCATCCACCCATCCATCTATCCATCATCTATCCTTATTGTTTGTAATAAAACAACCTTTAATGTTAAAAATTAAAAATAAAATAAAAATACAAACTGAAGACAAAAAGAAAAAAATCTTTTATATTTATCAATAGTCACTGATTTACTAATGTGTTTTGTACTATAATATGAACAATGCAAGATATTATTATAAGATATAACAGATCTCTGCTATACTAACACATATTGCTGCATCCTTTGATTAATAGAAAGTATTGGCTTTCTAGTAACAAACAGATCACACATTTCAGGCAAACATTCCTTGACATTTCAAATAATTCCACTTTTCCAATTGATTAATATAATTCTTTATGCCATTACCTATGGTTGATACAACTATAGTTCCTGATAAAGTGAAATTCCATATCTAATCCAAATATAACTCAACATTACATTAACATATTTAGTATTTAAAGATTGACTCATAATTTTTTAAATATACATTACGCTATACACTAACCCAAACAGCTACTAAGTGATCACAAGCAGATATTGTATGGGATTATCAGCAAAAACAGGATGCCTATCCTTTCACTTTTAACACATGAAAAATCATTCCTTCCTTCCGTCTTTTGTAAAATAGGAAGGTGGAATTATGAAAATTTTGGATGCTGTTTTTCATGTCTAGGTATTTATAGTGTGTTCTAGCTTTCTAAAATTTTCAAACCTTGTGGTGCTAAAATGTCTGTGCTTACACACATGGAGATTCATAAAATTAAGCAGAAAACATGATAAACATAAAGGAAGTTTCTAAAGAAATTTCTTTAAAGGCCCAGAGCAGTGAGTAATGGAAAGTAATTATTAGAGAAATGAAGTAACACCATTTTAGAAGGAAATTAGGGTTTCACCATTATAAAGAAGCGAGAGAGTAAATCAATGTTTTTTCCTATATTGAGTGGCACACTTAAGGACCAGGAGTTATTTGGCAATGACTCAGACAGATGCAGTAGAGAAAAAACTGGGATTGACAGGGACATTGTTTTCTGCTGACTGAAAGCAGATAATACCTTAACTCAGCAATAGGAAAATCCTTAAAGCCTTGCCAAAGTTTCTATTCAAAAGAAGCCAGTTTTAATTAGAGGCACTTTCCTGTAAATTTTCCATTTGTTTCTCTCTCTAATTTGTCACAAAGCAGATTAATATTCACAAACTGCTAAAAATAGGCGAGGAACATCATGAATCTGTCAGTTATCCCTCTGTTTTTTGAATAATTAGTAATTGCTATTGATTTAGGTTTGCCTCTTGGCAACTGCATGAACACTTCATCTTGATTTGTCTCTACTGTAGTAATAACTTTAATTTTCCCAAGAACATTCCAATAATTTCTTTTCCCCACCCATCTACCTTATTGGTTATGTTTTCCTGCCTTGCTCCCTCAAACTTGCCAAGCATAATATTTTCTTCTAGTCCATCATTTGATTAAAACACATGCCCAAAGCATACGAATTGTTGTTCAGTATCTCAAAAGAGCAGTTAGCCTTTATTTGGACTAGGACTGATTGATTAGTTTTTGCAGTCTGTGATATTCTTAGTGTCTCTAAATCTGTAATTTGAACTCTTTTTTAATTCTCTCAGTGCACAACTATCCCAGGTTTTACATATACTGGGGAGACCATTATTTTAACTAATACTGATATTTGTTATCATTGAAATATGATGTATTTTTCATGATTTTATCTACATTTGTTATTCCCATCCTAAGAAAAAGGCAAAACCCACCACCTTCAGTTTTTCACCTAAAGGTGTTTTTTTAAAGGGATTTAAACACTGTTTTATTTGCGGAGCTTCCACAATTCTTGGAGTAACAAAAACCTCCTCAACCATAGACTATTTAAAAAGAAAAGAAAATGAAATTATACCCCCTGCCTTTTATGTTTGTAATGCATGTGTAGCATTTGTCTGACTATTTGCGTATGGGTAAATTGTTAAGAAGGAAGCCAGTTGCTAGTGAAACTCTTTTGCTAGCCATGAGTTGCCAACTAGAAGATTGTATGGTGGTATTTTTTTCAATTAGGCAGACACTTTTCATGACCATGCTAAATGTAGTTATAGGTTGCTATCTAGAACTTGAGAGGAGAGGCATTGAGTTGGCTGCGTGCTGTTCAGCTAAGCGTATGCAAACAAGCAGAGAAGCATAGGAAACTAGTGTTCCGAAAGTGAAGAGAACCTGACTACAAGGAATGAAGGGGATTTGCTGATAAAATTGCCCTTGGCACAATTAGCTGCAGTAGATGCTGACCAAGATCTTGTTTGTAATGAGCAACCAAAGCAAAACAGACTGGTCACCAAATCTACTGTGGGTGGTGGTGAAATAAAGCTTTGCTGTGATAAACTGATTCAGAGTCAGAAAAATATCAGCTCATCTATAGCTGAAGTAATGGTGATGTCTGGAGCTGACCAAGGAACAGCACAGAACATGTCTAAGGAGACTCTAATGCATTCTAGTCTCCTTTAGCAAACTGTTTGACTTTATTTAAACCAACCAGCACATTGTTATGAAATGAGACAAATTGTATAGTTAAGCTTTGTGACATATCATAGTACTGGCTTTCAGTAAGGTATGTTTCATTGTTCTACAAGCACATTAAATTATCTTGTTTAAAAGTTGTCTGAAATGCAATGAAACATAATGATTCATGTACTTATTTCCTGTATACCAGGGATCAGCCCCAAAGTTAAATGTCAGTCTCTGCAAAATACCAAACTCACAGCAATATTGAAGGAGCTGCTAGTCAGTAGGGTATAGTTCTTATAGTTTTCTCATAATTCTATAGTTTTCTCCTAATATTTTGATTCTTTTAAATAGTTTTTGATAACATCATCCCCACAGAGATTAGAATGGCCCCCGCTCTAGCACTCTTCTGGAAGGGGCTGAAGACCTGGTTCTGCCAGTGGGCCTGGGGAACTCGGAGCGGGATGCAGCCTATTAAATGGCTCAAGTGAGGTGCTGTTGCCGGAGTGGGGGGGTTATTTTAGTATATTAATTTATTATATGACTTTTTAAATTAGTTTTATTGTTTTTATATGGAGTTTTATATTCTGTAAGCTGCCTTGAGTTGCCATGTGCGAATAGGCAGCAATATAAATTCATAAATAAATAAACAAACAAACAAACAAATAAATAAAAAATAAAGATACATCTTCTTGTCCAAGGGTCTTCAAACGTGACAGCTTTAAGACTTGTGGACTTCAACTCCCAGAATTCATCCTCTAGTCATGTTAGCTCAGGAATTCTGGGAATTGAAATTCACAAGTCTTAAACTTGCCAAGTTTGAAGACCCTTGTTCTAGTCTGTTATGATAGCTATTATGTTATCATAATTCACATTTGCATATACATCACCATTCAGTATTTAAAGTAGTAATATTGGAGAATATTTTGTAGCTCAGAGTTGAAACGAGGGGTCGTTGGTGCTAGTTACTAGCAATGATGATGTTAATTAGTTTGGATAGTGAAACATCTGCAAGAAAGCAACCAAACTTAGAGAACACCAAAGACCCCTCAGTATTTAAAGTCTCCAAGGAATGTCCAGATTTATAAACAGTGCAAATATTATGTTTGATTTTGCCGTAGATAGGACAAAGATTCTCTGTGGTGATTATTCTAGGAAAATGCACATATTGATGTATAGAATTGGTTGTATGTGCAAATTAGTCTTATATCTTTGTTAGCTTCTAAACAAAGTTTGCTGAGGAAGAAAAAGTACATATATAAAAATCCCTAAACCTCCACTTCAATAATGTTAGTATTGGAAAATATATTTTCCTGAAGCTTTTTTGGGGGGTGGATGGGTGGGAGAGAATTGACATTAGGCAACAGTGTACTTGAAAGACAAATGGGGAAACAAAGCAACTTCATCATATTTTCATAAGATTGGATAACAGTAATATTGTAGGCATCCATGGGTAGTAGGAACAAACAAGTTATCTTCCACACTGCGACGAGAGTCCAGGAATGAGTAACACTCCTCCCTCTGATGTCATCAAGCTGAGTCTGCCACAGTATAAAAAGCCAGCCTCTGCTGTTAGCCCCAGCTTTTTGACTCAGCTCCCTGAAGTCAGAGCTAGTGTCTCTGGAGTCTTGCTAGTTACACAGCAGCTACCTAATTTCAAAAAAAGAAGCAGGAATCACCAGCGCAGCTCCCAGGGACCGGGTAGAGCTGTGCCTTCAAGGAGAGTGGGGATCCGCTCTCCTTCAACGTCTGCGTTTTGTCACAAGGGCTTCAATGTTTGATTATCATGAGTACGGGCTGGGAGAGCTCAGCTGAGCCTCCTACACAGCCCTTGCTTGGTGTGCAGCACAGAATCCCCCAACAGTGATTTCGGAGAATGTGGGCTGGAAGAGCTCGGCTGAACTTCCCACGCAGTTCTTCCTCGACGTGCAACCCAAATTGCATTCAGCACTCCACAGCTGTTTTTTTCGGGGCGCCTGATTCAGCTCCTCTCAACTGTGGTTCTGCTAAGCCCTCAGTGAGTTGCCGGGTCCGTGGACCACCCTTTAATAGGGTTTTCTAACAGCCTCCGAGCACGTGGCAGTCGGCCCTTTTTGAATGGGCCGTTAACCAGTGCCATTTTCTTTGGGCCTCACAGCAGGGATTCTGCTCACACTTAGGGTGACACAATTTGGGAGGAGCTGACAGCACCTCTAGTGTCGTGCCTAGCAATTGGGCCCAAACTGGACAAATGAGCCTAGAAGAAGTCCATGGCTCTGAAATTTTAAAGAGGCCATTGAAGAGGAGGAGATAGTGAGTCCATTCTGCTAACAGGAAGGCTGCAGCCAAAATCAGGGCAAGGCCTTTGCCCCTAAGAAGGCCTCAAAATCTGAACTGAGAGCTGAAAAAAGGAGGCATGCTGCATTGAAGAAACAATTTGCCAAGAACTTGGAACAATTGAGAGGGCAGAGCCAAATTCAATGCAGAGCCTGTTTCCAGAGGTGGAGAGGTAGAAAATACCAGTCATCTACCAGTCATCTGCAGGCATGGTCTCCTGAGAGAGCAGATGAGGCCTTTTTCCCTCAGGATTTGAGTAGGTCTGGCCTAGTTTTAGACACGCAAACTGGGTTCCTGATACTTCTAATCCTCAGGGCTTTTAACCCCAGGGTGGCCATAGGCCCAGGGTGGAGGCCACTTTAATTCCCACCGCTGCTGACCTTCGCCCACTGGATCCTCCTTTAAGCAGCAGACCTGAGGATCTTAAGGATATGGTTTTGGTGGCCATTAAACAGGGGGTCTCTGAGGGGTTTCAACAACTCCTTCGCCCTGTGGGTGGGGGCCAAGGTTTACTGCCGGCCTTCTGTCAGGTTATCCCTCCTGTCCAGAGGTTTTCCAGGTCCCATGAGCATCATTTTCCTTCCACTCATCCTGAATGGGGGGAATATGAGGACATGGGCTCTATGAATCCTTCCAAACATAGTCAACCCTCCATTTCAGAAGAAGAGGAAGGTGAGCTTAGGGAATCCAATCTATCAGAAGATGAAGGATCTAGACCTGGGGAGTCCACCTCTGCTACTGGTTTTAGGCCATCCTTGTTCAAACTTCTTCTTCATAAAGCCTTAATCACAGCCCAAGTAGGCCTGGATGAGATGGCATCAGAGCCTCAAGTAGAATCTCCAGTCCAGGGTGATTCTTTATTTTCCAAACCAATTGTCCAAACTGAGGTACTTCCATCACCTTTATTGTTTCTAGATTTGGTGAGGGATCAATGCGCCTCTCCAGTATCAGGGCCACACTCCTCTTCTTAAGATAAGCAGTTTTATAATGTGACCCCTTCCTTGGACAATGCCTTATTAGTGCCACCTGCGGTTGCCACCTTTTCTACCTCCGGAACTCCAACAGAACTGGAGGATGTCCTTAAAGCTGATGACAAAAGGTTTGAACAGACCCTCAAACATACACTTTAGGCAGCAGCTTGGGCTGTGTTGACTCCATCAGCTACAAGATCATTTGCCAATCAGTGATTCCAGGTCTCACCAAGACTTGAACAAGACCATCGCTGCAGCAGAGTTTACAGCTGACGCCACTTTAAACTCTAAGCTAGATTTGCCTCAAAGTCAGTGACATCCTGGTGGCAGCGAGACTACCTCCTGTGGCTGCACAATTGGCAGACAGACTCTGGTCACAAATGGAAGCTAGTGTCTGCTCCATGCTTGGGTGAGAATCTGTTTGGGGTGGCCCTGGAACCTTACCAGGGATAAAAGAAAGATCTTTTCATCGGCAAGCAAGTGGTCGGAATTCCGTCAGATGCCATATTTCTGACCCCTCTCTTTTCAGCCCGAACCCAGCTCGCATTTCCCTCGGGGCCAAAGGTCGTTCCCTCCTCATCAGGAGCAGCAACCTGACTGAGCCGACAACAGCAGTTCTCCGGCAAATGGCACTTTTGAGAAGGAGGAGGTCATTCATTCCGACACTCCAAATGACTGCATTCCTTCCCCTCCCTTCAGAGGTTTTCTGGTCTTCTTTGCCTCAAGATGGGAGAAATCAACATCGGATGCCTGGGTTCTCAGGACTGTGAGATCAGGCCTTCAACTTGAGTTCCTCTCCTCTGAGGTTTTTTATCTGCTGTCCAATATCTCGGGACAGGTCCAGGCGGGCCCTCATGGAATTGGCCATTCAATACCTGGTGCACATCAGAGCCATATAGCCGGTTCTGGTGGATCAACAGGGGCTGGGGTTCTACTCCCACCTCTTCGTGATTCCAAAGGCCTTGGGGGGTGGAGAGCAATTCTTGACCTCAAGCCTTTGAACAAGTTCATTCCTATAGGCACTTCAAGATGCAGTCCCTCCACTCTATATTGCAGAGCCTTCTGGAGGGAGACCTCTTCTCATCCATAGACTTCATGGAGGCATACCTCCATATTCTGATCTGGCCCCTTCATCACCATTTCCTGCACTTCTGTTACAACAACAGGCACTATCAGTACCGGGCCCTTCTGTTTGGTCTCTCATCGGTCCATAGGGTCTTTACCAAAGTCTTAGCAGCATTGGCAGCATCCCTCAGCAGTCTACCTGTGAGGGTCCAGTGCTACCTGGACAATATCCTGATCCAGTCAACTTCCGTCCACTCAGCCAACCACGTCCTTCAGACCATGATACGGCTCTTGCAGGCACACGGGTTCTCCATAAATTTCAACAAGAGTCATCTTCTACTGATGACCCATCTCCTACACCTGGGGGCAATCATCAACACAACCCTCTGTGAGGTTTTTCTTTCCCTGGATTGACAAGAGAGTCTCAACGAGTTGATAAACCAGGTTCGACAGCAGCACACCATTCCTCTGTCTCTTCTGTTGCAGCTACTTGGGAAAATGATTTCCTGTATTCACATAGTGCAGTGGGCTCTGGTAAGGTGATTCAAACTATCCAGGCATCACGTAAGCCATCAACCAATTGCATCTACGATGCCACCTGAAGAGCTTTTTGTGGTTGGTGTTCTAAGATGGCTCAGGACCCTTCATCTGCTTCAGTCCCAGATGTGTTGATGTTCCTACAGGAAGGTCTAGATAAAGGGCTCTCGCCAAACACTCTCTGCCAGCAAGTGGCAGCTTTGTCTTTGGTATTGTCATGGGATAATTATACTTCTCTATGCCACCACCCATCAGTATGCAGATTTTTGAGGGTAGCCTCAAATCTGCATGCCTTGGTAGTTCATACATATCCCACTTGGGATTTCCCAAAGGTACTCCAGGCCCTGACAGGACCCCTGTTTGAACCTTTAAGATCAGTGGGCCTCCATTTTTTGACCCTCAAGGTGGCCTTTCTAGTGGCTATCACGTCGGCCAGAAGGGTTTCTCGGAGTTGGCTGCTCTCTTGGTAAGGCAAGATTTGTGCATCTTTCATGAGAACAGATTAGTGTTATGTTTAGACCCTTCCTTTGTTCCAAAGATTAATTCTTGGTTCCACAGGGCACAAGACATAGTCCTATCGGATTTCTGCCCTAAGCCTGAACATGAGTTGGAACACAAGTGGCATGTTGGATGTGCGGAGAGCTCTCCATATCTATGTTAAACGTGCTGCTACCTTTTGCAAGACAGAAGTGATGTTCATGTCCTTCCAACCAGTTTCCTTGGGGAGTAAGGCTTCCTCATCCATGATGGGCAGGTGGGTCAGGGCATGTATTTCCACTGCCTATGAGACTTTATCTCTTCCAGTTCCCAAAATCTCACAGCCCAATCTGCTAGGAGTGCAGCGACCTCGGCTGCCTGGGCTACCCAGATGTCTATTGAGGAAATCTGCAGGGCGGCTACCTGGGCATTGCCTTCTCCATTTATCCAGCACTATCGGCTGGACTTCTTCACCTCTGCAGAAGCGGCATTTGGGAGAAGGGTGCTCCAGACAGTTCTTCCAGTGTTGGACTGAACGGACCAGACAATGACCCTCCCTTGGACATGCAGGCTTTGGTATGTCTCATTCCTGGACTCTTGTCGCAGTGTGGAGGAGAATGGGCGTTGGTGTATTTACCTGAGAACGCCCTTTCTATACACGCTGCTAGACAGTCCAGCCCCACCCTGTGTTCGTCTGGTCTTGGTTGGGGAGTTTCTTCTCACTGTTTTATCTTCCAGAGACATGCTATGTCTGTCAAGTTTCTTCGCCAGAAAAGCTGGGGCTAACAGCAGAAGATGGCTTTTTATACTGTGGCAGACTCAGCTCGATGACATCAGAGGGAGGAGTCTTACCCATTCCTGGACTCTTTTGCAGCGTGTATAGAAAGGACATTCTCAGGTAAATATACCAATGCCTAATCTTGCCTTGTTGTGGACGAACATGTGCACTTTTTCCTACCTACTATTGGCTACTAAAAAGTAATGGTTCCCACTTGAGTAATTTAAGGGATTCTATTGCTATGGTAAAGGAGAAATAAAATAGAGAGATCTATTTTAAGGTGATATTTGTACCGAAATGTGGTTCAAAGCTCTGGGTACATGGGTCATTCCTTATCGTGTGTGAAAGATGATACTTAGCATGTTGGCAGGCATTTTCCTTGTGTGAAAACATAAAAGAGAATTTAGATTGTACCACAATCTAAATCTTGTGGCTATTTTTTAAATTAACTTTTACATCCCTAACATTCAGAATATATTTTCAAAGTGTATTTCATTGTCTTTTTAAGTAATTCTTCATTTTAAGTTGGAAGAAAATGGTAATTTGGAGCAGGTTTCATCTGGTGGTTAATGTGTTGGCGTAGAAACCAGGAGGCTGTGAGGTCTAGTGTCACTTTAAGCATGAAAAACTGGCTGGGAGACTTTGGACCAGTTACTCTCTCTCAGCCCAATTCGCCTCATAGGGCTGTTGTTGGGACAGGGGGAAAGAGGAGGAGGAAATGGTTTTGGTATGTTTTCTGAGTTGAGTTGTACATAGGGAAAAAAAGGTGGGATAAAAATCTAAAAACAAGCAAACAAAACCACAACTTATCTGACTATTTTATAAATTACACTAGTCTGAGAATCACAAAGGAAATGTAGGCTGCTTTGAGCACATTATACTAGAAAAATGGCATTTCTGTTTAGTTATATAAATAAACAAAATGAATTTTGTTTTTTATTTCCTATGACGCAGTTTGGACGCTGAATCCAGAGATCAGTGAATAATACAACCTTGATATAACTAGCATTTTGTTAGTAGAGTTTTCAGTCTTGTAATTTAACACATTGTGCCTCTGCTCAATTTAGTGCCATCCAGATACATTATAGGGACATTATAGGGACATGCTGGCTGAAGATGATAAGAATTCTAGCACATGTGGAGAGCACTGCCTTAGAGGAAGTTGACACTGAGGATATCACCTAGTAGGCAATCTTGAATTATTTTAATAAAATAATTATTTTATTCTTTGTTAAAAGAAGAGGATAGTGAGCTGCTGTAGAAACTATATACGTACATATTTACATATACATATACATACATACATACATACAGCCTGATTCACAGACGAACACAATACACAAGCCTGATGATGGCAGATGAGATTCTGCCAAAACATCACTACAACTTTAAAAGCACAACTATAATGACGTGGGAAAATACCTGAACAAAGCTGAATACCATACATATAAATATCCGTGAAAACTTAAGAAAACAAATAAATGCATACATACATATACACACACACACACACACATACACACATATATATATTTGTTACATACATACATACATACATACATACATACATACACACACACACACACACGTGTGTATATGTATGTGTGTGTTGCTAAAGATCCTGGGAAGAGACTTAGAAGCAATGTTGTGGTCAAGTTGCTGATAGGGTCATTGCTCATTCTTTCATCTGTACCTTGAGGGACACGTTCCTGATGACAGATCAATTCTTTATTGCTGGAATAAGATTCCTGTGCAATTTAGAAGCAGCAGCAAAGGAAGACAGAACAGTGGGTAAGTGTACATCTGGATTATTATTTAAGTGGCCACAAGGGTTGTTCTGAACAGTAGGGGCACAGCCTGCTGTGAGGAATACAATCTGACACTAGTGCTTTAGTTTAACCAAACCACTTCCCCTATTGATTCTTTGCCTGCAACTCCTCCTGCTCTACCTTAGTCAATTGAAAACAAGATCCTGATTTAGTTATTGTTAAGGGACAAAGCCTATATAATTTATATCCCTTCTTTTATCCTTAAATCGGTCTGAACAATAAATAGAATTTCTAGGCAGTTGTGATTCTCTCTGCCCTAAGATTTAAAAAAAAAGAACAATGATACATAAGTACAGATTGGACATGTGTTAGAAATCCAGCACATAGCCAGGACATACTTTGAGTCCTGTTATTCTGCTTGAAATATTGAAAGTGTGATTATCTATACTTCGTATTCTGAAATTTTTGAGAAGTGGACAGTACAGAGGTTTGGTCATAAGACTAAACTGTAAGGCAGGCTTCAGTGTAAATAACAAAGGATCTTGTGGCAGGCTAGCCTTGTTGGATCTTCAAATGTGTTGAGACTGCAATTCCTAGAAGTTCCCAGCATCTCTTGAGGGTAATAAGATAGAGTAGCCTGTCATAAGGTCATATTTACACTATAAATACTCTTGGTTGTTTTTGTTAAAAAATGATAACTTAGTTTCCCTTCTGGTCGTAATATGTCATGTGAATTGGGACACAGTAACATACTTTGCATTCTATTTTTAGATAAATGTGGATTGATGTTCAAATTACTGCATGCATATATGTTTGTGGTATTTCATATACATTTTGATCATGGATTCTAAATTACACAGTCACAACTATCATATACAGGTAGTGTTCTGTCTTTAATCTAATTTTATGGTTGAATATAAAGACAGTTAGGTAAACTCTACAAAGGCTTCCATACAAAGTTTCTTTATTGGATTGTAATAGGCATCCTCAAGGTATAACTCACAGTTATGTTGAGATTCATTTTAATGTCCAATCTTTGCATAGTCGTCTTGATAGTGTGAAAATATAGTTATCTTCATCCCATAATGATAGAGCAAAGGGAAAGATACCAGCACGATGCTGGGGTCCAAGCAAGAATAAAGAAAACTCCCCCAACCCAACCAAGGGTCAATTCAGTGACCAATCAGGATTACAGATGTGATCACATGACATTTCCCATGAGGCATTAACTACATTTACCATGAGGCATTTCCTTAAGGGGACAGCTCCCAATTCCCAATTAACCATATACTGTCTGACCAGCACACTCCCCATCTGGAATTATAATTCCACTACCAACTATCTATCAATTAACTATATACTGCCTGACCAGCACAGGTAGTCCTCAACTTAGGACCACAATAGAGCTGGAAATTTCTATTGTTAAATGAGATAGTTAAGTGATTTTTGCCACATTTTACAACCTTTCTTGCCAGAGTTGTTAAGTGAATCACCACAGTTAAGTTACTAACATGGTTGTTAATGTGAATTCAGCTCTCCCATTGACTTTGCTTGTCAAAAGGCTGCAAAAGGGGATCACATGATCCCGGCACACTGCAACTGTCATAAATATGAACCAGTTGCCAAGCATCCCAAGTTTTGATCATATGATCATGGGGATGCTGCAATTGTCGTAAGTAAGAAAACCGGTCATGTCATTTTTTTCAGTGACATAACTTCAAATGGTGAAAAAATGTACTGTTCTAACTAGAGGCCTACTGGTATTCTAGAACTGCATGAAATGTACTTCTACTAATGAACTGCACAAGCTTTAACAGATATTTACATTCACTAGAAGTACATTTAAATCAAACTGAAGTGGTATAAAATGGAATAAAATCAATTTTATTCCTCCCAGCATTTGGTTGATTCTTATGTCATGACTTGCACGTTCAGAATTTTTCGGACAAAAATGGGGAAAAACATTTTAGAAATGAAATGTGAACTTGCTGGCAAGGAAGCAAGAACAGCAGATTTGAGAAAACATATTCCACTAAATAGAGGGCACTGGAGCTGGATTTGCCTCAATTGCTTCTTTTCTTCATTCTGTTGGACACTCCTTAAACTGGATTACCTGGGGAAGTTTCTTTAAGGGACTCCAGATGGTGCCTGCAATGCTACCTCCAGCTGTGGCCAATCACTCCTAGCCAGGCAATCTGCCTTTCTGCCGAGGCCTGCAGCAGCCACACTGCCCATTCGTCACGCTTCTCCAATTGCAGTGCTCTGGATAGCTTCTTTTGGTCTTGTCTGTCTCTTCCTCCCCTGTTTTATCATCCACCCCCTCCATGAGCTAATGTAGTAACATCTTTTCATTGGCTATAAATTAGAGACAAGCTATAGATAAAATATGGCTTACAGAGGAATATTTGGAAACATCTGGTTTTTAGCCCTCAGATTCAATCTTCACTTGTCTTGTATGACAATGTCACTATTTGTGCACGTGTTAAAAAAAGTTGATACCTCTGAGTCAGCCCAACTGGATAATTTGGAAGAAGCAACTGGCAAGCAGAAAAGAGGTGGAAACAGAATAAAAGTTTTCATGTGGGTGTAGAAAGGTTATTTTGGAATGCAGAACTTTTCCTAACAAAGAAATTGTACAAGTTCACTAGCCCAAGATATTGGGTGGTCTAAGCTATCTTTCCTCCAAACCTTCTTGGACCCATGTATTTGATGAGGAAATTGTTAATGGGACATGCCTAAAGCATAACTGATGAGAAAGTCGAATGAAAAATTAATATATACAGATAAATCATTTTTTTAAAATCTCCCATTCTATGTTCTCTGGCAATATTCGAGAATGGGGAATCAGTTACAGAATTTTGAATGTTGCAGTATTACAATATTTGTTTTTAGAACTGGGGAGTTATCTTAGTGACCTTGGTGAGTGAGATAGAATTCAGAAATATAGAGTAAGATCAGTAGCATTTTTAGGTTGTGGGCATTGTTACAATATATGGTTTCAACAAAATTATGAATGCCAATTTTTTAAAAAATAAAAATTGAAAACATTTTAAAAAGACTACAAAAGATAAAAACTCATGTAATCTCAGCTGAGAATAAGGATTTTATGAGATGTAGATATAAGATTTTGGTCATTTAAAAAAATGAAATGTTATTTTTATATTTTTTGAAGTTGTCAAATCCTGAAATAAATTCCTATAATGATTCACTTCTCTTTGATGTAAAATTTTTATTTATTCATTTATGTATTAAATTTGGAGAACACTCCACTTCCTGAGAGAAATTCCATAATGATAAATGCTAATATCATGAAAACAATATGATCACAATTGAGCCCAAAATTTCTGTTGCTAAGTGGATTTTACCTGATTTTACAACCTTTCTTGCCATAGGTATTAAGTGAATCACTGCAGTTGTTAAGTTAGTAACAGGTTGTTAAGTGAACCTGGCTTCCCCATTGACTTTGCTTGTAAGAAGATCTCAAAAGGAGTTCACATGATCTCAACACTGCAACTGTCATAAATACATGCCAGTTGCCAAGCATCTGAACTTTGATCATGTGACCATGGGGATGTGGCAACAGTCGTAAATGTGGAAAATGGTCATGAGTCACATTTTTCAGTGCTGTTGTAACTAAACAAATGATTGTAAGTGAGGACTGCCTGCATAGTAAGGCCTTTTTCTTTCTTCCTTATATCATAACTAGCTAGTTAGTTAGTTGGCCAGTGAACCTGCCAGTTAGTTTGGTGGAGCAATTATAAAGAATAATTACAAACAATGCATTTTAGTATTCCCTTGAACACAAAAGGTCACTAGATGACTTTGGGTCAATGACTGTCTCTCAACACTAGACTCAAATACAGTATATTAAAAAAAATTCCTCGACCAATCTGCATACACACATCTATGACAAAAGGGATTTTGAGTTTTGAACTTGGGCATTTGCAGTAATAGAAGGTTTTACTACAATGACAAAACATGTAACATGATGCCAGAATGCAAGCTCTACCACATATGTACTTGCACATAAATTCACAACATATGTAACAAAAGAATGGAGTTTCTAACATGACATTTTAACACATTTCATCATTTGCCTACTGTGAACACATGTGGTTTGATCCTTGTGATGTCAATATTGACATTGTACCAATGTTATTCACTATTGGAAAAGTTTTTGACTACACCAGCCTATTCATTTATTCTTCATATATTTAATAGCTATGGACATCTCTTTCTGTACCTATGAAATGCCCAGCTTATTTATTTATTTTCCTATTATGATTTACAGATCACTTAATTTTATTTTTCCATTTAGCATTGGGCACATGTAGAAAATAGCTATCTTTATTATTCAGAACAATATGTCCTTCCTTGAAACTGGCATTTAAAAATTATTGACCTCAGAGTACCCAATCTTAGAACAGTAGTGAAACAAAAACAGAGGAATTAACTGTACCTTGTATATCCTAAGTGAGAGTAAAATAGTGTATGAAATATAATATTTCAATCCTCTGTATCTCTATTATTGGCATGTTTTGTGAGAAACTTATGTGAAATATTTCTCCACAATTTGTATTAATTTGTATACTTTGTACACGACTTTCAAGGTACTGTAGAAGCTGTTCCCCTTGTTAACACCTTCCTGCCCCCCAAAATTGATTCCCCCCGTACTATAATTGTCTATTTTTCCCTATCTTCTTTTCAGACATTATTAGCTGAATGAGGGTGATCAGTTTTTCCCCCCTGAAAAGTTCACTCCCTCTTCTAAATAATAGCTTTTCTGGATTAAGCTATATTTTACTGATACTTGAAGCATAATTCCACCTGTCATCTATCGATACATTTATATGTTCTAAATAGAAATTAAAATGATTATAAAGTAATTATATATTTAGTATTTTAAAATATACTTATACCTCCTAAACTATTTTTTTCAATGCATGTAATACTTGTTCTTTTAGGAAAATATACAACCTTTGGCTGCAATAATAATAACAGTAAGTACATATCCATATAAATAATAAATATATATGTATATGCGACCAGCTCCCAGCAGCTGTGGGCAGGTAATATTAAACTTTAGGGGTTCTGATTCTGAAATTTTTACTTAGCAAAGAATGGCTTGTGGAATGAAAAAGCTAGCTACAATTTGGCCTGTATTCAAGAATCATTAAGGAAAGCTGCAGCTGACATCATGGCCACATTTTACTTCCTTTTAAAAAGTTGTTTCTCCCACTGTTGGCTGTTGTATATGGAAATGCTAGATGATTTAATTGCATGATCACATCTAGGAGTGTTTAGTCTTAGTATCCAGCAGTTCATTTATGCTTCTTCTGGCTCTGAATTCCCAAGTCCAGGGCTTTTGCAGAAAAAAAGCACCTCCATTTGATGGAATGCCATGGACATAAGCCTCCTGAGCCATCTTGGAGGTGTCTGGCAGCAGGACAAGTCATTAGTCAATCCTGAAATAATCATCAAGCACAGACATAGCTTATTTTATATACTGTTAAACACTTCCCCATATTCTACCATTGATTGGAGCCTTGAATTCTTTCCAAGTGTTTAACCTATAAAGATATTTGAGAACCCCAGGACATAGTAGCTTTCCAAACAATGATAGATTTACTTGAATTTTCACAAATGGAAAACCACAGTTCCCTAAAGTTACAAAGAAGCAGCTGTCACACAGCAGGTACGCTGTATGAGAAAACATTTTTGAAACTTTGAGGATTTCCTACTATTGGAAGCATCTACATTTGTAGAAGAAAATGCTCTTACCTTCTTCTTACATTTTATAGAAGAAAATGTTTTTCCTCCTTTCTTTTAGGCAAAGTTGCCTGGGATACTTAGCAGCACCTATTTGGAAATTTCTCCTCAAGTTTCCACTTCATTGACAGTCACAAATGCTTGTTGATTTTTCCACTGTAACTCTCAAGTGTCAATGCATATATCCTTTAATTTTGTAAACTTAGCTGTAAACATTAGGGTTTTTTTTATCATGCTTTCAATGCAAGATTTTGGATGTGGTGATAAGTAGTAAGGTATACTGATTTCTGGGAGGTTTCCTTCCAAAAATATCTGGAAATTAAAGATCAAAGAAATAGTCAGGTTAATTTTTTTCAGAAAGCAGTTAACTTTATATATCTAATATGAAGATAATATTCAACTGAATTTATGATTCAATTCACTAAAACAAATGTTTTACAGTAAGATTATTCCTGTTTATAGCGGAAGAAACTGACAGTGCCCTAGTGCCAATGTTTCTATAGGCAAGAAGCAGATCAGCAAAGCTACAACAGCGTTTATTGACTAAAAATGGAACTGAGGAACAGAAGCAAATGCCTGTAATTTATATTCTGGGCCCACAGGACCTTAACCAATCATAATAGAGGTGGAACCTCTGGTCCTGAACGCTTCCGTTCGCGACCCATTCGGGTGATGACAAAGGTTTTTACCTCAGGTCACAAACGGGTGCTCAGGTGACCAACTGAGGTGCGGCGATTTGCTGTTCTGCGCCGATTTCCCTTTCCGTGCTGCACCATTCCCCCTCCCTGCGCATGCGCTTCCAGGGATGTCAACATTGGGTAATGACCAGATTCTCAGAATGGTTTACGGTCATCATTTGAGGTTCCAGTGTACTTGAAGAAGCCCGCCCAAATATGAATGTTCTAAGTTTCCCTCCAAAACAGTTGGAGTTAACAGTTAGGATCGTCTAAAGGTTAGTTTCACTTTAGCAGGGCTATATATATTAAATACATAACAGTTTCATTCTTCAGATCCTATTTCTGATATACTTTTATGTATAACATGGCCAGTTAGGAGCTGGTATGATGCAAGGCCATAATTTGGCTTGGGACCAATCCGTTTAAGTCACCCATACTACCTAATATGGGAGTGAGGTGAATTTGGCTATGGATCTTCTCTAAAGTTTATATGGTATTCCTCCTTTAAGTCAGGTTTGTCAGCTAGACTTTTCCATATTTTGGGAGGCTCTTCTTTTTTCCTGTTAGTGTAGCACTCCAGATAAATAAACCTTCTTGGGAATTGCACTTGTGGTGAAACTGAGACAGAATCTGTAAATTCACATCCAAATCCAAGTCTGTCCAAGCTGGATTTATATCTAGAACTACTGTCATTCATAATAGACGTGTGTTTTGTTTATCCCTTGGTCTTAGGCAATTCTTCAGTTTTCCTTTTCTTTGACCTCTTGTTTATTTCTGTCTGCTGCTTATCTGGGGAGTCTATAAAGTCTATATTCCATACCCTGCCAAAAAAGATTCTGGTAGTCAGTTCTGCTTCATAAATTACTTTTACCAATAAAGAACGTGCTTTAAAGTCTGGAATAGGCCTCAAATATAGAAAATATGGACAATCTGTTCAAGTGTTCAGCCTTTTGAATGACCTTCAGTGTTCCTGGCAAGGATTTTCACAAATTATTTCATTAGGAATTCTATCCTAAAGGAAAGAATAAGGGCCATTAAGTACATAATGTGCAGCAAATACATAGACTGTTACCATTATATTGTTTCACTGTGGCTTACTTTATTGTGACCCGATTCTTGCCCTGAAAAACATAACAGGTATTTTTTTCTAGATGTTTGTGAGGAAACTAGTGGTGAAATACCTGCATAGCTTTGCTCAGAGTTGTGTAATTGTTTGGTAGTTAATAATAAAATAAAGCTTTTCTGGTTTTCCTCCATTCTCCTCACTTTTTTAAAAACTGAAGGATTACCTTTTATGGCTGATACCATGAAGAATAGCATGGAGAAGTTTTTATTGTATCAAGTGACTTCAATCTCACCCTTGAGCTAAAATCATGCTAGGCTCATTTTGTCATTTTTTCAAATGCACTAAAACCTAAGATTTCAAAACCTGTTCCATTAACAACCTATTCCTTACAGTAATCCAGTTTTGTTTATGTATTCTTCAGCAATCTTCTGTTCAGACTTGCCATTACTCTTATAATGATACAAAAATGAGAATACATAACATTAGTCTCAGTTTTCCATAGACTTCCTGTGGTGTTTATTACAAATAATCTCTATGTAGAAAATACATCTTAAAATATTTAATCACAGATAATACAAGCCATGGGGAGTGGGGCTTGGTTTGGTTATAATGTCTTGCTCATAGCCCTGGGACATAATGATTAAGTCACATACCGCATGTGATGACTCGGGGCGTGGCACAAAGGCAACACAATCAAATAAGCAATAAGAGTCACTTTATTATCTCCAACTTTGCCCCCAATATCCAGGTGACCTTCGGCTGGAGAAAAACTCTCACAGGAACAGCCTTTAACTAGAAAATTCAGTCCAAACAAACAAACTGTAACTAAAAATCCAAACAAACCAAGCTGAAGTAATTAGCTTGACAGGCCAGGAGAAGGAATTTCAGACTTGAAAGCACGGCAAAACTCACCCAGTTGGGAAGACACCAGGAACCCAGATAAGCCACGACAATACAAGATAAATTCACGTTTGCTCCCAATAGCTTGCTGTGCGTAGCTTCCTTTTTTGATACACTGTGTTCCCAGCTGCAGTTAATGAAGGGAATCAGGGCCCTTTCCTTCCTTGTAAGCCATGCAACTCATGTTACTCCTTTCTCTGTTCCTCCCTGCATACCCTAGGATGAAGAGGGGGTGGGCCTGGGTCTTCCTCTGAATTCCCTCTCTCCTGCTCTGCCCAGCCGGACTTTGCCCTTCTCCAGTTTCTTCCACAACCAATGGAGCCACACTCCCACTCCCTGTCAGCTGTTCAGCTTCCCCCTCTGAGTCAGATTCCAACAGGGGCATGAACACCGCATTAACCCCAAAATAAATAAGACATATTTTTGTGTTTTAGTAGTATTTAAATCAGGGGTGGGATTCAATTTTTTTAACAACAGGTTCTGTGGGTGTGGCTTAGTTGGTGGGCACGGCTTGGTGGTCATGTGACTGGCTGGGCATGGCCAACTCAACATCACTCACATTGAGGCACGCATCCCCTCGCCTGGCCTCTCATGATTGTGGGGATGTTGCAACAGTCGTAAGTGTGAAAAACGGTCATAAGTCACTTTTTTCAGTGCCATTGTAACTTTCAATGGTCACGCCACACAAGCAAAGTACCAGCAAAGGAGGAAAAAAAAAAACTCCAGAGACGTTCCAGAGACAGGAAGTCTAGTCCTATCAAGAATGTAATACGGGTTAACGGAGAGGCAGTTTCTGTAAGCAACACCAGAATGTTTCCTTCCTGCCTTTCTTACAGGATTAGGCCAGGAATTTCTTCTAACAACCGGTTCTCCAAACTGCTTAGAATGTTAACAACTGGTTCTAGTGAATAGGTGTGAACCTGTAGAATCCCACCCCTGCTTAAAACCCAGACAAATGAATATTTTTTTATTCTATTTTTAGCTGTCTTCATCTATTTACTGTGCTATGTACTGCATCTGTATACAATCATATACAAATGCTACTATTTCATACAACATACATGTTTTTCATACATGGAAATTTCATGCATGTAAGTAAGACAGTATCACACTTAAAGGAACCCTTGGAATATGGAATATAATATATTTTTATCCTTATTCTGCTTCAGTACTATTATACTGAGGATATCCCTAGTCCATGAGAATACTGTA
The DNA here is from genome assembly GCF_049901735.1 of Notechis scutatus. NCBI lineage: Eukaryota > Metazoa > Chordata > Lepidosauria > Squamata > Elapidae > Notechis > Notechis scutatus. Next base: position 124,394,071 of record NC_142012.1, on the reverse strand, counting down.
AGAAACCATGGGTCCTTGGTGCTGTCTAAAGTTGGTTGTTTTCTTGCAGATGTTTCATTACCAAACTAGGTAACATCACCATCAATTATAAGGAAGTTTTTTAAAAAAGGGGTGTTCATGCAGGAGTATTGCTTATGAGATTGATTTTGGAAAGTTGGAAAAATTCTGTTTTCAACTGTTTTAAGCAGTTCTGTGTAATCCAGGATCTTAGATGTTTTCCAAACATTACACTTCAAGGAAATACTTTTTTTTCTATGAGAAACAAAAATGAAACAGCTGTCTGCTGTGCTGTTTAAGCTTGTTCCTGTGTGGGTTCCCTGTGAATTTATAGCATGATTCAATTGTACGAATGACCAATAATCTTCTCTATGGCTGTAGTAAATTGCCCTAAAATTGCTACAGTATGTTTATATGCTATTTATATGTTGTAGAGATCGGGATAGGTTTGATTAATGGTGGCATCAACCAGAAGCCAGCCCAAAGAGTAGTGCATCCAGATATATCATCCCAACTTTCAGCACTGACATATTACAGCCTAAAACTGTTTTAGCATTATTTGTGAAACAAACAAATAATCCCAAACCCTGTTAGCAGACATTTGTTAGTAAGAAAATTTGTGTTAGCACCAGTCTCAATTTAAAACAAATCTCGTTGGTTTCTTGCTCTACATTAGGGGACTCCTTGACCCCTCCTTTGCTTTGCTATGTTGGGAAGACTAATGTGTATAGGTAAAATACTTAAATATCTAGCAAGAAAGGGGTTAGAATCTGTTGGATATTTATAGTACCTGCAAATTCTGATGACAAAGGAGATCACATTAGATGTATGCAGAGGCACTACCATATGATATCATTGCCAAAAGTTTTTTTTCCCCTCATAGGCATTGTGACTTTTCAACTTTTTGTTTCTAGGATGAAATTAATGTATTCAATAACAAGGATCAAGGCTACAAAGGTACTCAGTAGCAATAGCACTTAGACTTATATATTGCTTTACAGTCTTTACAGCCCTCTCTAAGTGGTTTACAGAGTTAGTCTCTTGCCCACAACCATCTGGGCCGTCACTTTACCCACCTCAGAAGGATGGAAGGATGAGTCAACCTTGAGTCTGGTGAGATTTGAACTGTCAAATTACAGGCAGCCAGCAATCAGTAGAACTAGCCTGCAGTACTACACTCTAACCACTGCACCACCATAGCTCATCAGTAAAGATGAATGGGTGAATAGTTTTAAAAGATGCCCAGTTAATACATTTGTGGTTAACAATATTTCATTAAAAATGCAGGGGATTTTATTCTTCTTTCAGATAGAGATGTCGTTATTCAGTAAGTTGCTAAGGATTTGGCTTTACTTGCGGCATTCCTTATATTCCAAGGGGAGTGATAGTGTAGGAGAAATTGACATCTTAGCTTTACAACTATATTAGAGATCCAGGTTCAGAGAATTTTATATTCTCTGACCAGTGGCTGGTCAATTACAAGAGAAATTATTTTCATCGTGGCAGTGACCATCTAAGCAGTACAGATATATTAATAGTATGTAATCCTTATTAAGAATGGACAGATCTGTCAGTTTAATTTCTCATTTTTCAGTTTGTTTTGTCCTGTTCATTATCAGTTTTATTTTTTATTAAACGTGCACATTTTTTTTACAGATTTCTCTTAATATACTTTTAGCTGCATTTTATCTAAAATACCATTTTTGAAATACTTTTTCTTAACAAAATATACTTCATGAATTGAATATCCCATTTTTGCATATTTTCTCTCAGAAACAAGTATTTAGAAATAATTTGAGAAATGCATTACACAAACGCCACCCTGAATATAATTTCACTTTCATTTTGAAATTATAGGATGTGTGAATTGGAAATATTTGCATTAAATATTAAATATTTGCCAGGAAAAGCACCAGGGCCAGACAAGATAACTCCTTCTTGCTTAAAAGTCTGTGCTGACCAATTGGCCCCCATCTTCACCCGAATCTTCAATAGATCACTAGAGATGTGCTATGTTCCTTCCTGCTTCAAACGTTCTACCATCATCCCAGTGCCAAAGAAGCCCTCCATCAAGGAACTGAATGACTACAGACCAGTTGCTCTAACATCTGTAGTTATGAAAATCTTTGAAAGGCTTGTGCTGTCCCACCTGAAAACCATCACGGATCCACTGTTAGATCCCATGCAGTTTGCATACCAAGCAAATAGATCAACAGATGATGCTGTTAACATGGCTCTGCATTTCTTCCTACAACACCTTGAATCTCCAAATACCTACGCAAGGGTCCTCTTTGTAGACTTCAGTTCAGCATTCAATACCATCATTCCACTCTTCTAAGTAAATTAAACCAATTAGCGGTACCTGAACACAATTGTAAGTGGATCATAAGCTTCCTAACAGGAAGCAGCAGGTGAAGCTAGGCACATCTGATACCTGTACAATCAGCACAGGGGCCTCCCAAGGCTGTGTGCTATCTCCACTTCTCTTCTCCCTATATACCAATGACTGCATCTCAAACGATCCATCTGTTAAAATACTGAAGTTTGCTGATGACACAACAGTGATTGGTCTCATTCGAGACAATGATGAATCAGGAGGAGGTTATACAACTTGCCTCATGGTGAAACCAGAACAATCTGGAACTGAACACACTCAAAACCATAGAAATGGTGGTAGACTTTAGAAGAAACCCTCCCATACTACCACCTCTTACAATACTAGACAACACAGTATCAACAATAGAGACCTTTAAATTTCTAGGTTCTACTATATCACATGACCTCAAATGGACACCTAACATTAAAAACATCATCAAAAAAGCACAACAAAGAATGTTCTTTCTGTGCCAACTCAGAAAGCTCAAACTGCCCAAGGAGCCGCTGATACAGTTCTACAGAGGAATTATTGAGTCTATCATCTGCACCTCTATAACTGTCTGGTTTGGTTCTGCAGCCCAACAGGACAGACACAGACTTCAGAGGATAATTAGGACTGCAGAAAAAACAATTACTACCCACCTGCCTTCAATTGAGGATCTGTATACTGCATGAGTCAAAAAGAGGGCTGTGAACATATTTACAGACCCCTCACATCCCGGACATAAACTGTTTCAACCCCTTCCCTCAAAACGACGCTATAGAGTACTGAACACCAGAACAACTAGACATAAGAACAATTTCCCCCCGAAAGCCATCACTCTGATAAACAAATAATTCCCTCAACACTGTTCAACTATTTACAAAGTGTATACTACTATTACTGTTAATCTTCTCATCACTCCTTATCATCCATCCCCTCCCACTTGTGATTGTAGGACTGTAACTTTGTTGCTTGCATCCTTACGATTTATATTGACTGTTTCCTAGTATGATTTGATTGTTGATTGTACCCTATGACTATCATTAAGTGTTGTACGTTATGATTCTTGCTTCTTAATGAATGTACCTTTTCTTTATGTATACTGAGAGTGTTTACACCAAGACAAATTCCTTGTGTGTCCAATCACACTTGGCCAATAAAGTATTCTGAAGTATTCTATTCTTTTCTATTCTATTCTAAAAGGAGAATATTTATTATTTTTCTCTTTCCTATCCTTATTGTTCTCAGTAGCTTTTGTACATAAGATAATATACAAAAGTTTCTGCAAGAATTTGTCATAATTTTTAAAACAAAAGTCTATGGATAGAAATTTCACACTTCCTCATAGTAACTAGTAATTTTCTAAAGCACTTGTAGGCCAGACAAGGAATAATGGATCGAAACTGAACAAGGAGAGATTTAACCTGGAAATAAGGAGAAACTTTCTGACAGTGAGAACAATCAACCAATGGAACAGCTTGTCCTCGGAAGTTGTGGGAGCGACATCACTTCAGACTTTCAAGAACAGATTGGGCTCCCATCTGTCAGAAATGGTGTAGGGTCTCCTGCTTGGGCAGGGGGTTGGACTAGATGACCTACAAGGTCCCTTTTAACTCTGAATATCTGAATCTGAAAATGTATCTTGTTCTTGTGTGATTTCATAGATAAACACATACAGGATTGCATTTCCAGCATGTGTATCACTTATCGTTTGAACTTATGATGGCTTACAAAACTATTGATAGACATAGGGTATGTGTATGAGCCAAGTGCCCTGTGGTAACAACGAATAATTGAAGTAAAGAAACAGTAAGGCATAAATAGACTAACTAAAAACATTTAACCTTTTATTTAAAAACCCTCATTAATAATTAGAAAGACAAAGCTTGGCTATTAATGCCATAAAAGTGTGGCCAAAGAGGGATATTAATTCTCATTCCAGTGATTAGCAATGATTTATATAAAACCAAAACCAACAGAAAGAGCTGCTTGTTTGTTAGATTACAAGCAATTCAAAGATGTGCACACTCAGAAAGAATCTAGTAGTTTAAAATTCCTAGCACTTCTTCTAACTGGGTATCCAGGTATGGACTTTGATCAAACAGTTGTGTTTCGATTTCCTATCCTTCTGTAGTTGACTTGCAAATCTGGAACTGTAATTACTGTAATTCTGAGTTCTGTTAAGAAAATTCTGCAATATGCATACCATGGCTTCACTAGCAAAAGAAGCAGAGCTGAACTCCAGACTTTGCATGATGTGAAAGATGCTTAATCATTCATAATGAAAATGATTTAAGTAAACTGTGAATTTGATTGGTGCTGTAGAACCATGAACATTAAGACCCATATATTTCTTATTTAGAGATTATTGAATAAAAGCCTTCAAACATGAGAATGCTGGACTCTAAATTATTTTTGGAGCATCAACTCTCCCCTCAAAGTGCTTCAAGCATATGTTTGGAGAGAATTAAGAGAAGGAATATTATGTTCTAAACTAGAAAATTGTCTCTTTAAATTTTCCACTACCCAACCAAAGGGCAACATAAAATGTTGAGAAGAGACATTAAATGTTCATTTTAAACCTAACCTTAGCTATAATAAGTTAATTGTTTTGAGCTTTCTAAATTTCTGCAGTTTCTGGCCCTAATTACTGTATTCTGTCCTGTCTTTGCATGCATGGATGCATGCATAAATAAATAAATAGTAAATTAGACCCTTCCCTCACTCCATGATGTACCCCCAGATTTGGTTAAAGGCCAAATGTATGCCAAAAGAGTACCGCACCATTTATTTGCTTAAAGGAACTTAAGGCTGACTTTAGGGAACGTGTCATAAAGGGGGGGCTACCACTGAGAATGGTCACCATGAGGTCCACATCACATGAATTTTGCAAGGAAGAGGCTTCCTTAACTCCCCCCCCCCAAGATGTTCATGCTAAACAAGCAGATTCTATTTTGGCAATCATGGATTGTTAAATGTTATGAAGTCTGAGCTCTATTGAGGAGAAAATCCATGAATATTCTTAGATTTGAAATGAACAGTTATCAACCTGCATCATCTGTTTATTTATTTCTTTTCTTCCAGATACCTTGCCAGCTTTCTCCATTTGAAGAAAAATGCTTTCAAGTCAATTGCAGAAGGGACATGCATGTATATATGTGTATAAACTTGCATACACACATACATGTACAAATGAAACATTATCTTTCTTTATAGCTATTGTAGATTGTTACTATCTTTTCCAGACTGCCATTGTATTAAAGTATCTACCAGCTTGTATACATTTTACATATCTGGAATCAATTTAGTATACTTTATTTTCTACTTTTCTTCAAATTTTTATTTTTCATAGCAAAATATTTGTCTATAATGGTAGCTCAAATCCTTAAATTTTTTGGCTTTGCTTATTGTTTTATTTTTTAAAATTCATAAATAATCAAAAAGTAAAAATAAGTAGGAAAGAGATTAGTAAGCATTATAAGATTAAATAAAACTATCAAAGTAACAATAGTGTTATATATTAAAGTATCTCCTAAGAATTTAAGAACATTATTAAAACCAATAGCCAATAATTAAATAGTATTATAACCATTATAAGTAAAAAATACAGAAATTATGCCATTTAAAAATTCTGCTTTTATTTAGCAAACCAACCCAAATCTTAGATGTTAAAAATCCAAACATTGAATGTGGCACTCAGTGTATATATAAAATTATAAACCTTGAATAGTTTCCAAGTTGAATTGGGTTCTGTATGTCAACTTTACAAAGTAGATTAGACCAAGAAACAGATGCCACATGTACTAAAACTGTCTTTGTTAACATCTGAAGTAATGGAATCTTGTAAGTCTGAATATGATTCTTCTTTCTCTTTCCTCTTTTTGTGAATTTGGTGTGTGTGTGTGTGTGTGTGTGTGTGCGCGCGCGCGCGCGCAGAGAGGAAGAGGTGGGGAGGGAGGGAGGGAGAGATTTTCAAGCCCTTCCCTCCTCATCTGGGCTTAAACAATGTTTATCTACTTGTTACCTTGCAAAAAAGCTCTTCTCTGTTTGTCAAGGTTATCTGCTTGGTGTCAGATTTGTTTTTCAAATAGGATATTATGTTTGACATGAATGTATGTCCTAAAATTTAATTTATCATTCTTCTATGGAGGAAATGCAATGTTCAATAACAAGCAGAAAATGTTCATATACAAAATCAACTTGTGTACTTTGTGGGAATACAATGTTTGGTCACAATTAACAAAAATATTCCTTAATTACATAGGAACTCAGGTTTGTGAGTTTGTTTCATTCTATAATGAATATTATGTAGAATGATACAGAATGATCATTCTATAGAATGATAAATAATCTTCCAGAACCATTGGGTTTTACAAAATTGCCATCATTTATAGAAGTCTGTTTCTGTTTGATCATTGAATTTAGAACAATTTTTAGAAAATAGGTTAATAGGTTTTCTGTATTAGAAATCAAGTCTAATACAATATCATTGATCAAATATCTTGTACCAGTTTCCTCTAAATGTAATATTGACATTGAATTCAATATTTGTCATTGCTACTCCCATTGTTGTATGTCAAGTGTCCAATTTAATATTCACATTTATTTAGTCATAAAATCATTAATTTCTGTAGCTCATGAATCATATTTCACCCCAAGTTCCAACAAATGTTCTGAATTTTGTGTTGTAAGTTTTTCAAATTCAGTCATGTCTTTTCCAGCTTATTTTTATAATTCCTTTAGAAGTCATGTCTTTTCCAGCTTATTTTTATAATTCCTTTAGAAGTACTCTATATATGAAACAGAGCTGATTCTGACTAATTCTGAAGAGAGACTCTCGAAAAGTTTCTCTTCCTCTCCCCCTTTGTTAATTATTAAATCTTGTGATCTATGTGAGTTACTTCTCCACTGTACATTTGTACATTCATCTTCATGAAAATAAATATTTAATATTGAAGGAAGAGGCAAAAACATCTGGATTATTTCTTTTTACATATTTACCTATTCTTTTAATTGAATATACTTTAATTTAATGATCCTTTATATGTTGCCTATTTCTATTTGCATCTATAGAACAAATCCCTCTCACAAATCTCCTCAATAGTTTAAACTGAAGACCAACACACAGTAGAGATTATTTGTGATAATACTTAATGTATTGTATTTTTAAGTTTAAAGAGCAAACTGAAAGAGCAGTGGGATTGTAGCATGGTTACATAAAGTTATGTTAATCATAATATACATTTTTTTACTTTTATTCATTTATTTATATCCTGCTTTGATTATTTTCACAAATAACTCAAAGCAGCAAACATATCCAACACACCTTCCTCCTTCTATTCCCCACAACAGCAACCTTGTAAGGTAGGTTGGGCTGAGAGACAGTGAGTGGCTCCAGATCACTCTGCTGGCTTTTATGGCTAAGGTGGGATTTGAACTCATGGACTCTTAACCATTAGACCAAATATTATGATTAGCATAGCAGAATTTTGATACTGAAGTCTCTTAATCAGTTATTCTTCCTACAGTTTTAGTGAGCATTCTCCACTGAGGGTTCTGATGTTTGACTTTGATTTGAGGTGCAAGTCTTGAACAGTATCTTCATTTCCTTAAGGTATTTTTAATTTATAAATGCTATGTAATTGTCAATTATTGCTGGCTTGATATTTTGTAAATTTTCTCAAGTGAACCAATTTTTTCTTAGAAAACACAATAAATCCTTTATTTAACACACTACATACATTCCTATAAATTGAGGGTTTACTATCTATAAAGGTTCGGATTAGTTCAGGCCTTTCGGTCTGCTTTTCAGCTTCCTTTTTCCTTGCTGTCCAAGTACCTTACGATTCTTGACAAATGTATCTTTTCTTTTATGTACACTGAGAACATTTGCACCAAGACAAATTCCTTGTGTGTCCAATCACACTTGGCCAATAAAGAATTCTATTAGTTTTTTAAAAAAAGATGTTTGTACCAATCTGGTACAAAAGATCAGAGTTGGAAATAAGATCAGTACCAGAGCAGTTAAAATATGCATAGGATTTGATCTTGCAGTTTTCTATACATGATCTAACACTGCCTTACACTTGAGTTCTGAGAAGCTGGAAAAACCTCATCCTTATGCTCACTGGAACAGGACGAAGAAAGTAATGATACTTTAAAAAATATTTTACAACAATTATTATTTATAAAAATTAACACTGGTGTAATATATCAAAGAGTTAGGTGGACCTAGAGTTTCCTATTAATATGGCTTTTGCTGGGCATTTGGAAAGGTGGTTTGCAGTTTTTTTTTTTTTTTAAGAAGGGCATTGTGCCTAAATTAAGCCTTAAACATTGTTTAATTATTTGAAAACTGAAAATTCACCCCCTTTCAATGTTTTGCTGCCAAGCTTTGGTGCCATGACACATGGGAGTTCATAGGGCAGAAAAAAGGTTCAACACATTATGACTATATAGTCTGTAAAGTCCCAATCAGATAGAGGGGGGCGAATGGGGGAAAACACATGGTTCATATTAATATCTTTTGGAACTATCCCTGTCCCTTTTATTTGCCACTTTTTCTGTTCGTCTCCGAAGGCAACAAATATATACATAGCAACACACAAAATGTGCCTACCGTCCCTGTCCTATTGTTTCTCTTATTCTTCTTTTATTTTTCTTATATGTACCCATTTCATGTATTCACAACTATGTATACACTTATACTTATTATCTTGTAAACAATTGGCAAATCAAATAAATAAATAAATAAATAAATAAAATAATTGCTTTTCACTTGTAGTGTAACATGTAGATAGTCTCTGATCCCAGTTACATATCAGCTGGAGGTGTTCTTCCAGCAGTTCTAAAAATTTAAAATTCCTAGCAGATAAAGCAGCCTACAATTGGAGCAAACTTATTCTATAAGATTTAATATAGCCTCTCTGCTGGTAGAAACACATCTTGAAGTAATATGTATAGCTTGATGACACCTCCTCAGCACTTAGTAAATCTGACCTCCTCTTTCATCTGTCATTACACTGAAGCACAGGGCTCAGCAAGCGTTTAACACATTGCCTTCAAACTTAGCATTTCTGAGCAGCAAACTGACCGATTACATTAAGATCATTTTAACCCATTTCCTGTAACCTTGAGGTCAGGAAGACAGATAACAGGAAGTCTCCTTATGTTATAATTGTGCCAAGTCACCATTCATCTGTGCATACTTATATGTGGCATCTAGTTTAGAAGGAATAACTTTGTAAATATTCCATTATAATGCTTTTTAAAAAGTCACATTCCACCAGTATTTTTAAATTTTTATTTAAAGAACATCTTTTCCATTCCAATTATTTTAGTATTGGCATAAATGCAACTGTTTAAAAAGTCACTTTTATTAACTTCTCAGTGTCAGGAAAAACTTTCTTTTTTATATATAATACTTTATTGAAATTTGAAATACAAAGATAAAAAATACTAAGAAAAATACAAAAAAAGTAAAAGTAAAAAGTGCAGAGAAAAAAGAAGAGGGGAGAGAGAGAAAATATATATAAAAATAAAAAAGGAACAATCATATAAATAAATGATTTCCTCTTTTATCAGGTCTTACAATTTTAGTAACTTATCACCTTCTCTAACATTTCAGCTGGGAATCTGTTCGTCCCACATATTATTTTTATCTATTAACAAATAAGAAAGGCACATCATTCATTCTTAATTAACAAAAATCCTTTATGAGCTACCAGAAATAACAATATACAGGTAGTCCTCGACTTATGACCACAATTGAGGCCAACATTTCTGTTGTTAAGTGAAACATTTATAAAGTGAATTTTTCGCCATTTTATGACCGTTCTTGCTATAGTTGTTAAGTAAATCACTGCTGTTAATAACTGTTTTTTAAATGAATCTAACTTCCCCTTGCTTGTCAGAAGGCCACAAAAGGTGATCACATGACTCCAGGATACTGCAAATGTCATAAATACATGCCATTGCCAAGTGTCCAAATTTTGATCAGGTGACCAAGGGGATGCAGGAATGGTAGTAAGTGTGAAGGTCAAAAGACCATTTTTTCAGTGCTGTTGTAATTTTGAATATTCACTAAACAAACTGTTGTAAGTCTAGGACTATCTTAATCTTAAATAAGTAAATCAATTTTATATTTTGTTGCTCTCCTTTACACAGTAAATTAGCATTTTGTCTAGAAATACAAAGAACATCTCATTTTCCAGTATCTTACATAATGGAATGTAGTTCAGATTTTCAGGAGGGAAATAGTACACCCCAAAGCAGCAAAAGACAGCAAGGTTTACATACAGGCAGATCTCAACTGAGATCAATTTGTTTAGTGACTATTCGAAGTTACAAGAACACCAAACAAAGTGGCTTATGGCCATTTTCACACTTACAACTATTGTGGCATCTCCATAGTCATGTGATCAAAATTCAAATGCATGACAACTGAGTCATATTTATGATGGTTGCAGTTTCTGGGTTCATGTGATCACCTTTTGTGACCTTCAGACAAATGAAATCAATGGGAAGCAAGATTCACTTGACAACTGTGTTAGCAGTAATTCAACAATTGCAAGGATTCACTTAACAGCTGTGGCAAGAAAGGTTGTAAAATCACACTATTGTCACTTATTTCCAAACAAAAAAGTTTTTCTTTTAAGTTCTTATACTTACATAAAACTTATTTTGCTGAGGATTGAAGGAAAATCACCCAGTGTAATAAAACATGTCCTTCTGAAGATTTTTAGTATCCAAAAATCAATGTACAAGCCATTTCCAGTAAAAGTGATTAAGCGAGGAAGTGGGCAAACTCAGTGAGTGTCCTTTTGAAGGCACAGAACTGCATGTTAGGCAAAGCTAAATCTTCCGGTTCCCAGAGTTCTAAAACCCAACAGAGGCTGTGTTTAACAATGTCATCGCTAGGAGTACCTTTATGGAACACTGTGGGGTGATCCCAGGTCCTCCTCTTAATCCAAAGAGGAGTTTGGAGAGTCAGTTTATTTACTAGCTACTCCTACTGCTGCAGTCATTGACTCCACCCTCCTGAAGCTGTCCTCAGTCCATTACTGCTTAAAATTTTCTGATCATTGGACAACAAATTTTGCTTTCTGAAAAACTTTTGATGATAATGATAGACCTTCAAATTGAACACAAATATAATTTCAGAATGACTGTATTATGTAGGAATCTTGAGAAATATGAAATTTACTTTTAATGACTATAATATATTTAATCGCATAATGTTTCTGACACACTATATGAGTTCAACAGGGCTAAAAGTGTTTTGCTGTGATTTTCATTTGTGCTCAGTGTCTGATGCTTCTTTGCTGCAGTGGCCAAAAATAGGCAGTCATCACTGATGAGTTTCAGTTGCCCTGATACAGTTTTTCCATTGTGGCAATGTCCTGGTGGAATCTTTCACTATGTTTGTCACTGACTGCCCTTAGATTTCAGGAAAGAAATCCAATTATAAATGCAGGAAATGAATTTTTGGTGATATGTTGCATTTCATGATCTTGTATTCTGTAAGAAGTTTGTCAACTAGCTAAATGTAATTTGGTGTTCTGTAGTTGCCAAGAAAATTTTCAATGACATCCTTGAATGCTTTCCAGGCAATTTTCTCTGGCCCCGCTAAAAGATCTTCGAAACTTGTCATTGATGATGTATCTAATCTGTGGACCAACAATAATTCCTTCCTTAATCTTGGCATTGGTATTCTTGGAAACATCTGTCTCAAATAATGAAACCTTCACCTTTCATGTTCATTGCTTTCACAAAACTTTCATCAGTCTGAGTTTTATGTGAAGTGGGAGGAAAAATACTTTGGGTCAACAAGTGCTTCATGTGCCATGCTTTTCTGTCCTGGAACCAAATTTATTCAGATGGCCATTTCTTTTTAATGTAATGCAATTATTCTGCACGGCTGTTCCATTCACATGTGTAATAAGAGTACTTGGTATATCTAAGCTGCATTTCAAGCAGCAGAGCCACTACTTTTAAATCTCTGCAGATATTCCAGTTGTATTTGGTATACTGGATGTGCTTCAACAATAGTTCCATGTTTTCATGTTTCTTTTATGTGTGCACCATTGCCAATAGGTACTGAAGTGTGTACTTTGTCATTGTGTAAAAATAGGAGATTTCTATAAAACGGTACATGATAGGTTAAATTACAGGCTATTTCCATGATTAGTAGCCAAATCTGTAAGATACTCCCAAAAGTATTCAGGAAGCACAATCTTTGTTATCCAATATGATAGATTGAGACTGATTAAACAGTGTATCTGTAGCTGATGCTATCTCTCTAATTTTAATAGTATTTCCTTAGCATTTTAGTGAAATTATTTGTCATCTAATTTCCCTGATGTGTTTAACTTTCCAAAACTTTATTTCAACCAGATTGATAATTTGGCCCTTAATTTTGGCATCTCTGACCTATTGAAAACAGTATAATGCATTTGGAAACTTTATAGGGATGTAACTGAATATGTTTTTCGGATCTATAGAGCACTGTTAACATATAATTGGCTTCTTGTCAAAATAAAATGATTTATTACATTATTTGCTTAATGTGTCTTGGACAAAGTTCCCCTATAGCTTTAGGTGATATATTTTCTCTGTGGTCTTCAGACATATATTGGAAATATTTCCATGCTTTTTCCAGTGGGAGTAAGAATATTTGGATTAGATAGTGTGCCAGGTTGTGAGTAGATGTACTCTACTCACAACCTGGGAGTATCTATATGGTGCACTATGTGGTCACATAAATTTATTGAGAATCTAGGCTTCACTCAGATCAAACTGTATGTATTTGTTTGCTGCTGATTCAAATCATCTTACTTTTATATTTTATTGATAATGTTTGGTAGAAGAATCGGTGGTATAATGTCACTATTTTCAATATTTTTCTGCTTCCATTACAATTCACTGTTTACAGCTTACAGAAATAATATGAGAGAGAAGAAAGAAAAAGGAAAGGGTAAAAAATCAACATGGCAAAAAAGTATAAAGGATTCCCATGATAGATAATGAACTTAAAGAAAAGTGTGGTTGTGTCTGAAAAAGCTGAAAATTATTGTCCTGTAATATACAGCTGCTTATGGAAATAATTTCTGATTTAATAGGATGCAAATGTATGAAAATGCCATGTTCTGATTAGGTATCTGAGAAGCAACTGAACAATCCTGTGGATATCCTTAGAAAAACATTTAATTAAATTCAAGAGCATGGAAAGATTAACAGACACTTACTATTTTTTTCCTCTGGAAAAGTATATAGCTAAACTTGTGACCTTCTACAAGTTATATATAGGATATTTCCATACTAAACATTTTTACTAATTGAAATACCGTTCCTTACATTATTCCTAATATAGGCAAATATTTTGTCAAATTAGCTTCACTTTTCAACATAACTAAATGGCACAGCTGTCAAACTTCTATTTCTCATCCCATCTAATAGTAATTGTGACAATGAAGGGACATAGAGATGGTCCTCCAATGTTAATGAATATGTATGGTAATGCCCAAGTCATTTACTGACCATATGGGTACTTTATGTGCGGGGTTGCAAGCTTCATGAGCTTTCCGAAAGTTACCTCTGAATGTGTGTTCAATGTGACAGAAGGAGTGTAACCATATTCATTACTGTAAATAAAGCCAGACATAGATTTTAACCTACTGTATTCACTTATTTATCCTGACTTGTTGGAGTGGCTTGTGTCATGTCACTCTCACTCCAAAAGTGATGCATGGGCTGAAAAGAAGTATATAGTTAGTTCTACCACAGCCCTCACACCAAGACATTGGTTTAAAATTTATATGTCTGATTAAAAATAGTGAAGTTTTTAAAAAAAGAATCTATTTGAGTTCTAAGGGTTAAAGAAAATTTTACCAGGAAGGGAAGCCAGCTTGTGTTATTTTCACTGACATTCAGATTCACTTTTACACATACGAGTTAAATGGCATTTTAAACCATGTCTTCATATACAAATTATAACGGTTTGACTGCACATCTTCAAGCTATAATGGGTGGTTCACATATTATTGTACATGGGGCCCAAACCATAAAGTGTACACTCAACAAATATAAAATTGCTATACTCATGTTCAACTTTTTAGGACATGTTTGATGTGTTTCAACTAACGTTTTAAATATTAGTTTTTAAAAATTATTTTTAAAATGTGTCATAGAACCATGATAAATTATATTAGTTGTTTGTTTATTTGTGTCAGAAACATCACAATTAAAATAAGGCTTACTATTTTATGTCATATAGTAAGACTTATTTTAATTGTGATGCTTCTGGCACAAATATACAATTAACCAATATAATTCACTATGATTCTATGATACATTTTGAAAATGCTCTGATAAACAAATGAAATTCTAGATGCCAATATACAAATTAAAAAGGCAAGTTAAATATATATATATTTAAAGAGTCTGAAGAAATCATCAATACATATTTCTGGACAGGGCTCTCTTTTGGAGTACCGTATATTTGTGTATAGGCAGTAATATATAATCTAGCAAATATAAGCAATCCAATATTGTTATTTATTAACTAAAAGTCAGTTAGATATCTGGTATAGTTGACACAAAAATAATAATTTTTATGATTGTTTAGGCCCATTCCAATATGGCTTAATGTAAAAAGAATGTTATATAAATGAGATGTTTGGCAGAAGGAATAGTACCATGAAAAACAACATTTCAAGAACCACACACATGAAAACAGCAATTACAACAACAATCTCTATGCTATATGATCAGGCTTAAAGTAATAAGATAGTCAGATAGCCCATGGCAGTACTGGCTTCTAAGGGCTTTTTACACAATCAGTATGTTGTGAAATAAATGTACATTTGTTTCTCATTTGTTGTTTTCCCTTACATGAAATGTGCTTCTGTTGCAGAAAATAGCATTTTTAACTATTCAGTGTAATGTAAAATAGCACCAAATGTTGTGTTTTGACATACAGTAATTTTTCCAAATAATTACTTTTCCAACTAATCATTTTTCAAATTATTCCTCTGGTTTTAAAAGCATCATAGATTCCTAAAGAACATTGTTTGTTATAGGAATAGTAAGCCACTCCGCTTCCATATTTTCATATATTTATCATTTAACTATTTTTCCACTACCACTATTTTTAATGTAATACTATTCATTTCTCTGTACCTGAGCTATTCTCTGACCATTCCTATGTGTGGACTGAATGTTCATTATTGTTATGAAAATGTGCTTACTTAAATTGTCATGCAGTGTCAATAATATAACAAATAGCTTGCTTGTTGATGGGAAAAGATTTGAAGAAACTAAACTTCTATGAGGAAAAATAAAGGAGCTCCAAATATATTTCATCCTCATGTTAAAGGTGTGTGCAATTGTTAATACATAGGGGTCAAAAATATATTCAGATCCACCCTTCGTTCATCTGAATCTTTTCTCAAATCTCACTAGAATCCAAAATACAGAAATAGCACACAGCTGTATTCCCAAAGAATATTGGTAGGAATATTACTCCTAAAAAGTGGCTTTATTAGAGTCATACATGAACATTTGAGATAGAATGCTATATTTAGCCATTTATGAGAGTACACATAATAGTATTCTAAAAAAAATGGCAGTCTGCCAAAATGTCCAAATGGGAATGGTTTGCCCCCCCCGCCCTACAAATGACACTAGGTTGGAAGGAAGACAAAGACAAGAAAGAAGTTCAATCCTTTATTGAGCTGGCAAAGTACTGGGGATGCTTTATCAAAGACTTTAATGTTTTGATATCCCCTATCACTAATGTATGAAAAAAGGATTTGCGTGATAGATTTTTCTGGGCTGAAAAATGCCAGATGGGATTTGGAGCCATTAGACAAATACTGCTCTAGGTTCAAATGCTTGCAAACTCTGACTTGGATAAAACATTTGTGGTGAAGACATATGACTCAGACATATTCTTCGACTTCAGATGATAGTAGGCTACAAATACTCATTTAATCAAGAACCAGCTGTCTTTATGAAAGAAGGAAAGCAAACAGTTTGGTCTCCAAAAGAAGATACAACTTTGAATAACAAAAATTTGGGGATCATTTTGGACTACTTCCCTCTTCATTATATTTAAATAAACAAACAGCTCTAGTGTTAAAGTAGAATATATTATTATGAGTAGACAAAATAAAAAAGTCAGAATTTACCAATTAGAAAATGAAATGGCATTAATGATTTCTAAAACTTTCCATTTGTATGAAAGGTACGTAAATACATTGAAGGATCAAAATGAAGTATGACATTTTCATAACATGGTTGTGTATTTTAGACAATCGATAAAACAGAGCAACATTTTTTGCATTTTCCTTTTTTTAAAAAACAACTTTTGTATGCAAGGGCTGGAGAAGTGTGGATACTAAAGCCACATTATTATTCACATTGAATAAGTAAGACTATTTTGGTGGGATGGTGATGTTAAACAGGGAAAAAAGTGCTTAAGCTTTTTAACTTTATTATGAGCAAAATAACAGCAGTGGGCTTATGGAGGGAGGTGTAAGACTGAAACGGATTTGTAACCTCTGCAATGTGGCTTAAATGACTCACGCATTTTGTTTCTTAAATCTCAAAGTTTCCTCTTAGCATACATTTTCTAACTTGCTCCTTCCAGAGGTGATCAGGGTGGGGTCACCAAAGAGTGCTGTGGCATATAGTGCAATGGTCTGTCCACTCTCACTCTAAGGAGATACCAGTTCCTAGATATCCTAGGAGGGAAATTTCAAAGTTGTGATAAGTATCATATAGGTAACGTCCTATTTTTTTTATCAATTACTTAGTCTGTTTTCCACATGTGGGAGAATAAATTGATGATGCATACCATTTTAAAGGGCAGACAGATAGTTATTTTTTTAAAAAAAATACTTCCCTTTTAAAGAACTCCACGCTAATATAAAACGAGTGAGGCCCAAAATAGATAAAAGAAATCATGTTTGTTGTTTATATTAAGATATAATTTTTAAAACAGGAAATCAGAGCTTTTGATATAAGCATTGTATTTGATGTTACATGTGAGTCATATTGGAAAGAGAAACATCTAAACAAAGAAGTTTTGAGGCAAGATAGGAAGCCCTGGTGGCACAGTGGTTAAAATGCAGTATTGCAAGCAAACTGTCCACAGCCTGGAGTTTGACCCTGATAGGGCTCAAGGTTGACTCAGCCTTCCATCCTTCTGAGGTCGATAAAACGAGGAGCCAAATTGTTGGAGGCAATATGCTGGCATTATAAATTAGCCAGAGTAAAGCACGCTGGGGTGGTATATAAGTTTAAATGCTATTGCTATTCTATCACTCATTCTTTTGTTTTTGTTAATCAAAGATAAACAAATGAGGAATAGTCTGATCCCTGTGCAGGGTAAGTTGCAAAAGACGCTCTTTCTCCCCTCCCTCTTTTTCTCTTTTGTGTGTGTGTGTGTGTGTGTGTGTGTGTGTGTGTGTGTGTATTACCAGGGCTAACAAATTTTATCCACCTTAAATAAGAATCTATCCTTTATTTATTTAGGAAATTTATATTGCCGCCTACTCACAACATGGCAACTCAACATAGCTTACAAAGATATAAAAACGCCATATAAAATAAATAAATAATAATAAAAAGAAAAATAATAAAATAATAACCCACTATCCCCACCACCCTGGTAACAACACATATTCATACTAACCACTTAATCGGCTCCATCCTGCTCTGGGTTCTTCACTGACAGAACCATGTCTTCAGGGTCTTTTGAAAAAGTATTAGAGTAGGGGCCAGTCTAATCTCTGGGGGAATGATGCTCCAGAGAGAGGGGGGGGCCACCATGGAGAAGGCCCTTCTTCTGGATCTCACTAGATGTATTTCCTTAGGGGACGATTGATTTAACCCTGATACAAACTCCAGACAGGCTGAGGATGAGGAGCATGTTGCTAGCATGCTTAGACCATGATTAAAAACAAATGAAAAAAACCTTGATCAGAGGTCCATGCATCCATAAGCTTGGCCCGAAATCAGGGAACAGGCAGTGACAGGCAATAGAGGCAGACAAGGAAGTAGCAATGGATTCAGCAAATCTCAACCAGCATGATTTTGTTTGCTGTTTTAAGCATGGGTGGATGGAACTAGTGATAGGTAGTGGGGAAAGGGTTTTAAGATGTTTTTGTCTTAACTATAGTAACTATTTTCAGGACTATAAACAAGTCTATCTGCTTAAATATTCAACTGTTAAAGAGTTCTCTGTATTCAATTATACAGTAGCTTTTCTGTGAAATATTAACATGTTAAGTACAAAATATTTTCATGAATGAAATCTGATCTTAATTGGTCTTGGAGTATTTTATTTTTTAAATTGAACTATGAACTGTTCATTGTTATTTTTTTTCTTCTTCCAAACTAAGGAAAACATTAGATACTCTGTGAATGAACTGCTCAGAAGGACAAGGAATTGACTCTTGCCATTTACCTGTCAATCTTCCACTTTTCAGTCTCTTGCCAAGAAATGAGCACAGAAATTAATTGACTCCTGTCCTTTGCTGTCTCCTTCCCCCCCCCCTTGTCTTCTTTTCATGGTTACTCAAATTAAAGCAAAGATAAAATTCCCGAGGAAGCTGGCATTAATCAAAGTTTAGTTTAAATTGAATCAAGTGTTTTTTATTTAACTCAGCAGTATTAGTTATTAAAACCAGAAGGTTCTTCCCAGGCAAACAATGGCTCACACTGTGGCACAGATTTTATTGAGGAATTAAAAGGATTCTTTTTTATTATTTTGCCGAAATGTGATTTCAGACAAATCCATCTAAACAAGAACAGTGATAGAAAGCTTGGCAACTAGTTTTCCTTTCACCAGTTCTGGGTAGGATGTTTGGCACTGCTACCTATAAGAACAAGGTGATAGATATAAGATGGCATTGTTTATGAAGGTTTACTTCTCTGTCCAAAAATATTTTTGCAAGGTCGTTCAGGAAAGGTTTTGTTGAACAAATGAAGTATGATGAGACAAGATTGTTTTTCTTTTGTGATTTCAAAGTCATTAGGACTCACCCTTTCCTTTTCCCAGGCTCTTTCTGTATAGGCTAGTATAGATTTTTGGGGGATGAAAGACAAGATTTTCAAGATTTATCATAGAGCTAGCAAAAGGTAATTGGAGAATTAAAGTACATTTGATAACCCCACGTACTGTTTGAGAAGTCTGGATAAATTGATCCTGGATTAAAAGTCACAATGTAACCTTATCCAAACGTTAGCCAAAAATGCGAGCACCAGCCCTCACCTTTTTAAGAATAGAATTTAGAGCTGATATAACAGAGAACGATAAATAGTTGATGCTACTGAACAGAACAGTTACCTGTGTACAGAATACCAAGCACTCTCTCATTCACTGGGGAACACAACCTGCTTCTTTCCAGCGCCAAAATTTCATGTCAGCTGATACATATATTTTATAACAGTATTACATGTTAATTTTGAGATAACTGACTCTGTGTTTATGTTCTAACAAGTCAGGTGGAGGTAGCATAAAAATCTGTGAGAAAGACGCGTTTAAAATTTCTCATGCCTGTTAACTCTATTAGCAGAGATAAATCATCTGACTATTTTATTTTAATTCTCAAATTCAGCTGAGATGCTGGAATTTCCAAAAACAAATCAAGAGTGCAAAATTTAAATCTAAAGGAGTTTCTATAAAATTTAAATGTATGCATATTTGTGTAGAGTACTCTTATGTGGGTTCAACTGTTGTACAGTGTTTAAACACTGTCAGCTGGAACCAGGTTGTCTATTTTCACAGTTGTAGGCAAAATCGGGGTACTAAGACATGTAGAAGAAACCCATAAGTATTATTAATCCATTCTTTAAATTAACCTTTCTACCCATATCTATATTAGGTGCGTAATATTCTATTATGTTCCCTGATACCACTAGATGACCTCGCTTGGGCTCGCTGCCTTAGAAGAGTGAGGAAAATTCTCAGGGACGACTCACACCTCAGTCAGCACTTCTTCACTCTCCTACCACTGGATAGGAGATATAGAAGCATAACCAGCTGTACCAACAGGCTGAAGAATAGTTTCTACCCGTGGGCTCTCAGACTTCTGAACAGAAAATAACTTCATGTCAACATAGTATGATAGACTTGCAGGGCTGGCTGGTTGTGCAACAACATCACATAGTGTAATAAGATTGGGACTGGGTTAGGGACTTCTGTCCTCACTGTGAGTTGTATTGTGGTGTGTGCACGAAGGGAGGCTCAGCCAATCTCATTGTACACATGTTGTACTCTGACAATAAAGGCAATAATAATTGGTTATTATTTTTCCTTTCACAGACTTCTAGAAGTCACAGAATTCTACTGAGATTATTAAGGGTTGTGAATGTCTTGAGATATAAAAGATAAATACTATCATTTGTAAATCTGGCGGAAACATGGTCTGCATTGATTATAAGAAGGCATTGATTCATTATCACATAGTTGGGTCATCTAAGTTTGGAATAAACTGGGGTCATTTAAAAATTTTATGGAAAAAATAATGAAGCAGTGGAAGACAAAATTGGTGGCTGGAAATGAAAAACATGGACTTGTGAACATTAAGAGAGGCATCTACCAGGATGACGTATTACTATCCGTATTATTTGCCATTGCTATGATCCACTTTCAGTGACTTTGAAGAAAACAAATATTGACTATCAAACAGCAAAAAATGCTAACAAAATTTGACATTTGCTTTGTAAAGATGATATGAAGCTTTATGGAAATTCAGAAATTGAAATCCAGTAATTGACAAACACTGTAAAAATTTTAAGCACAGATATAGCAATGGAATTTGGCATTTAGAAATGAGATACAGTAGCAATAAATCAGGGCAAAATCAAGAACAGTAATGGAATTAAAATGCTGAATGGCCAAACTATCAGGAGCCATCAGGATGAAGCCTATAAGTATCCAGCCATTTTGATGTTAGATAACATCAAGCACTGATGTGTTAAATATGTGGTTAGTAAAGAATACATCCAAAGAGAGAAAAGTGCTGAAGTCAAAACCAAATGATGGAAACACCATAAAAGTCAGTAATACCTGGGCCATCCCTATGATACAGTGCACTACTAGAATTATTAACTGGACTCAAGCTAAACTGGATAGTTTGGACCAAAAGACTATTCACTATGCATTAATAACTCTGTAGTTGATTGATTTATTGTACCTGCCTTGCAGAAGATTTACTTTACATTAAAAAAAAACCTATCAAACAAGAAAGGCACCCATTGGCTGATTATAAAAAAGACAGCCAAGAACAAGCATAGGTACAAGTTAAAAATTAGAACTTACTGAATGTAGATAAAGGGGTCTCTGCGAATTTTATTCTGCTAGTCATTGCCAACTGTAGGGGATGATGTTCATCTCTGTTTCAAGGGCCATTGAGCCAACACTATCCGAAGACATTTCCATGGTCATGTGCCCAAGATGACATCACAGAGCACTAATGTACAGAATAACTGTTTTTGTACAGGATTATGTTGTACAAGATTATACTGTTCTTGATTTTTCCTTGATTTATTGCTAATGTAGCACATTTCTGTAGGCCAAATTCCATTGCTTATCTGTGCTTAAAGTTCTTACAGTATTTGTCCAAATTCTTGACTCATAACATACCAAAGTTAACTGATTGAAAAGAAGAAATTGTAGAAAATTAATATAGCAATTGCAGGGGATAGTAGAATAGAAGACAAAGAATTGGAAAATATAATAAATTATCAAGATCTGAAAATTAAAGTTGAAAGATTATGGCATAAACCAGCCATAGTGCCATGTACCAGAAAATTTTGGATGGCACTTCAAAAATCTGAACTTTGCCAAAATTTCCATCTATCAATTATGACAGCCATATTGTTTGGATCTGCAAGCATATTACATAGATATATTATGATAACCTAGGTGCTTGGGAAGAACATAGATATGAAGGCTAAGACCAACTAAAGAACTGGTAGCTGTGATTTAATATTGTGCATATAATAATATGGTGAAGTAGCAACAATGATGCATTGGAATATCTGCAAGAAATATCATTTGTTTGCAAGCAAGACCCGGTGAGTTCACAAAATAGACAAAATAAGAGAAAATTAGTGCCCTGATCAGTCTGTAGTTACTCAGGACTTCGTTTTCCCCCATTTTGAAAGATGATTTCTTGATCAAGGCTGTAATTGGTCTGTTCCTGGAGACCTAAACTTATTCTTGATAGTGAAATGCTCCCTAGCTATCCATTTATTTACCTTAGGTTAGCACTTTTCCTTTTGCTTAGGTTTATTTGAACATAACTGCATACAATATAACCAATGGTGACAGAACAACAACACATAGTTGGTAAAACTTATCCCTTTCCTTATTTAAATTGACCTTGTACACAGCATGGGACTTGTACTTTTTATTTAAAAATTTGATCTAATGCTCTTTCAAAAGAGCGCTATTCCATTTATACACAGCCTGCATAGCATTTGTGACAGATCTATGAAAAGTGCCAGTGAAACATTACACAAGGAAAAGACTTTTGTAAACTAGGTGTCTAGTCTCTCTTGTGCACTCTAACCCTAAATGTCCATGGAGGGAGTGCCAACCAATTTATAGGGGAAGAGGTGTAACCATAACAACCTGAAGTAATCAGTAAGATCTGGACAAGTTCCAGCCCCTGACCACAAACACATTAATGAAACAATGCTTATCATATTCAAAGTAAATCCTATATTAGAAGAAGAGGGGAAACAATAAGTGCACCAACATGCCTACCGTCCCTGTCCTATTGTTTCTTTTATTTTTATTTTTCTTATATGTATCCATGTATTCATAACTATGTTTTTACTTATACCTATTATCTTGTAAGCAATTGACAAACCAAATAAATAAATAAATAAATAAATAAACTTCAAGCTGCTTCACGTATGAATAAGGACAACATTATGAGGACAAGGCATAACAGTTGCTTGATTTGTGCCACAGATAGGGGTGTGAGGATGTTCCCTCAATGAGCTCAAATGAACATCAGCATGCAAAATAAGAATCCTCAAATGCTGCCTCAAATCTCATTAGGATCAACTTGAGACTATTGAATCAGAACTATTAGGCAGGCTATGGAATTTTACATAATATTGCTTTTTGTCAGAACCTACTTCAGAAAATTGTTGGAAATAATTATTGTGTTATTAACAATGTTATTCACTTCCCCAAAGGGAATTGTGCAATCTTTATTGTCAAGTGAAGGAGTGTGCTGTAAACGTATTAATATCAGTATTTGGTCTAAATATTTCTGATATATCTTTTTTTAATCTAAAGAGGCAATTCCAAATATTTTATGTCAATGTATTATGTAAACAACAGGCATCTGCAGGATCCACTGTTTTCGTTAAGCTATGCTCCTTTTGTGTGTGTGTGTGAGATGTCGTAATGCACATACAAAAGAAGTGGAACTAGTATCATGTTGGGAGTGATGCTGCTTCAAGGATTTGCATATAATAATATGGACACCCAAAATAATCTCAAAGAGAGCAATATGCATATGCATCTCATACAGTTGAAACTCTACTTAGCTTAAATTTCCTTCTCAGATCATCTAAAAAAGCCTACAACCTTAACCCATTGATAACATTTGGTGGAAATTTCTTGATTCAGAGGAAATGAAATTTTGGGACGAGTGTTTGTTTACTTTGTGGTGTTGCCTGTTCTCTACTATATGTTGTAATCTTGTGCTCTACATCTGTTTTGCTTATTCAATTCATGAGTTGTCTGCTCAGCTGTAAATGTTATTAGTATTAATATCATTTATCACATGCTATGGAAATATGATACTAAAATGTGTTTTGCTGAGCTGTCAGAGCAATGCATTCCACAGAATGAGTTTAATTACCTGAAGCCAATTTAAGACACTTCCAGATGGCTCTATTTTCATTCCCTAGTCCCTCCAAAGCAATTTGAAGGAGGTTTACTGATTATCTTTACTCCAGCTGAGGTACTGCAAATATGCTAAAGGAAAAGGTTCTCTCTAGCTACCAATAAAAGTTAAAGATTCCCCTTGCACATACATGCGAGTTGTTTCCGGCTCTAGGGGGCGGTACTCATCTCTGTTACAAAGCCAAAGAGCCAGTGCTGTCCGAAGACATCTCTGTGGTCATGTGGCTGGCATGACTAAACTCCGAAGGTGCACGGAACACTGTTACCTTCCCACCAAAGTGGTCCCTATTTTTCTACTTTCATTTTTACATGCTTTCAAACTGCTAGGTTGGCAAAAGCTGGGACAAGTAACGAGAGCTCACTCCGTTACATGGTGCTAGGTCTGAACTGCCAACCTTTCTGATCGACAAGCTCAGCGTCTTAACCACTGAGCCACTGCGTCCCTGTCTAATTACCAATAGGAGACTGAAAAAGTAATTCAATGAGTGACTTCCGGTTTGAGCTTCTTTGGCAACGGACTGAAATCCATGATCATGTGTGGTTTTGATCCGTGCTTGCCGCCGGAGCGCCCCAAGCTGGCTGGATTCAGGGCAAAAGCCATCCCATAGAGGTGGTGAAGAGGGGTGAGACCTCCAGCAGGGTCGAGGAGAGCCGCATCTCTCCTCCTCAGCTGGCCATTACTCCCTTTCCTGAAGGCGGTTGCAGTAGTGGTCAGAATGGCCACCTCAAAGAAGAACTTGACCGGAAAAGATTGTGCAGGAGGAAGATAAGAAGAGAAAGTTTTGATTGACCGGGTTGAACTGAAAAAGCAACAACATAAGGTACCCTGGAATTTGAACTATAAAGAATAACTTGTTCCCAAACAAGATTTTTGAAGTGGCGAAGGAGAGAGGGAAGGGGAAAGATTTGGTCTTTTTTTCTTTCCTTCTCCATATTGACAGCTAAGAGACTTAAGTAAGAAATTGATAAAAAATCACTTTGACATTAACAGGCATTTAAGCTGAAAATAAAATGTCAATGGGGTAATAAAGATTTTTGGATATTTAAAAACTTTTAAAAGAAGGAAAGGAGAGAAAAGGAAAAAATAAAAGGGTGGGATCTGAAAAAATGGAGGAGACCACCTGAAAGTAAAAGGAATTAACAGTGAAACTTTAACAAGATTCCTAAAAGATACATTCTAACTGAAACTTTGTAACAAGATAAATAGAACTCCAGGAAGAGAAAGTGGAAAAAAGAAGCAAGAAGAAACAGCTTCTTGGAAAGGGGGGAAAGAGAGTGAAAAATTTAAGATCTGAAACCCCCCCCAAAAAAGAATAGTTTGAAAAGTAATTACAATATTAGGAAGAAACAGAAGAGAGGATTACAGAAGAGAGAATTAGAATTAGAGAGACAAGAGGTCAAAAAGGAGAGGGAGAAGAAGAGGGAGAAGAAGGAAAGGAAAAGAAGTTATAAAGGACAGAAACAGGATATAGAGATACAGGGAAAAAGTACAAGGATTAAAGGTATAAGCCTATTTAGAAGACATAGAGACAATGGGTGAAAATTTAATTGAAAGAGATGATTCTGCAAGGGTACATAAGATAGCATTGTTATATTGGAAATAGAAATGAACTTAGAAAATATGAAACAAGTGTGATTAAAGTGATAGATAAATTACTTATTGTAATGGAATGGAATGTTTGTTAATAAATAAATGAAATAAAGAGAATGAGAGAATGAGAGAATGAAATTAGGAAAGGATGGGAACATTTTAATTGTTATTAATGATTTATAAAAAAAATAAGTGAAGAGAAATATAAAAAAATATGAAAAAAATATGGAAATATTATAAGTGTTCCTAAGGAAGTGTGATATTTAATTGAAAATAAATGTTAAAGAGGTTAATCAATATTAATGGAAGATTGTAATTAACATTAATGGTTGAGCTGAATTGGAATAGAATAAGTGTTTTATGTATTATTGTTATATACATATTTTCTCTTTAAGAACAGTGTGTATTTTAAGAATGTACCAAGCAGAACTCGATTGGCAAAAGTCATGTGTTATAAAATAGAGGTTAGATATTGAATGTTATAATTGTAAAAGCATAAATTGAAGTTTAAATAAGATTTGAATGGACAAAAATCAAAAGATACAAAGGTGTCATATGAGGAAAGAATGAGGAAATGAGGAAAGAAAACATGTAATTGAAACAGGACAGACAAAAATATAAATATAATGATTTGAAAGATATTGAAACTTAGAAAAAGATATATAATTGAATTTAGAAAGGAATGAGATAATTAAAAACAAGAAAACTAAGGGAAGGGAAAAATCACTGAGAAAATGCTAAAATAGTTATAAGATATGGAATAGAATACAAAGATGAATATGAAATTGAGTTTGTGTCTGTATGGAGAAGTGATAACCCGGGATCATGCTATTCTCAAAAAAAGATATTTTATTTGTATTATGTTTTATGAAAACCCAAATAAAAATTTTTTACAAGAAAAAAAAGTAATTCAATGAATGCCATCTTGTAGTGTAAGTTCTGAAAGTGCCATCATATTATCAGTTCTTAAGCAAGGCATTTTTTCAAAGCCTTTAACCAAAGGCAGCCAAGATTTGGCATAAAGAATGAGAAGTACTAAACAAAATCCATACTCATTAGGACTGCACAAACTGGATCTTACTGTAAGAGTATTCCTGTATTGCTACTATTTCTATTCTACCAGTTCAAACCAAAACTATATTACTCTGACCATAGTAGAGTTAAATATGATATTAAGTCTTGTAGATTCTTTTTTAATTCTGTTCCATGTTTGTCCCAGAATAAGCTGCTTGTTTTCTTAGCCTTCAAATAAAGTGAATAGGAGCATTGCTTGGTTGTATATATAAAAAGACTTTCCATATAAAATGCTGATAAAAAAGCAGCAAAGACAACCTATGAAAATTGGGTCCAGAACATGAGGATTAGCAGCTGTATGTTGACAATATAAATCACTATTTTAATTTAAAATTAGAACAAATTTGGACAAACAGAATGGAGTAAAATATATTCACTTCTTGAATCTACTGAAGAATCCAGAACACAAAAGTTTGGCAAACCTGGAGAATGGCTAAATTGTACAAAATAAAGAACAAAAGAAGAAAAGAAAAAGAAAACAGAAGAAAGTTGTAGCTAGCATAAAAAGACAAATGAAAAAATAGCTTGATGATCTGGAGTTAAAGTACATATAATTGGCTTGTAGAGGATATGATAAGAAAATATAAAAGTAATTTTTAACAGAAGGAAATTTGATCTGGCCAAAATTGCAAACAATTACAAGTACGTCAGCAAGAAATTTAAAGGATTTTTCACCTTTTCTAAAAGAACCTATAAATCTATAAATCCCAAAATAACTAAAGCTATTCCGAAAAATAGGATCAATAGACTAGCCATGCTTATGGTCTGGTCCCTCTGTAATACATTAGAATGCTACAGTATTTCAAGATGGGCTGAAAATGATTATTTGTTCAAATCATAATTCTGAGAAGCTGATTGGAATTGGGTGTTACCAGTGTATTCTATTACCTGAATCATTAAATTATTGTATTTTTGCTGAGCCTGTTTCTGAGCACAATTCAACATATGTTGATATTTAAATCCTAAGTGTACCCTAAACCCATACTTGGACCTTCTTCTAAATATGCTAGATTATACTCCTAAATCATTTCCAGGGACTCCTTCCTGAACAAACCTTCAAATGATATGTATATGGGGGGAGGTAACCAGGAAGATAGTTTTCTCAGTGATAACATCCCATTTTTAAATTTCTCTCACTGTCTAGTGCTTTGTCATTATTATTATTATTAATATTATTTTAGTACAAAGTGAACATTTTGAGAAAGTCTTTAAATCAAATAAACATTTAGGTGAAAAATTTATTTTGTTTTATGCTAGTTTTACTTCTCTTTCACATACCGCATTATAAGTTTGTTTATTATGTTCTTTCAAATTAAAATTGTATGACCTATCTTGATAAATTATATTTAAACATATATATCCATATTAATACATGTCTTGATGAGGAATTTCATTCAGCCTCAGCAAGTAGGTATAATATATCTATGCCAAAATACCTGAAGATGGGGCATATGCAGAAAATATATTGGGGTAGTAATGGAGGTAGAAGACAATAAGGAAATGAAAATATTTTCTATTATGATAAAAAAAACAAACCAGAAAATAAATAGTTCATGATCTTGATGAGAAAAAAAGAGGAGAGATTCATTACACTGAGCATTGTAGCTTTTGAGGGCATGTTCATCTTTAGAGAATTAGGCCATTTCTATCTGTCAATTATAGCATCATTCAGGAGTCATCTAAGATATGCCAGCAGTGCAGTCAAGCTTTATATCACCTCAGCAATGATTGGATAATGCTAGAAGACGATAGGAGCAGCTACTGTGGTAGGGAAGTAGCCTCATGCTAAGTACACCCATAGTACACTGGGGGACTGCCAGATTGGGAAAATCTGGTATAAATGCTCTGTGCAATGAAACAACAACAATGGAACATTGTGTAATTTTCCTATGCTTATAGTACAGAGGTATCAGTGACAAAGAGGTTAAGAGTAAAACTGTGGACTGGCAGTGGAAAAGATGTGCTAGTAATGACATGTTCTTGTATAATACATTAATAAATAGAAAACAGTCACACTTTAAATTATTTTCTAGCTAATTTCAATAAACAAGTGAACAAAAAACTGGAAGAAATATAAAGAAAACACGAAAAAGGTTTTGAGAGAGGTTATCCTAAGCATACAATTCTCGGATATTCTATGATGGATAAAATTACCTACCACATAGAAGACTAAAGGAAGGTTTTCTATCTAAAGTATCTAGCTCACTCAACAAAACAGTTAAAAAATGTCCCAAACTGCTTTCTATTAAAAAAAAAAAGTGAGGGACGAGGTATACTACCAAATGCCCACAATATGTTACCCCAATTTGATAAATTATTCTCTGGAAGTTTTTCAGAGTACTACAGAGAACTATTTCTAGGCTGATGATAATTGCATTCTTATTACAATCAGATTAGTAGAGTTCTTTTTTGAGGTCTAACACACCAGGGCAGATTGATGTGATTCATTAGTTTACTGTAGTGTTTTGCCCATTAGAAAACTGGTATACTTTCATATACTAGTAATATTTTTTCTAGACTAATCCTAGATTCTCGCTCCTTATTCTCATCCAAATCTGTCTGTTGTATATTTTAAGAGTATTCACAATAATTGATCTAATTCATTTGTTAAATTAGTCTCCCCTAAATGTATTAATATTTAGCTGTTCAGTAGCAGGCTGGAAGACATGAAGTGAACTAAATTCCTTTTTTTGAAGAATAATTTATGTTGGAATTCAAATTATGGTAGGGAGGTAAGTGTAATTGGTTTTTAGGTCCTATTATGTCTTGTTTGTTTTAGAATCTATTGGGGTATGTTTCATCCTTCTAGTCTGGGTGTATAATTATATATGTGTATAAAATTCTCTTTTGAAAACTTGCTGTCTGCAGAATGCAGAGGATTTCAGGATTCATGGGACTGAAATCCAGTATGTCACAGAGTAGTTCTGAATTCTGTGTGAAAGCACTTAAAAATCTTCCCTAAGTTAAACAAAAGCAGAAGAGAGAGTAGACATAACCAGAAAAGTCGTAATATTTGTTTCTTCTACTAAAATTGGCAATAAAATGGTGTCCACGAAGCAGAAACATTTACGTGATAGAATCCTTGTTCTTTTGTTAAGTTGAGGAGGTGGAAGGTTCAAGGCAAAATGTCCAAGCCAATCTAATTGTATAAAGTGAACACAAAAGCCTGGGGTGAATAAGATGGACATTGTGTCAATTTTCTGCTAATATGTTCTTCCATTTTGTGAGACAGAATGTATTTTCAAAACATTTGCTTTCTAACCAAGATAAACTTATTTCTGAGAAAACGCTTTCCAAAGGTCTGTGTACCCTGTAAAATGGAAATGAGTGTGACCTGGCTTGAACAATTAGTTGTCCAGCTCTATCCATTTATTATTATTTCCAAATGGGAAACTCAAGAATTTTTACTCTTCTACACAAAAATAAATTCAAAATGAATGTTAATTGTAGGAATACTTCAGCATTTAAACAACAGAGCTCAACAAGGAAAATAACATTGTTATGCATAGACCTGGCATATATTAAAAGATGTTTGTAGCACAGATAACTTCTAAATTCTTTTGCCAATTATATGCTAAATCAACTAGGCCTACCACAAAAAAAAATCCACTTGGTTTTGACTCTGTCTGTTTCTTTTGAAGATGGGGAAGTGGCAAATAAATTAATCTTTGTGGCATTTTTAAAGCAACTTTTGGATTGAGTTTCACCCTGTATAATTACGAACTGTGAGGAGCATAGTAAGTTATTTGTTCTTTTTTTTCTAAATTTGCATGGCATCTTAATTGTCGATTGTTATTCTATGTATAAATCCATTTCAGCTTGCCCTAGCTAGTTCTATTCTGTACTTCACTTCTTAGAGGTGTGACATTTTCAGAAATATTATCTTTGATTATACAATTATTATGGAAAGTTATTTTATAGTATATTTTTATCAGAATGAGTTCTGGCTGGCTGAAATAGTTTGCTGCTGATGTATCATGTGTTGGAGAGAGCGTTTGTATATGTGTGTTTGTGTGTACTAATTTCTTTAAATATGTATAGCCTACCCTGTAGATCCACAAGGTTCCATCTTTTCCAGGATGAGGTAACAGAGAAAGTTGACTGCAGAGGAGCAGCTGAAATACTAGCTATGGGCTGTGGGTAATCAGAAGAAAAGCTGAAACTATCTTCCAGAATGTAAACACCCTTATAGCTTAATGGACCTATTTACATTGAAGGAGACCAGGAAATGAAATTTGTTTTGTTGTTCCAAATAAGCCCATGCAGATGGTAAGCAGAACCAGACGAGTCAGTGAGAATGAATGCAATGACTTTTCTTTTGAAAAGTGCTTGATTTTATCAAATTGTTTACTAAACTGTCACAACAAGGCATGAAACCAAGGAACCCTTGTACATGCTCATATTGGCAATATGTTCCTGAAAGTGGGCAGTGATGGAAACATGGCTTAGTTGACTTCCTGCCCTGAAGTACATGAAATAATCAGTCACATTTCTCTGAAGCTATTTCATGTACCCTGAAGTACATGAAATAATCAGTCACATTTCTCTGAAGCTATTGAATGTGGCCTCATACTGTGGGGTAGCTATAGGTGTGGACATGATGGGAATCAGCACTGACCATAGAAAATGGCTTCTTTAGGTTTATATTTCATATAATTTGTGGACAGGTTAGGTGGGATTTTCTTGTGGCTCTTGAAAAAATATCGGTAGATCTTTTCTTGGTTTATTTTGCATAAACCATGTAGAATTATTTTGCAATTATCCTAGATCCAAACAAAGAAAAGAATATCTGCCCTGGGTTTGAAAAAGATGGAAAAACAACTACAGCAGGATCCAAAGCAGTTGTGCTTTGCCTTTGAACCGGGATCTAAGAGTGATTGCAACATATTCTGACTGCTCTTCCCTCACTCTACCCCATCTCATTTTTAGTCTCTGCGTGTAGATTTAAAATTAAATTGGTTCTGGTTACAAAATGAGAACAGGACAGTTAAAATTGAATTTTAAAAAGAATGTTGTGAATTCTGTGTGGGGAAAAAAAAGAACACTCCCACATGCCTTTGCTCCTCATCTTATTGCCTGCGGTTAGCTTTTACCCACTATTGGCCAATAAGAGTTCTATTGGAGAACTTTTCTTCTTTCCTTTCCTTCAATGTTCATCTGGTTTTTCTGCAATCCCATATTTCCTAGCCATTGTTTAACAATTGTGAGCAATCTTTCTTTCAAGCTGATTGAGAACTAAATGGCAGATGTCAACTGATTGTGACTTCAACTTTTCCGTGTTGAATAATATGGCTGAGAAGTAGGCAAAAGTGTGGAGCTGACACTTTTCATCAACTCAAAAAGCAAAACAGTTATTCTTCAGCTATGTCCTGGGTCTTGATTGATGATGTTTTGGGAACTTCATGTATCCATTCATGTATTCCTCAAATACATGAGGAATACATTGCTCATTGCTAGGGTTGTATTTGCTCATTGCAGCAAATAAATTGCTGTGTTTATCCTTGCTAGGCTTCACTTCCCCATTCCTTCTTATTCCATGAAGTTTCTCCAGTTTTTGTTTGCTGTGCTAAATGTTTTTTGTGTCAGCAACAGAAGAGAATTAAGACTTTCCATTTTATGTTTTTTGCATTTGGAAATTAGAATGAAATGTTGCAATTATAAACTACGACAAAAAAATCTGTTCTGAAAATTTGGAATTATCTGATGCAATACAAGTAGTCCTCGAGTTACAACCACAATTGAGCCCCAAATTTATGTTGCTAAGTGAAACATTTGTTAAGTGAGTTTTGCCCATTTTATGACTTTTCTTGCCACAGTTATTAAGTGAATCATGCAGTTATTAAATTAGTAACAGTTATTGAATGAATCTGGCTTCCCCATTGACAGCTTGTTAGAAGGTCCCAAAAGGGGATCACATGACCCCAGGACACTGCAACCATCATAAATATGAACCAGTTGCCAAGCATCCAAATTTTAATCATGTGACCAAGGAGATGTTGCAATGGTTGTAAGTGTGAAAATGATCATAAATCACTTTTTTCAGTGTCGTCATAACTTTGAACAGTCACTAAAAGAACTGTTGTAAGTTGAGGACTACCTTTATAAATCCTAAACATAAAGTTCTAACCTTCCTTTTTGGAACATATTAAAGCTATCAGACTTTTTCCTTTGTTAATGCTATTTATTTATTTAAAACTTTTATATATATATATAATATATATATATATATATTATATATATATAT
Organism: Notechis scutatus; assembly: GCF_049901735.1. NCBI lineage: Eukaryota > Metazoa > Chordata > Lepidosauria > Squamata > Elapidae > Notechis > Notechis scutatus. The sequence goes on along the minus strand of NC_142012.1, from coordinate 124,360,866 downwards.
TCATCTTGTACCAAACTCTGGGTGGCTTGCAACCAAAAAATAAAACATCCATATAGAATAAAAATACTAAAACCGTAAGTGTATAGCCAAAATAAAACAAAACCTGCTACCATAGCTAAACATTCACATGTAGCTCAGACATTCTTCTCACCCTATCCCAGCACTTGGTGATAAGTCATTATTAAGCCAGATCTTATGTGCTTTTCAGAAGGTTAAAAGGTGGGGACCTGCCCAATTACTACTTTGCCAATCTGGAGTCAGTGTTTCACCATGTTCTGGCCATACTGAGACTTCCTAACCTCTACATGGTTTTCATGTGAGGACAATGAGATATTCTTTTTTTCTAAGTGTATATTCCACAGCTTGATGTGATCAATACAACTGAGGGATTTTTTATAATTAATGAAGCTCATAGTGACTTCATTTTGTTATTTTTTGATTTTCCCAATTATTCAGGATGTACCAGCAATAATGTCTTGTGTTCCTCAGCCTTTTCTAAAGCCTTTTTGAACATCTGGTATCTTTTCTTTCATGAGGGTTTATCTAATCTGCATTAGATGATACTAAGCATTATTTTGTTGCATGTGAAATTAATGATATTGTACCACAGGTCCTCTTTTTTTGTTACTGAAATGTGGATCAGTGTCTTCCAATCTCTTTGCTTCTGTGTCATTCTCCAGATCTGCTGGCATAATTTAGTTAGAATCTTTACTGATTTTCCTTCTGCTATTTGCCATATTTATGAGTCTTCCATCAGTTCCTGTAGCTTTCCACAGGACTGGAATGCTGATTTAACTCCATCTTCTCATAGTAGAGGTTCTTGCAAATAGTGATTATTGTCTAAGAGATCTTGGAGGTGACACCTCTACTGTATAGTAGTTCAGTATACTCCTGCTTTTCTTTAATCTTCTTTGAATCAGTTACTATTTTCTATCTTTTAGAATACCAGTTTGAGGTTGGAACTTCCTTCAGAGATTTTTGGAAAACATTCATTGTTTTTCCATATCATTTCTATCTTATGTGTCCTTACAAAATTCTTGTCTTTCTTAACAATTCTAAAACTTTTGTTATGTTTCTTCCAGATTTTTTTTTTGCCTTTCTTTGCTTTGCCTTATTTTCTCTTCTTAGCAAAATCCAATTTGTTCTGACATTCAGTTTGGTTTCTTTTGTTTCTTTATTTTTGGTAATCCATTTTGACATTAATCCTTCAAACAGCAACAACAATAATAACAAAAATAGATAATATCAGTGTTTAGTCTCTGGCAGCTATAGCAAAAATGACCATGAAGGCACAGAGCCCAGCAACCAGATGGGAAGAGATAAGCCTGCAGCATGCAAATTGAAAAATTGCTTTGATGTGAACTAGAATGTCAGCTTGGGAGGTATTCTGCCAGTTTAGGATGGAAAACACAAATTTCATCCTATAATTCAGTTCCTTTCAGCAGCAGGCTGCCTTGAGATAGAAATTCAGTTGGCAGGATATTTCCTTGGCAATGGATATTGGGTGTCTTTGTGCCATGGCAACCAAGGAGTGTGAATGAATGAATGCTCTGTTAGGTTCAAGAGGACATCAATAGATTCCTGTTGAAAATTATACAGGCACTCTCATCCACAATCAAATCATGGAAAGGGCAGCCTTATTTAGCACTGACCTGGCATTCCACAACACCCCGAGTCCAGGGCCACCATATACTATTTACAGGCTACAGAGGGCAAATACTTTCAAATACTTCTCTCAGCATCTTCTAATATGGCCCACCCTCAGATTTCTGCCATATTTATCTCTGCCCATCATAACTACAATAACTTCATCTCCCATCCCCAATTCTGCTTCTCAGACCCAAGTGTTATTATTATAATTTTTATTATTTTATTGCCTTAATTGAACAAATAAAAGACTACAAAATATTAGTCACAAAGCTGCTTGCCTGCTTGAATTCTAATGTTTAAAGTTCTTTATTTTCTATTGCTTTGCCACTTCTTGCTTGCAGGCAAATGATATTTCTCGTAAATATCCCAATGCACCATTGTTGCTTATTTGTCATGCCAATTGTTTGTACTGTAGTCAGTCTATGAAATCTTCTAGCTAACTAGGTGGTCCACTCTTTATTCAAGTTATTATTTTAAATTTTTTTATGGAAGCCAGCTGGATGACATTGAGTCACTCTCTCTCAGCTCAATTTACCTCACAAGGTTGTTGTTGTGAGGATAATAGCAGGAGGAAGGTGTGTTGGGTGTGTTTGCTGTTGAGTTATTTGTAAAAAATAATAATAATGGCAGCACAAATAAACAAAAACAAATAAATAAATTAGTTGCATGGATAGACACTTCTATCATTAAACAATTGAGTATGTTAGGTTGGAACATCAATGCAGTGTGTTTTTGCTCATTGGAAGATAATTCTTACACAGCTTCTTTTCTGTGCTGTAAGATAGAGTTCCCCATCCTTTCCAGCTTTGTGGGCCCGTGAGGTGGAGGGAGAGGGGATGGTTCCCTGCAAAAGACTGGCAAGCACATGCACAGGCATCTCCATTTGCATGAGCGGCAGAACGTGTGCCTGCCACTTGTGCAGATAGAGCATGCCCGCACGTGCTTGCCTGCTGCTCATACAAGTGGGGATGTATGTGCACATCCACCTGCCACTTTCCAGGCCTTGTTTCAAAAGGCTCATGATCCAGTAGTGGGACGCAGCCTTGAGATTTGGGAGTCCTTCCATAAGATATTTGAGAACTTAATAGGTTTGGGTTGCTTGTGGTATACTTGGATTTTAATTGGTACTACCCTTACTTGCCTTTGCCATAGTCATCTTTGTATTTTGTTATCTTCTCCAGTTCTTTCTCTTCTCTTCTGCTGTCTCCAGGCACTGCCACATTCACTATTCAGACTTTTTTGCCTTTCTTATCAACAACTGTTAAGTCCAGGGTGTTATGTGGCAGGTGCCTGTCTGTTTGTCTGGATTCTGGAGTCCCAAAACAATTTAACTTTTTCATTTTCTATGACTTTTTCTATGTTATGGTCCCCCAGTTCTTGCTTACAGGCAAATGATATTTCTTGCAGATCTTCCAATGCACCATCGTTGCTACTTTGTCATGCCTCTGCTTGTAGTCAGTTTGTGCAATCTTCTTGCAGAAATTTACCAGGTAATCCAGGTAATTTCTTCAGCTGCTGCTACTGCTTGTTCCTCTTCTCCTTCTTCTCCTTCTCCGTCTCCTTCTTTTCATTCTCATTCTCATTCTCACTATTATTTATACAGTCAGACAGATGGTTAGAATGGATTTGGCATTTTTATCCACCAATCAAGTCTTTTCTAAAGACCTGGGATAGGCAGATGTCTGATGATGTTAAAGTAATTGTCACAGGATGTAAGTTGTTCCAAGTAAAGCTGCCTGATAGTGATTTTGTTAATGCTAATGGTGTTCAAGTGGTCCAGATGTTTTGGAATTGCACCCAAGGGGCCCATTAATATTGGTACTACCTTTGCTTTTTTTTGCCACAATTATTCTTCTCTAGTAGCACTCCTCCTCCTCCTCCTCCTCCTCCTCCTCCTCCTCCTCCTCTTCCTAATATTTTAGTTTAGAGAGTCTATTGTTTATGAGAACAAAAATCAACCTTCACCAGTAGCATCCAAATATCTCTAGCTGCTTTTAATGCTGGAAATTAATTTTAATTCTAAATAAATTAGAATGAAATAAATGCTAGGATTTTAAATATTCCAAATATCAAGTCTCCAGTACCAACTATAATTTAGCGGTGTCCACAACACAATTGTGGTGTTCTGCCACGCACACTGTCTCTTTGAGGCATGACACACGTAGAAAAGAGATGAGGCATGCACATATTGCTATAATTCTGTTTTCATCATTCTAATTCCCCATATTTCCCCCTCTTGATGCTGGTTACATTTGCAATCTCATTTTTGTTTTAAAAAATAATAGATATTAATAGCCCAATGGTACAAAAAAAAAAAAATAGTGTCAATTTACACATGGGAGACAAAAACTAGGACTCTGCCCATTCTACAGAAATGTAATTGTAACTGTATATATTTGTCTAAAGCATCTAAATGGAATTAACATATGCATTCCTTTAAAATATGTATTACTCACTAGATTATATTCATTTTTACATTTATTCTTTCTTATATACAATTTCTTGATGCATTCAACATTGCATCATAATTCATAAGGAAATAGAGTTGTCATCGCCTCAGCAGAGCCACTACAGCAATTTCAAGACTTTCAGACTGAAGTTCTAAAATATTCACTAGCAATCTAATGCTATCAGAGTTTGAAATTCTTTCATGAAATCAGATTGTGCAGGCAGGCTTTCTCTATGTTATTATTATTTTCTGTTCTTTTTTTTCTTAATGTATATGTCAATCACTTCCCTGGTTTGTTTGCAAATTTCAAATCTGCATTACATTAAGTATCATTAGGAAAGCTTAATTGATTGAGATATATTTTCTCTGGTAATTCTTTAATTTCTTTAATTCTTCTTTTTTTAATCTTATCCCAAATAGCTTATGTTTTCTCTTACCTATTCTTTTGAAGTTCACTCTTGTGTTGTATAAAATAATCTGTAATAAAAATTTTGATTCCATCCCAAACCATTTTAAATCAGTACCTTTATCTAAATTATTTTCAAATAATTATTTTAATTGCATTTTTCTGTAGCAACATTTCAATTAGTCTCCATCTAAAAAAATTTCAATTTCGTTTTATGAACCAACTCGTAGGATTCTGATCAAAATAAGTTTTTGTTAGTATATCTACAAAGGCCCTAAATTTTCCATCAAAACAAATAAATCCCCATTTAACACCTTTTTTTCATGGGAGTTGATGTTGACAAGGCTTAAAACTGTCAAGTTTGAAGATCCCTGCTAAAGTAATCCAATATCATAACAGGTTTCAACAGTAAAGATGAATTGGTTGAGGATAAGAATATATCTGTACTTATGTATATGAACAAGGGACTAGTTTTAGCTGAGAAACTTGATGATTTTAAAAGATGGTATATGAGAGATCTGCAAATTAATTTAGCAAGTACTATCTGGCACAGAATGAATGAATGTTGAAAGAAGAGAAAATGCCTGTGTATAAATACATGCTTCTGCCTACCTACTTATATACAAATGAAAGTTAATGTGTTGATTTTTGATTGCTGACATAAGTTAAGTTAGCAGTGTGAAGGAAATGTGTTGAGGTAATTTGGTGATATGGAGAGAATGAATAAAGACTGAAGTGCAAAACACATGAAAAAAGAATGAATGGGTGGAGGGAAACGGGAAAACTAAGGTAGTGAGGGTTCTGTTGAGCTGATGAAAACCTCAGAAAGAACTAAGTAAGAAATCAGGAGAACAATCTGTGAATCAGTGTCTGGACCTAGAGAATAAACAGGTACGAGTGGTATACTTGATGATGTTTATGTAAAGTAGATTTTGATTTCCTTCCCTCCCCCTCTTATGCCGTTAATTTTTTTTTTAGTTATTGTTTTTCTGTGCTCTATAATAACCTTGTTTGCCCAACAGTAAATATCATCATGTGTGTCTATGGTAGGGGTGCATATCGCTTATATTTGGAATACAGAATTTGAAAAACCAGAAGAATCTAGAATGCTTCCTCGTAGTTCTCTATGCACAATCAAAATATAAGAGAAGTTGATGGAATGGTTATCAAAATGAGGTGGTTTGGGTATGCACCATTTCCTAAGTTATAAGACAGCTGGGGCAGGTCAGCACAGAAGCCACACATTTATGTGTCAGAGGCCATCGCTGTAAGTCTAGGATGGCATTTTCTTGGCACGGCTCTTCAAACACTGCCTAGGATGTACAAAAAGACACTTCTTCTTTAACTTTTTTTTCTTTAAATACCAAGTTAGTATTTAGAACATGTTTTTAATTAAGGATTTCGGATCGAAACATTTCCGGTTTTATGTATGTGTGTGTTTTTCCTAAGGACAGTTTCCAGTTAAAATGTTTTAGAGTTTTGAAAAATACCAGATGCCCCATTTTCAAAGATTGCAAAAGAAATGTAAAAAAAATCTTCCAGCAACATTCTGTGTTGATTCTTGGATAAAATCACGTGTATAATATTGTCAGAATTTGACTAAAAAAGAATGACTTAAATGGGAACAATAGCTGGTTCATATTGGCCTGAATTTAGTTAGTTTGTTACGTTTTCTGATATCTAGTTGCAGAGGAGAATTTTAAAAGTTATTTGGGGCAAGCAAGGATTTATTTTCAATTTATTTCAATTTATTTCCTGAATATATATATTTCCTATATATATCATTTCGTTGCACCCGCTAGCAAGTGTAATGACAAATAAATTCTTATGTCTTATGTCTTATATCTGTAGATTGTGAGCCAGTTTGGGGTTGAGTTTAAGGGGTTGAATTAGAAACTAGAAAACCAGAAATTTTAGTCCTCCCTTAGGCATGAAAATTTAAAGGTGTGACTTTGGACCAGTCATTTCTCTCAGCACAACCCACCTTACAGAGTTGTTGTAGGGAAAATAGGAGGCAGGAATGTTAGTTACCGTATTTGCCGGCGTATAAGATGACTTTTTTGCCCTGAAAAACATGCCTCCAAGTGGGGGGGTCGTCTTATACGCCGGTAAATACGTTTTGTCACTTGGTGCAAGAGCAACGGGGGGGGGCTCTGCAACTTGCGAAGCCCCTTCAAGCCCAGCCGGAGTCTCTCTTCCTCCTCCTCCCCCCCACCCCCCCCACCCTCCGCCCGGCTCGGGGCGCTTGTGGAGGCCAATCTGGAGGTGGGGTGGGGGTGGAGCGGGAGGGTCTCTGGCGGGGCCACTTCGCCCAGCCAGCCCCGAGCCGCGTAATGGCCCGGGGAGTGGGAGGGAGAAGGTGGTGGGGGTGGACTGTGGCGCCCCTCCTTCTGGGCAGCGGGGCGGGGGGCGGCAATTTGCTCCTCCCGCTTCTCCCTCCCTCTTTGAAAGACCGGGAGGGCTGTGCTTGGGGCGGGGGGGTGTCCTCGGGAAGTTCCTGATGGGACCCCGCTAGGCAGGGCCACCCGGCTCCCGAGCTGCTTTCCAGGGTCCCCTTGGGAAGAAAAGGGTCCGGTGGGCGGTGGAAGAAGGCGAGGGACCTCCTCCCGCCCCCTGTCCCGTCCTGTCCCTCCTCTTGTCCCCTCCTCTCTTAAGAGAGAAAGATCCACCTTCCCATGCACCGAGCTGCCACCCGGCGCCGCGTCTCCCGGCCAGCGCGCGCTTGCGACTTGGGAACCGGCCAAGCGACTTTAAAACCGAGCGGAGGCCAGAGATAGCCGGAATTACCCTCCACACCACACACACACACACACACACACACACACGCACAGAGAGAGAGAGAGTTGGCAGCTGTCCATCCCCCACCCTTGGAGTCCCGATGGCACGCACGCGGGGGCTGTCACAAAAAAAGGGAGAGGAATTGAGTGCCAGCCTGAGAAAGGCGAAGCTGCCTCTCTAAAGCATTTTGGTGGCTTTGTAAGTTTGGGGGAAAGGGGCGGGGGTGTCAATCAAGAATTATATCCAGAATACCCCAAGTGTTACAACTTACCGTATTTGCCGGCGTATGAGATGACTTTTTTGCCCTGAAAAACATGCCTCCAAGTGGGGGGGTCGTCTTATACGGCGAGTATATAACAAAAACTATATTTTGAGTGGAAATGTTGGGGGCTCGTCTTATACGCCCAGTCGTCTTATACGCCGGCAAATACGGTATGTATGCCACTTTGGATTGAACAAGTATAAAGGAGGAATAGAATAATAATAACAGATTTTGATCTTTATAATATCCAATAAAGTTTGCCTATGAAGCACTATAGTGCTTCTCAGAGCAAGACAATCTTACCTAGAGAACAAATGAATTAAAAAGTAATGGATTTTTTGCTATCTGAGTTCTAGGAGCTGCAAAATATGCTTATTTCTAATATATTTTTATTTTTATTTTTAAATTGTTTAATATTTAATTATTTGCGACCCAGAATCACTGGGTTGATATGGACAGCTATAGAAAACAAACAAACAAATCCTCTCATTACAGAATAGAATACCAAATGACTGCAGATTTAATACATACTTGATATGATTACATAATGGCCCTATTTGCAAGGGCCAGTTGTAGACTTTAGGTGTCTCCTAGAAGGACTAGAAGATCTCCCCTAGAATCTGTGAGTAATACACGGTTGCAATTTCAGAGAACCATGGCAAGATTTAATGGCAAGATTAGGCAAGCACACCTTGATTTTACTGGGTTGTTTTGGGCATCACTCAAAGTAGATGGGGCTATGGCAGGAGTCATGATTGTGAGTGCAAAAGTTGTCATAGAACAGCCTCAGTCCTGAAGGCTAGTTTTGATAGCAATCTGGTTTTGGATGTATGAGCCTGGGTTGAGCACACTGGCTTGCAACAGAACTGTGTTTCTTCTCTGCCTGGCCAATTCATCAGCTGACTTCTCCAAACAAAAAAATATAAACAAGAAACACATCAAACAGGGGCTCAACCATCTATATCTTTAATGTTAATATATTCTAATCTTAAATAAAGTAGGTAGATGTTCCATAGGGCAGGAACCTTGGCAGAGAAAGCCCTTCTCCTGGACCCCACTGGCTAGAATTCCTTGTCTGAGTGGGCCTGCATGCCCAGCCTACCAGCACGGGTAGACGGTCCAATCCCAGTGAGGTTTCTCAAGTAGCTTGGACCCATGCCATGCAGGGCTTTAAAGGCAATAACCAACACCTTGAATTGCACTCAGAAGCAGAACAGCAGCCAGTGGTGCAGCTCGCAGAGCACGGGTGTCATCCTAGAGACCCCAAGAACTGCCTGCACTGCCACACTCTGCATTAGTTGAAACTTTTGAATGCTCTTCAAGGGGAGCTCCATAGGTCATTGCAGGTTATTGCAGTAGTCCAGATGTGAGTTGACTGTGGCCATGCAGTGGTTAGAATGCATTATTGCAGGGTAATTCTGCCCACAGCCTGGAGTTCGATCCTGATGAGGCTCAAGGTTGACTCAGCCTTCCATCCTTCCAAGGTCAGTAAAATGAGAACCCAGATTGTTGGGGGCAATAAACTGTCCAGAGCATGCTGTAAAGCACTACGGAGTGGTATATAAGTGCTATTGCTATTGAATGACTGAGTACAGGAACTCTTGATCCAGGAAAGGTCACACCTGGCATATCAATCAAAATTGTGCAAAGACTCTTTTAGTCACAACTGCCACCTGCTCTTTGAGTAGGAGTCATAAGTCCAGGAGACTCCCAACTTCAAACTGGGTCTGTCTGGGATAATACTACCCCATCTCAAACTAAGTTGGATAAAGTCCTGGATCTTGAAGCTCCATGCACCCAAAGCCATTCAGTCTTGTCAGGGTTTCACTGTAGCCTGTTGTCCCCATGCATACCCCACAGCCTCCAGGCACCACGGGAGGGTGGCAACAGCATCACTTGGTGTGTGTGTGTGTGTGTGTGTGTGTGTGTGTTTCTGTTATGTATTTCAGTTGCAATATATTTTGGAAATATTTCCCTGTGGGTAGCAAGATTGGAAGAGAAATGGCCAATTGAATGTGCTAATTTATGGAGGCTGGTGAGTATTTTATTATGATGAAACAAACTACACTGGAAATGTTCTCAGCATTTATATGGTTGATATAAATCTGCATATCTCGCAAAAGACTGTAAATTACAGATCCTTCTTCAACACTGTTGTTGACGGATTGAACAATGTTTTGCTTATTTTGAAATTTTTAGGATGCTGTTGTTACATAAAAGTTACATAGGAAGAGTTACATATAATTAAATATATACAAAATGCTTCTGAGACATGAACATTGTGATCTGAAACAGAATGAATTGAAAATAATTGTGTCCCTTATTTAATGATACATATTAATTTTTAATTACATGGAAGAATTAGTGAGGAGACTTTTGTTGCTACTGTGTCATCAATTGCTAAGAAGATATTTTCTTTTCAAATTTAACCATCTACTACTAAAATCCTATTGCATGAATTGTGGTAGTGATTGCTGTGGAAAATCTGCATTAGAATTAGAAAGCTATGTCACTCATTCTGGTAGGAAGATGCAGAAAAGTAAAAATTAAGTGACGCATTTGCAGAAACATTATCACTCTTTGAATGTTATTCACTAAATAATATTGACCTGATATTCAAAAGGTAGCAAGTGCTTCATTCTCATTGCTAAGATCAAAATTACAATAAAAAGTCTTTCCATATATATATATCAGAGAATTTAGAAAATCCTGAATTTAATAATTATTTTGAAGAATTGATACTGATAAGAATTCTTTGCAAATTATGAAGTAATTTGGTATGATTTATTTTTTTGTTTATTTGTTAGATTTATGTGCTGCTAGTCTCATTTAGAGGCCACTCTGGGTGGCTTACAAACATTAAAACTGGTAGACATTAAAATGATAAAACAATAAATAACAATAATAAATAAATACAGTTAAAAGAGGGGGAGAAGGGAAGCATGGAGTACATGGGGAAGGCTGGAGGGTTTTCTTAATCCAATAGCCACCTCCTCCTCCAGAATGATGCACCCCTGCTGGGGCTCTAGGTCCTTAGGCCCTTATAGAAGGTCAGCAAAATGGGCACAGATCTCATCTTGGGGAGAAAGGTGTTCCAAAGGGCAGGATCCCTGGCAGAAAAGACTCTTCTCCTGGACCTCCCTAGTCAAAATTCCTTGACCAATTCCTTGGCCATGCCCCTTTTGTAGCATGGATGAAGCAGGCCAATCCCAATCAGTTCTTCAGATAACCTAGGCCATGAAGGGCTTTAAGGGTGAAGACCAAAACCTTGAATTGCATCAGAAGCAAACCAGCAGCAAATATAGCTTGCGGAACAGCAATATAAGAAGGGCTACACTAGGGATCCCAAGGACTGCACAAGTTGCAGCTTCCAGATATTCTTCAAGTATAACCCGATGTGGAGCACAACATATAAGATGGACGTTTCTATTTGCCTTCTGGAAGGATCTAAAACCCTGGCTTTTCTTTGGGACACTAGATCAGGTAGTTTGTAAGCTTCTTTTAATTGCTCTGATTCTTTAAATTACTTGCAGTACAATATGATTTAGTATATTATATTTTAGAGGTGTTATTTGTTGCTTATCATAGTGTATGCTGTCCTTATCTGCATCTTGAATGGATGAATGGATGAGTTATTTATTTAAATTATAGCAATTATATTTCAATATTTATCATGTCATTTTGTAATATATGGTTAATTTACTTTAGCATACCCTGCTGGTTAGCATAACATTAAAAGTATGACTGCATAATTTTGGTCATTGATCACATTTGTATGACATGAAAACCATATTGTAATTTTATTTATTGTAATTTTGAACTTGAAGAAAATTCTGAATGAAAACTATTGGCTAGGGGAAATCCATTAACTACACCTGTAAACACACCTGTTCCTGGTTCAGTATCATCATGCATTGTTTAGTTTGATTTTTGATCCAGGATTGATCCTGATTTATTTATAAGAGGGGCTCTGACCTGGGTATAGGTCTTGATCTAGAGAAGCTTTGGTCAAGAGAAGGCTGTTATCTTCCAATTGTGTTTTATTCCTTATTTCCAAATGCCTTTATAAGTTGAACAGCAGATACAATACTTCTTGTGTATTTTGGAATGTTTTTAAACCATTCCAAAAACCACATTTTCTGAAAGACCAAGGTGCTCAGAGAAGAGCAGATGATCTAAGCTATAGGAGAGCCAGCATAAACTATAGCACTGCAGTGCCAGCTGTCAGTGCTTAGAAACACATAATAGATTTTGCTGCTTTTCAGACAGCGGATCTTACAGCCACATAAACCAGTCATTCTGTAAGACAGCAAGCAAGCAATCCTGACAGCTTAGAAGTATTGTTTGGTAACAGCATATCCAGAACAGTTGTAAATGTAGAGGCAGAGAGTGGTAGCTTTACAACACATTATTTCCTAGTCTGGTCTCAGTACAGAGGAAAAACATAGGGAGGTGGTTTTGTAAGAGTTGTGTATAGAACCCCTTAATCAAATGTTTCATAGCTTTCTTTAATGAATGGTGATTGGGTCTAGTTGAAAATACTAGATACTTATGCTGAAATCAGAATTTTGTTATAATTCTGTATTTAGTAGGATAAGAATATCCCAGAACGAGCACATTATGGTAATTTCATTGCTTTTGGTGAACCTTTTCTTTTGTAGTTCTGAATAATTAGGAATGATGAATAATAGTGAGTGGTGAGATCAAGCTACTGGAATTATGGATGATGTAATTAATGTAAGCAAAATTATTTACGTATTTACCGTATGTATGTTACTTTCTAATTTTCATTTTTAAAGTTTCTGTGTGATACTTCTCCATTGCCACAGACAGTTCTAGTTGTTCATTTGAAACAATTGTTTATCTGTGTTCCTATTAGGTCTGTGCAAAGCGGTGAGATCTGTCTCAGTCTTCTCCAGTGTACATGTATAACAACCACTAAAGGAATTGAATCAAAACATACAGTCTTCCAAAATGATTCCACAGGAATGCTTCAGACATCATGAAAGCAAATTTAATGAAAGAACTAATTTAAACTAATAATTAAATCAGTGCATCTTTAATGTGATTTTAAAAGCAGATCCATCTTTTTTTTCAGACTTACACATAGTTTGAAAAAAGACATGCATGCGTTAATAAATAGCAGAGAGGTGTTGTGCTCATGTTTGTTTCTGAAGCGCTTCCAAGTGTGTAATCCTGTGCTTGCAGACAGGAGCAGGAACAGATGCTGAAGTTCAGAGCCAGGGATGCTGGTGAGTGAGGAGTTCCCATTAATGGAAAAGCAGTCTGTATTGTGGCAAAGGAAAGGGCAGTTTTGCTCAATTTCAGATAATGTAGAACCAGAAAACAAACATTTTGATTTCAAATACAACCGTGTTCTAAGAATGCTGGCATCCAGAGCTACTTCTGAATCAATATAGAAAATGTGAGTGAAAGTCTTCACTATTACATTTGCCAGTTTAGCTTCCTAATGGTGAAAAAATTGATACATTCATATCTTATTCATCTGCATATCAGGTCCTTGAGAAAGTGAGAGAAACATAACTTATTTCTTATTGCCCTTTTGTATTAGAATCCTTTCTGTACTAAGGAACTCCTACTAAGAAGTGGCTTCAAAGTGTACCATTTAGCTCTTTGCATCCAGCTATAAAGGGAGAATTGGCTTCTTCTCCTTTTAAGCTATTTTTCTGTTTCGTACAGAGCTCCAGGGCTGAATTAATTCACATATTCATATTTTTCACTCAGGGACAAAAAGGAAACTTCAGGATAATAACTTTCCTATGTCAAGCAGTGATCAGATAAAGCACAACAGACAGATTCTATATTTTGACACATCATTGCAAACACACTATTTTTTAATTAAGCAAAAAATACTGTAGGAAGCATCCCAGGATATCTGGAGGGCAATGAGTTTTACAAGAAAGCTTAACGATTTTAAAAAATTGCATTGGCCTGGAGAGCAATGGATAGATCTTCTCACTGAGAGATACTCTCTTTAAAGAAAACAAAGCAAGAATTCCCTAAAGCTGCGGTCCCCAACCTTTGCGGCTTGGTGGTCTGGCTGGAGGGGGGAGATTGGAACCAGGTCGCAGTGGTGGGATGATGTGCACATTTGTGTGTGTACCTGTCAGCTTGCTACTCATGAAAGTTGAGCTGTGCACATACTCCAGCCAGCCATTTGCGCGGGCCAATTCCAAATAGGTCATAGCACAGTAATAGTAGTAATGCTTTTGTAATAGCACCATTAATAGCCTTAGATGTGGAACCTATGGCACTTAATAACTTCTCAACTAACACGCAAATATATATGTATTCAGAAATGTCTATATCATATTTTATAGTCCTTCCTATTTCCTCTACTGGCGGCATCTATTATCAAGAGAGCAATTAGATGTGTATCCTAACAGTCATGAGATACATGAAATAAGTAGAATATTGAACTTCAAAATAGTGCAAATGGCCATCAGCCCTCTTATTTCATGAAAATATGGGCAAGTTTATTTTTAAAAAATACAAAAACTGGAATTTATTTAAAAAGAAAAGAGGGGGGAAAAACAAAAGAACAATTTAGGTTAAGCTGTATCTTTAAACTACAGAAGCAGAATGGATAAAATTCAATTTCTAAGGAATGTTACAAATTGATGTTAGCATTTATTTGGATATAATATTTTTTCCTGATCCAGCCCTGCAGATACATTGTAGTCCCAGTGTCTGGAGTTCACTAGAAAAAGGATAATATAGTGTTTCATTGCCTTCAGGAGCTTTATAACAGGCAGAAAAACAGCAGAGGCAGGTTTCCCCAACACAAGAACATAGTGATGGAAAAACATTTATTCCCAGTCAGTATTAAAGACATAACACTTTTAGGAAAAGCTAACCAAACACAGTACACTTATGGTATTCAATATAAATATTTTGAAAAAATGTTTTACAATATTGATAGACAGCTCCATTCCTAACAACTCTGAACAAGGAATAACAAAGTAAAAAAGTATATAAAAAGTATTGTTAAGTGCTGTATAAAAAGTACAGTATGCAGGGACTATCCGGTACAACATGTTTGCTCAACAGCTTGCTGCATGCCTTGGCTGTTGGGCTGTTCCATGTTCTGACTCACCCCAGCCTCACCCCAGGACTTCTAACTTTAGAAGATTCAAACCTAAAGCAAGACAAGGCCTTCACTTGTCCCTTTCTTGAGTTATTCCACATTGAATTGTCCTGCGGTGAGTTGGCTGCATTGAGACTGCTATGGCAAGTTGGCTACGTCGAGTTGTCCTAAACCCTTGCTCTGAATGCTATATCTACATCTTTTAACTTTGTTGAGTCACCAAGACTATTCTGATGCAAGCCCTGAGAAGTAAAAAAAAACTTGGGTGGAGTACTTTCTTATTTATTTGGCATATGGCACGTGTTAGCCAGGGATCCCCGAGGGTGGAATATGATTAGACGCAACAGAGATAATTCTATTCTAGAAAAGCCTGATCCCTTTTTATATGTCGTTGCTTTACTAATGGTATCTCCAGAAAGCAGCAGCATAACATCCAAGGGAAAAAGAACACTCTAAGCTGCAACTATATTTCTCTATATTATATACATCATCAGTTTCTTCTTGCAACCACTGCCTTTTTCTTTCACGATTTCTTTCTTAAGAAATACTGTATGATAGAGATCGCTATGGCAGTGTATATTCCTCCAGCACTTAGATGTTCACAGGTGGAATCCTCTGAGCTTCGGAAATGATTCTTGGCCCCAGCAGGTGGAGTCTAGTCATAAAGTGATACAGAAGAACTTGGAGTGACTGATTCTGAGCCTGCATTTTTCTTAGAAATGCCATCTTTTGTTCCTATTAGCACTGCCAATGGATGCTGATTTTTCAGCATGTGGCTGGTAATTTAACCCAGCTCAAGGATCTCTGTTCCAGGGACAAAGGACAGGATGTATGATTCCAGAAGGAAAGAGAGTGCTTTGTGTGGGAAGCAGTGGGCTCATCTGCCAGTACCTGTTACACCAAGGACCTTGACATTTTCCAGATGTCCCTGCAGGAAAACAGCACCTGATTCCACTTAAAGCTTGCAGCATCTCTCCTTACTCCCACACCTCAACCCAGAAAATATAGAACTCTCTGAGAAAAATAATGTTTTTGGATTGGGAAAAATCTTCTTAGGATTTTCTATCAAAAGCTGGAGCTGGCTCTGTCTGTGCTAAAATGTGAGCATATGCAAACAGGAGGCCCCAAGAGGCTTACAAAAGTCAAGGTTTCCTCAGAAATTGCATGACCTAAACAGAATGGGGCTAATGTAACAAGGAGTGACTGAGACCTGAGAGACAACAGATTTCCCCCAGGGGAGAAGACCCAGTCTTTGGCCCCATAAAAAACAAACCACCAGCCGTCTGGGCCTATTTAGCATCCATGACCTTTCACTTTAGAGATCCACCCCCTCTACGACTGCCTGCTGTGTGCAAACTTGCTTTTCAGCACAGAAAGACTGCTTCTGATATCAGTTTAGCTCCATCAATATCTACAAATTCATCAAAGAATGACTATATGGACATGTTTCTCTCTGCAGGAATTATTTGGGAGGCCGGGAATGGGACGAGGATTTCTGAGACACATTGTAGTACATTGTCTTCAGTATTTACTAAGTAATCAATAAATTTTACTTACCACTACTTTAAAAAAAAAAGTCCCACAATATTCACTGGTTAGATCTAAATTCTGTTTAGGTGTTTTGTTTTATTTTCTTGGTTTAATCAACACAGTAGGTGAAGCAGCATACCAGTTCTACGGCAATCATAATCTTGAAACTGGAATAATAACTTCTAAAGCAAATAATTATTTCTGCAATTAATTCTTAAACTGCAAGTTTAAGGTTCTTAAGGTTCTTAGAGAAGATTTCTTCTTGCTTTGCACCTCCAACTGAGCAATACTAATAGAATAGAATTCTTTATTGGCCAAGCGTGATTGGACACACAAGGAATAATGGTGAGTGATACAGATGATTGTGCTCATCCTTACTTTCATGATTTTTCATAGATTGAGTAAATAGAAAAAGTAGAAAGTTTGCAAGGCAAGAAGTATTGTCATTTTCCTATAATGTTTTAGCCTCAGGTCTTCATCTACAACATAGAATAGTGACTTATCCATATATTTATGGGTAAGTCACTATTTAAAAACAAGAGAAAAATTGTAATACACTTTGCAAATAAAATTACAGTGTTAGTCTGTAAGACAGAATGACATTGATTTACTTCCTATAAGTTGAAGTCACTTTTACAAGAGTTACAGAACAAACACACTGGTTCCAAGATTTTTCCTATTGTTTTTAGTTTAATAACAGTTGAAAAAATAAATTATTCAATTAAGAGCTGTTGAAAAAATAATTTGCAATCTTTAACATTTGTTTTTGAAAAAGGAAAACCTATTTCCTCAAGCACCTCTGGGGTCACAATGACATATACACTTGGTAATTTGAATCCTTGATGTTGTCTGAGTTTGGTTGCTTACAGATGATTATCTGATTGGTAACATCATCAGTGCATCTACAGTTCAATCCTGAGCTGTGCATATACTCTTCTATTGGTATTTGGTACTTTGGATCAGAGCCTACAAGGAAAGAAAATTCTACTGAAAAGAAATAAGACTATGTCATTATGTAATTCAGTGTCATAGCTTTCTTTAGGTAGCACTCAACTATGAAAGCCATTTACATACGTTTAGGTCTCTCACATTTTATAATAGCGTAAATACCCAATCTAACATCAGAAGCATAATAAATAGGATACATTTACAGGAAGGGATATCCTTACTGCTATTTAATTTAAAATATATATCTTTGCAGGTAGATATTTTCCAATATGGTTTTATGCCAAGCAAATTAATAACAACATTATTTAATTGTAATAAAAACAATAAAGCTTTTAAAAAGTGAGGAGGAGGGCATATTCAAAGTATGATAAAGAGGCTTTCACAGAAAAATTTTCTCTGTGTACAAATGGGATCTGAACAGAGTATGGAAGCTCTCATAATAAAACATGTATGTTTGGCACAAAATGTGCCAATCAGCATGAGAGAATTCACAACCACTAACTAATAAATAATCATGAATCTTACTTCATTGTCACTTCCAATTGTTTACAATCCAGTGGACATAATTTTGCCAGGATCACTTGTCAATAGAGTTGTTTCTTTGACATCTTATTTTATGCATGTAGCATAAGCTTGTGTTACACTGATAGTATCCAGCCACCCCACTGTTGGCCTCTGGTTTGATTGCTTACTCTTTGTCCAGGCATCAGGGTCTTTTGCCTTCATGTTACATGTTCCTGCCAATCATATTATTTCTGGCTGCATACTGTATGTCTAAAATCACTAAGCTTTAGCTTCATCATTTGAGCTTCTGTGGTTTTATTTCATCTAGTATTGAATTTTATGTTATTGCAATCCAAAATATTTTCAATCACTTTTGTCAGCACCATAAATCAAAGGCGTCAATGTTACTGATAATTCAGATTTCACAATCATGTGTTACAGTTCAGGACAACAAAGAGTGATGTCTCTGCACTAAAATTAGATTTTTTCATAGCTTCTGCTCATAGTTACTGTTCTGTGAATTTTGGGGGCTTGGGGAAATAGTCTGTCACTACTTAAAAATCTTGATAATAATAGAAAGCAAAGGTAGTGCCAATAATTATAAGCTCCTCAAGTGCAATCTCAGAACTGGAGTATCCCTTGAACACCATCAGCACTGACAAAATCACCATCTCTCTATTGCAAAAGGCAGCTTTACTTGAAACAGCTTACATCCTGCAATAATACTTTTAACACCATGAAACATCAATGTTTGTGAACAACAACACTGATGAGAAAACAATTATGGCCTGTGACAGGTGTTATTATTAAACAACATCTCCCTATCCCACATCCTTAGGAAGAGCTCAATAAGTTGATAAAAATGCCAAATCCAGTCTAAACATCTGGCAGACTATGCAACCAATCAAAGTAATAATAATAAAATATAAAGACCTGCATATAGAAGTAGAATGACTGTGGCAAAAAAAGCAAAGATAGTACCAAAAGTAATAGGCATCTTGGGTGTAATTCCAAAACATGTGGAACTTGAATTCCACTGGCATTGGCAAAATTACCACCAGTCAATTGCAAAAGATAACTTTATTTGAAATATATTCTGCAATGCCGTTAATATTATCAAACAACATCTGCTTATTCCAGGTCCTTGGAAGGATTTGATAAGTAGATAAACATGCCAAATCTAGCCTAAACACCTGGCTATTCAACCAACCATCATAATATTAGCGTTTACTGGTCTTTTTTCAACAAGTTTATCTCCCCTCTAAAATTGTACCATTATTATGAAGGCTCTCCACTTCTAGTAGCTAATCACAACTCCTTGGCAAACTGAAGGTGAGTGTTATGGCACTAGAAAAGCAGAGATGCAGGGAGGGTTTAGAATAGTAAGGTAGACTCTATGTATCCATGTGTTTCTCCCCCACTCCCAACTGCTATAATGAAACAATCATTAGGTGAGTTCCTGAGTATGTCCTTTTATAACAATTCATATCATTGTATTGAAGGGTTGGGTAGTAATGAAACTCTAGAACAACTAGATTTTGAAAAATATGAAGGCTGTATTTTGATATAGTCCTACCCCAGGGCATCTTCCAATGTAGCCAAGAGGGTTCCTCTTTGCATTTGAGTTTCAGGTTGGATTTGTTTTTTTCCCAGCCAGGTCTCTAGACAAACTTTATAATTTTGCTGACTGCTCTGGCCTGCATCTCATCTTTGCATTAAATGCTTTGCGCCGGAATCCCAACAATTCCTGGAACAGCTCCAATGCCCTCAGCCTGCTCAAGTACAGTGCCAGCAAGAAGTACAATATCTCCTGGGAACTGGGCAATGGTAAGTGAACTTTAAGGATGGGGATTTGGAGAAGGGAAGGGAATGGGAGGACCAAAGAAGCACTACATTTGGAACTTTTCTCAATGAAGCATGTTGTATGGAATGTTAGTGCAACTCATCCCTACAGGGATCCAAATAGAACAAATGAGTTGAATTAATATATTAGTGCAATAAATGTGAGACCAAGTATATATATGTGAGAAAGTTTACAAGTACCTAGAGATAAATATATTTACAGTGCAATCTTACATCACTATATCCAAAATTGAGTCAATTAGATTCATTCCAAGGCTGTTGTAACTTCAAACTAATGTTAAATGAAGTACATGTAATGCTTCCAGATTGATGAAGGTTTATCAGGTGAATTGTCAGGATATTGTCAAGGTTGGTTAATTTTTTTTTTTCTGTTTTCTTACAGAACCAAATAATTACCGAACCCTCACAGGACGAGCAGTGAATGGCACTCAATTGGGCAAGGACTATATGCAGCTGAAGAGACTGCTACAGTTAATCCGCACCTACTCCCGAGCCAATCTGTATGGGCCCAATATTGGGAGACCTAGAAAAAATGTTGTCACCCTCTTGGATGGGTAAGTGATCATGGCAAATAATGTAGAAAGCTAGAAAATTAAATATTAACTTCAGCTTATTATTATTATCTTTGTATTGTGAGATATAATTTGCACTGGTTCCATTCAGCCTGGGAATCCATACCTATCTTCAGAATTACTATATAATCCTTTATTTCTTATAATAGGGAAGCCTTGCATTTCTCATTGTAAGCTAAGAAAATAATGCACAGCCTAGTAAAGAGCTCCATCACCATCAGATATAAGAGATCAGAACCATTCCAAGATGTTTTATGGCCAAATGTGAGGGGACTAGCAACTGGTCATGCTTTTCCCCTTTGGCCATTTCCCACCCGTCCTGAAACAGGAAACTACATTGACATAACATTTGATAACTTTATTGCTAATTCTTACCCTGCATCATTACTTCTGTTAAAGCTTTCTCGTGCTGGGATGTGTTAGGCATAGTGATTGCTTAATCTTTCTCGCTTGGATGCCCTGTGTCTTTCTGAATATTACAAGTGGCAGGAAATAATTCACCAATCAAAACACTGTGTAATTTTGGGCAAGGATGGGAAAATTCTGAATTTTAACAAGTGACTGACTAGCCTCTTCTTTGCTACTGTATGGTGAAGCAGGACAAAGCAGGTCTCACAAAGTGTTACATCATGCTAATTTCAACTATCACAGACAATGCCCCACTGGTCTATTCCCTCCAGGGGACTCTAGACAATGCCATGTTCAAAGGTACTACTTTTAAGAAGGTCCTACGGAACCAAAAGGGATTGCACTCCTACATCGACTTCTGTGGAGACCAATTTCAATACCAATTTGAGAGTTGAAATAAGTTCAGTAATCATTCCATAAGAAACTCGGGGAGCTGTGATGCCATTGTATGATCTTGCCCCCCAAAGAGCCTGCCGAATCTAAAGTAGTCTTTTAGTACTACCCTTTTAGCATTCGATATTTTAAATTGATATTATCTGATCCCCTGGGCATTGCTGTATTTGCCATATCTGCTTACAAATCATATTAAGATGACAGCAAGCGCCTGAACTACTCAGGGTTTCTTAATAATATCTAAATAGAAATATGATATCTTTTCTTGTAATAGAAGTAAAATAATCATGTCCCTTCTAGTTTTGTGACATATGTTTTAGCAACTAAATCTAAAAGAAAGGAGAACTGCTAGTTTCTGAGTCAAAGCTGATCCTGTGCAACATTTCTCAGAGCTGAAGGAAGGACTTATGGGATGACTGAGCATTCCTCCTCTCACTTTCTGATTGATTTGGCATAGGTGTAAGATGTTTCAGTCCCTGTAAACCATTTCCTTAATAGTTAAAAAGTTTGTGTGCGTGTGTGTGTGTGTGTGTATGAGAGAGTGTGTGTACACTGTATACACCAGGGGTCCCCAACCACCGGTCCGCGGACCGGTACCGGTCCGTGGAACAAGTCCTACCAGGCCACTGGTTTGCTGGGCGCCGCCATCTTTTTTTGATGAAAAAGTGCTTCTGGTGAGCTTTTCCGGGTAGAAAGCTCACCGGAAGCACTTTTTCATCAAAAAGATGCGCCTGCTTTCGGTGAGCTTTTCCGGGTAGAAAGCCATTTCTGCCCAGAAAAGCTCACCGAGCGCTACGCCGCCATCTTTTTGATGAAAAGTGCTTCTGGTGAGGTCACCGGAAGCACTTTTTCATCAAAAAAAGATGGCGGCGCCCAGCTAATGCCGGTACCGGGCCGTGCCATAAAAAGGTTTGGGATACCGGGCCGCGGCATAAGAAAGGTTGGGGATCACTGGTATACACATATACACACACAAATACACACATACACATATGTGTGTGTATGTATCTGTGTGTATACACACATATGCAAGCAGTATATACAGTGCATACATATATATGTGTGCTCATATATAATGAGAAAGGCTCTTCAGTTAACTTTTTGTAAAATATGTAACATAATAAAGCAAAGTATTCAGCTTGCTGTCACACTGTCTACCCACTTCCTAACTTACGTGTCTGACCTTATAACCAAAAATTCCTTTGAAGTATCTGCATCAAACAGTGGGCTTTCCTACCAACGGAAGTAAAAGTAATAAAAAAAATCTTTAGAAGTGTGAAAACAGGGTGAACTTTCTTGTGTTATTGATGTTTGACCATATAATAAAGATGAACAAATACAAAAGAATGGATTTCGTATGAGAGAAAACATTATGCATCCCTGAAATAAGTATATCAACTTTATAGTTTGTGCTGTCAGATAGGTATGCAAACTACCTTGACAGTTTATTTGATTTAAGTCGCCTCCTTTGAAGGGAATGTTCAGCCTTACATGTTTATGATCTTTTTTTGCATGCTTTAAAACTGTGGTCCCAACCTCTGTTAAGCTGTAGCTGTTATCTTACTGACTGGATATCTTACAGTTGAGTTCCTCTAAAAGTCACCATATTTAGTTTAATAGATTCCTTATAATTCAGTTGTACAAGTGTGCATTTCTGTGGTACCTTGCCATTTTTAATATTTATGAAATAATTCATATTATATCATATATTGTCATAAATGTATCTGCATTAATACATATATCTATTTTCCCGGCCTTGTGTCCTCCAGATGAATATTTACAGAATTCTCAAGCAATATTCTGTAGTAGTCCCATACTGTAATTTGATGGAGAATTTGGGGAAGACTGCTTTATGGGAAAGTTATTTTTTCTTCTCCAACCAAATGTGGATTTTGAGAAGAAAATAATGCAGAAAATTAGGGCACAGACAGATTGCTGCATCAAAGTGCTGTATTTCAGTCTAGAAAAAGTGTGATAGCATACTTTTTACTATCTGCATTATAGACTTCCATTGTGCATTCAGGCTGATGTCAGCACTCAGAGCCATAGAGTAGCAAAAATGAACCCCATCTAAAATATTAAAAACACTCCAAAAATGGCCACATGAAACCCCATGTTGGTAGAAGCATATGAAAACCTGCAGTGCACACATTAGTGACAAAACAAGCAACACACAATGGTAAAATATGGTTCTCGTTCTTGGATTAATTCAACTGTCTCTGCAACACAGGACTTTCAAAAGTTTTAAAAACTTACATATTTTAAAAACTTACATAAGGAGCTAGAATAATAGACAAGCATTTCTACAGAAGACAAGAATTCAGTCTCCTCTGTAATTCAAACTAAAATAGCAGCATCTAGCAATTGAGGGATAGGGTCATGCTTCTGCTTGAGTCATCAACTACATCATTGATAAAGTGTGCTAAATCATTTAAATGTAAAAATTGAATTGGAAGAAGAGTAAAAATATTATCTTAAATTTGGAACAGCCGTAGTTGACTTTAAGTTATGATTTTAAGTCTCTCTGGGATAACTGGTTTTGGCAGGACTCTCCCCTAAAAACCCACAACATCAACAACAACAATAAAAGCATTATGCATGTTCTTGGAGATTCAATGCTCATTCATATATATACACACCCTTTGAAAATCTGCAGAAGAAACCATTTGCCCCTTGCCCCATAAACACAGGAAATAATTATAAGTCATAAAGCTTATTTTTAAGTCCCATTCCCCCTTAATCTTCATTGGGTATTGTCAGATGGAAGATTAGTAATATTACCAACTAAAAGATAAAGTGCAACTACTTCATCTTTTAAGAAAAAAATATGGAGGAAGCAATTGGAATCATAAGAGGTTGCAAATAAAAATAATGTCATATGAACCCCCTATAAAATTCCATTAACACAATAGGGGAGTTGCAGAATAACTAGAAGCACCTATAGTGAAAGAGAAATTAATTTCAGATACAGACCATTTTATAGCCCACACTTTTCCTTCTGTCACACACAAATAATCCTGTGGCAGTCTACTAGAGATTTCTGTTTTATTAATTGCTGGTTGTTTTACCAGATATAGAAAATACCTCATTTAACCTGTATTATGGCTTAGTACCAAATTATTTGCAGAACTGCATCTCTCCACCGGCAGCCTGACCACTTTGGTTGAGCAAGCGGAAGCAGCTGGTTGTCCCCAGTTTTGAGAGGTTTGAGAGGCTGAAGCCTGGAAATATTTTAATGTGATGGGCCTGGCTCATCTGGAATGGCTTCCCATCTGCCTTTTGGAAAAAGTTGAAAACAGAACTATCCCAGAGGGTCTGAAGCCAGGAATTGCTTTGCTTTATTTTATTGTACTTATAATGTGTATTTTTGAATATTATTATATTTTGTGTGTTATTGTGGGCCACCAAAAGAGCAGCACGATATAAATCAGATAGAGAGATAGAGATTAAAATGTGCTACTTTTGAACTTGCCTAAAATACACGCTCTAAAGCTATGGAGTATTTTCTCTAGGAAAGTCCTTTTCACGAACAGTTAAATTTAATAGAAAACAGTAGATGAATGCTGTCATCTGTGCATGTTTATTATTCCTATAGCATAAGGTGTGAGATTCACTCTTTTTTCTTCTTGTTACATAAAATTGGCTCTACCTGTTGTTCATTTGAACAAACATTATACTATGTAAGCATTGCTGGAAGTTTTTTTTTACATATTGCAAGAATTATCATTGATATTAGAGGTTGCCATTAATTTATTTCCCAAGATCTGACTGACACCGCAGACATTCATATATGTTCTGAGACAGTTCTCTGACCATTCACTAAATCAGAACCCATTTTTACATGCTGTATGCTGCAGAATGTTGATATATGACAAACATGGAATGAAAACAGATGTGGATCAGGAAAGAAAAGCACACATCAAAGAATAACTATCAAATTCTGGAGAAATATCTTGGAGCCCAAGCAATTACTTCTGTTCTTGCAGAAGAAGAAAAAACTCAAAAGACTGGAGAAGGACAAATATGTGATGTCTACATTTAAGAAGGAGAAATTAAGGAGTTATAGACTGGTTAGTTTGACTTTTATACCCTGGAAGTTATTAGAATGAGCAATAAATCAATCTTTTTAAGCACCTGTGGAAAACAGGGTAATTGCTAGTAGCTGGCATAGATTTATGAAAATGACAACAGATATAACCAATCTAGCAGAATTTTGGCAGGGAATTCTTCAAGTATATCTGGCCAATATAGATATCATACACCTTCACCGAAATCATTTTACACGTGGATCATGGAAAAGCCAAGTAGAAAAAAAAGGGAAGAATTTTATTTATTTTTTGTTTGTTTGTCTAAATGAGCCACTGATCTCATAAAGCAAGTGACTCTATGCAGCATACAAGACTAAAACAATAAACGTATAAAACAATTATTATTAACAATTATTTTTTAAAAGTTAGACATTTTTTTGATCACATGACTTCAGGAACACTACATTGGCTGTAACTTCAAGAAGTAGCCATAAGTTCCTTAGTTTCGCACCACCTTAACTTCCAACAGTCTCTGAACAAATAGTTGTAAGTCAAGAGCTAACTATATCTCATCGGGGAGGATTTCAAGTGGGTGTGGCTTATAGGTTATTTCAATTTTATAGATTGGTTGGAAAATACCACTATTTCTATATGTTTACCAGAATATAAATGATATAAAATATGCAAGGTAGATTGTGTTCTTTTTTGGACTGGTGTTCCCTGTTTTTCTTATAAACTTGCATTACCAAGACTCAGATGAATGAATCACCTAATTCAGTGTTGGTACAGTTAGTTCAAGTTGAATATTTGATATGGCTTCCCACTTCCAAATGCTGATTTTATTATTTTTTTAAAGAGTCTTCTGAATTTTATAAATGGATTATTACTAGGGAACTTTCCAAACAGTAAAACATCACTTTTTGGAAAGTGGTGCTATGTACAACATGATCCAATGATAATAATATGGTCTAATAAGTTCCAATGAGCACAGGAAAATGTGTAGAAACTCCTGGAACTCTAACTAGATATTGGAAAAAAGCAAAGAAGGGAGAGATCTTCTATAGCTCAACTACGACGGACATGCTGCAAAACAGCTGAGTGATGGCTCTTGCTAACAGCTGAATGGGAATTCCAATTCTACCGCTGCTTTGTGTCTACCTCCACCTTCTGTTACCTCTTTTTGTTGATCCAACTACCACTCCAATGTTCAACACCAGAACCAAGATAATTCCAGCCATTCTACTCTTCAAGATGTTTGGAGAAAACTCTTATCATCCAACCACTCACTCAGATACTTAAAAAATAAGACGAACAGAAACTGTGTTGGTCTATTGAAGATTGGGAAACCCCTTCTTTTTTATCCCAAGACTTGAAACTCCCATACTTTCCAATTCATTGCAATCTCCACACTCCACCTTTCACAAATCTCCTTCTAGATCCATTACTATGATAAAAAAGAAAAATGAAATTTCTCTTAATATTCTGCCTGAATAGCTTCATTTTGGGTATGGTTCCAGTCAATGTTGATGGGGGAGGGGAGATAGGAAATCTTCTCCCCCTGCTGTACAGGGATTAGTACTCTACCTATTCTTGTTTAAAATCTGCATGAAACTGTGGGAAGACATCCATTGATGGCACACAGCACAGTATCATCAGTATGAATTAGAATTTAATAGTGATAGGTTGGTTGAATGACTAGCAGCCCACAAAAGTAAATTATCTACTATCTAAATTATCTATTAGCAAAGCTGAAACTATAAATAAGGCAGGATTAGTACTCTTTAATATTTTTGTGCTGAATAAATTTATCAATATGATGCTATTTCCGATTCATTCACATTTGGAATGAATAAATGTGTGTGTGGGGTCATGTTCAAATCACCATTAGACCTGGAACATTGTGACTCACAGTATGAGTGCAACTCACAATGGCATGTTTCTTACGTTGTCACTCTCAGGATTCACAGTTACTGAGATTGTATTACATGACTAAACTAATTGAAATAATTCTCCATGATTAGCTGTGCTTCCAGACTTATTTGTAATTCTATCCATCAGTGCATGTTATGCAATTGCTCCATCTTTTCTTTCTTAAGGGATTCTTTGTAGAGAAAAAACACTGGTGGATTATAAACAGAAAACAATAACATCTGGATCTTGCTATAAAATCCCATGAACTACATGTTACGATTGCGTAATAAATGGCTTGTCTGGAATCTGCAGATTTCCCAACAATTTTTAAATGAAACACAATTGGGAGGGTCTGCCAGTTTAATCCACGCAGCAGCATTGGAGAAAGAATTGGAAATCTTTTCCTCTGAAACTGTATCTTTTCCCTTCCAAAATTAGATGTAGTTTTGTGATCAGCAAGAGAAAATGCTAGGCCACTTTCAGTTCTAGCTGTGAAATCAGATCATTCCATATATTTTAGATAGTCATGGCATCACACACTTGTGTACACTTAAGTATTACACATATTGCTTTTGCCCACTTCATAATCTGATACACATTTCCCAGCTAACTGCTAGAATTCTGTGTCTCTTGCCTTTCTCTAAAAATAGTGCCTGTTTTAAACTATATTTGTTGGAAATTTGAAGAGTTGCAATTCCAAAATATTCAAAAGAAGCCATGTTCAGAAAACTGTTTTAAGAGGTTCAGATCTTTAAATATTATAGCACTAATTGAGTCAGAATTACTGGCTTAAAGTTATTTAGATTAGATTTTTCTTTCAACAAAAAAGTGCATGCAGAACTGAAGTAAGCATGAATATTTATTTCATACTGCATTTGGCTCATTTACTTTGAAGCATGGCTCTCACAAAAGTACTCATTTTGTGTATTTGACAGAATACTTGGATTTGTTCAAAGATAGAGGGACAGGTGTGTATGTAGGATGTGTGTGTACATGCATGTGCACATGTACACATGTATGCCTTTCTCTTATGCCCATAAATTTACCCACTTTCTGTATTTCACAGGTTCATGAAGGTGGCAGGGAACATAGTGGATGCAGTTACCTGGCAACAGTAGGTATTTTTTCTTCTCTTTTTCCTCTTTCAATGTTTATAAAAGGATGATGATAATAACAAGGTTGGATGCAGTACAAAAGGGAACCTAACACTGACAGAGTCTTCAGACAAGAGAGAACTCAAAAATTTACCCTCATTCTGCTCTTCAGTCTTTTGCATGAAAAAAGGAAGAGGTACTCTTCTAATTATGTAAAGCCAAAGAAATTCAGCAGGTGACCACAGATTACATACTCCTGTAGTTTAGCAGAACCTAAACCACAGGTGTAAATCAACCTTGGCATCTTTAAGACATATGGACCAATTCCCAGAAATTCTGGGAGTTGAAGTCTACATGTCTTAAAGTTGCCGAAACTGAAAAACACTGGTGTAGATCAATGTTTGCCAACCAGTGGGCCAGGGACCACTGGTGATCCGTGAGAAAATTTTGGTGGTCTGCAGAGAAATGTCACCCCCAAAGCAATTAATCCAGGCTGCAGGGGAACACAAGGCTTCCCCGCCCACATGGCCTGCGGGAACACAAGACTTGCGTCACTTGCATTGCGAACAACATGAGGTAGTGAGGGGAGGGGGGAAAGGGCAGAGTGGGGGAACTTGCCCCATATGCCTCGCCTGGCCACTGGACTGCTGCTTTCTGCTTCTTTCTTCTGCTTTTGGCTGCATGCAAAGAAAGCAGCAAAAGTCTTTCTTTATCTCCTCCAAATGAAATGAGTCTTTGGGACCCTGCAAGGCTTCCTGTTCCAAGAAAGCTGCGCCGGCACAACAAGTCTCACAAAGACTCATTTCTGGCAGAATTTGGGGGAGAGAAAGAAAGACTTCTGCTGCTTCTGCTGCTTTCTTTGCATGAAGTCAAAAGTCTCTTTGTCTCTCTCTCCCCCTGAGAATGAATCTAGAGATGGTATCCTGCGATCTCAAATAAAGAACGATCTATTGGTAGGAAAACAGGGTGGGGAATTTTCCTGCAGACTTTTTTTGTGGATTTTTCCAGGGAAAACGTCAGCAAGCCACCGTCAGTCAAAATTCATACTAGTGGTCCGCGGGATTTAAAATAATGAGTTTGGTGGTCCCTGAGGTGCAAAAGGTTGGCAACCCCTGGTGTAGATAATTGGCAATCATTAAGCTGAATAATAATTTTCAGCATCCTTCTTCTTTAGTATTGCTAGGTGAGACTGCTGAGTATTGGAATTCAGCTACCACCTCTCTTATAGTGTTTATTCTAACTATAGAGCAACGAGACTTCACATGAAGTTTAAAACAGGATATTGTAACAAAGCCCTAGCAAGCCCTTGGAGTACTTCATATTCAGGTAGGATGCTATTCTGAAGAAAATTCACATTGGAAGTCAACTTGGCTACCTGAATAATTAATGGTTTATAGCAGGGGTTCCCAATCCCTGATCTGTGGACAGACACTGGTCTGTGGCATGCCAGCAACTGGCAGAAACAAGCAAAGCCCCATCCATGGGATGCAGGCAGCATGAAAAGCCATGCCCCTCCTGTCCGTGGAAGAACCTTTCTCTTCGGAACCAGTACATGGTGCCCAAAAGGTTGGGGGGCACCACTTTATAGGCCAGCAAGTGTATCACATTTACCTGCTGTTGTAAGGAACAGCTTGTAGGGAACTGACTGAATGTAGAATCAGTGCTGCTGAGCCAGTGGGCTTCAGAAAAAGGCTGGGGGAAAGAAGCAATTTATGTTCTTTGTATTGTTTATACTGAGCAATCAAGTTTCACTACCCAGTGATAATACATGATATTTTTGGAAACTCTCATGTTCAGCATTTACTAAGACTGAACGGATTATTGTTAATGAAGAAATCCTGGCTATAGGAATTTTGCTATAGCAGTCCTATTAGTTGGGGTAGCTCCCTTGAAAAATAGTTGAGATTAATGTTTGGTGTTTCTTCTGCATATCAAAATGGCTTTAGTGCCAGTTATGAATTAATACTGAAAACTACAATGGTAATTTATTCTAGGGATTTGGCTGTTAGCATTATTGATATTTTCAGAATGATGAGCACTAAAAAGGTGTTGCCTTGCACATTTTTAATGAATCATGTCCTTCAAGGATTCCATGTATGTTTCCTGATGATAGTGAAAACATCTCCCCTAAATCATAAATTAACTGGATGCCCAGGAGTCATCAACAGGTCTTATACAAAGAAGACAAATCCTTTGATGAAAGCAATGTAACTTTGCTTGCATTAAGTCTTGATGATTTTCTTTTGGCTGACAAAAAATAGAACATAGTAAAATTAGGTAGATGGAAGATATTCTCAAATTTCATTTAAACCAGGGGTCACCAACCTTTTAGACCTCAGGGACCACCAAACTCGTTATTTTAAATCCCGCGGTATGAATTTAAATCACTAGTATGAATTTTGACTGACGGTGGCTTGCTGACGTTTTCCCTGGGAAAATCCACAAAAAAGTCTGCAGGAAAATTCCCCACCCTGTTTTCCTACCAATAGATCATTCTTTGAGATCGCAGGATACCATCTCCAGATTCATTCTCAGGGGGAGAGAGAGACAGAGAGACTTTTGACTTCATGCAAGGAAAGCAGCAGAAGCAGCAGAAGTCTTTCTTTCTCTCCCCCAAATTCCGCCAGAAATGAGTCTTTGTGAGACTTGTGCTGGCGCAGCTTTCTTGGAACAG
The DNA here is from genome assembly GCF_049901735.1 of Notechis scutatus. Lineage (NCBI taxonomy): Eukaryota > Metazoa > Chordata > Lepidosauria > Squamata > Elapidae > Notechis > Notechis scutatus. Next base: position 124,330,288 of record NC_142012.1, on the reverse strand, counting down.
GATGACTTGCAGGGTCCCAAAGACTCATTTCATTTGGGGGAGAGAAAGAAAGACTTTTGCTGCTTTCTTTGCATGCAGCCAAAAGCAGAAGAAAGAAGCAGAAAGAAGCAGTCCAGTGGCCAGGTGAGGCACATGGGGCAAGTTCCCCCCTCTGCCCTTTCCCCCCTCCCCTCACTACCTCATGTTGTTCGCAATGCAAGTGACGCAAGTCTTGTGTTCCCGCGGGCCATGTGGGCGGGGAAGCCTTGTGTTCCCATGCAGCCTGGATTAATTGCTTTAGGGGTGACATTTCTCTGCGGAACACCAAAATTTTCTCACGGATCACCAGTGGTCCCTGGCCCACTGGTTGGCAACCACTGATTTAAACTATCACTAGCACATATGCAAGAATGCTGTTGCATATTTTTGAATGCCTTAGACTCTATGCAAGGTTATCGCCCTCTGAAGGGAGCATTTTCCAAATAATATCATAGTTATATTCATAACAAACTATGGTAACTTAGGATATAAGTTCATTGTTCACAGTATCATATAGCAGACTCTTATAGGCACTATGAAACTCTTTTCATTATGCTGCTTTTCTTCCTAATTTTCAGAAATATGGGAATTCAGATTACTTTCCCAGAAACAGACACACTATCTATAAAAAGAGAATAAGTCTGGCTATAATGAAAATGGCACTGTTGGCCACAGGTTGATTTGTTACTTATTAGTACTATCACATGTTTTTATGGTTTTAGGGTGACTGGCAGTACTTTTGTGAGATATTTGCTCATGAAATATATATCATGAATTTTGTAGGTGTTACATTGTCTGAATGGAATAAAAGAATATTTGAACATCTAGTATGGAAAAATTATTTGAAAGAATCCTTGCGGTGGACTGAAATAAAGAAAAAGCAAAATGTGTAATATATCATATAATGAATATGTATATCAAGGTGGTTTGCAGCCATGACCCAATCACTGAGATAAAAATAATCTAGATGTTACAGTCAGTATTTTTTCTCAGGAGCCCAAGTTGGACTAAGGCAGTGGATGCTTCTAGATTAAGTATAAACATGAACTTATTTGCTACAATTTTCTACACATGGTAATCTTAATTAAATCCTATGATATTTATATGTAGATTTAGAAAGAAATTCAGTTCAGGGGTGGGGCAGAGCATCTACTTTCTAGAAATTAATATTCCTGTCATTGCTGGAAAACAATCTTCCCATCCATATCCTATCAGAACTTATGTTGCCATGGTTTTTGGTGTTGCTGTGTGGTGAAGGCTTTTATTTGAAAATTGTGTATGCATGTACACATGCAGCACATGTTTTCATAATAAATTATTAAGAAAAACAGAAGTCAGAAACTGAAACTGAGCAGTTGGAGCTGGTGGATACATAGCATGTCAGTAATGGTTAATTGTAGTACAATAAAGGCAGGAGAATATCTCAGATAATGCAGAAGACTGCTGTTTGATGCAATTATTTTACAGATCAGCCTTTTTGATGGTGCAAATTCCTATCAGCTCACATGCTAGCCTTCTCTTTCTTCTCTGCCTGGACAGCCAAAATGTTACCTTGATGAAGCAAAGTGGAAAATACTAGGTTTAGCTTAGGTCTAATATGTCTGAGAATTTAGCAACTGGTTCACACAAACAACTGAAGTACCTAATTGTGTATAAACATCCCATAAATTAGATCCAGTATCTATATTAAGAAAGGGACAGTGGACCAAAGAAACAAAAACACAAGTCCCAGGCTCGGGGTGAGCTGGAATGGAGAAAGAAAAGGTGGTACAGATCTAATTTCAAGCAGACCTCCCTAAAAATTCCTGAGTGTTGGGAAGTGGCCTTAATGCCATTAACTGAAGTAAAAGTTAGGGTCAGATAATGGAGCAAAGTTTCCTCTGCAATAAATTGAAGTAAAATAAAAACAGCTGTGCTGAAGCCATCCAACTTTGTTCATTATATCCTGTCTGAGACTAATGGGTCTGAGCAACTGATTTTGTATATTGCTGGAAAAATGTATTGAAGATGTAATAGTTCTGTTTAGTGAAGGAAATGGCTAGTATACAAATCCGCAGAAGAGCCTTCAGTTTGCTTATGTGATAATCTAAACTTGGTTATTGTGCATGCATTTAGGCAATAAGCACTGTATGGACAGGTATATGAGCCAGCTGGGTAACCTTGGGCGAGTCACTCTTTCAGCCCAACTCACCTCAAAGAGTTATTGTAAGGAAAATAGAAGGAAGTAGGAGTATTAGGTATATTTGCCAGCCTAAGTTGTTTATAAAAATAATAAAGGTGGGGTGTAAACAAATGAACAAATAAAAAAATAAAACGATACTGTGATATATGTTGAGATGGAAGGCCTTTGTTTGGGATGCAACTTGCATCCCTGCCTTAATGTGGTGTTCAGAGTGGAGGCAAAGACCTTTCAATCAAGCTCAGTGAAAACTGCCTGAGTTGCACAGAATTGATTTGATCTTTGTGACAATACTTCTGAGAGGCCTAGGAATCCATTTGCTGCAAATGAAAAGGCATCCCTCCAGCAAGAGCAAAACTGCACTGTCACATCTGTGACAAGTGGGCAAAACAATTTAGATTGAGTTTCAGAGTGTAATTAGTGGGATCAAAGTCTATCTGGTCCAGTCTCCTGACCAAAGATAAAATTGTCAACATTACCTATCATGTTAAGCTAATTAGGCCAGAGGGTGCCAAAAACACAAAAATGATGAAGAAGAAAAGAAGGCAGCAGATTATAAGGAAGTCACTCTGCAATGAGGGAGGACTTGATCTCATTCTCTGCTACAAGTGGTGCATGAAGTGTGTACTATCACTCCCTCTCCTCAGTCATCTCTTCCCAAGTCTAAACATCTTCAGCTCCTTTAAATTTGCCTTTATGGGACTTATTGCTACTCCCTTGATTGTGCTTGTTGCCCTTCTCTGTACCTGTTCCAGTTAATCTAAGTCCTTCTTAATGTATGTGTGTGCACATATGCCTTTAAATCTGTGAAGACTCACAGCAACTGTCTGAGCGCTTGCTGCAGTTTTCTCCACAAGGTTTCCAGAAGTGGTTTTCCATTATCTTCTTCCTGGGATGAGAGGGAATAATTGGCCCAAAGTCACCCAGGTTGTGTTTTGCCTAAGGAGGAACTAGAACTCATAGTCTCCCAGTTTCTAATCTGATCCCTTTAACCACGACAACAAACTGCCTCTCTTTGTTGTACGGTGCCCAGTAATTGACAAAATATTCAAGTTGGTTTCTGAACAAAGTAGAATAATGCGGAATTACAGGTAGTCCTCGACTTACAGCAATTCATTTAGTGACTGTTCAAATTTACAAAGGCACTGAAAAAGTGATTTATGACCATTTTTCAGGCTTATGACCTTTGTAGCGTCTCCATGATCCTGTGATCAAAATTCATATGCTTGGCAATTGGGTCATACTTTTGACCGTTGCTGTGACCTCAGATCACGTGATCACCTTTTGCAACCTTTTGACAAGCAAAATCAATGGGGAAGCCAGATTTACTTAACAAATGTGTTACTAATTTATTAATTGCAGTGATTCACTTAACAACTTTGCAAGAAAGGTCGTAAAATGGGGCAAACCTCATTTAACAAATTTCTCACTTAAGAACAAATTTTGGACCAAATTATAGTTGTAAGTTGAGGACTACCTGTACTATTTCCCATTATTTGTAAACTGTACTTTTGTTGATGTAGGTTTTTTTGTAGCCAATCATATCATTAGCTCATATTCAGTCTGCAATTGGTTACTATGCCAAAGATCTTTTTTCAAATAAGCAGCTTTACTATAGCCTATTCTGGTACCTCACTAATACAGATATAATTCTGTTTCTTTCAACTTATTTTTCTGAGCTACCAAGCTTGTTTTTAATTTTATCTGTCTTCTATTAGCTATCTAATTTTGTTGGGTCTGAAAATTCGATAAAAGTTCTATCTCTTCATACACATCATTAATGAAAATACCGAAGGAGGAAAGGGTTAAGAACTAAATCCCACCAACTCTCTTGAATTGGATGAGGGACCACTGATGACCACAGTTTGAGAATGATTGATTGTCAAGCCACTTTATTGTCATGCTATCCATATCATTCTTAATTAACTGATTACAATACTTAATAGGTTATCAATAATCTGCCCAATTTGTTGCTGAAATCTAGCTATCTTATGTCTACAGTATCTTTGTAATCTACTCAGTCACAAGATTAATCTTGCAAGAATTATTCTTTACAAATCCATGTTGATTTCTGGTAATTACCTCCTTGTTTTCAAGGTTGTTAAGTATGGAGAATAATGGAGACCAGACATCTGACCAGTGACTTCAACTCTTTAATAACAGTAGATAGAACAGAACAGAGCAAGGCTATGGGCAGCAGTAACCCTTTTATAGGGTTAGCTGCTACCTTATTAACCAATGAGATGAGCAACCAGTTTAAACTAATAACCAATAAGAATAGTCCAAATAGTGGCCAATCAGGGACTAGTTCTGGCCCAATCCAAGGTTGTTGTATAAGGACCAATCAAGTGTACAGGTTTTCAAACCCTGATTTGCATTTAAATTATTAACTTTTATTGATTCACAACACCCCTCCCCCTTGGGTTCCGTTTGAGGGGAGCTGTAATAAAATCCTCAAGATAGGCAGGCCGTTTGGTCTGCCTGGACGATTTCCGAGGCTCCACCGGTTTTGGTCTAAGGTCCGGTTCTGGTGGAGCGTTTGGATGATCTTTATTAAATTCTGTTTCGCTGCACGGTGATTCCGTGCTGCTTTCACTCTGGTTGTCTCCGCTACTCCGTGTTTCTTTGGGGTTTTGCAGTTCGGTTTCCCCCGTATTAAAGTTCCCTGAAAAAGTCAACTCCCTCCCCGCTTCACGTTCCGGTGTCTCGCTGGGCCGTAGGGTTTCCGTTGGCCTGCTATTTGTCATATCAAAGTCAATTCCCTCGATATTTCCTCCCCCTTGAGTTGGTGAACCCGGGGAGTCATGGGCGCTGGGTGGTAATCTCGATCAGAGTTGGTCTATGTGGTGTTTCCACACCCTCCCATCGTCTGTTAGCAGGCGGTAAGATCTAGGCCCGGTGAGGTGGGTAACGGTTGCGGGTATCCACAACGGGTCGCCGGAAAAGTTTTTGGCAAAGATTAAATCGCCTACCTTAAATTCCCGGCATTTGCTGCTGGAGCCGAAGGGCTTTTCCGGTGCGAATGCGGGGTGGAGCCGGTCAAGGTGCGATCGTAGTTTCCGCCCATAAGAAGTTCAGCGGGTGTTTTGTTGGTCACGCTGTGGGGCGTGATATGCTGTAACAAGAGAATTCGATTGATTTTCTCGTCGATGTTGCCGAATTCCATTTTGTGAAGGGTCTTTTTTACAAATTGTACCATGCGTTCTGCACGTCCATTGGCCGCAGGGTGCGCGGGCGAGGTTAGCGCATGGCGGATGCCCCAATCAGCAAGATATTGTTCAAAGGGTAACGCAGTAAACTGTGGGCCGTTGTCCGAGACCAACACGTCTGGGAACCCATGTGTGGCAAATAGTCTGTTTAATTTATTGATAACTGAGTCTGTTGTAGTTGTGTTCATTCGATGGATCTCGAGCCAATTCGAATAGGCGTCGACAGTAATAAGGAAAGTGTGTCCTTTGGTAGGCCCCGCAAAGTCAATATGAATACGGGACCATGGTCCCCTCGGAGTTTCCCATTCGGTCGGGATTGCTTTAGGCGGAGCGTTGCTGACGTCTTGGCAACGTTGACAAGTAGCGACCCAGGCCTCGATTCTTTTGTCGATTCCCGGCCACCAAGCGTAGCTGCGTGCAAGTGCTTTCATCCGCACGATACCCGGATGTCCTTCATGCAATACCGCCAAAACAGTTTGTTGCAATTTGCTAGGGATTACGACTCGATCGCCCCACAAGATACAGCCTTTCTGGGAAAACAGCTCGGTTTGGCGGCTTTGAAAGGCGCCCATTCTGGTGCTATTTGGTCTGTCGGCCACCCCCATTCAACCCAGCGTAGGATGTGTTGCAGAACTGGGTCATGTTTTGTTTCAAAGGCAATATCTCTAGCTGTCAATGGTGGCACATGTAGAGCTTCGATCTGTAGTGTTGAGATGGTGGGGGCTGGATCTACAACAGAGTCTGGAAGTGGCGTTCTGCTCAATGCATCAGCGTGGAGAATTGATTTCCCCAGGCGATGTTGCAAGGTGTAGTTGTAGGCTGCCAAGAATTCAGACCAACGGGTCATTCTGGGGGACAATATATACGGGGTTGGTTTATTACCCGCAATGATTCCCAGTAGCGGTTTGTGATCAGTGATTATTGTAAACGCACGGCCATAAACATATTCATGAAATCTTTTAACTGCAGCCACAATAGCTAAAGCTTCTTTGTCCAGCTGACTATAATTTCGTTCAGCTTTAGCTAAGGTTCGCGAAAAAAACGCGATGGGGGTTTCCGCTCCATTTGGTAATACGTGGGCCAGAATTGCCCCAACCCCAAAAGGTGATGCGTCACACGTGATAGTGAGCGGCAGAGTCTCGTTGTACTGCATAAGTACAGAATCAGAAGTTAGCAATTTCTTTACTTGTTGGAAAGCATGTTGTTCCCGTTGTCCCCACACCCACGTTGCTTTTTTGTCTAATAGTCTATGCAATGGTTCAGCTACCGTTGCTTTGTGGGGTAAAAAGACATTATAGAAATTGATAAGTCCAAGGAACGCCTGTAGGTCTGCCTTGTTCCTTGGAGTGGGGGCCTTTTAATTGCCCGTAATTTGTCTTCGGTGGGATGGATTCCTTGGCAGTCCAGGAGATATCCCAGAAATTCTACTTTTTCGGTACATAACTGGCATTTATCTTTTTTTACTCTGAGGCCTGCATTTTGGAATCTTTGTAAAACATCTCTGAGTCGTTTTTCTAGAATGTCTTTGTTAGGTGCGGCGATGAGTACATCGTCGAAATATGGGACAACGCCTCTTATCCCTTGTAACAACCTTTCCATTAAGCTCTGGAAGATTCCAGGGGCGACGCTTACCCCGAATTGGAGCCGGTTGCATTTAAATGCGCCCCTATGCGTTACGATCGTTTGCGCCTCGGCTGTGATTGGATCTACAGGCAATTGTTGATACGCCTGGGCTAGATCTAGTTTGGCGAAAACTTTCCCGCCACCCAGGGAATGGAGCAAGTGTTGCACTACCGGCACTGGATATGCACTTTGCTGCAGTGCGTGGTTTAAGGTGGCCCAGTAGTCTCCGCAAATTCTTAGGGACCCATCAGGCTTGATAGGCGTCACTATCGGGGTTTCCCAACGGGCGTGGTCGGTGGGTTCCAGTACGCCCTGCGCTATTAGCTTATCGAGTTGTTCGTCGATTTTAGGCTTCAAGGCGAACGGCACCACGCGCTTAAGGCGGATGGGTGCTATCTCAGGGTTCAAGTTAAACGAGATCGGGGTCCCCTTGTACTTGCCTAGTCCGTTCGCGAAAACGTCTTGGAATTCTTGCACGAGTGCTTCCTCCCAATCGCTGCTCTCAGCCCTGTGGACTCCGGCTACAGTGATTCCGAGCGGTCTGAACCATTGAAGGCCTAAAAGGCTAGGCCTGTCGCGGTCCACGACAGTCAGTGGTAGTGCGACGGTGCGGTCCTTGAATGAGATCTGGAATCTGCGGGACCCGACAACGGGAATTCTGTTACCCTGATAGTCTTTGAGTATAACCCTTTGAGGGTTAAGGTCTTGGCGGCGAATCGTTGGAATGAGCTGTTGTAGCGTTTTCCACGATACCATCGAGAGGGAAGATCCCGAGTCCACTTCCATCACACAAGGTTTGTTTTCGATGGCGACCTTTACTCGGATTTTCCCGGCATCAAGGGATGTAGCGTGGCCTATGGTGATTGTTTGGTGGGTCTCTTCCCACCGGGTTTCTTCGCACCTGGTGGAAGTGGTTGACGGTTTGTTTCTGTAGGAGTGGTTTCCCCATTGGTGGTTCAATTTTTCTCGGTGTGTGCCGAAGAATCCGGAAGACTGGCATTCGGCCTGTCGGGGTTTGGAGTTCTGTTTGCTTCTGCAAACCTTTGCGATGTGACCTCGTCTCCCGCAATTGCGGCAGAGTGCGTCGAGGAATTTGCAGCCGGATCGTGGGTGATTGGCTCCACAGCCGGCACACGGTCGAAATGAGTGTTGTGTGGACTGGTTTCACTCCGTTCAAAGTCTGTTGACCTCTTCCTCATCACTGTCGGACGGGGACTCTAGGTCTTCGTGGTGCGTTGATACCGGGTGTCTCTCTGAGCGAGGCGAGGTATCAGTGGCGAGTTTACGTAGCGGTGCGTTGGTGCGGCGCATTCGGGCTGCCGACTTCTTGGTCGCCTCCGCTGCCGAGGCTTCTTTAAGGGCATCGGTGAGGCTGATGTCCCCCTTAGCCATAATTTTGCTCTGGATCGTGCCGTCTTCTAGGCCCAGAACCAGGCGGTCCCGGAGGGCTTCTTCTAAGTCTGCGAATCCGCAGAGGCCTCCAAGGTTACGGAGGTCCGCGATGTAATCGGCAAGGCTTTCACCTTTCTGTTGGTCCCTCCGGTAATATTCGTGTCTTCTGACTAGGGTTGGCACGGTGGGCGCGTAGTGAGCCCGTAGTAAAGGCTCGAGGACGTCCCAGTCCATCTCTTTTACCTCTGCTGGCTTGGCAAGTGACTTTGCCATTTTAAACACGGTAGGCCCGCAGTGGGTTAGGAATATAGCTCTTTTTTTCCCGGCTGTTGCATTTTTCAAATTGTTGGTCTCCAGAAACATCTGGAACCTATCCATGTACGACTCCCAGTCTTCGGTTTCTGGGTCGAATGGAGCGGGTGGTACGGCACCGCTGGCCATGTTGCCGTTGATGGTGCGTGTTCAACCACGTGCTCTGTTGGTTGCTCTGTAGGTTAGTCAGCTCTTCGGTCTCCGAATCCCACCTTCGTCGCCAGTGTTAAGTATGGAGAATAATGGAGACCAGACATCTGACCAGTGACTTCAACTCTTTAATAACAGTAGATAGAACAGAACAGAGAAAGGCTATGGGCAGCAGTAACCCTTTTATAGGGTTAGCTGCTACCTTATTAACCAATGAGATGAGCAACCAGTTTAAACTAATAACCAATAAGAATAGTCCAAATAGTGGCCAATCAGGGACTAGTTCTGGCCCAATCCAAGTTTGTTGTATAAGGACCAATCAAGTGTACAGGTTTTCAAACCCTGATTTGCATTTAAGTTATTAACTTTTATTGATTCACAACAAAGGTAGTGTTTATAATCTGTTCCAAGTATAAGTGACCAGTCTATACTTCCCTGTATCCTTCTTTTTATCCCTTGGGGAATAGAGAAAGACAACATGTGCTCAGTTGTATGGCACTTCAGTTCTCCAGCAGCAAACATATCTGGGAGAGGCAGGTATATCTGATCTACTGTACTGGGAATGCCTTTTGTTTGTGCCCAATTGGCTTGGATAGAAGTTCTACAAAAGCACTGAATTCATTAACTCCTATTCTCTCAAGACTTATGTGGAAATGTTATAAGGCTTAGCAGTAGGTCTCTGAACCTAATAAGAATAGTAATACAATACCTAGTTTAGTAATACAGAACAATAGACTTAACTGCTAGTCTTCAGAGAAGATGAACAAAATACTGTAGATCAGGAAAGCACTGATCAAGAAACCAAGCATAAATTTCCTTACCTCTCCTGGGTTGCTAAGATGACATGTCTGTGGAGCAGCTACTGTAATTAGGTCTATCTACATCCTGAATGATATCTTCCCACTCCCCACTCTGGTTTGTTCCCCATTAGGTTCTCCACCCATTACTATCTGACAATTAAATATTGGCGTGCCTGATAATGTGTTCCAGAGATCTCATTTGTCAATGCTGCATATCTCCTTGTAGTTTAAGATAATAGATCTGGTTGACAAACCCATGCTTGATTTATGCATAGTTATATTTAGAATGTGCTGCTGTGAGACAGCTAACATGCTACAGTATGATGGATATTAAAAGCTGGATCTATTATAAACTATTAGTGCTCACTCAAATTTTACTTGAAACCAAATTTTTTGAGGTCAAGGTTTTTTTAATTAATTTGCAACATTAATTTAATCTATATGTCTTTTGTTCTTTCTACTAAGTATTGCTAGATTGCACTATAACGTGAGTGTTTTGAGAATATAGGAAAATCACTCTATTAATAGTGTGGTAATTCTATGATTTTTATAAACCAAGAAATAAAATATAATGAAAATATTTCAGGAAAAAGATCAGAAATAACTAAAATAGTAACTTTGAAGCATTCGCATAGTGGCTTACAATGGTTTGGATCTGGTCTTAGCTATATTAAGAGGATCCCTTCTTGAAATCGCAGCTATTGTTTTGATTTGATTAGATCTTTTCTAAGCTGACTAAGTTTGACTAAGCCTGAACCTATCCCATTAATAATAAAATAAGTATTTCCTGGCCTTTCTTGCATTTATGGCTAGCATTAATGAAGAGAACTAGAAGAATGATGTATAAGAGCTCTATCCCCAAGGCCTTGTTGGAAAACGGTGTTAATAGCTTGGAGGGAAGCCCTTCTGTCTGATATTATCAGACCAATTGGAAGAAGGCAATAATTAGGACAACCAGATTCTGAGTTGCAAGGGGCTTTGAAAATGACAACCACGATTTTTTAATTGTACCTACTACTGCAGCAAAGTGGTAATCAGTGCAGCTCTGAAAACATGGACAAATTGAGATGCAGCCATACCTATTCAAGCTGTTGCTTTCTGGACCATCTGTGATTTTTCAATGCTCTTCAAAAGTAGCCCCATATTGAATATATTACAATACTCCAACCAAAAATGACCAAGCCATGAATAATTGTGTCCAGCCTTTCTCATTCCAAGAAAGGTTCTATATGGAGTTGTGCAAAGGCCCTTCTTATCACAGCTTCCATTTCCCCTTTAAGCAGGAACTGAAAATCAAAAGAAATTATAAATTCACGTGGAATGGAGTAAACCTATGAAAAACTATTTACTGAATTTTCATAGAAGATTCTGGATGGTTTCCTATTCCATGGCCATTTCATTTTTCTAGGATTCATTTTTAAGCTTGCGTCTCCCCATCCAGATGCCAACATAGATATTGTAGCATATGCTTTTCATCTGAATATACTATATATAACTTCATCGTTTTAATTTACTAACATTCAATTTATACCATTGACTCCTTCATGTTAAATTAGATACAGACAATCCATCAATATATTCCACTGAAAGGTAAGCTGTCTCTAGCTTACCATGGCTCTCTGAGATCTAAGTTTATAGCAGGATAAGTCTCCTTTACCTGTTTTATATGTACCATCCAGTAAATTGTTTATTGATATGAACAAAGGGTAAGATAAAATAAAAGAAAACAGAAGTTGGAATCAGTTGGTAACTTTTAGGAAGATGATTCCATAGTACATAACAGAATCAATATCCTCCCAAGGTTATTTCACTATGATCCTCAGCTGACATTATTTTACTTGAGATTGTTGGTTCTGCAGTGAATCTAGCCTAGCTATTATCTCATGTATGTGGTGGGTTGTTTTTTTTTTTTTTTTGTATTTATAGTACAGTGCATATCATTACTTGAGAAAATCAAAGTGACTAATTAGTAGGAACTGTTATGATGGCAATTAACATACTAATATAGGACTTCTAAATCTTTGGTTGGATCATGCCATCTTTATGGCTTGCAATGACCAACCTTAGGACATCTAAGACAAATAGAACAGGAAGGAAATAGCTTTCTTCTCTTATTCTCCAACAATTTAATTGCTTTTGGTGTTTAGAATTCTTTTGTACTTGGTCTTTCAATTTATTTACAAATCTGAGTAAATGGATCTGGAAAGTCGACTGAGGGGACTTCCATATTTTGTGATCAATTATTAATATTATTTGTATAGTCATTATTGTTTATACTTATCATAGTTCTAGACATTATGTAGAAATATGTTCCTGGGTTGAGGTCTCTCTCTCTTCATTAAATTTAATAAAGTCATCTAGGACTTACAAATTGCTACAGGTAAAAATAAAGGTATAGAGAAGGCAAAGTTAGAGTGATTTAAGAAGACTTAAATTTAAGAAGAATTAAGAAAAAATATCACCATGGAGAAACTTGTAGAAAAATGGGGTTTGGGGCACAGGGAAAAGCATGTGGCAAAGGCACAGAAAAAGAACAGAAAAAAGAGGCAAAGGTCACCAATAGCAGCTGACCTTGTGCAGAACAGAGAGAATATTTGGGGGAAATGTAAATGTGGACAGCAGCGGTCCTTGGTCAAGGTGAGGGAGAGCACATAGTTGCAGCCCCTCTGACTGTTGCCTTCTCATTTTCATTCCAGTTACTACCTTGATGGCCGAGTGGCCAAGGTGACGGACTTCCTGAAAACACGCCTGTTAGACACACTCTCTGACCAGATCAGGAAAATCCAGAAAGTGAGTGAGTGTTGCAAAGGTGGGGAGCTTCAAGTACTTCAGGGTGCTGAGTCTGAATTTGACAAGTGCTCAGTGCCAGATGGGTTTAGCAAAGGTTTCTACTTTGCTACTTCAAGACCCTGTAACTTCTAGCAAACTCAAGTCCACTCTAACTTCCAGCAAACTTGACAAATAAGACAAAATAAGTATAAGACTATTTGAGAGAGATTCTGTGGACAGCTGAAATGTCCTAAACCCTGTCCTGATAGAGATATTGGGAACGCTGTTATTGATTGAAATAGTTGAATTTCAGGACCCTTGTAAGAATAATACAAAAGTCATTATGCAGGGCAGGAAGTTGGGGAGGAGATGCTAGTTTTGGAGAACAAAGGTGATGAATCTTTCCTTGGGCTAATGTATATCAAGGGAAAAGAGGCCACTTCCATGAACTTACTATGCCTAGCTCTATTTCCTGTAAGGTATTTGACTAGAATGTTTGGTCCATTTTTACAGAATGTTTTGACTTATCAAGAAAACAATAAAAACAGCTTTATTATGGATCATTTTTCTCTTAATTCAAATAGAATTTTTAGTTGCACTGCCAGACAGATCCTAACAGGGGAAGATTGACTTCATTAGAGAACCCAAAGATATCAGATTACAGACGCCCTAATTTAATTTATTACCTCCTTTCCTCTTCTTTGTTTTATCATTTTGAGATGGTTCCTTCAAGTAAGTCTAGTGAATGACCAGACCTTCAGGTACTTGTCAGATTTCTATCCAGAGGTAGCAAGAGTTGTAAACTGACATCATCAGACTTTGTGTTCAGTTACATGCATTTGTTTTTTGGCACCATCATGTCCTTGACATATCTGTGCTGTCAAGGTTTGTCTTATGTTACAGGGTTTTTCTCACAATGGGGTCTCTAGTGCCATGTACATACTCCTTTTTCACCACTGCAGTTTCATAGGAAAGAGTTAAGGCCAGTAATGAATTTCTGACAAGATGGTAAAATACAGTATGCTCCAAAACATTGATTACTCTTATTAAAGGCACCAATATAGCTAAAGTAAGAAATAGCTTTGTAGCTGCTACTAATGCCTGTTTTTTTATTGAGAAATAGCTTAGAGGCCAAATTCCTGCTCTGATTTATAAAGAAACAAGGCTTATATATAAATGTATATATTAATGTAGATTGATGTCTGAACATATCCTCAACAATCAGATTGTTAACATTAACATCCAATCTAAATGTTAATCTAACAACCATGTTGTTTCTCATCAGGCTATATACACTTGCATATATACACAGTAAGGACCTGGTTTTGCTCCCAGTTGTATGGTTCATAAAGTGTATCATATATGAAAAGAAGTGTTTAATATATATATATATATATATATATTACATATATATATACATTTTAAATTACAAGTAGTCCTCAACTTTTGTTTAGTGACTGTTCAAAGTTACAGTGCCACTGAAAAAGTGACTTATGACTATTTTGCACACTTATGACCATTGCAAGGTCTTGATGGTCATGTGATCAAAATTCAGATGACTCATATTTATGACGGTTGCAATGTCCTGGGGTCATATGATCAACTTTTGTGACCTTCTGACAAGCATAGTCAATGGGGAAGCCAGATTTACTTAACGTGTTATTAACTTAACAACTACATTCACTTAACAACTGTGTCAAGAAAGGTCATAAAATGGGACAAAATTCACTTAATAAATGTCTCGCTTAACAACAGAAATTTTGGGCTCAATTGTGGTTGTAAGTTGAGGACTATCTGTATATAAAACTATTCAAAACTAAGCAGCACCAAGCAGTAGTCAAACTACAAAATGTATATATGTGAAAAAAATACCATTGTGGAAAATTTAAAAATACTAACTTTTTAAAACCTGAGAATGAGGTCAATTTGTACTCATTTTAAAAGCTGAGAATGTGATCTTATACAAAGTTCTGCTATAAGTGGGAAGAAGAAAAGTTAATGGTGTTGCCATATGGTAGGGCAGCCTACTGTGATATATGTCTCGGAAAGCAAAATTACAGTATAAGTAAAAAAAATATTTCCTTACATAAAGGTCTGATCTGGATAATGGAAATATCTTACATTGTGTGAGTAATTTCTGTTTTCATAAAGAAATGAGGCTTTGAAGGCACGGGCAATTTCATTTTGCAAGAGTGAAGTATTTTATTGATTAGCCTGCTGTCTGCTATTTTATGTGAGACACCACAAACAAACTGAATCACTGAAGGATAGTGCATATACAACAAAACTAAGAGAGCCCACACTGAGGTAAACAAATAGGAAGTCAACAAAGAGTGATATGTTCCAGGAAACCAAGATCAATGCCCATAAAAGAAGTAGAAGAAACTAAAATAAAGTTTTGTTCAGATTAATATATTTTCCATCCACTTCTTATTTTTGTTTTCCTCATTATTTCAGCCCTACTAGTCACTATAAAAATCAGTATTATTTATGCTAGCCTGTGATAATACATGTTTTAAAGTTACCAGATATAGACAATTGTTGAACAGTAGGGCTATTCTTATGTTCTTACCACCACTTTTGCTTTCCCCTTCTCTTTTTGGCAACAGGTGGTCAATGCACACATGCCTGGAAAAAGGATTTGGTTAGAGGGTATCGGGGCTGCTTCTGAAGGAGGCATCACTAATCTTTCAGATTCCTATGCTGCCAGCTTCCTGTAAGTTAATCTAAGGATGGAGTAGTGATATGTTTATAAGAAAACCAGTAAGTGCACAAAATGATTTACTGGCTTTTTTATTGCCTATAAGACAACCTAATCCCAACTCTAAAATCAAGGATACTGTACTATCATTGGATTAATGATTATTAGACTTTATCCAGCCATTTTTCTGCTTCAGTGGGAGACGACATGTAAAGGCAGTTAGTAATAACATATAAATAAAAGTGGAGAAGCTATTGCTTTAAGGTAGCAATACCTAGCACCTTAAAGTAGTAGCTTCTGCACTTTTATCTATGTATAAGCTGGACATACTGTAAGCAGATAAGAAAGGGAACTTTTAATTAGCTCTAATGCTTTATCATACCACTGTGCAGCCAATGGACCTATGACCACCAGAGAATTTTTACAAGAATTATCTGACTCAATCTGTTATGAGGGCTTTTTAAGAGAAGGGAAGGAAGGGGCAAAGGGAAAAGAAGGGTATAGAAAGCATTAGAAAAGGAGCAAAAATGGTATTAGCAAAAACCTTTTGGTTCTGGCCACAATTGTTAAGCTTTACCTGTTATTACTAAATTCCTTAGAGATTAAAATATTTTTTATTTATTTATAGTGTGACTTTATTATTTTTACAAAGAACTCAAGGCAGTGAACTTTACATCTTCCTCCTCCTATTTTCTCCACAACAACTACCCTGATAGGTGAGTTGAGTTGAGTTGAGAGAGAGCAACTGGCCTAAAATCACCCAATGGGTTTTTCATGGCTCAAATGGGACTTGAATATAGAGTCTCCTGCTTTCTAGCCTGGTGCCTTAACCACTAGACCAAACTGGCTCTAAAGGATTTTGAAAAATCAAAAGTTTTATCCACAACAGAATTCCTTTTTGTTTCAGCTTTATTTTCTTACTTCTTATATGGAAATAAGAATGAGGAAATATTCTGAGGACACTTTGCTTAAAAATGGTTAGTGAAACAACTAGTGCCATAACAACAAGGACATGAATCCACAGGTAACAGTAGATAAGAAGTAATATCTGTTGAATTTTCAGATGCCAGAAAAGTGATTAAGATAACCTAAGGAATGGAAAAGAATATTGTTCCTTCCAGAATTCTTTAACACATTATAATAGCTGATTTATATATACTTTAAGCACAAGTGTACCAATCTTTCTTTTTTCAGCAGTTTGTGCACAGTGCTAATTAGTTTTAAGTTTCCTTTCCCCCCTCCCTTTCTCTTCCATTTGTCTTTGCTTTAAGTTAATGATTTTATTTCATTTTTATGTTATGAAAATTTCATATTTTAGCATAAGGCCCTTGGAAACTCTGTTTGATCATTTTGTAGTAGGTGTCATTAAAATCCATTTTTAAAATTAGTATTTTTCCTCATGGTGTATGAGAAAGTGATGACATAGGTTATAGGTCATCCAGGTGGTGGTAGAAAGAATAATCCTTGTAACTTTTCAACTCATTTATCAAAATAAAACAAGGAAATCACATGGGAAAGTTCAAGTTATTAAGTTCATAGAAGGTGCTCCATGGAGATCCACATGGTCAAACCAGGTTAATCATCAGAAATTGGTATAGGGGTCCGCTTTCTTAAAAAAAGAGTTTGCTTATATACACTGACAGCAGGAGATCAACATGTTTTGTCTGACTTAGCATTCCAAGCTAAAAATTGTGCTAGGCAACTTCCCTTCCACTGTTCTTCCTTTCCCCACTGGGGATAAGAATCTTTACCCAGAAGAAAATGAGGTGGCCTCAAGCTTTTCTTGAGGAAAAAAAAGCAGATGGGAATAAAGTAAGCTTAATGGTTGAAGGCTGCTGATAAGATTCCTTAAACCAGGGGTATCAACCTGGATTTCTTCGAGGGCCGGATCAGCATTGTCCTTCTCCTGCCGGGGTGGGGGTGGAGGCAGGACGGATGCCTCCTACACTACCCTGCCAGCCAAAATGGGCTGCGAGAGGGCCATGCGCACACCCCTGTGGCCTGTTTTTGGCCTGGACAGCCTCCTGCAGTACCTACTGGCCAAAACGGGGTGTGGGAGAGGGGCACACACGCCCCCCATGCCTTGTTTTGGCTGCCAGAGGCACATTGGGCCGGTCTTTTGCTGTTTCAGGCCAGCCCCACAGGCCAGATTTAAACACCTTGTGGGTCAGATCCAGCCTGCGGGCCTTGAGTTTGATACCCCTGCCTTAAACCATTACTATTTGATTACAAATTGTGTTTTAAATTATTCCATGGGAATTTACATCTTATTTACACAAGTGTGAAAACAAATCATATTATGCATTTATTTATTTATAGTACACATTTATCTTTTATAATGATTATAGAGAAAGTGATAGGCTATTGGTGGCACAGTGGTTAGAGTACTGTACTGCAGGCCACTTCTACTGACTATCAGCTGCCTGAAATGTGGCAGTTCAAATCTCACCAGGCTCAAGGTTGACTCAGCCTTCCATCCTTTCGAGGTAGGTAAAATGAGGACCCAGATTGTTGGGGGCAATATGCTGACTCTGTAAACCGCTTAGAGAGGGCTGTAAAGCACTATAAAGTGGTATATAAGTGTAAGTGTTATTGCTATTTTTATAGTATTAAAACTGAAGAAAAGTACTAAAGAAGAGTTGAAAAATGAGAAAAGTATTTTAACTCCGGAAGAATTCAAGGATATTTGACAGCAATGTACTCAGAACTTTCTCTTAAGAATATCATTTACTACAACTAGTCTTCAACTTATGACCACAATTAGGAACAGAACTACCATCACTAAGAAAAATGGTCATTAAATGAGTTGCGGCCGATTTTACAACATTTTTGCCACAGACCTTAAATAAATCCACTTCCCCCATTGATTTTACTTTTTGGAAGCACCATGGATAGCAAACAAGGATCACATAACCTCAGGTTGTTGCAACCCTCATAAATATATGCCACTTACCAAGCCCCTGAATTTTAAATACATGATCACAGGAACACTGTGATAGTTGTAAGTGTAAGGACTCATTGTAAGTCACTTTTTAAACACCACAATAACTTTGAATTGTTGTTAACAAATAGTCATAACTCGAGGACTACCTGTATAACAATCAGGCTGTTTTAGATATAGATTTAAAATTGACAGAATACAGGAGTGATATTGATAAAGAAGTGATACCGGACTTATAAATGAAACCAGCTGATATTTTAATTTCTAAAACGGATGCACAAATAGTAAATCAGAAGAGTGACTTGGATGTATAGATTTCAACTAGAAAAATGATTTGGACAACTTTCTTATTTTGGCCATTAAAAAGAGCTGTTATGAAGCTATTCCTATGAAAAGATAAAAAAGATAAAAAGAGAATGAAAAGAAATCATGGTTCCAAAAGATGGTATTGTTCAAGGACCCAGAGAGTATTAAGCCAGTCAGATCAAATCAGCTGGGAAGAGATTATAGGGGAAGGTGTCCTTCAATAACTGGCTCTGTGACATATAGTGTTTTATAGGTAATCAGTGTGGCTCATAGGCACTGCCTACACCGCTGTGTTCTGGATCAGTTTGAAGCTTCTGGGTGGTCTTCAAGGACATGTTATAGTAATCAAGTCATGAAGTGATCAGGGTATATAAATGACTGTTTGAAGGGCCTCCTAATTTTAGAAAGGGCACAATTGGTACAGCAGATAAAGCTGTACAGAGGCCTTCTTAGCCACAGTGGCTACCTGCTCATTGAGCAGATATTAAAATTGCTCATAACTTCAAATCCTCATCAAGATACGCTGTTATGGTGGTGGGGCTCATCTCATCACATCTATGAGGACTCCACATTCATCTTGAATATCTCATTAAAATTAAGGGAGAATCATCTCTCTCTCTTTCTTGTGTAGTTGTGCTGTATACCTTAACAATAGAAATTCAATTTCCCTCAATATTTCCCTCAGTTCTTATAATTATTCCATGGACAATTTATGCAAGTTCTCCTGGGATATTTTCACATAAATCTCCAACTTTTTCCTGTAGAATCTTTGTAATATATCCACCTCCATGCAGAATTGCTGCCAAGACACACTTTCAATCACCCGGCTGTCTAAATTCAAAAAGATTTAAGTTTTATTCATAATAGATAAATAACGGATTGTCTTGGGTGGGGGAGGGGGAAAGCAGATCTGTTAGAATGTTTTTATTAAGTGTACCTCTGTGTGTGTGTGTGTGTGTGTGTGTGTGTGTGTGTGTGTGTGTGTCTGTCTGTGTATCTGTGTGAACAAATGGAAGATAATAAAAATATTTGTAGAAATATATTTCACTCTTAGTGTTGAGTTTTTTCCTGTCATAAATTGCTAAAAACATGCTACATTGTGCACAGTAGCAGTATATATGATCTGATTATGCTGGGTTTCAAGTCCAAAAAGTTTCCATAATTTAACTCTGAAATATGCCTTTTTTAGAAAAGATCTTGAGTACCTCTTAATTAGAGGCTTCTATGGTGACTGCTAACTCTATTTCTCAGTGAAGTAGTAGAATAATTAATTCATGAACATATCTTACTTGGATGGCAAGTTAATATCTTTCAAAAGAAGAGAATGCACCAGGGACATCTTCCCCCAAACTAGTGGCCTCCAAACGTTTTGGAATATAATTCCAGTCATCACAAATCACTGACTGCTATGGTGAACTGTGAGGTATCAGTTAGACAAGACAGCTCTGATATATGGAATTAAGGCACAACCTAGATTGAAGAAAACCATCCTGCTATTCTTGGTTAAAAGCTAATCGATTGTCTTTTAAATTACTAGGTGGCTAAACTCTCTTGGAATGCTAGCGAGCCAGGGCATCGATGTGGTAATGAGACACTCATTTTTTGACCATGGGCACAACCATCTTGTAGACCAGAACTTTAACCCATTGCCGGTAGGTGGATGATACAATGTTCTGTATCTTCTGAACTTGCACTAACAACCCTCTGTGTAATGTAACAGACACATGGCCTTTCTTATATTTTACATTCTTGTATATATACAACCAAACACTGTTTATCCATAATTGCTTATTTTGTAGGAGTTACTTCAAGGCAGCATTTTTCATCTACTAATAGAGGAACATAGCATGGTAGCAAACTTATTCACATACTGTATCTTCATCAACTTATTTCTGTCATTTCCAGCCAGAATTCTCTCTTCTTTTCACTCTTACTAGGTACATACATTCCTCAACATGTTCATTCATTTCTCACCTCACTTTTCTGCTTGTTTCTTTCTTGTTTGCTCTATATTATCTCTGCTGAATCAGTCTGAGTTTCTCTCTTCTTTTCATGTTGCCAGTCAGTAAATCAGAGGATTTGTGCATGACTTTTGTACCCTTGACCTGTTCCTCAAATTATTGGCTTTCACAGACAAACAGGCACTCATATCCAGATATACTGTGTGTGTGTATACACATACTTTATATATATATATATATATATAAAGATTTTGCACACACAGCTGAAAACCTACTGCTTTTTGTGGCCTGTTTGAACTCGGCTTGAAAATACATTTTTCCAGATTTGTTTCTTTCAATGCTAATAGGAGACATTAGTTAATGTCAAGTACAACATGTTGAAAGCAGATGGGGCAGGGTTACCTCTGCAGCTATAGAACTTTGTCCACTATGAGAGCCTCAATGGGACCTTTGTGGGTTGTACAAGACCAAGAGAATGAGGGCATTTCTTATGGGAGGGCCATTTAAGCCATATCAGGGAGGAAGGAGGGGCAAGGAGTTATAGGTCCTGAAAGCATACAATAAAAACAACCAAACCCAAGGCAGCCAGGTCCTTAGGGAATGAGCAAAGTGGCAGGAACATGGAGCTGAACAACATTTAAATTTATAGGAATGAAGGTGAAAGAAGTTCACAATTTCACACAGCAGGGTGATTCCTTGCAGTTTAATGCAAACCCTCTTATTTGCAGTCCTTCAAAAGGACAGAAGTATTCACTGTTGAAAACGTACAGGGTTCTAATAAGAAAAACATATGTTAATCTTTTAAAATAGCAGGTTTTCTTTCTTCCATTTCAGTCTAGTAAATTTTACACCTTGTAAGTGAAACTTGGCAGCATAAAAGGCTCTGAATCTCCATTACAGAAATGTACAGGCCTGGTAACATTTGAGACCGGCTGCCCACAAAATCCTGGAGTGCAGCATGCAGATTTGGGAAGCAGAAGAGCAGCCACAAAAGCAGAGTTATTCTGTAATGAAGAGGAAATTTTCTGCAATCAGATTCTAGGAGAGCATAAGTTGCTGAAATTTCCTCCTAGCTAAAAATTTGTTGATTCAGGCTTCTTATGCCTCACATCTCCAGAAAAATAAGATGTCTGTCTGCTTAGATAACTTACATAGACCAATAAAAGACAAGGATGTGCATGCTCTGTAGTTCTTATGACACAGAGAGATTTTAAAAAATGATACTTCTTGAATGCTTCTTTTTTCATAAAGTTAATTTTAAAAAAAACACTGCTTTATAAATGACTGATAAGAAGAGAAAAAGGTATAGGGAATAGGGATGGATTAAAATGTGGTGCAGATAATTGTCAGGCTACGGAGAGGCAGAGACACAAGACTTGTGTTACAAGTCCAAGTTAAAACAGATCTGCTGTTTACTGAGTATCAACATGTAAACACTTTCCTCGAAAGCATTTATACCAAAAAGGCAGTTTTGGGTCCTCAAAAAAAATCCAAATCCTATGTAAAGCTTCCTCTAGCATTGCAAACATCCTAAATTAAGCATACAGTGCTAAAAAAAATGACAAATTATGCATGCATCTTCTTTTGAGTAAACTCACTCAGTGCTAATATCTTTCTTCCTATCCAGAACAGGTGAATTTTTGGAAGGAGAGGTAGAGTTTGTTGATCAGGCATCGCTCAGCCTCAGCAAACTCTGAAGCTGGGCTGGGATGCGGTGCCCATTCTTTTCCCGTGGGAGCTATCAGGGAGATGAAAGTGTCTGTTTGTGGCTGT
The DNA here is from genome assembly GCF_049901735.1 of Notechis scutatus. Taxonomy (NCBI): domain Eukaryota; kingdom Metazoa; phylum Chordata; class Lepidosauria; order Squamata; family Elapidae; genus Notechis; species Notechis scutatus. The sequence continues at coordinate 124,308,154 of NC_142012.1, read as the reverse complement.
GCAAGACTGCTGGGATGTGAAATTGAATCTTCCCACTAACTCATTGACAAAGACTTGCTATCTTTCCTTTGTGCAAACCCTCCAATGCTGAGAGAAGCCATGATATCAATCACTGCCTTGCCTGGCTACCTATCAGCTGGCGACAAGCTTTGGCTGGGTGCCTAGCTCAGTTGCTCTCCTTTACAGGCCATGGCTGATCTAGCCCTAACTCCAGAGATTCTCTGCTGAAGGAAGGACAATTGAGCTCTTGTGGCACCCCATGAAAACAGTTCTGAGGTCTAGGCTAATTCACTTTGCCAAAGTGAATGTCTTTCAACTTATGGAATATCATCCATATAAATATAAATATAAATAATATAAATATAAATATAAATAATATAAATATAAATATAAATATAAATAAATATAAATATAAATATAAATATATAAATATAAATATATATATATATATATATATATATATATATATATATATATATATATAATATAAATATATATAAATATAAATATAAATATAAATATAAATATATATACACACACACACCCTGTTTCTCCAACAATACGGCCTCCCCCAATAGGAAGTCCCAGCATGTTTTATAGGCATGAAATGAAATTAAGCCCTCCCCCAAATTAAGGCCTATATTAAAACATGTGAAATGGGGGGGGGATGGCAGGGGGGGGCTTGCTGTTACGAAGTACTTTTGTTGCACACTCGGATATGGTGCTGCCTGCATTGACCCTGATACAAAGTGCCCCACCAATGCCGAAGTCAACATCCAAGCCGTCGCCGCCCACCCTAAGATGCAAGGGGGGGGGGAATTAAGTCACCCCCGAAAAGACAGCCTAGCTGTTTTTTCGGGGCTCAAAAAAAAATAAGACCCGGCCTTATTATATGAGAAACACGGTATATATATATATTTGGAGTATTCAGTTTAGTGTGTACTGCCATTTACTTTATTAGATGATAATTTTGGTCCTTACTACTACTTGAAGTAATTCTCAGTTGGAACAAATTAAAGATTTATCCAAAATCCTAGGCAACTAAGATTACGAACATTAAAACATGTAAGAAAACTTCCATATTATAATAGCATATCTTATGAGATGCTTACAGATTTTTCAGACTCAGTAGCTACCGTAGAGGATATTTTAAATGTGAGACTTCATGAACAATATCTGAGAAAGAATTTCTTATCCCAAGATTTTCATAGTCTTTTCTGTAAGGCCATGACAGCTCTAAATTGTACTGTAAAATATTGTGGTATAGGAGCACCAAATTGTGTTTACACCTTAGCTAAGAATAAATTGTCTGCTTTGCACATGAATCCTAAGGGTATATTGTTCTCATTCTTGTGGTAAATGGCATCCTTATTGTTGTACTGCATCTCATTTGACAAATGCATGTACATTGGTCACTGGAAGGAACAGAACATGAAGTGATGAGAGCAGAACCACAAGTGGCATTTTATGTTCTGGGTTTTACAACAATAATTCTCAGAGAACTGGGAGTGGAAGGTCTATTATACTGCAATTATTTGTCAGGTTACAAGCAGCATTTCTTCACCATGTAGTTAGGGCACAGTTTTAGAGCTCAGATCTGGTTGCAAAGGTCTACGGGGCCCCTGGGAATGTATCCTGTAAGTCTCTGTTAGGAGACAGCCATGTCTACTTAGTAGGATTGTATAAAAGGTCATCTAATTTATGTTTTTTCCAATACCTCCTTTTCTAAACACACCTATATAAGAAGCCCCTGGGGTCATGTCACAAACTTTCCATGCAAAAGGATACTTAAATTCTATAGTAGTAGGTTTAGTATTGGATAGAGCTCAAATGTTTTTGACAGTTATTCTGAAAGGAAGAATTTGTGCAAGTACTGTTTCTCAATACAAGAAAAACACACATTCCACCTTCTCCCACATTGTAACTATTAAAAGTAGAAAAAAATGTATCTTATATTTTCTGAACATAGAGAAGCATAATTCTTTATGCGTAGTGTTACTCTTGGACTGCAGCAAACTAGAATATGTTTCATAATCCTTTATACCACCTCTCCATCAACTCTGTCCTAGGAATAATCAATCTGGCTTTTTTGACAGGACTACTGGCTCTCACTGCTATATAAGCGACTTGTTGGACCCAGAGTACTTGCTGTTCATGTTGCTGGACTGCAGAGAAAACCTCGCCCTGGCAGGGTGATTCGTGATAAGTTACGGATCTATGCTCACTGCACCAGTTACTACAAGTGAGTTATCTTGGAGCAGGTGCAACTACTGAAGGAAAAAAATGGAGATTGGGCACTGAAAACCAGACAACCCAAATGGGGTTAATCAGTGTGAGCTACACCCACAAAAAGAAAATGTCATCTAATTCAGATGAATCTGTGTGTTCCAGGCTTCCAGAGCTATGTGCTCTGCTAAAGAATGAGATTCATTATTTGAACAATAGTGCACTAGAGGAAAAATCCTATATAAATACATGCATAAGATTTCGCCTCCTCTTTCCCCCCCCCCCCACCTCTCTGTGTACAACTTGGCAATGTGGCTTTCTCAGATCATGAAGAGGGGAGGAATAACACTGGTGTTGATAGGGTAGCTCACCCTATCTCTGGAACTGTGGTGGGAATCTTTGTGGATGACATCAAGGGAGTACAGTTCCCCAAAGGCCCCATGGTTTAGTTTCAGTTCCTTCTCCCCCTTCCCACTTCCCATTTGGGGCACCTAGCCTAGCTAGAGTTTCTATGATAAGCCTTCAAAGCATCACAGGAGTGTAGGATCTGGGACTTTCCTAAAGACACAGGTTTCTATTGTTGCTACTTCACATCACCCAGATGCTTTCAGCAAGGTTCCCCCTCCCCCTCTTAGAGGGAGCTTTGGCCAACGACTGACAGGTAACTGGCAACAGAAACAGGGAGACATGGGAAAGGGAGAGTGGGCACAGGTCAGCAGACCCCTGGCTCCTTTCCATGCCCAGGGCAAATACTGTAAATGGGGGCCACCTGTGCGCAAGCAGAAGCTAATCCTCTCCTCTTCGGGATATTCTTGCCTAAGCTTACTTCAAAAGCAGGAGCACTGAAAACCTTATAAACCTTATATGCCTAAGGAAATAATATGTATAAAGCTTCAGATGCCTTGCATTATCGCATCTGTATAAGCATCCTATAATAAAATAGTGCTGTTAACCACACCATCACCCTTCAGGCAAGAGATATAGACTGAAAGATTACCAAAAACCACTAAAACAATTCATCTGGTTAGCTGAGATTTCAGCCAGGGACTCCCAACATGTACCTAACCATTCTATTAGCTTTCAAATACCCCCCCACATACCCAAAGGACTTTTCTTTAGCATACAGTGTAGCTTTCTTCTGATCTATAAAATATTGCTTTTTAGGCAGGTAGCTCTTCTACATGTACACAATGGTAAATTACAGCTAAATAGGAGGATTTTACTTAAACTTGTAAGGGCTTAGTAATCATCCTATTGCTGCCTGCAACATTAAAAACCTGAAGCCCTCTCTAATCATCCATTCATCACAGGTGTAGTAACTGCACCTGTCCTACATGCCAGTTTCCTACTCAGTTTAATAGCCACTTGTAATTAAACAATGGTAGAGTTGGAAGGCTATTCATTTAACTAGACAGGGAAGTGCTACATTTACTGCATTAATGGATGTTAACTTTTTTCCAGGATAGAATATTGATGCTTCTACATATATACATCCAAATTGTGCTATTCAATTTTATGATATTTCCTACTATCGAGGCTAGATCTTGAAGCAAAAATGTTATTTTATCTTACTGGAAACATGGGACCTTAGCTGCTCTGAAAACATTTAGCTGTACTGCTAAGTGGCTGCCATAGTGGCTTCATTAAGACCAGGGAATTATTGCAGAAAATGTTGGGAGTATCCTTTAGCCAAATCTTTATTTGCAAAGTGACAAATTGGACAATAGATATGACAGAAGAGCATCCTGGATTGAACGGCAGGAAATGCTTCTTGCTGTTAGGCAGTTAAGCTAAATAAATCCCAAAATGGGATTCTTATCACTAGAATGTCACATTGGGATTGGAAAATAGTAGTGAATACCTTTAATTCTAGAGCTAACACATTATTACTACAAGGATTCAAATGGTTCACCTTTAAGCTCTTATCTCTCTCACAGCCATAATTATGTCCGTGGTTCTATCACAATTTACATTATCAACTTGCATCGGTCACGAAAGAAAATCAAGTTGGTGGGGACCCTTCGGGACAAGCTTGTCCATCAGTATGTGCTGCAACCCTATGGTCAGGAAGGACTTCAGTCAAGGTGAGTGCTATTGTCCAGTTCAAGGCCACTATCATGAGAACCCATTAAAGGAACATTTTAATGACCAAGCATTGATATTAAGCACGGTATTCTATTTATTCACCTGTATATATGGTGTGCTATACCTGCCATTTAATTTCCACCATTTTTCTGTCCCAAAAATGTATGTTATAATAAATCATGTGAATAATGTTCACTTTTAAGAAACCATGCATTTTTGTGTTGTAAAGGCTACCTTTTTGGAACTTGTCACTGTGTCTAATTCCATCCAGTTTTAAAATACTGATGGAGAATCCAGCAATGTTGTTTTCCCCAAAAATTCCACTCACACTTGACCAGAGGTTTCCATGCCTTATAAAGAAAACTATTCCGATATACCTTCTTATTTTATTCTCCACTTATTTATGGTGCTCCGCACAAAATCAGATAAAAAAGTACAGTACTGCACTCAACCTAAGAAGGCTTATATGGTCTAACGTTTCATTTTCCTAATGGCCAATGAAATGCCTGTGGGAAACCCACAAATGGAATGCGAACACAGTAGGCCTCTCTCTCATGTTCTCAGTAAGTAGTACTGAGTCACGTATTGTCTTGGTTTTGGAAATAGATTCCACCATCATGAGTCATAACTAGGTGTCAGTTAATGGTATGCTATGAATTTGTCCAATCTGCTTTTAAAGTCTTCCAGACTGTTGATCATCACTGCACCTTGTCATCATGCATGCCCTAGATCGGAGTTCTCCAAACTTTCTGGCTTTGCATATGGGGGGGGGGGAGAGAGGGGGGATGGTTTCGTGCAAGTGGTGGGCTGCTGACGCAAGTGGGAATGCATGCACTCGCCCGCCAATTCCGCGGCCCGGTTCCAAACAGCTAAAGGCCCAGGAGTTGGGGATCCCTGCCCTAGATTAACCATACATTCGCTAAAGTTTTTTATTTGTCCTGAATTCTACACTCTCAGCCCTTCTCACCATCCATGTGATTCTAGTATTGGTATAATTAATCTGACAATGGAGTCACTGTCCTGTATTTCTTTTATCATTGTCATGGAGAACATCTATGCTATCTCTACCTTTCCCCCCCCATTATCTGGAAAGGGGCAGCTTTCTGCTCTACATTTTGACTGAAAAAATGCATCTGGTCTGTGTAGGTCTGTACAGCTTAATGGACAGCTCCTCACTATGTTGGATGATGGAACCCTGCCAAATCTGAAGCCTCGTCCCCTTCGTCCTGGAAGAACCCTTGTTATTCCACCGCTCACTATGAGCTTCTATGTGGTGAAGAATGTTAATGCCCTGGCATGCCGGTATCGGTAGCTCTTCTAAACCCCACTGCCAAGGGCAGACCTTGAGACCCTCTCGGGGCATTTCTTGGCAGGGGTGCGCAGACACCACCAATGAAAAGAGTACAGAAGTGCCTCCAGGAAAATACTGACTATCCACAGCTGTTTCTTATGTTCTTATGGTCCTGGTATCTCCACCTGCTATGGCGATTTCCAAATAAGCAGTATTTTAAACCCTTTGCAATTTTCCTATAGACTATCATAGAGTGGGGACTTTGTGCCACCTTGTGGGCAATGAAGAAGCTGTAATATGAAGAATTGTTCCTGGTTTTCTGTGCTCAGCAAGTGGAAACTCAAGATGCATCCATCACGCCAGAGACTATCAAAAAAGTATCAGCAGGAAGAGGCTTAAGAATCTGGTATTTCAGCGTTATCCCTGTGGATGGTGTGCCCCCTACTGGCAAGTGGCAACAGAACAAGCAACGTAGCCAGGAAAACGCATCTAGAAGAACCAGAATTGTATCTTGAAGAATTAAGCACCCAGTATTGCTGCAGAAGACAACCCAGACATGAAATTCTGGAGTGTCTATAACTGCTTGAGCCTATGGCATTGTTTGATGGAAAAGAAGAGGATTGGTCTTGGCCACTGTAAATAATGCTGCCTCCTTGGAGCATTTGTTGTAAATGTTAACTATTAAATTATATTTTCTGAAAAGCTGAAAAAATACTTGTAAGAACTGAGAAATTGAGGCTTTTTATGTTTCCTACTTCTTGAGGCACTGACAAATTGTATCAGGTGGTGCATGAAAAAATGACAGAAAGGTTTGTAAATATTTAAAAACAGCTATTACATTTCTGTTTCAATATTCTGAAGCCTCTGCATCTTACTAAGTCTGGGCTGCAAAACTCTCTATGGCAGCAAAGAGCTATAATCTTCTGTGTCTCTTTGCTTTCATTTAGTGGTCATTCAGATTTTTGCAAACTAAATCCAGTAGCTCTATCCCTGCACTTTCTAAAAGTCGTGTTTATATTGAGTTAGATGTCACAACTAATTATGAGCAACCAGACATCTGTTATGTATAACCCTGCACACTTTTCCAGTCTGAGGAGCCATCCTATTGTTTACACTCCCATGCACAATTGCCTAGCCTTTTAGATACAGCCCACCCCACATTATTTATCTCTATTCATTTCACCTAACTCAAATGTTACTAAAAGAAGCAAAGATCTATGCAGTGTTCTCCAAGATTAAAATAAGTTAGCCTGGGGGGGGAGATATTTCAGATATAAAATCTTGGGATTCTTTGGTTGACATTAAATGTAAATGATAAGGAGATTTAACATAAAAATAAAAATGAAACTTCCACTATGTTAATATATACTTGTCAAAAGAAAAAGGAGAGGAACTAGAAGAAATGAAAAATAACTTTTCACAAGTGCCAATAATAGTAGCTGACTCTGTTGTTTTGTTATCAGTGTTTAAAGTACAGGCCTCACAAAATAACTAATTATTTAATGGCCTCTCAAGTTCAAAAATAGTTTTGATATAGATTTAAAGGTCCTTTAATTTTATTATAGAATGAAAATTTCTAAACTGATTTTCTTGACCTAGCTCATAATTATTTTTATTATGTGCCCTGATTGATTTAATTTCCCCTAGGACAGCAACCAATTATGGGAAAAAAAAGTGTGCCAATGTTGTCTTTAGGCATGCAAGACCAGGGACAAAACAAACTAAGTCTGAATCATATTATTTATGTAATTCTTTAGGGTTTTCAATTACTTTAGGTATGCTATAATTATTATTATTAGTATTATTAATCATTACAATAACTGTGGAAGATAGATCAGCATTTTTAGTTCTATATTGCAAATGAAGGATGGGTATAGAAGTTAAGAAGCAGTAACCTGCCTTGAAAAAAACTGAATAAACAGCAAAGGCAGGAACAAAAACTGTTTTGATTAAAGGATTAGGTTATAAATGCTGTAGTAATGATTTACTGTATTAACAGGGTAAACACAATGATCTTTGGAACATATTCCAAGTGTGATGTTATGCTCCCAGCTATTATGCTATACCAATATCAGTACACTACTCATCACAGCATAAAACTGAATAGCATGTATTGCAAAAACTTGACAACTGATTTGCCAAAAACTCCAGTACCTTTTACTGGGATTGCCTGGGATGCCATGCCTGCCTGTAGCTTGTGAAACAATCTCTTGAGTTTCTGAATGTAATTACAGAAGCTGTATTCCCCACTTTGTTTCTCCATGCCCTCTCACCCAATTCTGTTGCCCTGCCTGCTCTGCAGTTAAATATATTGCAGCTTGAATTAGATGTACAGAATGTGGAAAATGAATTGTGAATGCAGTTTAAAGTATAGATGTGACCTCCAACCATCAATGCAAATATTCTCCCTTTTTGCATCTTCTCTGAGAATTACTGAATAAGGTTGGACCTGGGTGGTGTTTAGATGTGAGGTCACAAAAAAAGGCCAGACTGGGAACAAGAAAACGCATCCCACAAGAAGGCAACTAAAAATATTTCTCTATTGCTGCACACAAAATAATTTGAAATTCACCACCAGGACTCAAACTCAACACCTTCTTCTCTTGTCTCTAAACTGAGAATCTGAGGGATAGAAAATGATAGCGAGGAAGGGTTGGAATACAAAACAGAAAGGCAAAATTTAGTGTTGCTTACAGTTGAGGAAAATAACTTGCAAAGATTTAACCCAGTTAGTAAAAATGAAAGGTAAAGTGTTTTCTTTTCTCTACATTTTCTTCCCCTAAAATGTGGATAACATCCAGTTTAGAAGAAAATATGTTTTCTCAATAAAGAATTATTAAGAAATGTAGTGCTTCAATGGTTTTTGAACAACTAGCTCTGTTCAGGAAACCTAATGTACAGTGTCTAGTATATGGAAATGTAAAGTCCATTAAATTTCATTCTCTGGATTTCTGACAGTTAGGAAGTATTAACTAAAGTGATATTAGGTTGGTCACTGATATGAAGTAAAAGCATCAGAATTCTTGTACATACACTAACGCAACAGCTAGCATACAGGGGTAACACAGTTGCTACAGAATTTGAACATATTTTCTTGGATTCGGCAGAAGGGGAATCAACTTCTATTTTAGTAAGTCAATTGAAACCCATAGACTCAACTTCTTGTTCTCCAAGTTAATTTGAGTAAATTTCCATTACTAGACATCAGTATTATAAGCCTGAGCTGCAAAACTTTATTTTAAAGCTTATACTTGTCTTATATTTGTTACCAAACTCTTGAATAATTTAAGAAGATATTGGATAACCATTTGTCTGAAGTGGTATAGGGTTTCCTGCCTAAGCAGGGGGTTGGACTAGAAGACCTCCAAGGTTTCTTTCAATTCTGTTATTCTATTATTTTTTCAATCTCTATAAGAAAATTCCACAGAGTTGGAATTAGTTAACCTCATAATATGCACATCCTATTCTAATTACACTGTACAAAAAGAGTTTGTGGAGAATTTAGTTTCTTTAAAAATAATAATTCCTAAAATAACAACAAAATAGAATTGTTGAACAGCAAAATGAAATAGCACTGTATCCTGGCCTGTTCCTGGTCACATGAAGTCACAGCAATTTGCAAATGTTGGACCAATATTTTCTATAGGATTCCTCCTGTGGCTCAAGTCCTTTACTGCACTGGCAGTAGCGCATCAAAGTAATTCTATCACTTGCTGCTCCAACGTAATCTGAAATTGTACTTTGATTTTATCATATATATACCATGTTTCTCCAACAATACGGCCTCCACCAATAGGAAGGCCCAGCATGATTTCTAGGCATTAGGTGAAATTAAGCCCCGCCCCCAAAATTTAGGCCTATTTAAATCATGCGTTTCCCCGCCATTTCTCACATCGTTCGTTAGAACTGCACGAGGTGAAGAGAAATGGGCGGGGGAAGGGCGGGGGGGATGGGGAGAAAACTTGCCTTTAGGAGTGCCCTGCAGGTAGCCTAGGCTAGAATACCTCGATAGCCGATAGAAGCTCCCTTGAAGGCAGAGTCCCCAGCCGCTTCAGGGAGTGGCGTGGCTACCCGTGTCCCCTCGCCTTTAGGGCAGTCTCTTTCGGGCGATGGAAGCTCCCCAAGTGCAGTCACCAGCCACTTCGATTGGCTGGTAGAAGCGGCCTCGGGCGAGCGCACACACACACATTCCCCTCGCCACGAGGCCGCTTCTTTCGGCAGACGAAAGCTCCCTTGAAGGCAGAGTCCCCAGCCGCTTCGGGCGAGCGGGGCTGCCCATGTCCCTCGCCTTTAGGCAGTCTCTTTCGGGCGATGGAAGCTCCCCAAATGCAGTCACCAGCCACTTCGATCGGCCGGTAGAAGCGGCCTCGGGCGAGCGCACACACACACTCCCCTCGCTGCAAGGCCGCTTCTACCGGCCGATTGAAGTGGCTGGTGACTGCATTTGGGGAGCTTCCATCGCCTGAAAGAGACTGCCTAAAGGCGAGGGGACATGGGCAGCCACGCCTCGCCCTGAAGCGGCTGGGCACTCTGCCTTCAAGGGAGCTTTCGTCTGTGGGTGGGCGTGGCCAATTCCGTGTCACTCACTCCCACCCAGTCACCTCCTGCTCTGGAATATGGAGCGAGTCTCCACCACCACCCCACCATCACCCTTACCTTCTCAGGCCAGGGGAGGGGAGGGGCCAGCCAGCGGTGGGATCAGCCAACAGGGAGCTGCAGCAGAGGGCTGAAAGAGCCGCATGAGGCTCCAGAGCTGTAAGTTGCAGATCCCTGACCTTGACTTTTCTTCTCAAGCCTTCTATTAGGAGTCTCCTGCAGAAAAACATGTTCCATCCATATTTGTTTTAACTCGGCAAACACTATTCTAGAGTATGCTTAATTGGGGGATCCACCATCCTACCTTTCAATGATCCTTGTTACAATAAGTATCTTTAATTTAATTAATATTATAGATATAACAAAATAGAGGCATTTAAAATGATGAAATTAAAAACAAACTCTATATTAACTGAACACAGTTGTCAAGTTATTGTACAAAGTATCCCTGATATCCCTTACAAAACATAATAAGATAATTGTGGTAAATTATTGTTAATATTATATGAACCAATATTATATGAACCAATAAGTAGGAAAGAAGGGAAAGAAGTTTTATTTATTAGCTAAAATACATAGTTGTTAATGAATTGGAAAAGAATAAAGAAGGAAGACAGGGGAGAGCTGGGAATAAAACTTCAAGATCAACCTTTAATTGTTTAACTTGATTAAACAATTCTTTAATTAGGATGAGATTGAAAAAACAATCCTGTAGATACAAGCACATTAGCAGAACATGGAATACATTTAAGATCTCCCCTCCCTCCCCAAGAGGGGGGCAGAATTTGATGCTGATTTAGTCTGAAAGACAGTAACCGACCCAAGGTTAACCAGCTATTTTCTGTGCCAAAGGGATTATTAGAACCTAGGTCTCCAGGCTCCAACTCCAATAGCCTAACCACTGTGCCATGTGGTAGCTTGGCCCCTGCATCATGCAATAGGTAAAGCAAAATCATTTATAATATAAACCAGTGTCACAATAAAACAAAATAATAAAAATAAGATAGCTCCTGGTCCAATATAATAATCTTCTTTTGCAATTTCAGTCACATATAAATTGGCCCAGTGAGAGTGGAATTCCAGCAACATCGTTTCACCCTGAAGGATTTATCAGCTTCCAATAAATCAGTAGCAGACATAACCACAGACTTCCCACAGTCTTCTCTCATTTAGAGATTCTATTTTCAGCTGGAGATAATCTAGCACTTAAGTGTTTATAGTGTCTTTAATCTCTTTTATGTCATCTCCAAAAGAGTGGCCATCACATTTTTTTTCACTAGCTGCTGCAGTCTTGCCTTGAAGCCTAGCCATTGGGGAGAAGGGCACTTAGCTTGGGGAAGGTAAGTTTATCTTAAGTCTACCAGCTCTGCAGTCAAACGTCAAACATGTAGCAACTATCACAAGGCTTCCCAGGACAAGGGAGGGAAGGATTCCCAAAAGAAAAGGAGAATTGTTTCCACTTCGTGTTCTTGAAGCCTACCACTGGAGTTCTTCACTGAAAGTAATTGTCTGCACATCCTTCACTCTGTGTCATGGCATGCTGCTTACAGAGCAATTAGCAAATTTGCTGACTGCAGCAAGCTCGCTGGCAAGGCTTAAAATTAACATTATTTATATAGCACAATCAGTGGACATGACACTTTGTAGAACGATAACAAGTACAAAACAATATTCAGTTACACCCTTGAGTAGTCAGGCTGATGGGAAGTGATGGGAATTGTAAATGAAATATCTAAAAGATGGGCATGAGAGAAGTCAAAGGAGAGGATTGATACAGAAGGTGGGAAAGATCAACAAGAAGCCCAAAGGACACAGGGTTGAGGGAGCAATTAGGGCCAGGGAAGGCAGAGAGAACAACAGCAGTTATGATATAAATAGACTAAAGTGATGCCCAAATTGGTCCCTCTATCTTTCATCATCCATATTCCTGCCCAACTTGAAACTTGGAGGAAAACTCTTTCAAACAACATTAAATGTGAAAATAGCTAGTTGCCAGCATCTTTTTCTTTTTCTCTTTTTTGGGGGGTAGTGGTGTCAAGTTAGTGTTGATTCCTGGCAACTGCCAAGATAAGTCCCTGCAATGTCTTGGCAATGTTTATGGAAGTGGTTTTTATTGCTTCCTTCCTACAACTGAGAGACAGCGACTGACCCAAACTCACCCAATTGGCTTTGTTTCTAAGGTCGCCCAGTTTCTAGTCTATTGCCTTAGCTGCTATACCACTCTCCCCTACACTATACTCTTTTTTTACAGACAAAATTCTTATTCAAAATGTGTCGATTTATCTAGAAAAAAAAGTAAACAAGATAGCAGAGAGTATCCCTTAGGTTAGAAACAGTAAGAAGGAGCAATTTTGGGAAATTTGCTTACTGCCTCATCACAGCTACCACAGAATTTCTAATAAGGTCCTCTCATGGAAACTATTACAAATCAGCATCCACAAAGAAATTTCAAAATTTTGGCTGTGCCGCGGTCCAAATAGTTATCTAGGATTGGGGAAAAAATTGTAAGGGGAAGAAATATACCTGGAGAGCCAGGATATGTGTATACACATACACGCACACGTGTACACACACACTCACATACAAGAGAGACATTTTTCAATCAGGGTTGAAATGGGAGGCCCCTTGGTGCTCTCTTGCTTGTTTTCTTGCTAGGTAATGGCTGCAAGAAAATAAGCAAGCTCAGAGAACACCAAAAATTCCCCCTCCATTTCAACTCTGAATTACAAATATTCTTTTTTATTGGTACCACATTTTTCGATGAAAGGAATAATCACAGCCAAGTTAAATACTACACAATAGTACTTGAGCCAGCAGAAAATTATACCAGGATAAACTTTATCTCGCCTACTAGTGATTCCTAACAAATGGGGCTCTCCTTGTTGTGCTGTGCAGGGCACATTAAGGGTAGAAATTAGATTCCCCTGACTTTTTATCCCTCCCTTCCCACTAAACATTACCAGCCAGTGAGAAAGCATGCATCCGTATTTTTCCTACAGTGGACTGGGGCTGGAGGTTGGGAGGAGAAGAGGTTCACAGATGACCAGCAAATTTAACTATGTGTCAACATTCACTGGTTTTTGTGTGCACACATAGAAGCATGACTGTCAGCTGATATATCTTTTGGAATAGCACTAACTCGTGTCCAAAAGGAGCTCTTTCAAGTTTAAGTGCTATTCCAGAAGAGTGTCAACTTTCAGAAGCATCCTGAACACCAGCTGATAGATGCTGACTTGGTTGTGCCATGCAGCAGAAGGGTTGGCTCTAATTTCAATAGGCAGCCCATCCCTAACCCCACCTCCACTTCTGGTCAGATGCTGATCATTCCTGATAGATTTCCACTACTTAAAGCAGATACTCTGGGAGGCAGTGGCTAGGACGCAGCAGAGGAGGATACGTGGTTCCATCAGCCCAAAGACACCACACCTCATAGAATTCACTTGACAGCACTTTGACCAGCAAAGCTTTCACTCTGGTCAGTGAAGCTTATGCATCCATGGCTAAATTTGGTAGGAGAAGGGTGGGGGGCACTGCTTTGACATCAGTACAGACTTAAGGCTGCCACGGATACTGGTTGGGGGAGATGAAGTCCGCGACAACATCTCACAGCAGAAAAAGGAGCCGCTGGGGGAGATCGGGAAGCAGCCAGATGCAAGTGGAAACGGGTTCTGCGCTCCCTCCGTCCCCAGAGAAAAGGCAGCAGCCGGCCAAACTGTCCTGTGCCCCCTTCCTTTGCGGCCCTACTAGGCCTAGGGGTCGCTCGGGGTGCCTGACCCTCTTCACCTCGGAGAACCAAGTTCCCCCTCGCCGTCCCTCGCCAACACCTTGGCGAAGAGCCCCGCCTTGTCTCCTCTCAAAGGCGGAGCGGCGCGATTCATTGAACCGGCCCAACAGCCAACCGAGTGGTGAGGAAATAGGTCAGGCAATGGCGCTTTCCTTCCTCTCCGCCATCTGCCTACCAGGCTCGCCGCCGGTTTGATCCAAACAAAAACCCGAGCCCCTAAACAGCAACGCCCAAAGGGCGGTAACGGCAGCCGGGCGGGCGGGGGGAGTTCCGAGCCTTCGCTGCTTCAGGCGGAGTTGATTCCGCGCCTTCTACGTTTTCCCGGGCAGTGTCACGCGCCCGCCCGGCCGTTCCCGGGCTTGGCTTGACTTGGCTTGGCTTCCACAAGTTGCCCCGGAGTGCAGGGCCGTTCCTTCTGCTCAGCTTACGCATTTGAAAAGACCCCGCGGTTTCACGTCCACAGCCGATCCCTGCCTCGCTTGGAGGCGTGTCCCAGGACGGGAAAGGTAGGGCAGTTCGGCGCAACGGGCCCGTCTTGGCCTGAAAAAAGTTCTCCTCCTTCCGGGGAAAGCGCAGTGGCGTCCCGGCGGGTTTCCAGCAGGGAGTTTGCTTCTTTCCTTCCCTTCTTCCTCTACCATCTGTAGAAACAAGTTTCGTTTCCGTGTACGAAGCAGTGGAGAAGAGCTCTTGGCTCTTCCTTCTTTCTGCAGGCCCCCTTGGAGGAGCACCACCACCAGCCGATATCCACATTATAGATGCTACTAAGTTTGCTTACACACCCCATGCTCAGTTCTTCAGTGGTTACCGTTTTGATGGTCCCTTTTTTATTTATATTTCTTGCTAGATTCAAAACTGCCCTGTCTTCTTTTTCTTTGCCTCCTCATAAACAGGTAACTACCTTGAAAGCCGAGTGTTTGTATTTCTTTACAGATGAAGTGTGTCCTTATTTCCACTGAGGGTGCTGAAGTTCTTTTCTACTGGGCAGATCCAGACTTTTTGGCAATCCTACACCAGCGATTTGGAAACCAGGATCAAAATGGTGATGAAGTAAGATCTGAAGAGTACAAATTAGTACAAATGCAGGAGCAGGAGATTGATGCTCTTGAGTTCAGCTCCATTTAGAAATTGTAACTCTTGAAGCATTAGAGCAGCAATTCTCAACCTGTGGGTCGTGACCCCTTTGGGGGTCGATCGACCCTTTCACGGGTCGCCTAAGGTCATCGGAAAAGACATATGATTAGAGCAAGTGTACCTAAGGTTTCTTTGGATGCCAAAATGGCAGTCTGCCAGCTTTTGCAGGCCCCAGAGCCCCATGCGAGTCGATGGAGTCAAATGTTTTTAGGCCTGTTTCTACAGTATATGTTTTGTAGTTCAGGGGATTAAAGAGCACAATGGGTCCTTTAAGCCTTGCCAAATCACTCAAGAAAGGAGTAGTCGCCCTGTAAACTTTTGATATATTGCTTCTTGGTCTGCTGTGCATGGCCTAATGTGGTTAGGTACATTAATAGTTAGTTACATGTTCCTGTTTAAGTGATTATGTATAACTTCTTGGAAGGATATTCAGTTTCTGCTAGTCCAAGATATGTGTGCTAATTGGAAGATATGAATATTTGCTGATTTTCCTTCTTTTCATAGATACCATCTGTGGAAGACAGCATCAACACATTGTTTGCCCCCATCATCATTTCCTGTGCAACTATGCTAGAAAAGTTAGAAGACACATACACTTGCTTCTCTGCTGAAAATGGCAAGCATCTCTATGTGCTGCATATGGTAATTACTCACTGCTCTGTATTACAAACAGTTGGTGAACTTCTAACAAGAAGGGGACAAGTATAGTTTAACTCCTCCAAACTTGAAGGGAGGAGAGGGCTTTCCAAAAGGGATTTCTTGTCTGCAGGGCCAGAGAGGTTAATAATTGTTTGCAGAGCAAGTGAAAGGTCTACGTGGAAGCACATTAAATATCTTCATTCTCCTTGAAGATCTAATTGGTGTGGGAGGACGCTAAATACATGCTTTCTTAAAGTTGGCTGTCCAGGGCTGTAACTAAGGCCCAGCAGAAGAAGGCTAGTAAAAGGGAACTCCCAGTTGAGATCCAAATACATCCGAGGATATGTAGTTGAACAGAAAACTTCACATTTGCTAGTTCTCGTGTAATGATGGTAATTGGGACTGGCATCTCCATTGCTAACGCTTGCTGTTGTTAGGCAAATCCTGCATGGTCACAGTGTCCTACAGTCAGATGGTCGCCATTTGCAGCCTCCTGCTGGTTTCCCCATTGGCTTTGCCAGAAGCCAGCAGTAAAGATCAGAAATGGCAATCCCATGACCATGGGATGTGATCATAATGTGAGCTGGTTGGCAAGTGTCGGCATCACAGTCATATGACCCTGGGACAATATAATGGCTGCACGTATGAAAAACAGTCCTCTCAATCAGTGACATCATAACTTTGAACAGTTGCTAAATGAGCGATCACGGAACTATCTGTATTCTTTTCCTTATCTTTTAGTTTCAGTTTTGAAACTAAACTTGTTTTTTTATAAAAATAATTTATAAACGTCATTTTTTGTCAACCACGAGTCAAATGTGCCCTGGAAGCAGTATATTGTAGACTGGACACTTTTTGATAAGTCTCAGACAATGTTTTCTAAAGTGGCTCAGTGACTTTAACCATTATCAGTGAACTGCCTTTGACTTCAAACATGGTTTATTCAAAAATAAAAATGTGCTTAGAGTTTTGGAGCAGTAAAAAAGGGTTTTAAGTAACATTAGTTTTGTGGTAAATGTTACCAGTAGCATATTGTTGGTTTTGTTTTCTTGTCCTTGTAGCTGATGCAGTTCTGTAGGTGTGTCTTGCTTGTTTTTCAGTTCGGTGAATGCCTGTACATTGCCATGAATGGAGATGGCGGTGAGACTGAGGATGACCTGCGCCGTCAGCTCTACGTGCTCAGAAGATTGACTGAGGCTCACTTTGGCCTGGTTACACTGGACAGCCACCTCTTCCATCGGGAGTGAGTGACTGAGTGAAGATGGGATTTTTGTTTTGCTGGATTTTTCATTGTGGCCTTTTCTTGGGTGGAACATCAACCATGCTTTTTATATGTTGTTCTTCAGCTCTACTAACATTAAGCCTCTCTTTTGTAATGGTGCTAAGTGACACGAGGGCAAGATTTTCTTTTTCATTTTCCTCACTCTTGGAATTTAGACTTGTATAAATGTTGCACATTAGTAATCCTGCCATGCTGCTGTAATATAATGTTTATCAACTTTGACAACTTTAAGATTTTTGGACTTTAACTCTGAAAATTCCCCAACTAGGAGGCTGGCTAGAGAATTCTAGGAATTGAAGTCCATATGTCTCGAAGTTGCCACAGTCGAGAACCATTGCTGTAATACAACTGTCTGGCCATTGGTAGTTTTACACATTGTAATTTTCAGGTACGCCATGTTGGGATTACCAGCTTCGTGAAAGCCAGTCTAATATATTCTCTAATGCATATCACCTATTTGTCAGAAGTTAGTCATAAGGTTCTGAGACAGAAAAGTTGGCATTACTTATAATTGATAGGCAAGAACGGCAACATAAAGACTTGTATGTTTATGGTACTTATCAAGAGCTGTGTTGTATTGCTTGATATATTAAGAAAGACTGAATAGTTGGATTAAGGATAATGTCTGTGGGACTGCAATAGCATTTTCCACTGTAGATAGAAAGGGGGACCAATGGCAAAGTATGGAGGGGAAGGTGATGAAAGGGGAAATTAGCCTTGGCTATTCTCAGCTGATTGGCTGGGTTTTGGTTTTTTTTAGACTTCGCCCAGTAGAAACTGAACAACGAGCTCACATCTGGGGGCTTTTTCAGAGCTTGCTGGAGACTTATAACCAGCTGCGTGTGGAAGACCAGAGTTTTGCTGTAGAGGTAAAGTGGAGTGGGGTTGCTGAAATGCTTGTGAGATGCATCATTTGAAGAATGGAGATGGGATGAAGGAATCTATCCTACGTTTGTTTAGAGGAATAGAAATGTCCTTTATGTACTCTAGGGGAATTTGAAGGCCCATAAGCTCCAGAGGCAGGAGTGGAGAGGCTTTTCAAATATAAACATCCTTCTGCTCATCTTTATCAGGCTGTAGAGCGGCTGATCCATCCACAGCTGTGTGAACAATGTATTGAATTCTTGGAGCGTCAAGTTGTACAGTACATCAATAGCAACACTGAACGTGCTGGACATGAAGTAGTGCATGCTTTCCTGCTCATACACACTAAACTACTTGCTTTTTACTCCAGGTAAAATCCTAGTTCTCTTCAGTCATCTTCTGCCTAATGCAGGTGCCACTTCTCCCAACAAAATATTTAATGCTTCCCACTATCTGGACTTTCTCCTCTGATACTTGCCGTTGTTTGGGCCTCCAATTTGCTTTCTGTGTCCCTTTGGGAAGTTAGTATAGGGCTTCCTTAACAATTACATTCTTTTTCTCGGGGGCGCTTTGTTTCCAGCCGGAATGCCAGCTCTCTGCGACCAGCTGACTTGCTCACTCTGCTCCTGATTGTGCAGGATCTATATCCCAGCTCTTTTAAGGACCAGCCTGTTCCTGAAGTGCTTGGCCAGGTAAAGAAATAACTATTTCATATAAAGGGAATAAGAATCTCTTGGTCTATCCTCCTCTTCTTCCCTTCCTCTGTCTGAGAATCCCTTTGACAACTGTTTTGGGATGGTATGTCAAAGTAGAATTAGATAGAAACAGAATTCTGTGATAGGGATCTTGAATTAAAAACCTTTATTTATTTAAATATTTATGTGCCCAATACAGAGATATATGCTTTTCTTTTATACTTTTCTTCTGGAGGCTTGAGTCAATAACATGCACAAGCACTCCCTTCTCCAGTTTTTCTCTTAACAATAAAAGGCATTAGGCTGCAAAATAGTGACTGATCAAAAGTCTTCTGATGAGCAGTTATGGCTGAGAATGAACTTAAATCATTTATTGAATGACAGTGTTAGTTAATGATTAGACTGTGGAACTAGAATTCAGAAGATTATTTCAAACCCTCATCAGTTGTAAATGTCATTGATATTCACTCAACCTATCTAAAATGAAGTTGAAAGATACAATCAATATATGTTACCCTAAGCTCTTTCAAAGAAGAATGGGATGAATGTGACAGTTTCTATTTATAGTCTTAGCTCCTGTAACTGCTTATTTTCCCATGTTTTTCTACTATTTTAATTTCCCACAGGGCTACAAAATTAAGTTATGATTAGGCATTGTGAGAAATTAAACACTGGAAAATAGCTTTTTATAGTGGAACTGGATGCTGATGCCAAACCTGTCTGTTCAGCCTATAGAGGGAGAAATAAATCTTCAGAGACCTCAAAGCAGTGAGAGTATTCCAGTGAACAGTCCCCTTTACCACAGCACTTCTGAAGAACAGGTGAGTACTGGACGGTACAGGTGTGACCTTTCAGGTACTTATTGTGGATTTGGGCGCTGGGTGTGGACTGGATTTCAAAAGTTTGAATAACTAGAAAACAAGAAAGCTTCTCTGAGGTTTGGGACGAGCCGTATGAGATCCATTATTTGCCAGGACTAGTTAATCTCTGTTGCACACTATAAGAATTTCTTCAGGGGCATAATGGGAGGAAGCCATGCTGAGCTCTGGCTGAGTCAGTTCCCTTCCACCTTCCCTCAGATAGCAGATGATCTTTCTATGCCTGAAGAGTTCTTCACCCCCAAGGCTTCCCCTAGCCAACAGAGCACGGGTGAGTTTGGGATCAATTGTGGAGAACATTGAGATGAAACTGGAGAATGAGGGGCATTCTGTTTTGGCTCTGAGTAGGGCTCTTTTCGGAAGAAGTGGGTTGCATATTAATTGGCTGTAGTAAATGGCAACTGCTATTATCTTGCCTGCCTTGCTTGCTTGCTTGCTTACTAGGGACAGACCTCTACTACAATTGTGACATTAGAAAAATAATAACCTAAAGCTGAGAAAACCTGTGGAAAAAGGGATAGGTATTGCTCCAGATCCTTGGATTGGATAGTGATGGTCAAAATCTCTTGTGCTAGTTGCTGTCTTTTTTATTTCTTTTCCATTCTTGGAGGTAAGGGTATCTTGGGTGCTTATAATGACTATCTACCAGTAGTTATTATGCAACTATTCCATATTTATTTTTAATGGATTTTTGTGGAAAAAAGAAAATACATGAGAACACAGAGGCTCCAAGTAGAAGATGATTGTGACTGAACATGTCAGCAAATTTTTGTATTTAAGGCAGAGACAAGAATATAAGAAGGCTCTGTTTGGAAGCACTTTTAGACTCTCTTCTTTTTTTGCTATCTGAAGGAAGTGCCTGGACTGAAGGTGTGGATTCACAGAGCGATGGAGAGGTAAATTCTGCTGATTTCTTGGTAAGTACTTGGATTAGGGTTGGTGGCGTTATAATACATTTTTGTACTTTCATCTTTGGGGGATTTACTCTTTCCTACGCTTTTCTCTAACCTTCATCTTTTTTATCACCAAAGCAGAAATGAATTTAAGGTTCCCACCACTGCCCTTTCCATGAGCCAAGCCTGTAGCATAGGCTTGCGTTCACCTGTTGTCCCTATATGAAGAAAAGAATAAGATGGAATCTCTCAAACTCTATAAAACTCCACAAAAGATAAAATGTAGCCATAGAGAAATTCATCAGTGGAAGATGGAGAGAGGCTATGGACTATTCTGTAGTGAATCAAAGAGTTCAGGACAGAAGAGATAACAAGGGATTTTTTTTAGTAGTAGCTTTCCCAGGCTTGATATCCCCTAGATGCATTAGGCTACAATCTCCATAATCTTCAACCAATATGGACAATCCTCCTGGCTAGAGGATTTGGGGAGGTTTGTTCTGTGATATAAAACATACTTCAATTTTGTATAATATAGATGGATAGTCTACCTATCCTGATAAGCACCCTCCAACCCAATTCTTTTTTGTCCTGGAAGAATCATTTAAGCTTTGAAAAGTTGCCTTATCCTAATTTAAAAAACAAACTCTGGGTAACTGTTCTGTTGAAATCTGTGTATATCAATGTGAGGGAGAAGTGTGGGAAAGTTAGCTTCCTAGAACTCAGTTCTGACACATATCTGCCTCCTTGTGATCTGCTCTCTCTGCATATTCCCCACTTCTTCAAATTGTCATTAGTTGGAGCTATTGCTTTACATTGCCATCACAAATTCAAAGTAATAGCGGATTATCTTGGCACATCCTTAAATCATAATGAAACAAGCAGTCTTGGAACAGTATAAATATATACTGCAGTTCATTTTATTATAATTCCATGACACCTATACATTTCCTTCCTAGCTGGCTGAGGATTTGCTGCATGTTGTAGAATCCCCAGCCTCAGAAGCTACAGGAAGCTATCAGAAGCTATCCGCACGGAGAATATTTCTGGATGTCAACTTGAAAGAAGGCTACTGCCCCATGATGCCACACACAATGCACTGCCTTTCACTCTGGCCAGGCATCTTATTGGTACTTCTCACAAAGGTGAACAGAATCCACAGACGTTCAATTGATACCACCCAGACTGGTGGTATTCTGAGTGTCCGCCCTCTAAATGCCCACCCTCTTTGCCTTCTAGAACCCCAGTTCCCAAGTGGCCCTTTCTCTCTACCAATTGCTGGATGGAATCCTGATGATAGAGAAGAAACTGAAAGAGGGACAGGAGAGCCGGCAACCTCTGCGTTCTCAGCCATTATTTTTGGAACTCCGACATAGAATGGACAAATTTGTCAAGCGGTTGGGTGGACAAGAATCACAGGTAAAAATTAAGTTCATCTATACAGAAAATGAGTAGTGTTAGTGGATGTTTTTGCTCAATATGAGGAGGGGTGGGCTAATTACTGATAAAATCTCATCCTTCAGTATGTGATAGAATTGAGTAGAGCAGGGGTGTCCAACCTTGGCAACTTTAAGACTTGTGGACTTCAACTCCCAGAATTCCTCAGCCAGCTTTGCTGGCTGAGGAATTCTGGGAGTTGAAGTCCACAAGTCTTAAAGTTGTCAAGGTTGGACACCCCTGGAGTAGAGGTTGCTTGAGATCCCACTTGGGAATGATGAGACCTCTTCGATAAGAAAGGGGCTGAACTCTGTTGTGCAATGGATTCTGAATGCAAACTTTTTTTTTCTTTATGTCCCTCAGTTGCAGAATACGTGGCAGGAGTTAAAGAAAATTTCCTCTCGCAGTGAGCCTGGGACTTCCTTGGAGTGAGTATTAGTCAAAATTATCACACCTGCTGACTGATGTGCACAAGTAAATTCATCCATTCAAGCAGAATACATGTATGGGATAGTTTAAATTTTGCACGTGTGAATATTGAGAATAGATATCTTGTTTAAAAGAATTAACAAAGAAGAAACAAAGATGTTCAAAATTATATATAGCACATAGCAAGAACTAAAATGTAAAAGATAGAATAAGCAGGAGTGGATAACTTGTTGCTTTCAGAGCTCCAACTGATTAAGATTGCTAAAAACTGGAGGGACGGAGACCATTTCCTGAGGTGGGAAGCAGATGAAAACTGTAGTTTAAAGCTTAAAATTGGAATGCTATAATTTAAACAAAATAAGAGATTGTTTTGTCCAATGTCCCTCCCCCCCCAAAGTTAAAGGGTACTTCAGTACTTCAGCTAATACTTTCATGCAGCAAAGAAAATACATACTCAAATATTAGGAATAGGAAAGGAAAATTAGTTTTCCTGGGTTGCTGATATGCTCCTTATAAAAAGTAATTGTAGAAAAAAATGCAAACCCAAATCAGGCATGACATTTAGAGTAAGAGCTGTTCTGAATACATATTGATATTTATTTTGTTTCAGACTTCTCCAGGCATTTTGCAACGTCCGGCGGCAGCTCTGTGCTGTGTATCGGCTTCTCTTCCTTGGATCTCCAGGGGCCCAAGGCCTGCCTCAGAACTTGCTGGAACGGGTGCAGCAATTCACACAGTGAGTGAGAAAGAGCAGAAAGATGAAATTGCAGCTAAGAGTCTGGTGGATTGCAGGATTTGTAGGTGCCAAGCACTGTTGTTCATGACTTGTGTGCATAACCACATTAGTACTTTATTTATTTTTCTCTTGTATTGTCAGGGACAAGCTCCAAGACTGGAAAGACTTCTTACTGGTGAAGAGCAAGCGTAATGTCACCATGGTGTCATATCCTTTGATGTTTACCATTTTCTCCCCATGTTTCCATTTTGGTGGGGAATGCTGGAAAACCTATAGGAAAGTAGAGAGGCTCTAGAGAAGGAAGAGGGAAGCACTGGGCAAAATACTGTTTCGAAACAAGTATGGATGCAACCTTGGCAGAGAAGGAATTTCTTGGGAAAACAGCCTTGAATTCAAGAATTTCTTTTTCATCTTCACATGCACAAGACCTATTTAGTGTTTCCCTTGTTATAGGCATGTGGCAGAACAAGAATAGAATAGCACAGTGCCTAGGTTTCTCAGGTTTTGAACAGAGCCATAAAAACATGGTGTTGAAGGATAAAAGAAATACAGCAAGAAAGTACCCATACTCCTAGACCAGTGACAAACATTAAACTCATTCAATTCTGTGTTTTAAAAAATAGGGATTGAACTCTTGACTCCACAAATTCTATGAAGTATCTAAATATTGTTTAGAGAGTGAACGTTTAAGTCTACTGTTCAAGCTGGTCATAGCCAAAAGGGAAATATGCCTATCTTTAACCAAGTTCTTAACTTGCTTTCATCCACATATTTGGAAAATTTCCCAGGGCTTGTGCATTTCATCTATGTGGATCGTACAGTAGGACAAATGGTGGCTCCATCACTTGGTATATCAGAGGAATCTACTTCAGAATTAGGCAAAGGACCTCTGCTTGAATTTATAAAAAAGAAGGTAATGATAGGTGATTGACCAGTATCTGCATGGACATAATTTCAATGGGAGATTTTGAATCACCCAAACGGCTGACTCTTAAGGAAACTTTTACCTTCCTTTTTCTGCCTTTGGTCCATAGGTATGGTCACTGGTGGCTTTGGCTCGTAGCTACTTGCAGAAGGGCTACACTACACTGATGGTCCGGGATGGAGATTACTATTGTACCTACTTCCTCTGGTTTGAGAATGAGCTGGTAATTGTGGAGGAACCTGGAGTTCAGATGAAAGGGGAGGGACAAGAATGCTATTTTACAACTTGGTATATAAAAGGGATTGATACAGAAGCTGAAGACCCGTTCTTCAGAGTGCTGCAAATGATATACAGATATTTGCTTTGGTATACCCAAATTAAATTAATCCTTCCTCATTAAATCCACAACTGCTACACATAGTTTCTTTATTTAATTGGTATAATTTATGGCCAAGGAGAATCTCTTTTTCTCCTGCCGTTGCTTAAACAACTTGGAATCAGAAACCTTTCCTGATTTATTGCAGGTCTTTCAGATACCTACCGGTAAAACCAGATATACTCCTCTTTGATGAGGTATTGGCCTTTCCCAGCTTTTGGGATGAACAACTAATGTTGCAATTAAGTACCGGGGACAGGAAGATAGTACAGATGGATGACTTTAGTCCAGCTTTTCTGAACAGCACTAGGATGAGGATGCCTTCCTTAGCCATGAACTAAGAATACATACATCTGCTTCGGTTCAAAACAACTTTTCCCTGACAATTTCTTTCTGTTTCCATGAAGGGATATAAGCTGGAGGTTATGGAAGTGCCAGTCCTTTCTGATGATTCAGTTCCCATTGGGACACTGGCAGGTGATTATTACAGGTAAGCAAGGTTTCTGACTCCATAGATACTGATGGTAGCAGAAGGGATTTGATTCAAGCTCTGTGATTAGATGAAAAGGACAGTGTTTACAGCTTAATTAACTGCCTCTTCCTCCTAGCCGTGGTATAATTCACAACTTTGAAGTGTGTGGCCTCCAGCATTAGGTTAAACCTATACTGTAGTTATATTTGTGTGATATAAAGTTGAAAGGTGGTGTAACCATTCTTGTAACTTTTCTTTTACATTGCATAACGTTGGGAGAGATCTTTAAATTGCCTAAAATTGTATGACTATATTTTAAATTTTTGTAAGCCTGTTGATAATTGAAGTGTAGGGCTTTTGTCTTTTGCTGGAAGGGTCATTGAGGCTTTGTAGAACTTTCTCGATTTACCTTTCACCACCACATTTTCTGACTCTCTTATACAGGAAACTGCTCCGTTATTTTGGCCGGAAACATGCCAATGAAGTGGTGAAATGCTATGAGCTGCTGACTATCCATCTGGGCATCATGCCAAATGAACTTATGATCCAGCAGGCACGCAGCTTGGCCCAACAACTCTGGGAGCCAACACGCATCCCCTTGCTTTAGAGGGCTTGACTGGTGCTCAATGCAATTTGGCCATTTTCTTCTTTCTGGATTATGTTGCATCTCAGGTCTCTGCTGATTTTACTTCAGTGGGACAGATCTAACTTGGGCAGTGTTTTTACCTGACCTCCATTGGATTTTCAGAGCTAGGAGATCAACGTGTTCATTGTTCCTTTACAACATCGAAGAGCTCTGTCCCAAAACTTGTGTTGTATACCAAAAGTGATTCATGTCAGAGCACAGCTACTGACATAACATTGGCCCTTGGTATGGACTTGTGTTGGAGAACTTGCAGTACAAGATTTAATTTCTTGTAACTGCATACCAGAACTTTGACTTGGAAGCCCATTTGGCACAGCTTGTAAACTTACATGTTTAGTATATAGTGCCTCATTTTGTTGGGCACTTCATTATCTATTTATCCTAAATTTAAGAAATGTAATATACAATAACTTAAAGCAGAAAAGATACCATTTTAGGCCTCTTATAAAATACAGAAGTGAACTAGGAGCGTGCTGTGCATCACCCTGGCTAGATCATACTATCAGTCTCTTATCGCTCCAGTTCAGTTTTTAAAATATTATTTGTATCTACATATCCATTAAGAGTCCTATATTGCAACCATTCTGGTTTTTTAAGCATTTTTTTTACAAATGCCTATGGGGCCCAGACAGCCTTGGATTAACTATTAAGCCAGGGGTAGTCAACCTTTTTATACCTACTGCCCACTTTTGTATCTCTATTAGTAATAAAATTTTCTCTAACCGCCCACCGGTTCCACAGTAATGGTGATTTATAAAGTAGGGGACAAAACCCCTACCACCCACCATGAAAGCTGGAACGCCCATTAGTGGGTGGTAGGTTGACTACCACTGTATTAAGCAAATTAAGTATATGCTCAGAGTCCCAAGGGAAGGGGATGGGATACCACAGAGTTTTTGCCCCCAGCTATCATGCCCTTAATTATTTCACTGCCACATTCAATTCAGTTTCTCTTGGTTTTTTTGTTTTTTTGTTTTGCAATTATTCTTACCTGCCATGTTCATCTTTAATTGTATTATTAAAAATATTTCCTTTTGCATGGTGACTGACTAGTGTGAAAAAGGATCAATTTTAACACTGTATGTTAAGCAATGGAAGGTAATGCATGTTGGGCTATGCTTAGGGCATCAGTTGGCCTTTATTCCTGAGAGCCATAGAAAATCCTGGGGCATATTAAAAAAAATATATCCAGAGGCTTTTTGTGGGGGTTTTTTTTTTGTCTGTATCTTGCTTTGCAGCATGTCAGCTTCCCATGTATTTTATTTCTTTAAATACAATTTCAAAAAGATGGGCAGGGAATCAGAAGACATACACCAGCACCATGTTCTCCCTCTTCAATTTACAAATGTTTGTAAAACCTGTACGCAAAAGAGACATAATGAAAATGATGTCCAGAGAAAAAGAGCTAAGAATTCTCAGCTTTAATAGTTTATACCACATGAGCTTTCAGTATTCTAATTGTCTAATCAAGACTGAGGCAAATTGGCAAACCGGGCTGTGTTTGTGGTTAAAATCATCATGCAGACTCTACGGTACTGTTGTTTCAGTACAGGCCAGTGATATGGAATCAGTTGTGGAAGGCAGAAATATCAAAAAAAAAAAATCTTAATTGGCTAGAGGATTATTACAGTAGAAGTTGAGCACATCTGGAACATGATAAGATGGTTACGATGGAACTTAATTTATTTCAGGTCTGATCCAAAACAGCTACTTGTCTATTCTTACCCATGTCTGTTGTTGCCATTTTCCATAGAACATGTTCTGCATTATTTTATAACTAGATAGATGAGTACATTTCTCTGTCTGTTTCTGGTAGGAAGATGAAATTTCTACATATTGTGCAGCTATTTTGTCTGTTTCATGTTTTCAATATGACAGCCTATTTAGCCAGGAAAAAATGATAATTATGCTTATAAGGATTACTGTATAAGAAAGTGAGAACCAAGGTTTATTTATAATTCTTGGCAGGACATTTGTTTATTGATAATGAAATAATTCTACAGTGCTTTTACTATAGTCACTTGTTCTATAACTGCAGAAAACTACTGATATAAAATTCACTATTTCTATTGCTACCCTATCTTGTATCTGTTACCCTTGGGTTGGTTTATTGCCAGATGGTGGTATCTTGATATTGCACATGCAGGTCATATATAAACATGGCAAACTGGTGAAACCTCTGGCTTTGCTGCACACTCATGTTTTGACAGGAAAGCATTGGCAGGTGGGGGTTTCAGGAGGCAGTAAATCTTGACCACTGTCCCTGTCTTATCAAGTATATCATCTAGATTGCATTGATAACCCAGTTCTTCCTAGTGTGATAAAGCAGAGAAGCACCTTTCTAACAAGCGGTTACTGACAGCTCTGCCAGCCACAAATCAGCTGTCCATGAGCAGGGTTGTAAGTATGTCCAGTACTGTCTGCCAGGAAATGGAACAAAGGAATGGTGGCAGAGGAGAAGATTGGAACCTGAGGGATTAGATGGTGACCACTACACAAGCCTGATGTTGCTAATGGGTGTTTGCTACTTCACCCCTTACAATCATCTGACCTGCTGACAGGATAGTCAGCAAAGCATGTCAGATTTCATACATCTGGAAACTGCTATAGGTTGAGCACTCACTTATCACTCTCCCATACATAGGCTGACAATGAGATGGAAGGCCATTTGATGGGAGTCACGCAGAATAAAGTGGTATATGTTGGTACATGGTTAAGAATGCAAATGAAGAGCTGAGCTGTCCAAATGAGTCCCAAGGGAAGTAGTAGTAGAGCGAAGGGAACCCGAGGACATGAATGCAAGCTTTAGCAAGAAAAGATCTCAAAAGAAAGGGCCTCCCCACTCTAAAAAACCCAGGAAGGAGTGAGCATGCTCAGCAGCCTCAACCTAGAACACTGTTCTAGAACTTCTAGATGGAATAGTAAATGAGGAAGAGGAAAAAAAGGGTCTTATGTGGAAGGGAATATAACTGGGATTCTGAATGTGATGCAACATTTTTCCTTCTGAAATAATGTAAATGTGCTGCAGTTAAAGGTTGACAAGAATAAAGCAATGGGATATAT
The DNA here is from genome assembly GCF_049901735.1 of Notechis scutatus. Taxonomy (NCBI): domain Eukaryota; kingdom Metazoa; phylum Chordata; class Lepidosauria; order Squamata; family Elapidae; genus Notechis; species Notechis scutatus. The sequence continues at coordinate 124,279,709 of NC_142012.1, read as the reverse complement.
TCTGCATTGGCATCCGTGGGTAAACAATCTGTTTTAAACACTGGAAAAAAAGCCCTTTGTGGGTAGATTTTCATTTAACGCTGCAAAGCAGAAATATTCTTCCACCGCTTAAAAGGAAGGGTGGGGACTGATAACACAGAATCATGTGAAAAATGGCCAGGCGAGCCGAGTGGAAGATGTAATTATACCAAAAGATATCAGAAGTTAATTATTTCTTTAAACGCTTGACTGGAAGCCCTCTTAATTTCAGCATCCTGCAAATGTTGGCAAAGGCTGTGATTATCCAGCTGGGGGAGGTTGGGATGATCTGCACTGCTGAGAAACACGAGAACCGATGCTCCAGTCTGGATCAGGTCGTTTTCTGCTTGGTTGCAGGTAAAGGGTCTCAAGATTTTGAGTTCATGTTAATATGTGCATTGTACGCCACCTTTTCTGCCACTTAGTTAAAGTCATCCTTAGGGCTTTCTCTGTCCCTTGAAAACAGCCTTCCTTCAGGTTGTGTGCGCTGGCTGTAAAATCTAGAGCTGAACGGAGCTGAAAGAGAAGGGTCCCAAGTCAAGGAAAGCCCGGGTGTGGGGGTACCTAAAGTGCCTTTGAGAATATACTTTCCTCGTCATTTCACATTTCCAAAGGGCGAAAGGTGATATGAGGTCTTGGAAAGATACAATAGATACAAACTCAAAGTTAACCGCACCAAACTTGATTGCAGGAAATACGACTTCAGCAATAGAGTGGTCAATGTCTGGAATACTCTACCCGACTCTGTAGTTTCTTCCCCAAACCTCAAAAAACTTTAACCTTAGACTGTCTACTATTGACCTCACCCCTTTCCTAAGAGGTCTGTAGGGGCGTGCATAAGTACACCAACGTGCCTACCGTCCCTGTCCTATTGTTTCTCTTATTCTTCTTTTATTTTTCTTATATGTATCCATTTCATGTATTCACAACTATGTATACACTTATACTTATTATCTTGTAAACAATTGGCAAATCAAATAAATAAATAAATAAAAATAAAAATAAAAAATAAATAAATAAAGAGATTCGTTAATTATCTATTCATGATTATTACTATGTAATGCTGGGAGGGGCGAAAGGTGTTTTCAAAATGCTCTGTATCAGGTATCAAACTGATTTGGTGGACTTGATGTGAGACCAAACTGATTTGGTGGACTCGAGCTGGAAAGCAACTCTGCTTTGGATTATGTCACAAATAACTTTCGGACTGTTTTCCTGGGACACCGCGTTGTGGTGAAGCACAATAACACGGAAAGATTTAAGCAACAACTCTCCCCTCTCTCTGCACTACTGACTTGTGCATTCGGGACGGTTTCCGGGCACTCCCCCTCCCTCCTCTTCCCCGCCTTCCTGAAAGCTCGTAGGACCTCCCCTGTTTCTTCTCCCGAAAGTGCGATCCGAAATGCAAAGTTCAGTACGTGTAAGATGGCAAGCAGGCACGGTCGCCGCCTGGGCCCGATTGGCGTTTGCCGGATTTTGGCGGGCTGCAGGGCAAGCCATTCGCGGCCTGCAGCCTCGTTGAAGCGGGAGTACGATGCTGTCGTGATCGGGGCAGGTGAGCCTCAAAGGAATGAAGCCCATTTAACACATAGGGGAGCGAAGGAGGCTCCCCATGGCCAGAAATAGAGATGGCCCACTACCCAGCTAGACTTGCCTTGGTTTGGGGTGTCTATCTTGGCGTCAAGAGTCTTATTGACATGCAAAGATGAAGTTTCAAACTAGAAACTAATGTAGCCCTTTAAAAAGTAAAGCTTCCTGGGAGCATCTTCTGAAATTTCCTTGACAATAGTATGAACTTAGTTTGCCAATGTTGCCTTCTAGGATGTTTTTCTACTTCCCAGATATTTTCTAACAGTGTCCCAACCAAGTGCTGTTGCTTGCCAATATTGCATATTTATCTGTATCGCCCTTTAGGTATAGCATCTAAGCAGCCTTGGCTGATCTCAATTAAGCAGAGTTACGTTGGGACTAGATTGGAATGTCAAAAAGTCACCTCATTATAGTTGCTAAGAAAAGTCTTTGAAAGGGTTAATGCAATCATAAAAATCAAGTGTAGTTTGGAGACTTACTTTAATTGTGTGCCAAACATACCACCAGGGATCGGCAGCCTCTGAGCAGTGTTTCTCCAGCATGCTGGGTGGGGAATTCTGGGAGTAAAATCCACGTCTTAAAATCACCAAGACTGAGAAGCACTGGTATAGATATTGCAAAATTATAATTCCCAGCATCTTCACCCTGACCCTGCTGGCTGGGGGTGGCTAGGCATGGCAATTCACTTGCATCTGCAGCCCTTACTGCTGATTTTAAATGTTTTCCTATAACCCGTTCTTAATTGTACTATAAATTATAACTTTTCAAACAATTCTTTTTTTGTTGAGGAGCCTTTCAGGGTTGAGAAAGGTGTCAAAAATGCTTGCATAAATAAAATATGTGCACCTATATAAAAAGAAGCATATGATGTAGTTTTTTATTCTGGAATATCTCTTTACAGGACACAATGGACTAGTGGCTGTAAGTACTGAGGTTGATGAGAAGAGGTGACACCTTTCATCTGAAATCATCTAGAACAGGTCCCAGGTGCTTAATCTGTACTTGGGGAGAATCTGTTCTTTGCTGGGGATATTTGGCCTGACTATTATGAGGGTTCTGCAACAGGGATTCTGGGAAAGCAGCAGGTGGGACTATTCAGGACTAAGTTAATCCTCACTGCATCCCCAGGCTGCTTATCTGCAAAAGGGAGGGTTGAAAACAGTAGTGTTGGAGAGAAGATATATTGTGGGAGGCGCTGCAGTCACTGAAGAAATCATCCCAGGTAAGAGTTAAACTGATCCAGTCCTTCCCTTTCCCAAGCATATAAACTGCTCCTTGGTACACCTGATCTCCACTATTCTGCAGGCTTTCACTTCTCCAGAGCCTCTTACTTGCTCAGTCTGCTGAGACCCCAGATTTATACTGAGCTGGAGCTGAAGGTATGGATTGTGCTTTGGCTAGCACTAGGAAATGCTTGGTATGGTTTGATTCCCCCCCCTCCCAAATTGCGCTTGTCATTCCCCGAAATCTGTTATATTCTGATCCCAGATCTGGTATGTGGTGGGTACCATTGACTGGGGACCCTTATTTGTGCCTTCTCTGCTGCCTTATGGAACATTCTTCTTTAGATTAGCCTTTTGATATTTATTTGTTTTATTTTATATTTGTAAAATTTATTGGCAGCCTCAATGTAGCTGGGAGGCTTACGATCATAAAAGAAAACTATATAAACTAAAAACATCAAAAGCCAAACACTGCAGCCCAATTAAAAGATGGGGAGGGCGGGAGCAGTATGGAGGTGCGGGTGTAGGATTTGCTGTTAATCTATCAACCACCTCCATTGTGATGCTCCCCCCATTGGAGCCCCAAGCTAACTGGCAGAGCCAGGTCTTTAGGCTCTTACGGAAGGTCAGGAGGGTTGGAGCGAAGGACAACACACACTGTTCCAGAGGTCAGGTGCAATGGCAGAGTGAAGAGAAGGCCCTTTTCCTGGACCCCGCCAGCCTGAATATTTGGGCTGACAGGGTCTGCATCATGCCTCCTCAGCTGGCATGGGTGGGGCAGGCCAATCCCAGTGGGATGAGATGGCCATTCTGGAAGTCCCTCAAGTTTTGACTATGTTATCAGGCCTGGGGCTCGCAGGCCACTGGAACTTTCTCAGATGGCTCCATTATTGAAGCGGCCATTTTCCTCTTCCCGCTCCTGTTGTTTATATTTTTACTTCTATGATATTTGTTAATAAGATTTTTTATACTGGACATTTTTGTTTTTATTTATTGTTTTATCTGACTGTTGTTTGCTGCCCAGAGTGCCTTCTGTGAAATGGGTGTGTGTATAATATATATAAAATAGATAAATACGATTAATATTTCAATAATCAAGGAAGCAAATTCTTGAAATCAGAAAGTAACAGATAATAGGTTTAGAAAGGTGAGCCTCTTCATGTTGAGTTTACCAGGAATTAAGTTCCACTATATATTTGATGAAGTTTACTCCACATATAAATGTATTTAAAAAAACAGCCTAAATTAGCTGGTGGCCATTTGTACAATGGTTAGTGGTGCAAAGCGATCATTCTTCTATTGTATGCCAGGAAAGAGTCATTCTGGGACCATTGTATAACATACACTTTGGCATAGTCTCCTATATATCTGAGCACTGTACACAAATCTCCCTATTGCATGTGTGTGATAATTCTGTCTTGCAGAAACATGGCTTAAAAGTGCTTCCACGTGACCCATATTCCTTCACTCCGATCCTGGAGGACAGCCAGGGTGAAAAAGTTCCTCGCTCGCTGTTGCTGGGGAACAACATGGCTGAGACACAGAAACAGATCGCTCAGTTCTCCCTAAAGGATGCCCAGGTATTTGGGGAGGGCTGATCTTGGAGGCAGAGGGGAAAGGAGCATAGAACATATCACAGTCATGTGATATAAGAAATACAAGAAGGTACCTAAATATTAGTGAGTGCTTGGGGTGTTGATCTGTAAGAAAAGGCTCGCTCTAGAAATGAGCTGAATCGTTTCCCTTCCTTACTTTTGCAGGCTTTTCCCAAGTATGAGGAGTTCATGAACCGCTTGGTGACAGCCATCGACCCTCTACTTGATATCTGTCCAATGGATGTAGCTGCACTCACCCAGGGCTCCTTGCGCCAGCGATTCAGGGCCTTGGTGGGGTTGAGAGCCCTGTACCGTGCGGGTGAGAGACAGATGGCCCGCCATTTGTGATACACACCCAGATTTCTCTTCAGTGGCTGTTGTGTTGAATTATGTAGATGATTAGAAACTCACCCAATCACATAGACTTTATACTTGAACGAGCTCTACACCTGTGCTTCGCTATGAAACTATGTGATTGGGCTTAGTTTTGGGGCAGGAAAATAAGGGGGAAAAATTGTGCCTCTGCCTACCAGCATCCATCGTTATTCATCTGGCTAGTGTCCTGTCAGTGTGTGAGAGAGTTGAGGGCTGTTTGGAAGCTGAAACAGTATTTGCTGTGTGAGCAAGGAGACAGCAAGGAGCCTGGGCATGGCTTAGCTCAACTGTTCTGTACTAAAGCTGGTTCAGTTTCTGAAACTGAAACTGAAAATCCTCTGCTTGTGTTTTGCATTTGGAACACTTCAGGTGGAGAGGGGGAGTAAAACCAGGGGTGGGATTCTACCGGTTCGCACCTATATGCTAGAACTGGTTGTTAACATTCTAAGCAGTCCAGAGAACCAGTTGTTAGAAGAAATTACTGGCCTAATCCTGTAAGGAAGGCAGGAAGGAAACATTCTGGTGTTGCTTACAGAAACTGCCTCTCCGTTAACCCTTATTACATTCTTGGCAGGACTAGACTTCCTGTCTCAGGAACTTCTCTGGAGTTTTTTTCGCTTCCTTTGCTGGTACTTTGCTTGTGTGGAGTGACCATTCAAAGTTACAATGGCACTGAAAAAAGTGACTTATGACCATTTTTCACACTTACGACTGTTGCAGCATCCCCACAGTCATGAGAGGCCAGGAGAGGTGTGCCTCGATGTGAGTGATGTTGAGTTGGCCACACCCAGCCAGTCACATGACCACCAAGCCATGCCCACCAACTTAGCCACACCCACAGAACTGGTTGTTAAAAAATTTGAATCCCACCCCTGAGTAAAACTTCTTAGCATCAGAGCGTGTTAATAATAATATACAAAATACTAATGCTCTGATGGTCATTTCGAAAAATCCTTTCTTAGTGAGTACCTAGAAGCCAAGAGGAACATACATGACAAATTTCAAGTTTGTAGGCTTTATGGTTCTGGAGATTTTGTGATGATGCGTGAATGGTCTTTCACTTTTATATATACAGGTGAAACTCGAAAAATTAGAATATCGTGCAAAAGTTCATTTATGTCAGTAATGCAACTTAAAAGGTGAAACTAATATGTGAGATAGACTCATTACATGCAAAGCAAGATAGTTCAAGCCATGATTTGTCATAATTGTGATGATTATGGCTTACAGCTCATGAAAACCCCAAATCCACAATCAGAAAATTAGAATATGACATGCAATCAATAAAACAAGGATTGTACATAGAAAACATTGTATAAGCATAAGCATGCATATGTACTCAGTACTTGGTTTGGGCCCCTCTTGCAGCAATTACTGCCTCAATGCTGCGTGGCATAGAAGCTATCAGCCTGTGGCACTTCTGAGGTGTTATGGAAGACCAGGATGCTTCAATAGCGGCCTTCAGCTCTTCTGCGTTGTTCGGTCTCATGTCTCTCATCTTTCTCTTGGCAATGCCCCATAGATTCTCTATGGGGTTCAGGTCAGGCGAGTTTGCTGGCCAATCAAGCACAGTAATCCCACGGTCATTGAACCAGGTTTTGATGCTTTTGGCAGTGTGGGCAGGTGCCAAGTCCTGCTGGAAAATGAAGTCAGCATCCCCATAAAGCTCGTCTGCGGAAGGAAGCATGAAGTGCTCCAAAATCTCCTGGTAGATGGCTGTGTTGACCCTGGACTTAATGAAGCACAGTGGACCAACACCAGCAGATGCCATGGCTCCCCAAATCAACACAGACTGTGGAAACTTCACACTGGACTTCAAGCATCTTGCAGCGTGTGCCTCTCCATTCTTCCTCCAGACTCTGGGTCCTTGGTTTCCAAATGAGATACAAAAGTTGCTCTCATCAGAAAAGAGGACTTTGGACCACTGAGCAACAGACCAGTTCTTTTTTTCTTTAGCCCAGGTAAAACGCTTCTGACGTTTGTTGTTCAGGAGCGGCTTGACAAGAGGAATACAACATTTGAAGCCCATGTCCAGGATCCGTCTGTATGTGGTGGCTCTTGATGCACTGACTCCAGCCTCAATCCACTCCTTGTGAAAGTCCCCTACACTTTTGAATGGCATTTCCTGACAATCCTTTCCTGGCTGCGGTCATCCCTGCTGCTTGTGCACCTTTTTCTTCCACACTTTTCCCTTCCACATAACTTTCTATTAATGTGCTTTGATACAGCACTTTGGGAACATCCAACTTCTTTTGCAATTACCTTTTGAGGCTTTCCCTCCTTATGGAGGGTGTCAATGATAGTTTTCTGCACAACTGTCAGGTCAGCAGTCTTTTCCATGATTGTGATTCCTACTGAACCAGACTGAGAGACCATTTAAAGGCTCATGAACCCTTTGCAGGTGTTATGGTTTAATTAGCTGATTAGAGTGGGACACTTTGAGCCTAGAATATTGCACCTTTTCACAATATTCTAATTTTCTGAGATTGTGGATTTGGAGTTTTCATGAACTGTAAGCCATAATCATCACAATTATGACACATCACAGCTTGAACTATCTTGCTTTGCATGTAATGAGTCTATCTCACATATTAGTTTCACCTTTTAAGTTGCATTGCTGAAATAAATGAACTTTTGCACAATATTCTAATTTTTCGAGTTTCACCTGTATAGAAGATTAACATTCTGTCCTCTTAGTTTGATGCAAGGTAAGAAGGAATAACTGGAATCCCAAGGCCAAATATAAACCCTTGAGTTCTTTTTTGCAGCCCTTAAAGAAATTCTGATCATGTTTACTAAAATTTGGCATCCAGTTTTCAATTTCGAGAAGGAAACACGTGGACACTAGCATTGGCCTTAAAATAAAACCTAGCCTCGCCTACATGTGTAACCTTATCTAGCCCAAAAGCATTTTAACAAAAAATTACTTGTTTCTATTTTGGAACAAGAAAACAACCTTAAAGCCCTTGGCCTACATTGGCTGATAAATTGAGGGCTGCACCCATTTGCACACTTAGTTTTATGACTATGCTAGATTAGTTAAGATTACTTTGCATCTTCCCTGAATTTGATTCTTGAAATCAACATTTGCATAAATTGAAAATTGGCCCTAACATAACATCTGGAGGAGTTTGTAAAGGTGTTTTGCCGAAGTGGTGCTAACCAAGAAATGTGAAAACTTGAAAGTGTTTAAGCAGCACGCATGACATATCAGCTGTGCATGAACAGCAGTGGAAGATGAGAGAGAGAAAGAGAGGGACAGAGAGGGAGGGAGGAGAGCAGTTTCCCTGGGGTGATCTTTTATTGGGGATCTTCTGCAGCTGTAAGTCTGTTTTTGTGTGGGATGGTTTCCCTTTTTCTATATTTGAAAGGCATGAATCACCTTATTTGTTTATTTTCTATAGCTGTCCATCTCAAACAAGTGACTGAGGGGTGGGGAGCAAACAATAACCTTGTTTTCTTCTTGCCAGGATTTGCTTTGGGAAAACAACTTCCACAGTATTATGAGGTTCTCACAGCTCCCATTTCCAAGGTGAATGGCACTGGTCAACCTTAACTAGGAGGATTGTTTGCCCAGCTTTTTAATTGTATAACTGTATTATCTCCCTAATTCAGTAGGTGCTCAATAATATGTTTTGGATGACTTTAATTTGAATTGTCAGAGGGCCCTAGGTTTAGCCTAGAACCTGTGGGTCAGAGGGAGGCAATGAGAATGAACAGGGGTCCCAACCCTGGTCCGGTTCATGGAGCTCCTACCAGGCTTGGTTTTTTGGGCACTCCCTTGCTTGTAGATTTTGGATTTCCGGTTGAGGGGAGGGGGGGTGGAAAAAAGAAGGGGGGGGGGGGAGGGGGGGGGATGGGGGGGGGGGACAAAAAGGGGGGGGACCACTGACTAGAAGTTAGATTCCTTCAGGAGTTCCATACAAGGCTTGTTTTTCATTCTCTTCTTGTAGATTTTGGATTTCTGGTTTGAATCAGAGCCTTTAAAAGCAACATTGGCCACAGATGCAGTGATTGGTGCCATGGCTGGTCCACACACACCAGGCAGTGGGTAATAATATTGTTCTTGATTCTTATTGCTGTTTTCCAACTTAACCTGTCCCTCCTATCTCTACACATACCATTTCTTTCATCCTTTCGTATTAATCCTTAGCTTTTATACCTTGTTGGCAATCAACAGGACTCTATATACCAGCATTGCTGGACACAAGGAAAATAGCTAGTAAGTTATAGCAAGCATCATTACATTTTAATTCTATAATACTCTACATTTTTGTAAGCTCTTGGGAAGTGAAGTGTTATGATTGCAATGTGCACAATTACTGTAATGCATACAGTTATAAAGACTTAAGTTGTATCTGAGGCAAAAGACTTGCATTGAAAAAGGTATACAGAAAGTCTGAAATAAATTCAAGCTGCTGGCCAGCATCTACATTAAAAATAAAATTGCAGCCTTCCTAATATTACTTGGCAGGCTCTAATTTTTGGCCTTTCTCATAGGTATGTTCTGTTGCACCATGTCATGGGAGGAGTAGAGGGGCGTAAGGGTGCCTGGCATTATGTGTCTGGTGGCATGGGGGCACTTTCCGGGTGCTTGGCTCGTGCTGCAACTGCACTTGGGGCTGAGATCTTTACTGACAAGGTGAGTAGATTTATCAAATCTTGATCTGAGGAGTGCCAAAAACGCCTCCAGGAAAGAGGACCCTGACAAAGAACAGTGGAACAAGAAAAGAGGCAGCAAATGCAGTTGTTTGCTGTTATGTGGGGAACTGGGTTCTGTTTGATCCATAAGGCAAGACACAGATATGCAAACGTTGGTTTCTTTATGGAGGGGACAGCCTGAAATTGGGATCCCTTCTACCACCAGATTAAGTGGGCAGTTTTTACTAATCATGAGAACCCATACTTACATGCTGATTATTTTGTTTTTCTTCCTAGGCAGTTTCCCAGATTCTCCTGAGTTCTGATAAAAAGGTTCAAGGAGTTTGTCTCCAGGATGGAACTGAAGTGAAGAGCCGCTTGGTGCTGTCCAATGCATCTTCACATCATACCTTTTTGGAGCTGACTCCACAAGTATGTTTAGCTTTCTGACGAAACAGGGGAGGACTTGTTAGAGAGCCATCACCATGACCCTTATTTTTTTTTCTTTCTCTTAAAAACCAGGATGCCTAGAACTTACACCAAATATTTAATGGATTTATTTGCATTCTAGTTCTGGATAAGCAATATGCATCTCTTGTTACAAGGACCCAGAAGAAAGCAGGGACTATAATTTGATTAGAAGAGAACTGGACTATGGATTCTGAGAGTTTCTTCAATTGATATAAGAGAAAGACTGATAGTGTTTGGAAAGAGGGGAGAAGTCTGAGCCATGTGCTCCCAGGATCATTTTCTCCATCTTCTTCCATTAGAATTCCAAGTAATGCCTGGCCAATGTAAAGAGAGCCACAAGAATCTTAAGGAAGTTTCTTCTAGCTCTATTGTTGTGTGTTGATTAACACTTTTTTTTTCAGAACAGCGGATTGCTTTGATATTAAACACTGAACCTTCAAATGTATTGCATTCCAGAAATGGACACTGACTAGTATCCGGCATAAAGTCATTATTCTGTCAATAAACTGCTCTATCTGAGGTCTGGGTACTAAATGAGATCCCCTTTAGTGTACTTAATTCATTTATATCTGAAATAATGGTCCTGTACATACAAAGTATGTGATAGGGCACTTTATCATGACTCTTGATCAACTGCTACCATTGGGACAGTTGTCATACTGTATCCATCTAAATCTGAATTCTTGGCAACTGCATACCCAAAGGGGGTAAGTGGCTGTGAGTGCCAATCACATATGCATTCTTTACATAATACAGATATATGAAGAATGAGAAAAGCGAGTTTGGGCAGTTAAACTCCAAACTATTTTCCAGTTTGCTTCAAAACCAAGCATCTGTGTTTCTTCTTTCTAGGAGGATCTGCCCTTGGAGTTTGTACAAAGAATCTCACAGTTTGACACACGTTCTCCAGTCACCAAGATCAATGGTGAGGACTGTAAGGCAGTGAATAGGTGAGAAGCTTCCATGTAAAAGTTCTTAGTGGTACAATAACTTCCATGGTCCTGGGCACAACAGGCAGAGTTCTCCCTATCTAATACTGGGTAAATTTAATAGGGCCAACTGAAACATTACAGAACGGATAACAAATTTCCGTTCTTCAGACTGGATAGACAAAAGACATGGGGTGAAGAAGAGAAAAAGCAAAAAAAAAATTTTTTATATATCTTTTGTTCTTCCAACTCAATTGCTCAGATAATTGGAGGTCTATTTTTATTTGCCTCCCCCCCCCTCCAACTTTAGGGGGCTGGTGATTTAAAGAATGTTGGCAAAGTGGGAACCAATGGCTCTCAAGATAGACAGAACAATTTGTAAACACTGATTAGATGTCCCAATCTCAAAGCAGAAAAGAAAGCAGCAAATTTTTTGTAGACTTGAGAAGGTAGGAGCAAAAGGCCTAGAATTTAAATCCTAAAATAGAAATTATATAGGGCCTGATTTCTGTTGTAGTAGGTGGGTGTTCTGTATAAGCATGGCTTCCATTTTATCTGCAATAAAACGACTTACCAATCTATGTTCTGTTGTGAACAAATTCCTGAATGCTGTGTTAAGTAACTGGATAACTGAAATTTATTGCCCAGTGTTGTTTATAACATCTTTTACTGCCCATATCCCCAGTGGCTGTGGATCGGTTGCCGAGTTTTCTGGCAGTCTTAAACACTACCAGCAACAACCCCTTGCCTCACCATCAATGCTCCATCCATCTCAATTGTGAAAACACTCATGCCTTGCAAGAGGCTTTTGAAGATGCTTGCAATGGGAGGCCCTCTAGAAGGTATGATGAGCAATTGTCAGTGGCTTCAATAGAGTAGGGAATGGAGCACCCCACCCCACCTCCCAAAAACCCATGGATATTTCCAGTTATGTTAGATTCCAGTTCCTATAATTCCCAGCCAACATGGCAAAGACTGGTGGTTGAGAATTATGTAAACTGAGGTCCTCTTAGCTTTGAGGGAGACAACTTTATAATCTACCTTTTCCTACCCTGTCAAGTAATGGTAATGGCTACAGAAGAGAATGAAGTCAACTCAATTCTAATGTATGAAATTCTTCTTTAATGCATATTTAAAACTGTTATGGTTGGACCTGCTCCCAGCTATCCTTTTAGGTAGCCTTCCTAGTACTCAACCTGGCAGTGTCCTGCCGTTAAACTTAACTATTTTCTTACACTTGAGAGCACAGACTTCAACTGTTAACACAAATTTCACATCTCCAGAGTTTCTAATCTAAAATCCTTACCATGATCTAATCCTGGTCTAATGAGCGAAAGCTCATTTTGTAGCAAAATAAATATTGTCAGATTCTTTTCTGGTAAAAATTATATGATTGTGAATTTCATATGAATCTACACAGTTTCATTAGCTATTTTAGACACTGCAACATCTGTCAGGCTTTTGTTCCTGTTATGAATGTAGTGCAGAAATTCTAATTTAGATGCACATTCTGCATTGCTGGTTTGATCTTCCAGTGCCATCTCTTTACAACAACAAAGAGTTTGTGGTGTTTCCCATCCCTCAGTATGATCATTTATTCAACAGTTTTAAGCGCACAATACCATTTAAAATCCAGAATAGTAATTCACCTTGACACTCAATCTGTGCTTTGTGTAGAAAGGAAATTAACAGCCCAATTATATGCTTGTTTACTCACTAGAATTAAGTTCATGAAATTACTGAGGCCAACTCCCAAATAAATTATATGCGGAATTGCATTTTTAGGTTATAGTCTATTATTTCAATCCCATAATAAATAAAATTGGAATATTAGGCCCTATGCTGGAAATCATATACTCCAGATAAGATGGTATCTGTTATCTATAATGAAAACTGCCTTTTTCAAATTTGTATCTTCTTGGTTTTACGAGAATAGCAAACGGGAACCAGAACCAACAAAATGTGGATGGTGCTCTTGACCAATCTTTTCTGTTTAATCTGCCATCTGTCCCATTTCCTTCTGGTTTCCCCTCCTATTGGTCAGAAGCGCTGAATTTGCTATAGTATTCGCTAGGAATGGATGCTCTTTTTTTTTGCCATGTTGCTGAATTTCAATTCCCAGCAACCCCAACCAGTCTGATTAAAGATGATGCTGGAAGTTGACATTCTGTAAGAACTGGAGTGCTACTTCTTGTTCACTCCCTGGATTTATGTGTATTGTTTTCAGCGAGTTTTTGCAAAGTCAGTACATATTATGAAACAAGTAGGACTTTGTCCTGTCACGTTAACCAGACTTTAGGCCTTCTCAAAAGATTTGTTTCAAGGCTTGGGCTATCTTCTTGGCTTGGCGCCAAGTACCTCATTTAGTTCCTTTCTTTTACAAGCGGTTGGCAGGATTGTATTACGGCAAGTCTAGCGTGTTGGTATAAAACTGAGGCATGATGTAAGCAGCCACAAAAAGAGAACTATCAGCCAGTGACTCTGAGGATTGCCTTCTTTCTTGTTATTTAGGCCCATGGTTGAGATGTGCATTCCATCGGTCTTGGATCCTACCCTGGCTCCCCCAGGCTGCCATGTGATTTCACTTTTTACCCAATACACCCCCTATTTGCTTGCTGGAGAAAAACAGTGGGACTCCCGTGACCGTGAGGACTATGCCAATCGAGGTACAGCCGATTTCTAAACCCTGGCAGGGAGTAATCTTGGTATAAAGAGCAAATCTTGCATTTACCTAAGGAGCATCTTCCACGTGCAAGAATATCTCCCCTTTTCTACTCATGCATGCCTTATCACTATATCCTTGACAAAATGTTAATTCCCTTACTCTTTAAGAAGGATTTATTGCTCTCAGTTGCTGTTTCAGTACACAGAGGTAACCTCTGAGGACAGCCATGTGCATTCCTGATGATGAACAGGAAAAGTTCTTGGAATGAACAGGAACCTAGGAGCAACTGAAGCATGATTTAATCACAAAGCATCCATACTTTTATGTTCTTGAAAGTTTGCATTCCAACCTGTCTAAAAGGTAGATGTTGGGGTGGGGGGTCACCTAGATAAATCATGATTGATTTGCGTTGAACCAAGAAACAAATATTTTATTCTATTCAGCCAATGACAAGACTGCCTCATACTGTATCAGACCATGGATCCAACTGTTTTAAGTGTCTTCAACAGTAACTAGGAGGAGATTCCAAGATTAATGTCCATTTCAACCTGGACATGCCAGAGATTAATGTTGGAAAATTCTGTTCTATTCCTGACTTACGGTCCTTACCAGATGCCTTCTCTGTTTGTAGTATTTGACAGTGTTGAAGCGTATGCACCTGGGTTCAAGGCATCTATCATTGGCATAGATGTTTTAACACCTCCAGACCTTGAGAAGATCTTTGGCTTACCTGGTGGGGTATGTATTTCCAGAAAATCACACCCACTGCCCATCAATTTAAGAGACAATATAGCTTGATCCTTACACAATAACCTTGACTAAAATCCACCCCACCCATTCTCTGAAGGCTTCTTTGACAAATTATCATATGGAAATGTTTTTATCGTTCCTGACTGTACAGTGGTCTTGGAAATCTATCCTATATGCTATTCTTAGAATCTGAATGCCACAGGGTAGCCATTCCCTGTCTTTAAACTGGGAAATAGACAAGGACCCCTGTCTCTTCAGCATCTTGACACAGCCTCTGACTTTCAGAATATATTCCATGGAGCCATGTCTTTGGATCAGTTATATTTTGCCCGACCAGTGCCAGCTTACTCCAGTTACCAGTCTCCAATCCAAGGCCTATATCTCTGTGGAAGCAGTGCTCATCCTGGTATGTCTGGGAGGGGTAGGGTGATTGGTATATGCAAGGCTGCAGTATAATCCTAGAAGGGACTGCTAGTTGGTTTGAAAGAGTTAGGGGTCATTTGTTCAGGCCAGCCTGTCAATCACAAATATTTCTAAGAGTATTGCCACATTTTACTTTTCTGTTGTAGTCAAGTCTCTTTCTTTCTTCAGTACCTCAATTTTCTTCCTTAGGAGGAGGTGTGATGGGAGCAGTAGGACGCAATGCTGCTAGAGTCGCATTGGAGGGTTTCAAGAGTCTGTGAACCAATAGGATGATTTACTGCATTGTCTCAAAAAGAGAAAAATCTGGGCATTCTCCAAACTCGCCTTTGAAACAAATTCGGGGCACTGTTTTACTAGCATCCTCTCAAATTTTTTCATCACAAATTACTCAGTAATTACGATAACTACGATACGTTTCTCCTGGAGTAGTATGGTCATCAAGCAAGTAACAGCCACTGCTCTTTTATGTGGGAACACAATGGCTGAGCTTTTCTGGCAAATCTGTTTCGACTTTATAAACAACTAACATGCTTCCCATGTTGTTGTATTTAACCGGGAGTTTGTCCCTTGTTCCACAACGTATTCGTCTTCTTTGGATCCTTGAAGGGATGCACAATGCTATAGTTCTCCTATAGTTAGAGAGGCGCTTAGAGCCATGAGGGAAGGAGAGTAGGGGGTAGTTTTCCACGGGGTTAGTTTTCTCTCTGGCCGAGCAAGCCAATTATACGGAGGTTCGTTTAATTCAGATTGCCTTGAACTGCTCTTTAGCAATTTCTTTTCTTCCAAAACTCCCAGCTGTGCTGTTTATCTTGCTTTTTTGCTTCTTGACCTGTGAAAATACAGCCATTCTGAAATGCTGCTCCTGAGAACCACTTTATAACCTAGAGGATGAGTCATGCTTTCCAGAAGATCAAAACCAAGGCCAGGTTGTTACAAAAATCCCCTCAGCGGAGGAGGGTTAAGGAGAGTCTGCTGCCATTCATGTCATCTAACCTTGTGCTCCCCATCCAAAGCCAGATACGCCTGACTGAGCCAACGTCCCAAAGAGTCATATTTCTCACTAGCAAAAAGCAGCTGCTTGCAAACACCTCTCTGCAATCTGACTGCAAATCCAGGCAGGAAGTGGCCAGAAGCCAGCTGCCCTTGCTGATTCGGCCTCTGTTGGATTTTCTGCACCAGCTAATCTCAGTCACAAAGCATGGGAGCCAGAATACTTGGCTGCTATGCGTTCCATTCCATTGAACTCAAGTGGGAATAAATCAGTTTAAATCTAATACTCCACCTTAGTTTTACACATGGATTGCAAGCAAAATGTGTTGACACAATGAGGAATATCAGTACCTCCCCTCCCTTATGTGATGGATGAATTTCCCATGAGGAACTGATGATAAAATCATTGCCTACTAGAAAATACCCAGAAATTAATAAAGGGTTTGGAAAATTCCTTCCTTTCCACAATCGTCTTTCGTAAATACTGTAATGTTTCTCTTGTTTTATGGGAGCATATCAGTTACTGGCTGCTGGATTCAAAGTGAGCACAGACAATGCTGGTTGTGGGGTATGTGGCTGGGGGTTGCCAATGGACTCGCACTATTCTTTCTCAACTGCAGTTTATGAGCAACAGCCATTCATCTTGATGTGGCTTCCTTAGGAATTGGCACAAAAATCGACTGAAATAAATGGAAGTTGTATGCGGCAGTAGCTGGCAGATTTTTCCAAGGAAAAGGAAATTGTCAAAGGCTGACAAGATTGTTCTGTAAAGCCACATAATTTCAGAGACATCATACAAAATGATGAAATATCAACTTTATTCTTAGGAAACAGGAAATAGGCTACATAAATAATAGAGCCTTCTACTTCCCAAACATTGCCAACCCCAAATATCCGGACTCGGTTGTAATGCAACCCAGGGCAACTACTCCCTGTATTATCACCACTGCTGGTTCACATTGGGAATATTTCCTTGTTAAATCTAAGTTCCCCCCACCATCCTGGGCATCGCAGTAGCTGCAGTTACAGGAATTGGTGCAGGAACAAATATGGTTCATAGTAATGTGAGTTTGTAAATATTCATTTATATGAACATTGTAAAGGGCCCCATTTTATATCACATCCCATGGGAATCATCTTGTGTGGCATCTGGGTAAGAGTGAGTGCTTTAGCACAGGGGTCACCAACCTTTTGGACCTCAGGGACCACCAAACTCATAATCTTAAATCCCGCAGACCAGAGACACTGGGAAAACCCCCCAAAAAGTCTGCAGGAAAATTCCCCATCCCGTTTTCCTATCGATCATTATTTATTTGGAATTGCAGGATACTGTCTCCAGCTTCTTGGGGAGGGGGGGGGGGGAGAGAGACTTGGCTTCATTCAAGGAAAGCAGCAGAAGCAGCGGAAGTCTTTATTTCTCTTCCCCAAACTCTGCCAGAAATGAGTCTGGGAAACTTGTCGTGCTGGTGCAGCCTCTTGGAGCAGGATGCCTTGCAGGGTCCCAAAGACTCATTTCTGGCGGAGTTTGAGGGAGAGAAAGAAAGACTTCTGCTGCTTTCCTTACATGCAGCCAAAAGCAGAAGAAAAGTGGAAAGAAGCAGCCCGGTGGCCATGTGGCGTGCATGGGGCGAGTGGGGCAAGTTCCCCCCCGCTGCCCTTTCCTCCCTCCACTCACTATCTCGTATTCACAATGCAAGCGATGCAAGCCTTGCGTTCCCGCACAGCCTGGATTAATTGCTTTGGGGGGGGTGTGCTTTGGGAGTAACACTTCTCTGCGGACCACCAAAATTTTCTTGTGGACCACCAGTGGTCCCTGGGCACTGGTTGACGACCACTGCTAACAGATGAACTTTTCAGAACTGAATTGAACCCAGAACAAACAGCACAGTAGAAAGAATTAAATAAAAGCTGGGCTTCACTTTTCTGCTTAGTTTAACCAGAGTTAATTGAATAAACTAAAAGTGGATGGATTCACACAACTTATATGGCACAGCTTCTAAGGTCATTCAGCCTGAAAGCTCATCACTGCTTCACAAGTTACTGTATTTCATCATAACCCAACAGACCACACAGTCTATGCAACTCCTTTCTTGGCTAGACCAAAGATGGCCACTAGAGGGAAGCATTGCTGCTTAAATTTAGGGGGTTTAAAAGAGCAAGGGCAGAGTAGCTCTATTCTAATGCAGTTGTATAGCCTTACTAAGGCAGCTATGTTTTTCATTTGTTGGTGTCACATTCACTTTTTGCACAGCTGTTTTGGTACTTCTGATAGTATCTGGCAGTGCTGGATCCATTGCACCTACTTGCAACACAGTGTCTAATAATGATGGACATATGAGATTTGGCCTAGCCTGAAGCTAAAACATGGGTCATCTCATCTGCCATCACCTCTTTTCCATAAACAGAAAATGCTAATAATGGAAACATTTATAATGGATAATAATAGTTGGTGCTGATGTCCCAAGGAAAAGCAAAATCGTTTTCAGTACATTTCCCAGAAAATACATGTTTACATAGACTAAGCCATGAGTTGACTGATGGCTTAGTAATTACATAACTAGTTAGTGCAGAGTATGATAAACCCTGAGTCATGATTTATAAAGCACAGCAATGTTTGAATTCATTGTCTAAATATATTTTCCTTTTGCCTTCAGTGTCAACCTATGAAGATGAAAATCTTAATATACTAAAGAAATATACACCAGATTTAAGTGTCATCCTCCACTTCTGGAAGTTACTCTCCAGGGTTTCTGGCAGAGAACATCTTTTTCATGATCTTTGACTTGATACCTTTATCTTAGAGATATCAAGAGCTGAATCCAGAACTTCCACACCAAGTTTATTTTTGAGCTATGATCTCTCTTGCTGCTCTTGCCATAAATAGCACTGGCATAAGAGAGGACTAGAACAGGCTTGTGCAAGTCAGTTTCATCAAGACATGGAGACAGACCTCAGTACTTTATTAAGGTATTTCATTTTGCCCTACCTGCCATTGGCATTCCAGGAGAGGGAGAGATGCTGTAATCACATAAACATGGAACTTTCTATTTGCATTGAGCACCCTGAGGCAAATATATGTCATACTTGTATCAGTGTTGCTATTTTGATGACATGGTTTGTTGCATATGTTAAACTGCATTTGCTGACTGCTGGAAAGGCTGAAAAAGGCAGCCACAGCAATGCAAAGCACACACTGCAGGAGGTTTGCCTCCCTTTAGAAACAAAAAGGCCATGCTGTTTTCTGAAGAAGCTCTTAAGATGGTAGCTGACAGCAGCAATTATTTCCCTGTGCCGTGCCTTCCCTTCCAAATCAGACTGGGTGATGGAACTTGCTGCTGTGTTTGTACAACATGCTTAACGAGGTCAGTTAAAGCTTTAAATAACTGCATTTGCACATCATGTAAAAGATGGCAAATTTTAACCTTGGTTAGGCTTCCTTGTGGCTTAACATGCTATGTAAATCCAGCCACTTTGGGTAGTTTATATATTGCGCCAAGTTACAAAATGAATTCACCAATCTGAGTGAGGTTCATGAGTGCAGCCAGAATTCCCTGATCATGTCACTCAGCAGGTTGAAAACAGCAGGCTTTTCCTGATTTTTCATCCCTTTGTGTATTTCTCAAGTCTTATTTGCACGTCCCATTTAGAGGCAGGGGGAGGGCAGTCTCTTTCACCAGGGGCAATGAATAAAAATTAAAAACAGCAGCAGTTCATTTACTACACGCACCTGAGAATATCCGTATTGTTATCTGCCAGGTTTCTTCCAATCTCAAGAGATTGTCCTGGCATTCTGTTTCAGGTTGAAGGGTTTCTCGTGTTTGACCTCCTCTGATTGCAGTGATGGTGGCAGAGGAGAGTCACAGGGTTAGCACATAAACTTTTAACATTATCCAGAAATGCTTCATGGATAGATGGATATGAATACAGATGGACTCTTATGCAGCTTTTCCGGTTGAGAAGTAAGAAGCAGGGGCTCAAAAGGTTAGAAGTTTTCTTACCCCCAGCTTCTGTTAGGAAGAAAATTAGTCTGAAGGGAGGAACTGGAGCCACAATCTATGACAAAAAGCAGGGTGAAACTTCAGCCTTTAATGAAAAACGCTTGAAAATTTCAATATTACTCTGAGATGGTGTGTGGTTTCTAATGGAAGAGAACACTTTCCGAGCTACCTCTCACACTGCCAAACAGCAGCCCAACCTGCTGCCAGAAAGGATGCAAAAGAAAAGGCAGTTAGCAATACCACTTGACTTATATACCGCTTCACAGTGCTTTACAAGCCCTAAGGGGTTTTAGAATCAGCAGATTAGAGGAACATATGGAGGAATTAATGTATAATTAAGGAAAAAGGGGAGAGATTGTAGTTTTTTTTTTAAATGTTCAAGCAGGATCTTTCAGGAAGTCCATAACCAATAAATGAAAGTCTTCCTTTATACAGCACAATAAAACTCTGGGACTCACAGCAATTAGATCTGGTATTGGCTGCTAATATATATTGTGCTCAAGGGGGACACATTGCCAGAGGATTGGGTTACTAATCCGAAAGGGCATTAGGGAATTCTGGGAGTTGAAGTCCAGACATCTTAAAGTTACCCCATTTGGGAAATACTGCAGCTTTGGAGAGCAGAGTGAGAGGCAGCGTAGGATATGCTGAGCCCTTCTTGGCTTCTGGCCCCGGGGCTCTTTCGGCCCCATCGCGCCTCTCAGCCTCTGCCAATTTCCCCTTCGTCGACTGGAAGGACGGGCGCCCCACCCCACCTGCGCAAGCGGCCCACCATCGCCCCCTCAGCTTTCCTCGCTGGTGCTGCGGCGTCGGCGGCGTAAACAAAGGGCTCCCACACCTTGGCTCGGCCTGGAAGCCACTTCCGCCGTGTGATGCTTCGCCCCATCGCCCCCGCCGCTGGAACTCCCACCAGCCCTTAAATAAAAGCTTCCCTGGAGCGAGGTGCTGCACCTGAGACAGCTATATAAATATTGACGGGCTGAGAATAGCTCCCGCCTGAGCTGTTTTTAGCGCCCCAGGCTTAACCGCAGGATGCATCCCGAGCCGAGGGGCCGACACGTGCTCGCCCTGGGCCCGGCGCTCGGAAGGCGGAGGAGCGCCTGCTCCTCTCCGCATTGCCACGTCGGCCGGGCGAATGGCCCCTGGGTCCAGGCGATCGCTTCAGGGCAGCCTCCCGCCCCCGCATTCCGGGACCGCGCAGAAGAACGGAGAGAGGCTGGAAAGCGGTGCTGGCCTGGAGGAAAGGAAGGGCGGCCTCGCCCGTCGGCGTCTCCCGCCTGCCTGGAAGAACGAAGGCCAGCTTTAATCTCTGTGTCGACGTTTCCGAGCGGGGGACCGTCCAGGAGCAGACCTTTCTCCCCTTAAAAGCCTGAGAGGGGTCGCCATGCGTGGCGTAATTGAGCCAGTGAAAAAAAATCTCATGAGGCGGGAGGGAATCTCTTGACCCTCCCAATGGGTCTTCCCAGCTTGTTTGGAGGGCCTAGCTGGGGAGCGCAGCCGAATCAACCCTGGCGACCGATGAGATGACAGATGTCGCAGCCAGGTCGCCCTTCTGCAGAACATTTGGCAAAGAGCGATGTGGGGAGGGAGGAGGCCCGTTTATACCCTGCCTGAAAAATTAAGTGGACCAAGTCAGTGGGGTGGCAGAACTCCATAGGTTACTTAGGCCCCAAGATATTTCCTTTGCATGGGCATTGTTGGTCCAGGCGTGTCTGCTCTTGATGAATGGGATGAATGGGATGAATGAGAAGCAAACCTGGCTTGGTTTGGGGTGTGGAGAGGAAGCAAGATTTTGTTTTCTTCATAATGCTTTGATGTTCCTCTTGACCAAATGAAGAGTTTCCTGCTGCTGCACCATAATTCTTATTTATAATCACCTTCATCCCCCAACCAAATATGTATAGTTTGAGAACAAGATGCTATAAGATATGCATGGATCTCTAAGACATGAAAAAGAACCTTCCACTTTTCCAGAAAAGGATGTCCTTTTAAGTTAAGTGAATACAGATAACAGAAACAATCAGAGTTGGAAGGGACCTTGTAGGTCATCTTGTCCAACCCGCCCAAGCGGGAGACCCTACACCATTTCTGACAAATGGCAGTCCAACCTCTTCTTGAAGGTCTCAAGTGATGGCGCTCCCACAACTTCCGAGGGAAACTTCTGTTCCGTTGGTTGATTGTTCTGTCAGAAAGTTTCTCCTTATTTCCAGGTTAAATCTCTCCTTGTTCAGTTTCCATCCATTATTTCTTGTCTGGCCTACAGGAAAATAGCTTGAGCCCTCCTCTCTGTGGCAGCCCCTCAAATACTGGAAGACCGCTATCATGTCTCCCCTGGTCCTTCTCTTCACTAGACTAGCCAAGCCCAGTTCCTGTAACTGTTCTTCATATGTTTTAGTATCCAGTCCCCTAATCATCCTGGTTGCTCTTCTCTGCACTTTTTCTAGAGTCTCAACATCTTTTTTATAATGTGATGACCAAAACTGGATGCAGTACTCTAGGTGTGGTCTTATTAAGGCTTTATAGAGTGGTATTAGTACCTCCCTTGATCTTGATTGTGTCCCTCTGTTAATACAACTTAGGATCGCATTAGCTTTTTTGGCTGCTGCTGCATACACCTGAACCAAGAAATTATTTTGGTCCCTACTTGTACTTGATAGTCATTCCTTGATAACAATCATTCTCACGCATCCCTACCACATTGCTTTCATCTTGTTCCCCAGTCCACCAGTGAGGCAGGCTTCAGTCCATCTTCCTCAAGATGTGTTTTTTACAATTCTCCAGTTGTGACATGGAAGCAAAGTAAGGTGAATAGTAGAACAAGTGATAAAGAGCTTGTTATCCAGATTGATGCAAGTGCATCCCTTTTCTGCTAGCTTCATGATCAGAGTTTTATGCCAATCACTCCCTGGACACAAAACACGAAGCCTACTTAATATGCTGCTGCTACCCAAATAATATAACATGAAATGGTGTAACAGACTGGAATAGGAAGTGTGAAATGCTGCCCTCCCTATTTTCCCCCTCCTGCATTCCCTTCCAGAACAAAAAAGGAATGGTTACTATGTAAAAAAAGGGAGAGAAGGGGGAGATAAATTTCAAATGTGATAATTCCCTTACAACCACTGCCAACAACTTGACTCCATTTGTGATACTTGGTTTGTTTTTCTAATTTTGTTATGACACAATGGAGCTTAGGAGGGAGCAGCAGATGATACCGTCTGGAGATCCTGGCAAAATCCTGGTGCTGGACCCAGCCAATTTCTGCTGTAGGGCCCCGGGTGGCAGATGTTTTTTCCTGTGTTGATGGCATATTGAAAAGGAGGATGGCAAAGCTGGAGGATTCAGCCATCACTATTGCCTAGCCTGCATTGCATATACATAATCAGGACGTTATTTGGAATAATAAACATTAGAGCCAGGATGGGGATCAGCAGTGGGATATAATTTTATGCTGGATTTATGCTAGAGATTCAAGGATGGATGGAAAGCAATTTAACTCAGCACTGGGCAAAATTCCTCTCATTCTAAGAGGAGAAAAAAATGTTATACAAACGTGCCTTCTTATAACATTGAATATAATCTTATTTCAGCATTTTTCCTATCTCTGAAATTAATTGTATGCACAAGTAAACTAAAGTATGTATAATTTTAGGGTTTTTTTTATATTCCCAAATAAACATCTTTATTTATACTATTCCCCTTGTTTATTCAAAAAGTCTAACTTTTTGGACATAAGATCAGGAAAAATATGGCCAAGACTTGAAAGACTTTGGATCAAATCTACAATTATTGTCAAAGCTCTCAATGTAATATTGGACCAGTTACTTTCACTTATAGTCTAACTTGTCTCTGAATTTTGGGGGGACAGAGGGAGAATTGAGCATTGAATTCCTTGAATTACAACCCAATGGATACTGTTTGCATTCCTCGATTTTTTTTCCAAATTTAACTATAACTAAGTTACTAACTTAATTGTGCTAACTCAGCACAGGAATTCTGAGGACTACAGCCCCATTTGAAAGATGCCAATTTGGATAAGGTTGTGTTAAACACATTTTATTTGGATAAATAAGTGATGAAGTGAAAGCAGTTATGGTACATTAAAGTGTCATTTTGAACTTGATTAATCTACTCTATTTTTTCCATGCCTCAAATCACACCTAGAGGTTGAGCCTTTGATTATAAGAAATGTGCTGGCTCAGTTCGATCAGGACAGGGAACCATAATATTTACAGATCTCCATGCGCTGGTTTGCCCTGGCAGATCTCTCCAGAGTTGACACTGTAGCCTGAAAACAAGTTGACCTTCCAGGGTTCTTGGGAAGGTAACAGCTCTTCTCACAATTAAGTCTGCCCTATCGTTCATAATTTGCCTGCTCTGGGTCATAGCAGTACATTTGGAAAAACCTGGTACTTTGGCCGTTGCTAAGTCCCCTGACATCATTTATTCATAGGCCATGTGCTGGGGAGAGAAGCAGAGAAAGCGCTCTGTGTGGCCAGGCAGGGTCTGGCTGGACAAGAGAAGCCCCTGAGACTTCACCAGGGAAGAAGCCAAGAAGTTCTCTGCGCTCATCCTGTGAGGCATCTTCTCTCAGCTGGGCCCTGTAGATGGGTGGGGCTAACTCCAGGAACTTATGGGAATTCAAATTGGAAGGCACAGTTTGGGACTGGTTAAAAATTATTCGTCCCAGATGGGTCTTTCCCAGAAAAAGAGAGAGAAAAGGACTTGCCAGAATGATGAGCTCAGGGCTATTTTGAGGCTTCCCTCCCTCTGTCCGGCTCTCCATGTCAGCAACCTACTCTTTAATTTCTAAGCAAACAGGCAATTGCCACTAGCACATTTTTGTCCTGGGATGCGGACTACAGCCAAGGCAACAAGCTTCCTGTTTACTGCTCGTTGCTCCCCTGGGCATTGGGGAGGGAGCAGCGACTGCCAGGATGAGGCCACAGAATGTGAGCCAGTAGCAGGTGTCCAAGAGGTGTTGCGAATGTGTTGCTACTTGGAGGAGTCAGCAGTCCAACAAAT
Source organism: Notechis scutatus (assembly GCF_049901735.1). Classification (NCBI taxonomy): domain Eukaryota; kingdom Metazoa; phylum Chordata; class Lepidosauria; order Squamata; family Elapidae; genus Notechis; species Notechis scutatus. The sequence goes on along the minus strand of NC_142012.1, from coordinate 124,255,016 downwards.
CGCAGCAAAGGTGGAATGGGGATTACAGGGACGAAATCAAGGTCAAGGAATGTGTGGAGCAAGACTGACTCATCTGGCAGGTGGCAGGTTGAGGGCTGCATAATGGCTACAGCCTGATCGTTTGCCTCATCCTAAAAAGAGAGAAACCGTGAGAGAATAGGCAGCAATGCCATTAAAGCAAAACGTCAGACCAGAGATTTAGGGCTTCACTCAGCAGGATAACTAGAAAATCCCTCCATGCAAAAAGAACTTGAACGTATCCATGTTTATAGGACACATTTACCCAGGGTTAACATTAACTGAGAATAGCTCTCTGAGAATCTGAGAAGAGATTTGAATATGCCTACAAATTATTATGGAAACCCAACCTGGAATATTCTGCACCCAAAGTTTACATGTTGCCACTGAACCACACATATTCTTAGCACTTTAAAAATACTTGTTGCACGCAATAATACTACCATCCCCAAGAAAGTGAAGATTGGAGGAAATTAACCATATTTTCCAGAGACATATTTGCTGTGGGTGGGATAGATATTTTTTAATATACCAATTAAGGATAATTCCAGTCATCATAGGCAAATCAGTTTATGTTAGCAAAGCATTAAAAAGCTCTGCTTAACGCTAGGATGCATTTGTGACATCTCAGTAACAGCATGGAAATATCCAATTATTGCCCATGATACTAACCCAAACACAACCAAAATATCCTGATGGTTGCTGATGACTTTTATCTCAGTAAGCCTGCCAACAAATTGTTGCTTGTTTTGCTTGGACATCAATTTTAGAGCTCTTTTCTGTTGGTGCCATTGGAAATGATGGTACCAGCAGTAGATGCACTAAAGGAATCATAAGCAAGCTAGTAGCCTCCAGATGTTTTGGACTGTAACTCATATAATTCCTTGAACTGACCTTTCTGGATAAAACTGAATGAACATGGGGGCTAAAATATTTGAAGGATAGCATGGTGGCCTCTTCTTATCCTAAACAGGTTCTATTTAAGGCAAAACAAGCTCTGGTTGGATTGGAGATAACAGAACTGTCTACATTTTCCTTTCTTAAATTTTTCTCAATGCATGTTAAAAGAAACAAGATTCATCCTGAACAAACACAGAACAGATGCCATGGATATGGATTACCTTTGCTGGTTTTGGTTGAGAAGTGCAAACCATGGTTCAAATGATAGCCACTCCTTTCAGCAGAATAATAATTCTTTTCCAGATGGATTGTAGTACAGATTGTGATTAATTTTTATTGTTGAAGATGAGTTGTTCATATTGATCAGCAGTTATAAGGAAGAAAGTTACTAGCAAGAACTAAACAGAGTAACAGTGTTCTCAGATTCTTTATATAGTGGCTCTTAGCTGTCTAGTGACCAATTTCCCCAGAAGTACAACTATCATTGTTATGCTACAGAGTGCACACATATGATGTTCAGGATCAACCAAAAACAAATCCATTCAAATACATCTATTGTGTGTTAGTTGTGAGACTTCCTCAGTTGTGGGGCAAGATATAATTTGAAAAGAAAAATCAGGGACAGATGACTGAAGAACTCTTTCTTTCTTTGTTAAGGAGAATAAGTATAGTTGTACTGAATAAATATAGTCGACATAAATTCGATGGCACTGAATTTATCCAGTGAGCAATAATGTAACAAACAGGCTGAATTTGCACAACATTTAGAAAAGCAGGTTGTGTTGGTGGGAATGAACAACTGCAGGTTATTACTACAAAGTAAGGACTATATCAATAGAGAAGACCAAAGAGGAACAAGACACCCCACAGTTTTTTAAAAACAATTTTCATCTTCAGTTGTTGGGTTGCAGTTGAAGATGGACGTGGAGCTGTTTCAGACCATAATGCAAAGCGCTGGACATTCTTTGGGTGCAGGGTGGTCATTTTGGGAAGCACTTCACACGGTCCACCAAATCAAAGATGTCAGGATCCAAATGACCACTAGGTGGCAGCAAAGAGAAACCATTACGGTAGTGCTTCCTGTCCTCTAGTTGTTATGTAGATTTCAGCAGTTCAGATCTGGTAGCTATACCTCGGAGGGCCGTCTCGTCTTCATCTTCTAACCTTGCAATAAATAGCCTTTCACAATCCATTCTGTATTTCTGATGCCTTGGTTAGTTCATGAGGTCCCCGATTTGAGGGCCACCCATCGGGGTACCTGCATCCTGCAAATCTTCCATCCTTGAAATGTGAACCTTCCCTCCTACCCAGCGTTGCTTCTACCCTTTCCTCTTGCAAAATGCCTCTTTGCCCTTCCTGCTGCTAACGTTTTAAAGTACTGCAGAAACCCAACAGGTGAAGCCTCCTGAATCCTCTTCCCCGGTAAAGAGATATAGGATCGCTTTATTGTTGAGGTTCTGCGGCTCCTTTGGGGCGTGATGGGGGTGGGGTGGGGGAAGCCTGCCCGGGAATACCCAAAAGCAGAGGGGCCGGGGGCACCTTTTTCACCCCTCTGGGGGAGGCGTCCTTTCGGGTACTGTGAGGCGCCCGCCCGCCCTGCCCAGATTCGTGCAGAAGCCAGAGCCGAAGGGCGGATGCCGCGGATAAAAAGGGTGGGACGGGACGGGCTGCGGGCAAAACTCGCGCTGCCCGCTTTCTTCGCCAGGGTCTCTTGCCAGCCAGAGGTTTTTGTAGCGGGCGACCAGCCTCCCCCTCCCCCTGAGATCCAGCTGCCGATAACAAGTTATCGGGCTGCGGTGAGCACCTCTTCCCCACGTTCATCGGCTGCACGTGAGTAACTGGCTGATGAGCCTACAAGACCGACTCTGGACGCTGCTGTCTGGGGATGCAGGGAAGTGGAGTTGGGGGGAGGTCTGCTTTCACATCATCCCTTTAACTTGGAAGCACCGAATCTCTCCCAAGGGGAAAAAAAACCAGGAAAAGGGGCTACTAAATGCTAAATACTGATAAAATACTCAGTACCTCTGACTTGCCCTGGTTAAGTGCCCCTGGAGCTCCTCTGGACCTGAACATAGGGGAAGGAGCCCAATTTGTCCTTTGGCGCAGTCCAAAGCAGCTGGAATGGATAAATCAAAGACCTCAGTGAAGTAGCTTAGATTGAGATCAATGGGCCCAGGGTGATGGTGATGGGCTTGCGCCTGCATGGCTGTCCCCTCTTCATAAGCTGGGCTTTGCATGGAAGGGCGTCCTGTGTTCAGACAGGAATTGGACATCCCTTGCAGCCTCTCTAAACCCTGGCCACACATATAGAAAAGCAACCAATCATTTCACTCTACTGATTGGCAGGATATTGGAGGAGATGGCACGGGCCCCATCCTGCTCTTGTGGGTGGTTGGGCTGCTGTGCTCTGACTTTGGCAGGCACCTCTATGCCTGCTTCCCCCTTTGTCATTCTCCTTCTGTCTTAAAACGAATCCACATTGCTAAGTGCTTAATGAATAATTTACAGTGCGTTATTGTTTGCTACTCCTGGTTTTGTTTAAAAAAACATTTCCTCCTGGTTATTTTTATATTGTTGCTATAAATTGTCTTGTCCATTTTAAAAAACAAAACAAAAGAGGAATCCTCTGCTAAGAAGTGCCACTGACCCCTTTCCTTTCCCTTGTTCCTTTATCAAATTTGCTTGCCTCCCAGGAGTCTCCACCAGCGCTGGACCAGAGATGCTCCCTCTGCAGGTGTATCCTCTTCCCTTCCTCCTCTTCCTCCTCCTATGTCTTCAAGCGCCTAGCTGGGCAAAGCATCCCAAAATTAAGCTGCGCTTGGTAGGACCTAGGAGCCAAGCAGGTGAAGGGCGGCTGGAGGTGCTGTACAAAGGACAGTGGGGCACAGTGTGTGATGATGACTTCAACATCCATGTGGCAAATGTGGCTTGCAGAGAGCTGGGCTACGACCAGGCCATAAACTGGGCTCACAGCGCCAAATACGGCTCAGGAGATGGTAAGGATGGGCAGGAATGGAGAACGTTGTTGGTCTCAAGTACTTTTTAATGCTTGCAGACCTGAGTCATGATACCCATTTTCAGTGCAAGAGCTGAAAACTCACTAATAAAGGTGGTATTTAATATAAAGGTATTCAGATGATTCAAGCTTTCAAGTAAGCGGGATATGTATCTTCCTGATATCATGTGAATCAGCAAATTTTTACTTTTCCTTGGCTCAAAACCACCCCTAATTGAAAGATGGGGGAGATTACATCCCCCACATTTCACAATAATTCTTCTCTTTCAGCAAGAGATAGCAAAACAGCTCTGCATAACAAGTGGGGTCTTACAATAATACGGTGGCTATGCTCACTTCAAATTCAGGTGAAAGCCTGGAAGTGCCAAAAGAAGATAGGGATAAAGTCTAATAAAAAGTAACACATTGGCCATCGTGTGCTCATCTTAAATCAATGTAAAACAATTTACATTAATAAAATAAATACAATTATTTGTATTTAGGATGAGAATTCCTGAAACCAAATTTTCCACATTTGTTGGGTTGTTGTTTTTTTGTCCACCAACCCAGCCTTCCTCAATGGATGCTCTTCAGATGCACTGGAATGCAAAGGTTATTGGCTGTTCTGATGGGGAATGATGGGGATTGTATTTCACCTGGAGGGTATTTAGTTGGGGAAGGCTACTCCAGTCTGATCTCTATCCAGATGTTTCCCATTTTCCTGCACTTCTCCTGTGCCTCACCAAATATATACTTCACAAGAGGTTCTTTTTGGTGCTACAGAAATAAAATTATTTGTTCTGATGTAACAATCTTTACTTGATTTCTCAAAATGATCCATGGAACTTACAAGTGACTGTTTGAATTGAAAGACTGGCAAAGTATAAACAGGAAATAGCCTGGCTTTTCCTAGGAAAGGCAGTGAGATCAGGCTGGGGAAAAGCAAACACCCGAAAAGAGCGACGGGGGCTTCTACTTCTGACCTTATGTATCTACAGGTCCCATCTGGCTGGACAATATGCGCTGCTCAGGTACTGAAAGCTCCCTGGCTGAATGTGCCTCCAATGGTTGGGGGGTGACTGATTGCAACCACAATGAAGATAGCGGCGTGGTGTGCACAGGGTCCCACCGACTCAATTCCGCTGCTTCACATATCCAGCTGCAGGTGAGGACTGGAGTTGTTTCCTTTCTATAATGATAATTTGGAGCAAATTATCTGTGCGCGCACACTTGGAAGCCCTGCTGAGATCAATGGCCGTAGAAATGTAATCTTGAAATGAAGATCAGCCGGTTTTGTCCCTCTGCAGTTACTGAGCATGTGCATTTGATGATTTCATTTTACTTTTCATTAACAGCAATCCCCAAACGGAGGCTAATATCCATTCTTTCCCTTGGGTAGGGTTCAAAGGTAGAAGAGGTACGGATCAAGGCGATACTGGCCCGGGCCAAATTAAGCTCCCCGGTCACAGAAGGTGCGGTAGAAGTAAAGCTCCAGGGGCGCTGGCGGCAGGTGTGCGATGCTGGCTGGACTCGAAACAATACTCGTGTACTGTGTGGGATGCTAGGATTCCCCTATGATGGACAGGTGGCCACAGGATTCTACAGGTACGAGTGAGAAGTACAAGGGCTACGTGTGCAATGTTACATTTGTGATGAAGAAAGAGATAAACATAAACTGGAGGGCCCACCTTTTTAATGGCAACCTAAGGCTCAGCATAAGCATCAGGTGGTTCTTCAGTAAAGAAAACAGGGATGTTTCTGTTTGTCTTGTCTAAAATTTCCTTCTGTTTCTCACGAGAGGCCAGTCCAATTCCTGTGATTTCGTGGGTTCTTTTTCTCCCCACATGGTCGTTCCATGTGCTTGTTTCCTTCTGTCCATCTTCTACACTCCACCCACTATTCTCTTGCTAAATACAGTCCTGCAATAAGCAGTTGTGGATGCCAAGGCCCTTTCACCATGGGGTCCAGCCAAACCGCAGAAAGGAAATTATATAGTGAAGGCTGAGCTTTTTGGGGATTGAGCAGGACCTGCACTTTCTGGCTCTAGTTTATGTCCGTTCTGTGGGACTATCACCCCAGGGCCAATGTCTAGACCATTCTAACTTGGTGTGCTGTCCTCCCAAAGAGTTAGATCACAAACACAGCCAGGTTTGATGGGGCAGTGACAGAGTGCTCAGGCTGAGGAAGATGAACACATTCTCTGAATGCCAACATAATCTGTGGACACTTTTTTTTCCCTTGACCACATAGGTAAAGATGTACTTAAAGATGTACTTAAAGCTCTGGTCTCCGGCATCTTCAAGTACTCTCTTTTTCCCCCTATGATGGTAGTCATAGCTCTTGCAGTTTATTTATGGGAACATCTGTGCAGATACTGATTCAGGAGTGGCAGAGGCTTTATGTAATTTAGTTGTCATGGATAGTGCTGTCACCTTTCCTAAAAGAACAAATGAGAATACAAAGGACCATACAAAGGACTTTGATGTGCTTGGTAATTCATGGAAATGAGAGTTCAGAATGAGTTCTTTAAAAAAAAAAAAATCTAAAAATTGTCAGCAAAAAAATTGTCAACACACAGTGAAGGATCTGAATTATGTATCTACTGTTTCTGCAATGGAATTTTTAATGCTGCTGCCAAAGTGCATTTATATTAGATCAATCTAATATTTCAGGAAAATCTGGAATCAGAAACTAAAGGATCCAAGGTCCAGGTAAGCAGTTGATTCATTTTTTTATTGCTTTGCAGTATTCAATATTTGGGAAAAGGAGATTCTGGGGTCTCTACAGTTTATTTGCATGATAACTACCTATGCTTTTAAGCAGTTAATTCACCAAATTTCAAAGCCTTTTCCCATTTGTGCCTAATGATAGTATTTATCCAGCCCTTTTCTGCTGTGTTCCAATAATGTTGCCATCCTTTCTTTACCAATCATGAATGAGACAAGTTGAAGTCATGTGTCAGTGTTAAAGCACTATTTTCCCCCTATACTGACACCACTGAAGGACCGACTCAAGCTTATAAATTCTGCTAGGTTTGTCACCTTGGAGCAAAGTCAGGTGACTCCAGTGACTTGAAACAAAGGCATAGAAACAGGATAGCAAGTGAGGACAGCAAATTTCACGCTAGTACAGTTTTCTGCAAACCCAAGGATGGGTGGATAGCACTTCAATTCAGCCATGGAAAAGGTCTTCTGGAGGATGGCCAGAGAGATTATTATCTGACAAAAGGCAATAATTACTTCCCTTGTTTTTCAGCTTAAAAAGCCTGAGCAAGAAGAATACCTTCTGGATCCATCAGATTAAATGCCTGGGCACTGAGGTTCACTTGGGTGAATGCAAACTACACGTGCTTCCAAAAGCTCAGAATCAAAGTGCCTGCCCACATGGTATGCATGCCTTGGTCAACTGTATAGCAGGTCCTGAATTCCAGCCCAAGAAAGCCAAGCTGACCAGCCATAGCAAGCCTAAGCAGGTAAAAAGAAGACCCATTTTCCAAAGAATATTAATAGAGGTTCATATATCTTGACAGTAAGCTCAAAATATTCACAGTGAAAAGCACTGACCATAGCAAAACCGTAGGATCGAGTAGGGCAAGGACCAGTCTAATTCTCTATCAGGATGATTCCAGACAAAGGGTTCATAGTGCTTCACTGAATAGATCCTATATAGTTGTTCCATCCTAGAATAGCAGTGGAAAGACCAAAGAGTTACAGGAAGACATCTGTGTGGCCTTAGAACTTTCATAAAATGTTAAGAATGAAAGAGGAGAACTACAAATTAAAAACCTTACATGGAAGCCCACCGGTTTCACTCTTTGCTGTTGACAGAAAGAAAAAGTCCATCTTTCATAAATACCACTAGCTCACCCTTCTGTTTGTTAGCCCCTAATCTCTGTCTCCATTCCAGCAGGAAGCCCAGGTGCGTCTCCGTGCAGGTGCACACATAGGTGAAGGGCGTGTGGAAGTGCTAATAGGTAACCAGTGGGGCACTGTGTGTGATGAAGGCTGGAATCTACCTGCTGCCAGTGTGGTGTGTCGACAGTTAGGTTACGGCACTGCACGAGAAGCTCTTTCAGGAGCACAGTTGGGTCAAGGTGAGTGGAAGGGGTGAGGGAAATCATAAAGTGGGTGTCGTAAGGCTCAAAGTAGGAAACTTGCATCCTTGACAAATATGGAAGGAGAAGGAAGACTCTGGATAAGTTACTCCTAAGAAACATTTCATGGAGTTTCTCAAGCAAAATCCAGAATACCAGAGATAAATTTCAGGAATAGGAAGAAAAGGATGAATTTGGGAGGACTGAATTGTGGGACCAAAGTAAAAGAATGGGGGCTAGGAAGGTCCATGTATCCCTAGTGAGAGAGAATCAGACTGATAACTGTGCATGTGGGGAAGAATTTGGAGTATAGTGTGTGTGACACGCAATGTGACGAGACTCCATCCCTATCAAGAATAATTCATGTTACAGGCCTGGGTCCTATCCATTTAACAAGAGTGCGGTGCAGAGGACATGAACGATCACTGCTGGACTGCAGGTCCCAAAGAGCAGCTCAGACAGGATGCCGCCATGACAATGATGTTGCTGTTCGCTGCAATGTGCCCCAAACAGATGTCCACCGTCAAGTAAGGTCCAGTTCTTTGGCTAAAAAAAAAATCAAAACCAAAACTGGGAGAGAAATGAATAATATAAGGAGATTGGCTGCTTTTGCTAAACACCTTAGAAGAGAAAGTGTACCTGACCTAAGAAAGAATAAACTGTGCTTGGGATGGATAAAGAGTTGCTGGGGCCATGTCTTACTTGAAAAAAAAAAAACCATAGGATAGCACAACTTGGCAGGCTGCAAAAAAAAAAAAAAAAGCCACTGCCACTTGAACAAATGGCCTTCACACAATCCATTATGCATTTCTAAGGAAACTTGTATCCAAATTCTCAAAAACTCTTAATGATGCCAACGTAGCTTTGGATTCACTTGTAACATGCATCTCATTACATCACAATTCTTCTGTCCTATTAAGCCAGTTTTCATCCATGCAGATCCGTCTGGCTGGTGGGCGCACTTCACAGGAAGGTGTTGTAGAAGTACTGATGCCCAGAGGAAGTGCCTTCCACTGGGGTGCTGTGTGTGGGGTACACTGGGGACTCAACGAGGCCATGGTTGTTTGTCGACAGATGGGGATGGGCTTTGCAAGCCATGCTCTCCAGGTAAGTGATTGCCTGCATCATTGACTGATAATGTTAAGTACTGAGTGCACCAGCACAATTCCGGCTTGCTTACTCCGTTACAAATATGATAACTGATGTTCCAAGAATTCAGGTTAATCACGATTAGGCAAGGGCTTAAAGGAAGTCAAAAGCTTATGTACCCCAATACAAGGATTTCAGAATCAGGGCCTGTATTTACTTGGTTCCTACTCCTTTGTTCCTTTTCCAGGAAACATGGTACTGGCAGGGCAATACAGATGCTTCTGAGGTGGTGTTGAGTGGCGTGCGCTGTAAAGGCACAGAACTATCTATCCTAGAGTGTCAGCACCATGGACCCGTGCACTGTCCAAATGGAGGAGGCCGTTTTGTTGCAGGAGTCACCTGCACCCAGAGTAAGTAGAAATAGGAATGGTCTGACCTGGCCTGAGGGTGTTTAAAGCTAAGACAGTGGGATCGCATACAGTACAGTAGAGCAGAGGTCTCCAACCGTGGCAACTTTAAGACTTGTGGACTTCAACTCCCAGAATTCTCCAGCCAGCAGAGCTGGCTGGAGAATTCTGGGAGTTGAAGTCCACAAGTCTTAAAGTTGCCAAGGTTGGAGACCTCTGCAGTAGAGCACCTATCTTAGGCATCATAGCTATTAGCAAGAGCCACCTTTTTGCCTCCGGCAAAGACATATATTTTTTTTTTTGTTATATTGAGGCTGAAGAAAGGAATGTCGAGAGAGTGCAAAATAGAGAGTATGGCGTCTATGGAGATTCGCAGTCATCCAGGTCATGGTTCTCCCAAAGGTGCTTTTCCAAGAGGCAACTAGACTTTCTGGTTTTTCTTTGAAGATGTTTTGCTTCTCATCCAAGAAGCTTCTTCTTCAGAGCTGAGGAGGCATCTTGGATGAGAAGTGAAACATCTTCAAAGAAAAACTATAAAGCCCAGTTGCCTCTTGAAAAAGCACCTTTGGGATGATGGACAAATCTGGAGGCTGTGGTGTAGTTGGACTGGGATATCAACTGCCTAACATTATGGGCCTAGAACTCACACTGTATGGATTTAAGACTTCATGCTCCACTTGTCTTTTTAGATGCTCCAGATTTAGTCATGAGTGCCCAGCTGGTAGAGGAGACAGCTTACCTTGAGGACCGCCCATTGAACATGCTGTATTGCGCCCATGAGGAAGGCTGCCTTTCTGCCTCTGCTGACCGTATGAACTGGCCAGAGGGATATCGACGCCTGCTGCGCTTCTCCTCTCAGATTCACAACCTGGGCCGGGCTGACTTCCTTCCCAGAATTGGCCGTCATGCATGGATATGGCACGAATGCCACAGGTAGTGGGCAGTTCTTACACACCATGGCCAGGAATATGTGCTTCCTTGTCATATGAAAGTGCTATTGCTATCTGATGCCTGTGTGCAATTTGAAACTGAAAGCTGTTGTTAATTCCTGTTGTTATTTTTGCTTATTCGTTTTTTTTTTTTAAAATAACACGTCCAGACTTTTCCTTTTCTAAACCTAGCCTTTTCATCTCCCTGTAAGTTAAAGCTCACGTGTCCCACTGAAAGATATCCACCCTAGCCAGCTCTTTTATGGTGGGAGCTCAGTTTGCTGCCTCTGGGAAAATAGCAATGCTTATACTCAAGCTGTCATTATGGTTGAGCATGGATGAAGGGCTATAATAGCAACTGAGCCAAAAGCCCCACTTAATTCGTCTACATTGCTTCGTTTCATGGCTCAGCAGATCTTTGCTCTTTGTTGCCGCAAGTAGCAGGAAGGAGTGTTTGGCTATTGTCTAGACAAGCCTGTTTCTTCCAAGCCGTAGTTTTATCCTGACCTATAGTAGCCTTCTGATCCTTCGTTTTCATCATCCCACAGACATTTCCACAGCATTGAGGTTTTCACACACTATGACTTACTGACACTCAATGGATCCAAAGTGGCTGAGGGACACAAGGCCAGTTTCTGTCTGGAGGACACCAACTGCCCAGAAGGTAAGAGAAAATTGATGAGACTCAAAAGGGAACAGTAACAAAGCTAGAACCAAATGCTGCAGATGGACATCAGAAGTCTATTCTGAGTGAGGCAAGGCCTACTCTCTCCCACTTAGCCTATTCTCTTCCATATAGGAATGCAGCGGCGTTTCGGCTGTGCTAATTTTGGAGAGCAGGGTGTCAGTGTAGGCTGCTGGGACACATACAGACATGATATTGACTGCCAGTGGATAGATATCACTGATGTGCCCCCTGGGAGTTACATATTCCAGGTAAGTCTGGGAAGAAATCTGACTTGGTCTGAGCATAGAGGTATTAGCAACTTCCTAGGCATAAATTTGGCAGCTGTTGTCAGTTGCTTTGTCGTGGATTTTTTTTTTTTTTTTACTAAAACTGGAAAGGGGCACAGAGAAGATGATGAGAAGAGAGCAAGCAACCTGAATTACAAGTCATTCTTCCCCCCTGCCCAACCCTCCTCTTTTGCCAGGTTATAGTGAATCCTAAGCAGGAGGTAGCAGAGTCTGACTTTTCCAACAATGCCCTTCACTGTCAGTGCCAGTATGAGGGACACCGTATCTGGTTGCATGGATGCCATACAGGTATAAACACAACTATGGTCGGAAGATAAACTGTGTATATCTCTTGCCCTTTGGCATTGCCAGCTGGGCTAATAGCTCTCCTTTCTTCTTCTGTCTTGTTCGCAGGTGATGAGTATGGTGCCAGGATAGAGTGGGACGAGGAAGCACAACGGAGACTGAGCAGCAACTTTGTCTAAGGCAAATATTCCAGAAGCAGCTGGAATTCCCAAAGGACCTGGATCTTCTCATGGCTCAAAGCAACCCAACAGGAGCTATGGTAGAATCCAAGCAGCTGCTGGCTAGCACAAGAAATAGACTCTGCAGACAGATTCTTTCAAGACCCTCTTCCCTCCCAGCTAGGATTTTCACACACAGCGGCACCACCTACAGACTTTATGGCCATACTGGGACTATCACTTCTTTGCCTTCCATTACACAGTCCAGCTTGTCTGGTCTGCTTTCTCTATTTATTCAGCTTGGCAACTATGGTCAAATGTGGGACTGAAATGACTTGATGAGGGACACTACACTCTTTCTCATGCCCAGCTAGGAGAATAATACAGAGGCAAAGAAGACCATGCTCTTGCCTTGCTGGCAGAAGGGGTGTGTGAGTAGCAAGCCCAGAAAAACTACCTCAACCAGCACTCTCAGCTGACAAGCTTTTATCTCAGGGGCTGGTTCATCTCAAGGCATTCCCAGCCACCTCAAGACATATCATTCTTTTCAGCCCTATATCTCCCCTTTGCCACAAAGGCATACAGCATGCAACATGCCAGTAGCCCCAAGCGTCCATACACCCCTTACCTCTGATGCAGAAGAGCTCCGTCCTGCCATGGATGCAAATACCTCCAGATCCAAGAATTCAAGTCAGATCCAAGGATGCAGAAAAGGCACCCAGAGCCCTCCTGTCAGAAGGCGCTAGTTGGGCCAGGCTATTAGTTTAAATATTAAGAGATTAAGGAAGTGGAACAGTATTACTAACTATGGAGTTAGTAATGAGCAATGAACTGTGATGGCTAATAAGGAGTGTAAAATACTATTTGGGGATCACTTACTCAGGGAAGAATCACAAGCCTCTCCCAAGAGAAACAAAAGGTGCAATTTTGTACCACATTTTATAGAGTTTTGACCCTGCCAATAAAAGGCTTTTTGAACCACATAATAATATTCATGGTTGAATGAGAGAAGTCACAGGCAGAGTTTCTTGTGACATCCACATTTTTTTTTTATGCGAATTCAAACGAGAAAGTCCAACTGAGAAAGCATGGAAACAGCTCGCAGCCAGTCTGCTTGTCTGCCGGCCTGTGTGGAGCAAGGAAGCATTGCTTCGGAAGCAGCAGCATTAGACTGGATCAGGATAGCAGGGGATAGTGCTAGCAGGTAGAGACGGGTGGAAGCAGCAACGCCTCACATCCAAAGGGAATGTCCACAGATCTCCCGGTAGGAGTGAGGCAAGCCAACGTGCCTATGAAGGAGAAGTCAGGCGGAAAGAGGTGATCACACCAAAGTGGCACCTGCCTCCCTCAGCAGCCCCACCGCAGTCTTCATCCAGGGAACAAAGAAAGCCTAGATATAGGCAGGAGCTTGCAATATATCAGGCACTGTGGAAGGGGGAGGGACACCTCTCAGGCTCATGTCAAGGAAGGAAGAGGAATGGATGAGAGTGATTTATGCCTGCCCCCCCTGGGAAAGCCAAGACTCAACGGCCCCATTGATCTCCAGCACCATGGTGGAGCTGTACTATAACTGTAATCTCCCCCTTCCCAAAGCAAGCTTACTTTTCTCTTACAACTGAGCTCAGCTGGAGTGCTCACCTGCATTGGTAATTCTATAATAATGGATTAACAAGCAGCCAGAAATATGCTAATCTGCCTGGCTGTCTTGGTGACGGAGCCCAGCTTATTTCATAATAAATTCAAGGAATTTATACAAGAGAAGCATTATCTCCTTCAAAAGTGGAAGAAGGATGTGGGGTGTAGTGTGAGATGGGAACAGCTTAGCACAGGCCAATCCCGTTTTCCTCTAATGCCCCATCAGAGGTTCCGCTCATTGGGAAAAGCACCCAGTCCCAAAAATGCTGATATACAACTCTTCCAAATTCACAACTAGCAAAAGTGTATTTTAGCTGAAACAGAGTCTTCACAACAGTGTGGCTCCTCCTCTGGAACAATTTCTTTAGAAATGTTACTGGGCTAGTGGTAATCTATTTTGGGTGAAGTAGGAAGGGTCAGGAGGTTTTTATTTCTCCGGGACCTGGGACCATTCAGGCAGTTGGGACACTGATTCTCATTATCTGAACTCTCAACCAGAGAGAGAAATGATTGGTTCATGGGGATTTTTGGGGTTCAAGACCAACAGAAGTGAAAAAAAATTTAAGGTTGGCTTCAATTTGGATGTGAAAATGGAGTGAAAAAATTATAATAATTGTATTAAATGTATTCAAAAAATAAAAGCTAATACAAATTAAAAAAATAAAGATGTAAAAAATAGAAATGTTTTTTAACCTTGACCAAATAAACCAACTTTATATTTATTCTCCTTATGTTTCACAATCTTGTTCTTTAACCTCTTCAAATATGTCCCAGAACTTATTTTCCTTTGTCTGATCTCATAAAATCCTTCAAAACTTCAAGAGTCTCTTTTGTAAATCTAATATAGGAAAGTTATACAAATCCCTCTTCTGTTTGTTATTTCTCATTATTAAGACATCAGCTGGTTTCATTTGTAACCAAAAATGTCATTTTTTTCCCCAGATCATTCTTGTAGTCTGCCATTTTAAAATCCATTTTGACATCAATACCAGTCTTATCTGGTAGAATCTGTTCCTCTTCCATAAAATCATTTTACACAGTTTATCTAGACATCTAGGCAGACGTTCTTTTGTTCACAAATATCCTTCAATGTGTCCAATGTTACAGTGTTTTGGTCCATTCTGTGTTAGTAAGCCAAGTTTAAGTGGACATCTCCTTTAATTGTAATTTTTAGTTCCCTCAGGTTCCCTTTAGTGTCCAACTTTCAAGGTCTCATCCTAACACTTTTTTCAGAATTCTAAACTCCAACCATTTCCCATAGGAAAGCTTCTTATAATTAATTCCAAAATCTTATTTCAATTCCATATACTGTAGACATTCAGTCCATTTACATTACAACATTCCAAAAACAATACTGTAATCAACATTTTGCCATTTATTCCCCCAAAAAAGAATTTTTCTAAATTCTTAATATTGTTCTTAAATATCTTTCATAAAAGGCTGAAGGAAACTCACCCAGTGAATGCCATAATTTTTGCTGTTCCAAAGTATCTTAATATTTGAAAAACAATAAACATGTAGGAACTGTTTTAAAAAGGCAATTGAACTTTGTTTTTCCTTGAAGACATTTCATTTCTCATCCAAGAAGCTTCTTCAGTTCTTCATAAACAGTAAAAAGGTAATCTCAAAAAAATATGAAATTAATCTTAATCAAGCTTTATGTCCATATAGGTTACATTATGACTGCAAGATTATTTCGCATCCCTCAACTCCAACTGCAAAAACCTGCAGCTCATTTGCAAGGAACAGCTATCCAGAATACATGTAGGTGGTCTCATAATCTCTCTTTTCTCCAGAGCGATTTCACCATGATTCACCCTCTGGCCACCAATCTCTGCCACAATGCCATTCCCATTCCAGGGAAGTTTAGCCATGTTCTCACTGGAAGTCCAAAATAGAATGAAAATTTTTGAAGTGCTCTGTCCAAAATGGTTCACATTCTGGATGTGAAATTCCATTTCATGAACAGAAGAGACAAGTGAAATTTGAAAAAAACTGCCTCCTTTTCTCTCTCTCAGCTGATATAGACAATTTTGATACTCTTTAGATTGACAATAACAGACTGCTCAACTTGAACTTCAAAAAACCCTTAGAGCGGGAAGGTGGGCTGAACAGGGTTACTTACGGTGAAGAAACTGCTTTGTCCCAGACTGGATACAGGTAGTCCTTGATTTACTACCATAACTGATCCCACAAGTAGGTTACTGTGTGATCAGACATCATAACTTCAAATCGAAGTTGCAAGTGGATTATGGGGTTTCTCTCATAACTTTGATGATTACTAAATGACTGATTGTAAATTAAGAACTACCTGTAATTGGTTATCAAGCTCAGGATCATCTGAATAGATAGGGGATCTGATTCTATTCCAGTATTGTATTTGTAGAAAGTAAATCTCATAATCCTCATGGTTAACTAATAAATGATATTCCAAAAGTCTTGGATGAATATATGATGTCTGCCACTGTCTGTAAGGACTGGCAATATTTCTCCAAGATAGTGAGTATAAGCATCTCCCAGTCTATCTTGGGAGAAAACAAAACTGATGATAAAATCTTTTGCAAACAAAACGTCTTAATGCTGTGCTATGGCCCTTCCGTTCCCAAATGAAAAAAAAAAAATCTAAAATTGAATTGGCTTTAAAATTTCAGTAACCAGACCTTTTTTTGATAAGAATCTGAAATGAAGGTCCTTTATGCTTCAAAGAATTTAAAGACATATATCCGATGCACCAAAATGTTCAGCATCAAGGAGTATGAAGACCAGTCTTCTGTTGGATAGAGGGAGAAATCCATTTCAGGAAGCCGTGGTAAGATGCTATCGAACAGAAGTGTACATATTCTGTTGTCTTTAGAAGCTGTAGAAGTTGCCATCACACTGAAAAAAATGTTTTGGTCTTTTATTCTTTAGAGCTTTGTTGGCTGAGGAACTCTGGGAGTTGAAGTCCACAAGCCTTAAAGTTGCCAAGGTTGGAGACCCCTGCTTTAGAGTATAGGCAAGAATTCTCTTAACTCTGAAGAAGATAGTAAAAAATGAGACCTAAGCTCTCTTCCTGGAAAACATGTATATCTTTCCTGGTTTTCTCATGGAGAAACTCCAGGAGTTTCTGGAAAGCAATTTGAACACTTTTGTACACATTATTTTACCTGTGAGTATAATATGTTCAATATTTATTTGTGCGACCAACAGTGATTACATTCTTAGTAAGCTTCTTCAGCAAATTTTCTCACCAGCTCGCAATTCATGGGGAGAGTCATTTTTCATGAAATATCTTGTATGTACAACTACAGACCTCCATCTTCCAGCTCAGAGCTATGCTAACTCTGCAATATGAGACTGATTCTATTTTCTTAGACTCCTCATCTCCTTTGATTTTTCTCCTCCTTGTCATCATTTGTATCAAGTAATTTATGTGATCTTCGCTCTGAAGATTAAATATCTCTGCTAGATGGACCAGACAGGCATAAGGGAGGCAGAAATAACTGAAACATGGGGAACAGGAAAAGCAAAAGAGGAATTGATTGCAATCTGCAGGATAGATTTAACAGAGTGGAAGCTGAAGAGAACCTTCATGGTTTAATGGAGTGTAGAGGCAAGGCGGCGACCATATTTGAGGCTTACATGGAACAGAAAGGACATGGAAGAACATAGAGTTCGTATTCATTCTATGACATAAAATCCTCATCTATTAATTTAATGCCATTTTTCATGTTGATGTGTAAAAAAAAGGCTAGCACCTCAAATCTTCACTTGCTCAATATGCTCCTTCCCTACATCTTCATCGGAGGTGGTATTCAGCAGGTTCTGACCAGTTCTGGAGAGCCGGTAGTGGAAATTTTGAGTAGTTCAGAGAACCGGCAAATACCATCGCTGACTGGAGATTTTACAGTATCCTTCCCCTGCCACGCCCACAGAACCGGTATTAAAAAAAAATTCAATCCCACCACTGATTTTCATATGCACCATCATCTCAATAAATTATCTCTCTGCTTCTTCAGTCATTTCTCCTTCACTTCCAAAGTTCTTGCACACCTTCTTCTTAGTTACATACAGACTCACATTTACCTTATCCATTTAATTCTCCATTTTAAGGCATTAGATAACAGATAATCAGAGTTGGGAGGGACCTTATGGGTCATCTAGTCCAACCCCCCGCCCAAGCGGGAGACCCTACACCATTTCTGACAAATAGCAGTCCAATCTCTTCTTGAAAGTCTCAACTGGTGGCGCTCCCACAACTTCTGAGGGCAAGCTGTTCCATTGGTTGATTGTTCTGTCAGAAAGTTTCTCCTTATTTCCAGATTAAATCTCTCCTTGTTCAGTTTCTATCCATTTTTTCCTTGTCTGGCCTACAGGTGCTTTAGAAAATAGCTTGAGCCCTCCTCTCTGTGGCAGCCCCTCAAATATTGGAAGCCTGCTTCCATGTCTCCTCTGGTCCTTCTCTTCACTAGATTAGCCAAGCCCAGTTCCTGTAACCGTTCTTCATATGCCTTAGTCTCCAGTCCCCTAATCATCCTGGTTGCTCTTCTCTGTACTTTTTCTAGAGTCTCAACATCTTTTTTATAATGTGATAACCAAAACTGGATGAAATACTCTAGGTGTGGTCTTAATAAGGCTTTATAGTGTGGTATTAGTACCTCACTTGATCTTGATTGTATCATCTGCAAATTTGGTAAGTTCCCCTTCTATTCCCTCATCTAAGTCGTTAATGAAGGTATTGAAGAGTACTGGGCCTAAGACAGAACCTTGTGGCACCCCACTGCTTATTTCCCTCCATGTAGACTTAGACCCACTAAGGACTACTCATTGAGTGCGGTTTGCCAGCCAGTTGCGAGTCTATCTACTGGTGGTGCTATCTATTCCACTTTTTTCTAGCTTACTAAGAAGTAGGTTGTGGTCTACTTTGTCGAATGCCTTGCTGAAATATAAATATATTATGTCCACAGTATTTTGCTGGTCTTCTACTAATTTAGTCACTATGTTGAAAAATGAAATAAGATTGGTTTGGCATGATCTGTTCTTAACAAACCCATGCTGACTGCTAGTTTCTAGATGTTGGCAGATCTCTTTTTTTTTATTATCTTTTCCAGTATCTTTCTGGGTATTGATGTTAGGCTGATTGGTCTATAGTTTCCTGGGTCTGTTTTTTTCCCTTTTTTGAAGATGGGAACCACATCAGCTCTTTTCCAGTCCTCTGGTAGTTCCCCGGTGCTCCAGGATTTTTGAAAGATATTGGTGCAATGGTTCTGAGATGACCTCAATATGTAAGATTTCTAGTATGAATTATTTGAGGTTGAAACACCCTATCTCAGACTCAAAATGGCTGTCCTAATGGCTCCTCCAAAAGTGTTTGATGATTGAAGCGTTCAAAATTCTTGTTTCAAAAGTACAGGTTTGTGAGGCTTTTGGTGTCATTAACTTTACACTATGTCACATCTATGCTGGTTCCAGACACTTCCCAACTTCCCAATCAAAAGATATCATACAGTTACTCCATCTTTATATATATTTTTGAGGGGGGAAAAGTCACAAGTAGTGGAAGACAAGATGTTATTGACTCATAAAATTTGGAGTGTGTGGCAGGCTGATCGGACAGAAAAGTCTCTTCTAGAAATTCCTATGTGCCTGGTACTTCTGCAAAGAACACTTAGACCAGTGTTTTTAACCTTGTCAGATAGAAAATATGAGGATTTCAACTCCCAGAATTCTGGAAGTTGAAGTCCACACATCTTCAAGTTGCCAAGGTTGAGAAACACTGACTTAGACTGTTCTTATGATGATGAGGCAACTTCCATCCAGCTTTCATGCCTCAAAAAGCAATTCCTACAACACTATATGTATATTTGGACAGGGAAGAATACTCAATTTTTCTCAGAAAGAAAGCACTACATTTTAAATAGTTGGAAAGTGCATATGTTTTCCCAAGAGAAATGCAACCACAAAAAGACAAGTGAGGATTATATAAAAACAGTTGAACAAGAAATGAGAATTTATCACGCAACAAACAGGGGGAACTGAAGTACACTGGAACGGATTACAACGATTCCTTAATAGAGGGCAAAGAGCCAAACTCTCATTCCAACTAAACTGAATTAAACTGAGGATTTAAGAAATGAAGAAAGAATCAAGCATATCACTCCAGAGGATACTTATTTCATAGCCATTTATGATACTGCTTCAATACTACTTTTGAGTATTAAATGTTTTCAAAATCCCAACAGGGCTGCATTTAGCTAAAACATTATTTGCTGGTAAAGAAGTACATGAGTCACAATAGGATCACTGCAGAGGCGAATGGGCATGATGCCCAAGGCAGAATTGGCCAGATCAGATTTTCCAAGTTTCTATCTTGAAATGTGCAGTAAACACATTCAATAACTGTATTCTGCAATCGACAATGGCCAGGTATGCCTTAGATTACTGCAGTTCTGCGGATATGAAAACACCTAGAAACATTCTGCCATTTTAAAGATTATTCTTGCTTTGAACCAAATTGCTGATTCTTGCGTTAACGCATTTCTACTCCTCCTCCTCTCTCCACTTCAGGAGGGCTGCAGTGAGGGAATATTCAGAATGTGAAATCTAAACAGTTACCAATGAACAATGCCCAGAAAGAATAAATCAGCTGCTGGCACAGTTTTAGGTTTGTGCCATCGAATCTTGCAAAGGATCCAGCAACCCGCAAGAATCAAAGTGGGCTTAAATTTGTGAGAACGAGAATGTAGTTAGAGGAAGGCCCTTGAGGGAGGTCGTATTAAACCATCGGGAGAGATGGAGAGTCACAACCCAGCAAGTCCCTCTAGTGCTTCCAAGAACATCCAACTGGCCAGCCCATAATTGATATCAGGGATCTCCAACCTCTTTGAGCCGGAGCCAGGCTTGAGTTTTGTGAGTGCATCACAGGCACTCGCACCACAGGTTGCTGTGAGGGGGAGAAGAGTGGGTGGACTTGACTTTTTCCCAAGTGGCTGTTACAGCAAGCACAAACAGCCCATTACCAGAAGGCAACTCTATAAAATTGCTGATTGTTAACTCCTCCAGCTCCCATGATACTCCTCCAGGTCCCAGAGTGTTGGAGATTAGAGTGATTTACAAATATTGCAAAATAAATAAGTAGCTTTTAGCTAGCCTTTTCTCTGGCCAGATAGGCAGCCTTTTAACAAAACACTGGGCTGCAGTAACCCACCACTTGTGTTTTCCAATAATGCCTATGAGGCCCAGAGGAATTATTGTAAATAAAGATGATGCTGGAGGCTGGTACTTTAGTGAGCTCAATGTCTCCTGTTTCTTTTTAGCCTGCCAATCCCCCCTCCCCCCAAGTTTGAATCGTTGCTTTGCGCATACAGACTGTTGCTCTAATAAGTGATATCTTTGAAGGACTTTTACATAATGGTGTATATCTGTACAATATTTATGTAACAGAGATGCTGATTAATAAAAATGTGAAGAACCTGATTTATCTACCATTGGTCAGTATAATGGTCACTGACATGTGTTTGAATGTACTGTTCAATTTTTGTGGCTGGCAAACGTTTTTGGAACACAAGATTTTATCAGTAGTAGAGAACAAAAAAAGACAACAACCAGATCCATTTTCTTTTTTTAAAATTTCCAATCCAATAGAAATATCGGAAATAAATTATATGGAGAGACCCAGGATTCTACTGCGTTTCCTCAGCACAGTAATTCTGAAAACTGAACAGATCAAGGCCAAATTTGGTGCTGGAAATAAAGCAAGCCAAGAAAAATTGAGTTCAAGAAAGACCCAGATCAATCCAGGGGCTACAGAAGAAAAAGAAATCCGGAAAAACCTCCCCCCCCCCCACCAAGAGGCAATTGAGTGTGGAGTGTGTTGTGATCTTCATTTAAAGTCTCACTTTCTGGCCAAATGTCCCAAAGGAGAACTATTTTAATGAGTTTAAAAGGGTCTAAGCATGTTCTGAATGTTTTCTCTGTCTTCTTCTAAAATTAAGAGGAACTAGAAAAAAATATTGAAAGGCAGATGAGGCAGGGAATCTGATAAGCCCTGATACAAGGGGATCATTCAAGAGGACATGAGCGCTTACAGATGCCTTTAATGCAGGGGTGTCCAACCTTGGCAACTTTAAGACTTGTGGACTTCAACTCCCAGAATTCCTCAGCCAGCAAAGCCACAAGTCCACAAGTCTTAAAGTTGCCAAGGTTGGACACCCCTGCTTTAATGCCTTCTGAGCTCAATTTACTCATGTTCTTTCTTGAGCATAGATATTATTATGGAAGACCAGAAAAGGGTCTTTCTCCTTTAAGGAACTGCTGATTGTGTGTGTGTGGTGTGTGTGTGTGTGTGTGTGTGTGTGTGTGTGTGTTAGATCTGAAGCCTCTTTGCATAATTCAGATCTGAACACTGCACACTTTTGGTGTTTAGGTTTTAAAGCAACATTGAGGAGACAAATCTTAAATCTGTTTCTGGAGATACTTAAATAGTTCTCAAATTCCATGGCATGTTTTGCAACTGTGTAATCCTAACAGAAATGACAAGAGTACAGGAAAAGAAGCCAACAATGGATCGAAGAGACAAATCCTGTCTGGAATAAGGTATGGGACCAGCTAAGCATCGGACCTGGGGTATGCCAATTTAAAGAATGACCTGCATGTTTGCCTTAAAGCCACATTTACAAGAGAATTAAATAAGGTCTTCAATAAGCTTCAATGCAACTATTCCTAAGTAAATATGAAATTACTTGGACGGCTAGTCTACTCTTGATGCAAATGCTGATGGCCTGAAAGGGAGGCCCTGCAAACTGCCAGAAACTATAAATGGGAATGAAACCTAATTTAGCCAGTCTGGTGTATCAGATTTGAGAGTATTTAGTTGGATCAAACAGACAGGGCTTGGTTCAGGTATCACTTGCTTGGCAGAGCAGGGAGTTAGACGAGTGGAATTGCCAGGAAAAGCAGTCACTACCCATCCGCTCCTATTCCAGAATACTGCCCACATCACAGGCAAGCACTCCACCCTGCTCAAAGGGAGACACAATCGGTTGCT
This sequence comes from Notechis scutatus, assembly GCF_049901735.1. NCBI lineage: Eukaryota > Metazoa > Chordata > Lepidosauria > Squamata > Elapidae > Notechis > Notechis scutatus. Next base: position 124,232,507 of record NC_142012.1, on the reverse strand, counting down.
GTTCCAGGTACAGAGGTGGCTGTAAGTCTGGCTGGCCAGCAACAGGCAGCTTGCCAGAACATTCCAGCTCTGAGAGCTGCCTTGGCCTGTGTGCGATTTGACCCCGAACAGTCTCAAGCGGAGTGTCCCATAGAGAGTATCTCCAGTCTCCATCTGACTAGGTCAATGGGGCATGCCAGGCACACACTCCTAGTGAATTCTGCTCTCCCTGCTCTCTCTCTCTCTCTCTCTCTCTCCCAAATCGCCACCTCCAACATGACCTCTGATGTGCTGTCTTGACCCACAACTTGGATTGGGGCAGATTATGTTGATCCATAGTTTGAGCAGCAATGGTGCCGACTGCTGCGCAGTAGCAAGGTCAGACTAATATGTCTGATCTTGATCTCTGCACCAACTAAGCCGAGCCAACCAAAATTCTTGGTCCAATCTTACAGGGCTTGACCCCAAGCGCAGCTGGGAGTGTCTGACCACAGGAATCTCCGGCCCAGCCTGGCAAAGGTGTGTTGTTGATGTACATTTACAGGAAGCAGCCAATCTGCCCGCTTTTTGGGTGGTGGTAATGCAGCTGTTCAGAACAGAAAGGGCCTTGTTTGCTGGGCGTTGAGAAACATTCCTGGGGAGTGGGCGGCGGAGGGAATGCCTGTAAAGTGAAACAGGCCAGAGCTGGCTGGCTTTTGGCTTGTGCCTGTTTTTACAGGGTGGAAGTGACACGCTGCAAGGACTGCTGCCAACATATTCCTGCCCCAAGGAGAGAAATCCCACAAGTGCACAGAGCCGCTTGGCAACGGTTCCTCTCGGAGGTCCAGAATCTGTTTGGGTCGCAGGATCTCCCAGCTGGAGCCTGATTTCCCTGTAGGGGAAGAGTTGCTTTCACCTCAGCTCTTCAGCTGAGAATTTACGAGGGTCCCATCAGGAATGGGCTTGTAAGAGATAAGCCCCTTTCTTCTTGGCATCTTATGGATCTGGAAGAGGGGAGTCTTGAGCCCAGTCCAACCACGGCAACAACTCACCGAGTTGCTGTCATTCCTCTGCTTACTTTCCAGCGCTGAAGATTCATCGAGTTACTTGGAGGCAGTAAAGCTGCCTGCATCACACGACACCATATAAAATCAAATCAACTTTAATAGCAAGCTCAGCATTGGGCACCTGGCCATCCTAGTGGGCCTGATCTAAAAGCTATCACAGTTCAGTCCCATCCCACTGAGCACAGCGTGACTCGGTGACCCAGAGCACAGAGAGGCCCCGCATCCAGGCTGCTTGAAACAAATGGGATGAGTGCATTGGGCGATGGCATTCAGAACAGCCCTGGCAGGACTGTTAACAGTACAGCAGCTCCTTCCTGCCAGACTCCAGTCCGACTCTTTTGCGGCCTTCCAGCCCAGTAGCTTGGGTTCACATGACTCACCCTGGCATGTCTGACGACTCCAGTGCACTCCCAACTCCCCATTATCTTATTGCTTCTCCCAAAGGGGATGGTAGAGTCCTCAATGCTGTAAGCATGAGCTGCCATTTGTCAGTTCCACTCCACGAGGTTTTCAATCAGACCTGATCAACTTCCCTCTTCTTGCACTGGCTGCCGACTCACTCACGACCTTCCCAGGCATCTTCCTTTTGCTTGGCTTCCAAAAGCTTCCGCTCTGCAAGAGAAAATGTGATTAGGGGAGTAATGGTCACGTGAAAGAGAGCAGCAACTTCCAGGGCTTTGGTGACCCTTACGTGCAACCTTGGTGTGAATGCATTCTCTCTGGATATCCCTCGTGACATAGAAGGCTGTTGTCTCTGCCTAGTTGGTGCAGAGATCAAGAGCCCCCTCAGCAAACAGTGGACATGCTCACATCATCATTGCACACTGGAAGTCTTCACTCAATTACCCTGCACAGCGCTCCTATCTCTTCCTACAGATCCATGCAACATATTATGGAGCTGCATTTCACCTGAGATCAGCCTGGAGAATTTGCTTGTAATCTACTTGAAAGCCTACTCAGCAAAGCGGAGCAGCAAATTACTGAGTTGGTAGCTACAATTAAAATAAATTAGCTATTCTTATGCATGTCTTACTCTCACTTTTTTGAAGCTCAGCCTGGCACAGGATTCTGTATTCTGGAGTGGTACTATTGTTCAGTACAGTAAACAGAACTGGAGCGCCACCTAGTGTCCTTAGCTGAACACTGAAGACCCGGCACAATTGCATTTCCCATATATCTTTTTCCTAGAGGGACTGGATATACCACAGCTTTCTTCCCTCAAGGCACTTAATTAGAGCTATAAACTGCTCTTGCTGCTGGGGGGGGGATCCTTGTTCTCTTCCAATGCCCTTAAAGAAAAAGGATAGGAAAATAAGAATTCCTAGTTCTTGCATGGATTCAAAGAGGCACTCCTTAGTAACCACAATGAAGGCTATATAAACCTGGACATCACATATTTAATGGTGATGCTTTCCCGCCCCCTAAAATGTCTTTTTGCACGGAGCTCATAGTACATCTGATCCCGATATTATTGCTGGAAAGATGACAGTGATTGTTGGATGTGTATCCTATTCAAAAAGCCAAACCAGTAGAGAAAAGCAATCTTTAACAGTTAATTACAATAAGAATGTCTAAGAAACTCAAATAATCAATACTTGTACTCCGGTTTCAAAAGAACAACTGAAGAAGGTCAACAGATACTCTACAAAAGAGCTGCTTAAGAATATGCCACAGAAAAATGGGGGGAGGGGAGGGGACTGTAGGGAAAGGAAAAGACAGAGGAGTTAAGTTTACCAGAATTATTAGAGAGAAGAGGCCATGGTAGAACATGGAACCACCCGGAGATTCATCATTTGAACTCACAAAAAGTTGTCAGCGTATTCCCAAAGTGCAAGGTGTGTTGTTAAAGAAAAAATAACACAGATAAAATATTTGCACTGTTAATGACCTGCATTTCTCATCTGATTTTCAATGCTGCCTGAATGATAATGTGAGCTTGAAATATAGCACTTCCATAAAAGATACGGTGCCAGTAAAACTAACTTCTACCCTTTCTCTTCCAAGAGGGAGTCCATAGCTTCTATATTTAATTTTTTCATTCTCATTTTTTATCATTTTTGGTCCATCCGGACAAGATTCAGTTCTGCTTTCCATATCCACCAGCTGTGGCAAAAAAAAAAAAAAAAAACACCTTCTCAACGGTTCAGTCTAGGACTGCAAAGATCTGGATGCAGGTCACTCAGTCAAATTTAATTCTCAGCCCTATCTATCTCACAGGATTTCTTAAAAAAAAAAAAAAGGAAAATATTTATCCGTGAAAGCTACTTTGAGCCACTATGGAAAAGCTGGGCAGAAATCTAACAGATAAATAAAATAAATAATATATTTCTTCCGAAAACTCAGAAACTCTGGTTAAATTGAAAACAGTGTACAGGTTTAATTTCTGTTTACGTGATTTTCTAGCCCATGATTATAAGATGGAACAGAGGTTGTTCAAAAGATTTATTGTTTCACAAGAGGAAATACACTCCTGATAGCTTTTATAACTAATAGATTTATTATGCTATATTTTCTACTCATTCAACATGATTTGTCCTTTACCTCCTTAGGGGCAAAAAGTTGCATTGTCGAACATGTGGGTTCAATTTCAATTTTGGGCCATCCAGGAAGGTGAGGACTTGGAGATAAGCTAGGTAGAATCCTTTGAAGACCATATGCGTCCAGGCACCCATCATAAATAGAAGACTGGCAGTACCATAGACAAGGGCATCAACTGAAGAATGAACTAACCCTTTACTCAAGAGATTACACTACTGCAGGACAGGGGAGTTCATTTCCAAATATCCACAAGATGTTCTACAGTAACTGACTGGTTCTCTGTCTTCATTCTACTTCTACCAGACAAGGGCAAGTAGGAATCTGCAAATACTTCGTTGAATTTATTATAGTTTACCAGATAGGATGGAAAACTCTCCATCCCCCAGCCAGGCCAATAGTTTTACCACTGCTCTCTAGTTGGAGGATAAGCAGAGTGTGAGGTGCTGTACCTTAGTAATGTTAAAGAAAGGGGACTGAAGTGCAGCCAATTCTTTCTTGTATATCCCTACATATTTCAGGAGAGCATAATAGATTTCTCTGCTGAACCCGAGACAGGGAAATCGCTGGCCACTCAGGAGTTCCCTAGGGCACTCAGGTCGATCTGGCAGGGTGGTAACAAGAACGGTTTGGCTCACTTACCATTCTGTACCACAGCAGACACTTGGACCAGACAGACTTCCTGAATATGGATAGTAAATGAGAGCAGTGTAGCTTGAAACCAAGACACAGAGAAATGATGTAATTTCTCTCATTGCTATCTGTGATACTGCAGACTGCATCTTTTCCACCTTAGACATTTGGTACTCCTAGAAGTAGAATAGACATTCCTATCTTTCCCAACTTCTTCCACAAACACACTCCAAGACTGCCGCGTCTCTGCTCCTTCAAGCTTACCTCGAGCTGCTTGTAACTGCTTACGTTCAGCTTCGCGTTCGGCCTTGCTCTGCTTGCTTCTCACACCAAGGGCACCTGTCACCAGCCTCCTGGCCAGAGCAGCTGAGGTCTCGGGACGCTCTTTGGCAGGTTGCAGGAATTCTAAGAGGAGGGGAAAGCAGATGTCTCAATATCTGGAGTTATTGTTTCCATTGATAGGATCGGAAGAGGAGCATATTTAAATATTAACAGAGGGCTCTCTTCCCCAGAAAATAGGCATTCCTTTCTACTTAAATATAACACGGCAGAGTGAAAGATTGGTAGCAACTTTAATAGACCTTCCCATGAAACTGGGGGGGCGGGGGGGGGGAAGAATAGTAAAGAGGACATGTCGCAATGAACTTAAGAAACCACTGGCCAAATATACAAGTCCTAGCCGGTTGCTATTTCTCCAGAACCATTAATTCTACCTCCATAATACTGTGTTGAAAGCAGATCAGGGGACACAGCAGTGTTAACATTGTGCTATTCACTTTTCAGTCTCATAAATGTTGGACAACACAGGACTGGAAAACTATTTTTTTTTAAAAAAACAACAAGCAGCAACACATCATATTTGCCTGAAGAGTGTCTTGGGAATTAGCTCAGCCAACAGCAACCCAAGAGGGGATGTCCCAGCATTTCATAGGATTGATCCTTGTTAATGTTGCAAAAAGCACTGTTCAATGCTAAGAGGACACACCATCAACAGATGTTAGTGTAGCTCTTTCACCGGAGAAGCGTGCACAGGATTCTAAGGGCTAAGTTTAAGAGGGAATGATGGATATTTCCAATGGAACAGTTTTCTTCATCAGGAGGCATTTTTATCAGCAGTGAGAACCAGAACTAATCAATCTATGACAACATGTGCAGAGCAAAGATGGATAGGACAGTTGAAGCCTGGTATAAAATCAGATGGCCTCAGTTAATACCTATAGGAAGACAATATATATTACAGGTATGACTCAGCAGCTAGAAAAAAGGTTAACCTGGGAGATTCTTTGAATCTTTCAGGACTTACCCGCATAAGCTCTGGCTTTGGTCCTTGCAGCTCGTGTAGCTTGTGACAGGGGACGGGTTTTCACCACCAGATGTTTGGTATTGAGAGCGTCCCGTGCTATGGTGAAGAAAGGCAACGTCAGATGAGAAATGAGAGTGGACAGGAGCCCCCCACTCAACCAATGCCGTCATCCAGCACCTTCCATTCAAGGACACACCAGCAGGTCTGGTTCTCGGAAGCAGGACATACCTGTGATGGGACTGGAGAAGATACCCAGAGCATGGGTGTCATCTATCCATTTAATGTCAAAACCTTTTTTCCTGATGAAAGAAAAAAACACAAAAGCAAGCTGGAAAATTGGCAGTGATCCAAAAAAACAGCAAAATCTATCAAATTACGTGCAGCTTCAAAGAAAATATACGGTTAGGAAATGGATGTGTGTTCACTTGAATTTCTCACTGCAGGACAGGAACAATCCTTAGAGGATGGGAAGAACACAGTATTTCCCTGATGGGTGGCAATAACATACCAATCCTGAGCATCATTAGAAAAAGCTGATGATAACAGCCCTGAGGCTTCGATAAAAGAAGCAAGCAGCCAGACAGTGACTCTTAAACAAGTTACATCCCGGCCCCTTCAGCTCGGAGGATAGACCACACTAGAAAACACAAGTGAGAAACAGAACCAAACTGCTTACTGGTAATGGCAGAAGACACACAGCAGATCCTCAGTGCGGAATTCTGGTGGGAAGTCATAGATTTCAATGACATGTGGCAGCTCAGAGTCACTCATGTCCTGATCAGCTGGAGAATAGTTGTAATAATCAAAATGCGGCTCCTGTAGCCTTGTGCCACGGAGAGTGCAGGTAGACAGCTGGAGGGAGGGCAGAGACTAATTATAAGCACGAAGAAGCGCAGGATACACAGCAAAACCGTCTTTTGTTTCGATCCTTTTTTTTTTTTTTGGAAAGCAGCATTGGCCACAAGTAGATTCCAGATGTCATTTCAGGGATCTACTCCATTGTCTAATTTCACATCCCAATCCTGAAACCAACAGCCTCGGTCTTGTCTCATTGGAAACCTCTATGTCAGCTTGGGTGTGGGTGCACTAGCTGATTGATGGGGCCATAGACTCGGCTCTGGAAAAGGATTGATCATCCATGGGAGATTGGGGGTTATTGATTGGGTGTCTCCTGCTGCTTGCCTGCTCTTTCCCCAGTTCTAGGCGGATTTCTCCCTCACTGTTTCCAGAGGAGGAAGCTGGAATGAACATCTGCTTCAGTAAGAATCCATCCGGTAGGAAGGCATTACTTACATCCAAACCAATACCTGAGATAGTTGCAAAACGCAGTTAGTAAAGCAACTATTGCAAGCAGCATGGTGACTGGATGTGGCCAGAATAGATGGGAGATAAAATGCTAAATGCAAGACTGTGGCACAAAGAGAAGATCTGAGTCCATGTATTCCTTAGAATGTGTCCTAGTAAACATCTTTAAATAGAGGTGTCCAAATAAATTAACACATTAATGCATAACAGTTAATGGCAATTACAGCCAGTAGTAATTAAATGTAACACGAGATGTTTATTTTGCAACTGGAATAGCTATTTCCCCAAAAAAATTCTTGGACCTACTTTTCTGAAAATATTGCCCTATTCTTGTTTAAACTCCATGGACTTCTGACTGTTTTGGTCTAATAGAAATTGCTGATTATTATCTTCAAAGTCTAAAATGATTTGAGACCAGAACACTTTGTTATCCTTGCACTTATTTGTCAAGTCCAGTTATTCTGCTGCCAAGAGAGGGCAAGTGGTAGAGATGCATTACAAGGTTTTATCAGTGGCAACACCTGGCTATGGAGCCTACGCCTAATGCAGACTCCTTTTCAAAAAGAGAGCTAAGTTGTCTTTCGTGTTTTTAAAATCTTGCCTCCTGCTGTATTTGATTGGCTTTGTTTTACTTTTTTATATGCACTCTAGTTTTGATTATAGCTGATTTTTGCCTGATCTTCTCAGGACTTAAACGCAATGCAAAACAATGTTTTGTACACAAACTCATAGAATGATTATATTTCACAAAGAAACCACAGGTCTGACATGGTTTTCAACCCTAAATCAGAAAGGCCACTGAAGCCTTACTTTTACTTCAGCAGGGAAGGGACCACAGGTTCTACAAACATACTTGAATTGGCAGGGTTCTTCTTAGGAAATCTTTGATATTGCCACCAAACCTGCCTCACAGTAACAGAACGGACATTAATCCTTGCACCAGATTGCTTTGTTCTGGCTATTCCATTTTGTTCCAAAGACAGGTCTCTTCCAATAAGGATGCCAAGTCATTCTGGCTGTGTTGTGATTGACAGATAGATGCAGATTACTATTGCTGCTGCTGATCTGTTGGCAGGAACTCTTGTCCTGGGTTTTTAATGGCATACATCAGCACATACCCTGTTGGCAAGGGAGACTATAACTCAAGCAGATTTCTGTGTTTTTTTTTCTTCAAGCATCCATACCAGGACAAGCCACAGTTCCACAGGGAGGCTCTATAAATTCACCTCTCAAGTCAATAAAAGACAATAATTCAGATAATTCTTCCTGGAAAGTGGATTTGCAGTAGGAGCAAATAAGAAAAAGATGGCAATCCAGAGAGGAAGAGGTGGGAATTGTCGCAATAGGAACACAAGGATGCATCTTGCTGGGTTTAATAAAACTAAGGCATGAACCTGAGCACCCAGAGTTCAAATGAACAACACTACAGCCCAGCAGGATCGGGCCTCAGACATGCTTGATGGAGCAGAGTGCTCATAATATCAAGTGGCATAGAAGATTATCTGAGATTGTGGAATGCATACTGCATGAGCACCCCTGCCCTTCACAAACCACTGGGTGCAAGGAGGATGACAAGTCAAAACAGGACAGTTCACAAAATGCAAAGATTAGAATTTGCCTTTAGGGACCACTGGAAAAAGAAGACATGGTTTCTTAAAACTTCCCACGTATATAAATTGCAATTTTAATTGTGAAATATGAGCCAGACAGACAGCTGCTCATGCATATGTGCATCAGGTAATGCGGTGTGTATATAGCTTTGTATTGTTACAAGTATGTTTAAAAAGGTTCATACATAATGAGAGTGTGAGCCCATTAGTGTTGGAACTTCCTATCATGAATTGCCTAAGGAACTGTGAACTTAACTGTGCATAAAATCAACCCAGCTTTTGTTTGAAAGTTTCCTTTCCAAAGAGTACTCATCCTGTGGTGGGAAAGGTTGTGTTTCTGGATGCCCAGGCACTGAGGGGAGGGAGGGAGGGAGGGAGGGAGGGAGGGAAGGAAGGAAGGAAGGAAGGAAGGAAGGAAGGAAGGAAGGAAGGAAGGAAGGAAAAGCAGGGTAAAAAACCAAGTAGTAGAGGCTGCAGAAACCTCACTCCCATTGGGAAATTAAAGATTTTCGTATCACTTGATATACCTTTCTTGAAAGAAAAATGATTTTCTGGTAGGGTTAGATTAGATAATCTTCAAATTTAGATTGCAGAATAATAATTTTAAAAATCCACTCAAAACTTTAGGGTTAAGAATCAAGTGGTGTAATATCAAAGCGAAATACTAACTTTCCTTGGTAAATGAAAATATTTACCCAAATGATTGAATCTTGTTGCTTTCACCAGACAGATAAGATCACCGCAGCCTTTAAAATCATACATGAGCTGTCCCCACTTTCAGCCCTTTCAATACAGCCACTAGTCATGCTGGCTTGAAATGTTGAGAACTGGGATCCAATACTATAGGAAAGGCTAAGGTTTGGGAAGTACAGGGCACAAATCCTAATTTCACATATATCACCTAAACCAGGGGTGTCCAACCTTGGCAACTTTAAGACTTGTGGACTTCAACTCCCAGAATTCCTCAGCCAGCAAAGCAAGTCTTAAAGTTGCCAAGGTTGGACACCCCTGATCTAAACATATACCTTTTCCCTCACACCAAAGAAAAACACACATATTTGTATTCCTTCCTTTCACTTCAATACTTACAAAGATGAAGAGTAAGCATGATGCTCCTATCTTCCTCACGTGTAAACGCTAAAGACATAACACACAACCTATAATCACATTAGAAGTATTTTCTCAGGAATATGCCAAAATTTCCTCGCTTTTCTCTTTTTCCCATGTATAACCCTCTCTCCCTATCCTGGCTCTTATATAACAAAATGAGTTAGATTGACCTTAGAAAACTCACTGGGGCAAATAATAGCACAGATCCTGCTTTATTTAGATATGAGTTGTTTGTGAAGGATTGTTTTTTTTCCCCCATCCTCTTTTTTATCTCACCTTAGTCTTTCTTCAGCACAAACAGAAAGATATGGATAAATGCACCTCTGCATTAACAAGGCTACAGCGGCTGCAGAAAAGCCAAATTCTACTTTTTACCCTTTTACAGGAAATTTCCATTGGGGATTAAATGAATAGCATTTTAAGAGATCTCATACAATAACATATGCAAACTCATTTAAAGTAGGGGCACATCTCACAGTGAATATAATACCAAGGTAGTGCTTACTAGTGTGAACTCTCCCTTTGTTCAATTAGGTTGCCCACTAAAATTTTTTGGAATGCTTGAATACTGATTTTTCCCACATGAACAAGGCATACAGCTCACACACAGCCCAAGATCTGTCACTGTGTGCATCTCAAGTCCTGTTTTATCCACATAAAATCTTGTACCTCATTAAAGTGATACTATGGGTAATTGGTCTCAACAGAAGTCTTACACGAGCTCATTTTTCTGGCTATTGTCCCATATTCACTCTTTTTATTAACACAACATTTTTCTTTCTTAAGGTAAATTTGTGGCATTGCACCCTTTCGTGAGGCCCTCTTAAAAGAATCTTTGTAAATCCACCTGTTTCATGATCCTGGAGCCCTGTTATTTCATAAGCCTGATGAAAGGTCCTTTCTGGCAAGCAGAGGGGGAGATAAATCAAATCTAATAACATGGATTGTGAAAGTGTCTTATTGATGCAATCACACACAGAGCTCCATGTTCATTAAAGACAACATGAGGATCCCAAACTGCACACGCACATGCACACACTTGTAAACTTATTGGTAAGCAAGCAATGGTGGTTGAGACACTCAAAAGAATGGGTCAGGCTCAGGGGATCTTACTGCCATATGTAATCTGACAAAAATCTTGGTCTGGATATGCTGCAAATCAAACTTCCAGCAATCAGATGTTTTGGGCTGCACTTCTCCTTCTGCCATTTTTGATGATTGGTCACAGGAAGCTGCAATTCAGAGTTTTGTGGGGAAGCTGCCCTAAATCAGTGACTTCATAGATTCCGCTATGAGACCCTCCTAACGAAGATCACTTGATTGTTTTCATTTGGATCCTGCCTTCAAGGTTAAAAGATTATGTGTTCCTGTGTTGGTTTGCTTTTCCTTGAAGTGTCTGTGGCACATGGAACTGCCGGGTTTTTTCAAAGTGCAATAGTACAGGGTCTCCAACCTTGGCCACTTTAAGCCTGGCGGACTTCAACTCCCAGAATCCCCCAGCCAGCAAAGCTTTGCTGGCTGGGAGATTCTGGGAGTTGAAGTCCGCCAGGCTTAAAGTGGCCAAGGTTGGAGACCCCTGCAATAGTACAATTACTAGAATTGAAGAAGTCTGTGAGCTGTAAGAGGTGCCTACTGAAAAAGGGTCAAGAGCCTGCTTCATTGACAGGCTGTATCGCCCAGCTTTTTAAAGAATCAAAGAATTAAAAAACATTTTACCTCCACTTTCCCAGCTAGGGAAGATGCACTTTCTGCCAAGCAAAAGGAAAGACGTAGGAGAAAAGAAACGATCCCTAACTTTAAGATTTAATGCACAAAGTGTACTGATATAATTTCCCTTATAAAAGCAGGCGCAGACTTAGTTCAACCAAGCACAAATATTCTACAATGCGGAATTCATGGTAATGCAAAGGGATCACTGGCTTTGCGGCTGGAGCAAGAGATACTGTACCTGGTTAAGCGTAGACACCCATTTCCTGACAATACCAACAGAGCAGACCAAGCCTATAAGGAAAGCAAAGGACACAACCCTAGGCGGGATAATCTACATGGGTTTTCCTTTCCAGATGCCTACTAGCATGCAATATAATTTTTGAACTGTAAACTGTCCAGAGTCATTGATGGGTGGCTATAGTGAATGAACGAACGAACGAACGAATGAATACAAATAATTCCCCTGCTCATTTTTCAGCCCAACGCACCAAGCAAGTTATCACAGCTGCAGAAAAAAATGTAAATGATAAGATGCTCCCTTGCACAAGGATTCGTTTGCGCTTGCTGGGCACAGGTGAAGGATGCCCGGTGCCTCTGAGGCCTGCCTATATTGTGAAACAGACATCCAGTGCCACTGATATGTACACCGCAATTGCATTCCTGCTTCTCTTCCTGGTCTGGGAAAGAAAGACTGCACTCGAGGTGCTCTCATGTCTGCTGAAAACACAGGAAGGTACGGAGCTCTTTTTGGCCATATATGCCACATGTGTGATCTGGGTTGGTAGATTATCTGCTTAGTAAGAGAGATTTAATTTCTAGACTGTAAACAAGCGGAATAAGCAGTAGTGAATCCACAGCCATTTCCTGTCAAAGTGGGCCCCGCAGAGTTTTAGCGGGTTCCATTATAGAGAATTTAGGAGGGCTTATGAGCTAAGCCTTGGTAATGAGCCTTCTTAGTTAATTTCAGTGGTTTGCAGGAGCTATTAAAGCAAGCCGAATCAACTCAGATCAACCCTGACTCCTGAGCAGACTGTATGTAGTTTGCAGCAATATTAGGGTACTTTGTTACTTTAGGTACCTTTGTGACACTCTGAAAGTACAAGGCCGTGATATTGATTTAAGCTTTAATAAGGGTCCTCAGCCATCCAGGCCAACACGGAGATTTCCTTGTAAACTGACGGCAAAGCAGCCCATTCCCTGGGCTGTGCTTCTCATTGCCACGCACTCAGCGCTACCCTTACAGGGCAATATGCTAACAAGCCAAAGCCAATTAAAAAACTGCCATTTTCATGAAGCTTCACAGTCCATCTTTCCATGCCTGGTGTTCATCATGCTGAAGCTGCTCGATGGCAACGCAGGCCCCGCGCGCAGCACTTCCGCCTGCTTGATTACATGCATTTTATATACTGTCAAGGGAGGGTATTTCTTTATTGCATTCCAGGGCCTGGCCTTGCTGAGCTTTTAGCCCACTGCAGGTGTTGGGATTTATCAATAATCGTTCATGTTGCTTGTCTTTGTTTTATGATTTCATCGCCAATGTTTGTGCTACAAGCTAGCCATGCAGGAGGCAGAATTTTCTTCCAGTTCTTACCACAGACCATGCATGTTCCCCCCTGCAATTTGTCAAAGAGAACAGGAAGCACGTAGCCCAAAAATATTATTTAATGCACATCCCTGATAAAGAGTTTTTCTGAGTGAACCACTAAACCTCACGGGTGGCGGATAGGGGAAAAAATAATACAAACCTCTACTAAATGTTCAAGAAATGGGTGTGTATTTTCACCAATAGAGTTGGAGCTTTTTATTATTTCTGGAATTTCCCTTTGGTTCTTGTAGGTACTGTAGTCGCCATGTTAGTATATTGAAGCAAACAATCAGGAGTCACCTTTTCCAACTAACATATTTTATTACGAGGCATGAGTCTACGCCTTTTAATAAAGTCTATCAGAAAAGGGATTATTGGACTCCAGTTTTTTACTTCCCAATTTTCCTACCCCTGTATACCATTTTCCAATGACATTGACTCTCCTTCACCTCCCAATAACATGCAGATAATGCAAAAATAAAAAAAGATTTAGAAACAATACTAGACTAAATTACAAAACCATGTAACAAAATATGTATTTTGAATGGTTTTCCAGTTTACTCTCAGCATCACGGTTTGAATTTTTCAGCAGATAATTCTATGTGTGATGATTATGGTTTGATCTTCCAGGAAAAAGCAGGAAGTGACCAGACTGAGCTAGCTTTGATATAAACGTATTCTAGAATCGAGCTGGCCATATCACATGCCTCTGACATGCAAGCAGTTCTCACCATTTTGCTTCAACTCTGGAAAAACAACAACACCCAGAATACTCACCTGCTCCAGGAACTGTGGATCCAAGCAATCCCCATCATCATTAAACAGGGCGTCCCAGCTCTCATCGGCCATGTTGTCAGCCTCGCTGTGACTTACAGGATCAGTGCTGGTGTCAGTGGTCTCTTCCGAACTAGATGGCACACAATTTGTGGGTTGTTCTCCTTTGTCTTCAGAGGGATACTGCAAGCTTGTACCCAGTTCCCCCAAAGCTGGCTTTTCCACTCCCAAGGGTGTCCCTGTTCCCTCCAATATGCTTCCTGGACCACAGGCCACATTCTCAGAGGCAGACTTCAGAGACCAGCTGGAAGTCTCCTTGGAAGGACAAATTGGCTCCACATTACTTCTGCTGTCAGGGCTCTGGTCAACCAAGTCCAAAATGCTTTCCGCTGTTGTCAGTGCAGCCTTAGCCTCAAATGTGTCAAATTGATACCGGCCTGTCTCATGACAGAGGCTTTTCTCCTTATCATGTTCACTATCACCTGCCTGTAACTTTTCATCACCTGCTACCTTAAAGACACAATTGGGCAGATCATCTATGTTCTCAGAAGTCCTGTCTGAACAACTAAAACCTATAGACACGTTTGAATTATCTGGAAGCTGCTCTGCATTCTCCAGGAGGTTATGTGTCTCCGCCTGAATTAAAACGTTCCCACTACTATCCGCAGTCACTCCAGCCTGATCAGAGATAAAGTTAACCGAACGATGGGAGACACAACTCTCATTCTTGTCGCCATGCTCACTTGCTTGCGGTGAAGCAGGAACACTCTCCTTTGTATCTTCAACTCGATTACATTCCTTTGGCTCTACCATAGCACATTCTAAGATGCTATTGTCACTCACTGCTGTTTGACTGGAGTTGCTTTGCTCTGTACATTTGCATGTATTATACTTGGTTATGTCCGTAGGAAACAGGCTGCTTTGATCAATGTGCTCCAGCAAATTACAGTTACTTATGCATGCCAAATCAGAATTTCCTTCCTCTGTGCAGATGGATGGACTACCCTTATATGTCCCTCTGTTATCTGGAATCCTCTCGTTTGCACTTCCAGATATACTGTTCTCTCTTATTCCAGTCAGTTCTGAACCACCTTTACTTAAAGGTTTTGTTCTGTTGTTCTTGCAAAGCAACTTGCTATCTTCGCTTAGCATTTTCTGTTCCAAGTAATTCTGCATCCCGCCTTCACCTGGTCCTACTTCTTCTGAGACCACTACTGTCCTCTTGGTCCTGCCGGTGTCCTGCCTTTCTGATGGGCATCCATGCTCGTTTTTCCATGAGATGTTGATATTACTAATCTCTGGCTGGAAATCTGCCATTCTTTCCCCCGAGACAGCAGGTTGTACAGTACAGCACTCATGTGCCTCTCTTTCACGCACTCCAGTGAGAGTTGGGTCTGGGAAGCTGGAGGAAGGGAACAAGGGATGGGATGTGGCCTTCTGAGGGAACTTTGGACTCTTCTCTCCCTGAGCCTTTCTGCCTAGGTTTCTTTGGCAGAATGCATCACTATGGCTTGAGTCCTGGGGAAAAGTTCTTCTCTCTTTCTGACGAGTCCTGGCATTTCCCGGATCATTCTGAGGCAGTCCTTTCCTAGTTTTAGCGTTTTGTCCTGCCTCGCATGCTTTAACACTCTCCTTCTCTGTGGTGGAGCTGTGACTCTCCCTCCCACATTGGGTGGCCACGGAAGGGCCACTTTTTGAGACTGCCATCTCACGTCTTGCTCTTGGGACATACAAAACCATGTCCGGTTTCCTAACTCGTACCCTGGTTTTGTCTGTATCTGGCTGCATGGTGTTATCAATATCTGTAAGAGAGTGAGGAAGACAATCAGTTCAGTGCAGCAGCAGTTATGAAAATTAGCACAACGTACTAATTAATATAGAATTCATCAGACCAGATTTGAGGTGGTAGTACTTAAAAACAATTGTTTTGAAATAAGGAAAAAATAGAGGCAGAACCCAAAGAGTAAAGCAGAGCTGGTTGTGTATGATATTGTACACAAAACAGCATCAGTAACTGACATTCCTCTGCAGAAAGCTCCATTGCTTAAATACTTCGGCATTTTTATTATTATTTTGATCAATGAATTACTTGAGCATTTCTTATAGGATTTTGAGGCCATAAGATCTCCTTTTTGGTTTCTTTCTCTACTGCTAAACATTTTCTGATGTTGCTCTCAAGAAAGAAGGATAATCATGCCTAAATAAACCACAGTAATTTTGCACTAGGCACAAAAAGTAAGAGAAAGATATAAATCATGCTCATACAATGGAACCTAGTATAGCTTGTTATTTTTAAAAGCTATAAGTAAGCTTCAACCTGCTGTCTTCCTGCATATTGGTACCCTAATCCCAGCTGCTTCATACTCTAATCAAACTCCTCTCAAGGTTTTTATCAGCTTTGCCACTATCCTGTAGGAAATCACAGTGGTGTTTGTCATAAGCTCAGCTATCCTTACAATACCTCAAACTCTATCCAAAACCAAAAGTTTGCATGTTGTACTTAAAATCCACATGAATACTTTTGTTCAAAAAGATTTTGAGAATAAGACAGTTACAGAATAAGTATGTTTAAGGATAGGTGAAGTAGCAAGTAAAATAGGTATGCAATGAGAATAAGACAGTTACAGAATAAGTATGTTTAAGGATAGGTGAAGTAGCAAGTAAAATAGGTATGCAATTTTATTCTATATTGTAATTCTAGTCTCTAGCCTCAAGGCTCAAGCTGCTGCACATATCATTCAGTGTCTCTGCTCTAGAGTGGGAGAAAAAAAATCTTTTAAAAAATACTCAGATTTATTAACCTACACTCTGCACAACTAGCTATTTGCTTTTCTCTTCATTTAAAGAATATGTGCAAATCTCTGGAATAAAAATCAGTCAAGACTCTCTTTTGTTAATTAACAAATTAATAATTTTTGACCATGTTTCTGTAAGACACCCAATTTCTATTTACCCTATCACATTTTAAATGTGTTGTATATTAACTGACTGGCCAGACTAGCAGATTTGAAGAAAATTGCTTTTATAAATGAATAAAAATTGTATAAATTTTGGAGCAATTAATGAAAGGAAGCAGAACTCTCTCTAGAGGGTGATCAGATAATGTTCTACTGAGTCAGTGAAGACTAGGGAAGTATTTACCAATTTCTGCATGACATAGAGCACCCACAAAGTTCAGGAACAGTAGAAAACCTGCCTTATTATACTTTTTGCTTATGTCCTTGCCTGAGAGACTAGGGGGCAGACCACAACTCAATGATAAGACTACATGTTTTGCATGCAGAAAGTGATAGAAAAGAGTTCTGCTCTTCTGGTCAAAAGAATCACTTCCGTTTCAGTGGACAATACTGGCTGGATATAGCATAAAATGGCGAGGTACAGATTAAACTTCCTGTTTTCCTACTTCTGAAAAGGAAGCAATGAAGGTTCCTTGACCAAAGTTTTTTTTTTTTTAATATTGAATCCATCATTCTTTGGGGAAAATAGGAAACAAACTATGCAAGCAGGATAATATTGTATAAAGAACTGAAGAGATATAAGTCTTTGAGTTGAAGAAGGAGTTTTCCGTGGCTCGCTTGCCTGTTTCATCTGAAGAACTAGGTCTAAGCGTTCAGTGGCTTTGTGGGTCTACAAAGAGCTCTAGTCTCTAACACATTCTATCCTTCCTGTCTCTATATGGAGATGAAATGGATACTTACTTAAATCTACTAAGCTTTATAAAGGCAAAAGGAATCACCCCCTCCTCCTATCTCCCTCCTTCCCCCTATCCCCCTCTTCCTCTTCCTCCTCCTCCTCTTCAAATGCCATGGAGGGGATTTTGCTATATGCCCTTTTCTCTTTTGCAATTGCATTCCCCTGGATATGTAAGAAGTACAGTATATATATTCTAAACTGACAGGTTCCTAAGGGACAGATCTAAGCCCCTTAAGCAAAAGATCGACAGACTATAAAATGTCACATGTTCCAAAAATATATAGCATATATGGTATTAAATGATGGTTTGCACATTAATAAGGCAAGAGCAGAGATACTGTATTGAACATACCACAGGCATATAAAGAGCTCAGTTTTATGCATTTATCTGTATCGCCTAACAACAGTTATTGAGCGAGACAGGATTTATGACAGGATGGCAGTATTTACACAATGTGCTTTTCTGGTTCAACAATGGGGTAAGTGTACTGTGAGAATATTACAGCTCAGAAAGTAGTAGGGCAGGAGAATATTCATTTTAATCTCCCAAACGCGGAGTTTATTCTAGTTTAAACAATTCAAGGTGTTGGATATAAATTGTTTGCCTATAAATCCCTATTTGGCATAGGGCTTGGTTATATGAACACCATAACCCAGTCAAAATGGGGAAGTTTCCTAATCCAACCCAGTCAGTCCTCCAAGAAAGAGTTGGAGCTTTTAGAGAATAGTGAAGAACTAATAAAATAAATGAAACCTTGCTTGATTAACTTCTTGGAAAGATCAATGGATATCAATATTAACTAAGATACAATTACCCTTGCACTTATTTTGTTGACAAAGTTCAGAGTAAACAGGTGGGGATAGTCTAAGCCTACCTTAATTCATCCTAGCCATACCAATGCAAAATGATATGATGTCAGATGCAAAAGACCAGGTCCACACGTGAAGTTCCAATTAAACTGATGTATTACTATTCACGCCTATGCACAAGAATCTACTCAACTAATGTTTAGCAATATTTTGGCAGTAGATAAGGGTCAATGGAATTCAAGAGGTTTCCAAGAGGGGTTGGACTTAGTCCATTTGTGGCTACATAGCAAGTCTAGGCTGATTCCTCTTTTGACTCCACCCTCAGGTTCCTTAATATAAACTCCCAGCTAGAAAATTTTCAACAAAGAATTGTTACAAAAAATGAACATTTAATTCAGAAAATGGAAGGTAAAACAGAAGAAATGCAAAAAAGATAGAAGAAATAAAAGAGGAAAACCCCCGGTTCTATCTACCATTCCTTCTCATGCATCTGAAGAGGTTCAAAACCATCCACAAATGTTAGAAATGCACTCATCATAAAGTGTATACCCATACAGAATCTTCTTCATTTGCCAGCTATCTATAAGAATACCAGTTGGCATTTCCTGCCTTGGATCAAACCCATTTTCAACCAAGAAAGAGAACAAAGAATTCTGGACATGCAGGGAATTTAATATAAATGCTTTGAGGATTCCCAAAGTATCCAAGAGATTCCAATCTCCTCTTAAAAACTTCCAGTGTTGGAGCACCCACCATCTCTAGAGCCAAGTCGTTCCACTGATTAATTGTTCTAGTGGTTAGGAAATTTCTCAATTCTAGGTTGGTTTTCTCCTTGATTAGTTTAACCATGGAGAAATAGCCCAATTTACACTTGCAGCAGATTACAACAGGCTAGCTTACCACTCTCGGCTACATTTTTAAGTTTGAAATTTTTTTCATGATTCAGAGCCAAGAAAAAAAAAAAGCAAGGTACAGTCTCCCTTCATTGTAAGTCCATATTCACTTCCAAGACTGAAACAGTTATATTTGCTTCCTCTTATTCAATTCCCCTCAACCTGAAACCTAACCACTACCCCACGGGCCCAGGTACTTGCAGCCCCCTTCTGCCAGGCGATATTTATTTTTCATAAGCTTTGACACAAACAGCCAAGGCTGCTGCTCTCTGCCAGGTCCCAGGCCCCTATAAATATGTATCAGGTCACGTATATAGAGACAGATGGCTTCAGGTACTGTCCTCTCTGGTAAAGGCGAAGAAAGAGTTGGAGAAGGGTGTGGCCACATGATTAATTACTGGCCATTTGGTTTAGGGATATTTATCATGGCCCGCTGTCAGGTAAATCACTGGAAAAAAACACCTCTCTAGCAATTAATGGGAAGTGACGGATGGACAGCCACTGGGTCCATTAATCTGGACTATCAGCAGCACACCAAGATTATGAATGTCAGGATGTATAAACTGTTTACCAATCAATAGCCCCAGAAATTCATCCAAGGTTCTCATTTCCGAAGCTCATCCGATACATGAGGCCATTTTTACCTTTTCCACCCAGCTCCTCTCTTTTCATTTCTCTCCATCCTTAATTTGCAATAAAATCACCACTCAATTCACCCAGGATAACCTAGAGGTCCGCAGCAAAAAGAATTAAGAAAAGCCATTCGGTGTCATTTAGGTACACAGATGACCTGAAAGGGAATAGAACAGGAATGTCAAACTCAAGTCCCGCTTGATCTGGCCTGCAGGGCCATCCTTGAAACAGCGAAGGACCGGCCCATGGTGCCTCTGCCAGTGAAAACAGCCTCCCAATCGCTGGTTTCGGCTGGGACGGCTTCCTGCAACCCTCTGCCGCACGACCCTCCCAAGCTCTGTTTTTGCTGGCAGAGGGTTGCAGGAGGCCATCCCAGCAGAAAACGGAGATTGGGAGCCCGTTTTGCTGGCAGAGCACTTGGGGAGCCTCACAAGACTGCCATCAAGCTGCACCCCACCAAGGTAAAACACAACTCTAATGCAGCCCTCAATGAAATTGATACCATTGGAATAGAAGAAAGGCTACTAGATCAACCATTATGCCTGCTGAAACTGCACTGCAATCTACCACAGACAGGTAAATGATTAAATATCTAAGGGGTTAAAAACATGAAGCTGGGCTGTGTTGTTGGGGAGGAGCCTTTTGTCAGAGTGCCATGGTTAGAAAAGAGCATAAACATAGGGCAAAGAGTTCTACCCATGTTCTCCTCTAGAATCCAGCCAATCTTTTGAACTAGAAAAGCATCCTCATAATAAAATGTTTTATTTGAAACTCTAAGAAACCATAGTATGTATGGCAAATGTTACAAACAGTCTGTTTCAAGACCATGATACAGATAGAATGACTGGATTTTAAAAAATTCTCCAATAAGCTACTTTAACCAACAGAATGGTCCCCCTTCATCATTATTGACTCGGTGAGAAGAAAAATTATCATCAAGACAGCTTCAGTCCAAAGGAATCATTTTTCAGCTCAAAGTATAATCTATTTCTTTCAGAATAGTCACACCCACTGTGAAGGAGGAATTGTGTTCCGTAAACCGGGTGCTCTGAAGGTATCTCATGGCAACAACACTAATGACAGCAAGCAAAAGCTCGGCTCATAATTACTTTTCAAATATCATATGTGTAACAAGTATAAAGTAGAGCAACACATCTCAAATGTTACAATAAAAAGAGGTTGTAAACTCATCATTATGGTAAACAGCAGTTTCCTGAGAAGCAATCAGAAAAATAAAGAAGTGAAATAGGGACTCCAAGGAGTACCACAAGAACAAATTGGCTCTCCCGGTGTATCTTTGATGACTCCACAAAAGAGTGTCCCCTAACCTGGCAGCCTACACTTTGATAAGTCAGGTTACCACCTCCATCATTCATAGTCAGCACAGCTATGACAGGTAAGGAAGGAGGAGTTATAGTCCAATGCATCTGGGAGATGCAAGGTTGGAGAAGACTGCAATAAGCAATTTACGAGAAAATTAGCAGGACTGTGAAGATAATTGGACTGATGTTGGGAAAGCTGAAAATATGCCCTTGCCAATGTGCCTGCAAAATGAATACATATGTGAGCCTTCCTAAATATCACATTGTTAATTAACTGAAAGTCTTAACATTTGTCATGGATACAGCCAGAGTTCTAATTCTTCCACTCTAAAGTTTGATCAGCTCTAGATCCCTGTATTTCCTTCATATATTTTCCAGGGTTATACAATAACCCTAAAGCCCACTGAGATTTTCTTCATCCTATTTTCCATAAGGAGTAGTCAGAGAATCAGAATAACCTAATACTTCAGGTATCAACCTCTTGCAATTAGCAATCCTTTGATAAGCTTACTATGCATGGAATATATTTAGCCTTCTCTTATACATCTCCAGAGAAGATTGTACATTCTACAACTTCCTTTTTCTACAAGAAGCTTCCTTAAAGCACTTCCCAATATGCAACTTGTTCTTAAACCTATAATTTGTGCCTCTTCTGCAGTTCCAATGAAACCACGTTTTTTTCTTTAGACAGAATAGGAATAGGCAACCTCCTGTTGTTTCAGACTATAATGCAGCTCAAACACAGCTAGTCAGGCTAATAGTAAGGAATTCTGGGTGGTATAATATAAAAACACATTGAGAAAACCAAGTTGCCTATCATTGCACACTTTGGATACTACAATTCTGAGTTAGCCCTCCTGAATTTATGGTTGCCTTCCAGACAAAAGTGTAAAAATTTCACCCATAAGTTGCCTTGATCCCTAAAAATGTACATTTGTCCTTAGAAATTAATAGCGGTTATATATTTAAATGATAATAAACCTTTAAATACCCTATTCACCCAGTTATACTTGTTCATGGGTGAAACAGCTAATAAGGCATTTGATGTTTGGTTATGCAAGCTTAGGATAACTGATATGGTCAAAAGAAACAGAACACAACCAGAATAACCAACGAGTTAGCCTGGTTCGTTGTATCTGCTCACAAGAATATGTCATCACATTCACTGCTCAGCCACCCTGCACTTAGTTTGATGTATAACTGGTTTTATGCAATTTGGCTTCTAAAAATATAATTGCAATTTTTAGAATTGGAAGTTTACTGAGCTTGATTTCAAGCCAATCAGAGTCCAAAAGCATGATGACAACAATAAATTTAGGGATATTTATTATTGTAAAGCTGCTGACCTTTGCAGATTTCAGTGCTTCCTTTCAACCACAGTTGCTGAAACAAAGAGGTTCTCAGATTCTGTTCAGTGCTTTTTAGCAGAGAGAGAGGGAAGGAGGGAGGGAGGGAAGGAGGGAGGGAGAGGGAGAGGGAGAGGGAGAGGGGAGAGGAGAGAGAGAGGGGGGGGGGGAGAGAGAGAGAGAGAGCGCAAACAAACTTAAATGAATCTGAATGCTCAAAAATGAACACCAGGGACCCTGGAAAAAAAACCCTCAAGTGAAGATAAACATAATACATATTCTAAATCTCTGGTTCTGTGTCAGGGTTTTAATTAACTTAGGGACAGTTTCTCTTGCCTAAATTGGAGTTAACCCACTGGCAGCCTGAACTGACCAAAAACAAACATTCATTTATTTATTAGATTTTAAATAGCCACCAATGTCACAAAATATTACTTCTAGGTGGCATATAAACATATTAACATTTAAAACAAAAAATATGAATATATATACACTGCTCAAAAAAATAAAGGGAACACAAAAAATAAGACATCCTAGATCTGAATGAATGAAATATTCTTATTAAATACTTTGTTCATTACATAGTTGAATGTGCTGACAACAAAATCACACAAAAATTATCAATGGAAATCAAATTTAGCAACCCATGGAGGTCTGGATTTGGAGTTACACTCAAAATTAAAGTGGAAAAAAACACTACAGGCTGATCCAACTTTGATGTAATGTCCTTAAAACAAGTCAAAATGAGGCTCAGTAGTGTGTGTGGCCTCCACGTGCCTGTATGACCTCCCTACAATGCCTGGGCATGCTCCTGATGAGGTGGCGGATGGTCTCCTGAGGGATCTCCTCCCACACCTGGACTAAAGCATCCCCCAACTCCTGGACAGTCTGTGGTGCAACATGGCGTTGGTGGATGGAGCGAGACATGATGTCCCAGATGTGCTCAATTGGATTCAGGTCTGGGGAACGGGAGGGCCAGTCCACAGCATCAATGCCTTCGTCTTACAGGAACTGCTGACACACTCCAGCCACATGAGGTCTAGCATTGTCATGCATTAGGAGGAACCCAGGGCCAACCGCACCAGCATATGGTCTCACAAGGGGTCTGAGGATCTCATCTCGGTACCTAATGGCAGTCAGGCTACCTCTGGCGAGCACATGGAGGGCTGTGTGGCCCCCTAAAGAAATGCCAACCCACACCATTACTGACCCACTGCCAAAACGGTCATGCTGGAGGATGTTGCAGGCAGCAGAACATTCTCCACGGCATCTCCAGACCCTGTCACGTCTGTCACATGTGCTCAGTGTGAACCTGCTTTCATCTGTGAAGAGCACAGGGCGCCAGTGGCGAATCTGCCAATCTTGGTGTTCTCTGGCAAATGCCAAACGTCCTGCACAGTGTTGGGCTGTCAGCACAACCCCTACCTGTGGACATCGGGCCCTCATACCACCCTCATGGAGTCTGTTTCTGACCGTTTGAGCAGCCACATGCACATTTGTGGCCCCCTGGAGGTCATTTTGCAGGGCTCTGGCAGTGCTCTTCCTGTCCCTCCTTGCACAAAGGCGGAGGTAGTGGTCCTGATGCTGGGTTGTTGCCCTCCTACGGCCTCCTCCACGTCTCCTGATGTACTGGCCTGTCTCCTGGTAGCACCTCCATGCTCTGGACACTACGCTGACAGACACAGCAAACCTTCTTGCCACAGCTCGCATTGATGTGCCATCCTGGATGAGCTGCACTACCTGAGCCACTTGTGTGGGTTGTAGACTCCGTCTCAAGCTACCACTAGAGTGAAAGCACCACCAGCATTCAAAAGTGACCGAACCATCAGCCAGAAAGAATAGGAACTGAGAAGTGGTCTGTGGTCACCACCTGCAGAACCACTCCTTTATTGGGGATGTCTTGCTAAGTGCCTCTGCTTTCCACCTGTTGTCTATTCCATTTGCACAACAGCATGTGAAATTGATTGTCAATCAGTGTTGCTACCTAAGTGGACAGTTTGATTTCACAGAAGTGTGATTGACCTGGAGTTACATTGTGTTGTTTAAGTGTTCCCTTTATTTTTTTGAGCAGTGTATATGTGTGTGTGTGTATTCATATTTTTACACACACACACACACCCCAAGAATGCAGGAGTATAACAATCATTCATCATCATACAACCATCTTGAAGCCTCACAATGGGATCCCCAAGGTTGATGGGAAAAAATCTAAGTTTTAAGGACCTTCTGGAAGGCAGAGATGAACTAGAATTTTTTGAGACCCCAGGAGCATCGCCAAAATGGTATGAATTTTGTAAAATGAAAATGTAAAAACTTTCAGATGTACTGGTTTCACTGCCAATTTGTCACTCTTAAAATTATTGCATCATCTGATGTTAAGTGTGGCATGTTTGTGAAGCCCTCTATACCAGATGTCGTTGATTTAATTCACTGTGCATGAAGAGGCCAA
Source organism: Notechis scutatus (assembly GCF_049901735.1). Classification (NCBI taxonomy): domain Eukaryota; kingdom Metazoa; phylum Chordata; class Lepidosauria; order Squamata; family Elapidae; genus Notechis; species Notechis scutatus. Next base: position 124,207,771 of record NC_142012.1, on the reverse strand, counting down.
GAAGCCAAATGAGATAATCATTTAGAATAGACTCCCATTTGTGCAGAACTAGAGTCTCCAAAGTTCCCAGATAACATGACCAATCTTTACAGAAGATTATGGAAACTATATTCCAACTAGCTTTGTACGCATTATGTGAAGACTTAACTCCCTGGAACAGCCTAAGGCTGGAAAAGGTGGAAGGAAAGAGAACAAGATGACCAGCAACAAGGTGGAGGACTCAGTTATACAGCAATGGGTGCAGTGCTAGAAGATCTGAAAGACCAGGTTAGGGACAGATTGTCATGGAGAAAATCTGTACATGTCGTTAAGCGTCTTCACACTGACTTGATAGTACATAATCAATCATAATCAATTCCAACCTAAATGCAGGGCACTGGCTTGGAAAAGGTGAGCCCGGAAAATATATAGCCTTAAGGAAAAGAAGTTTCTAGACTCATGAAGCAACAAGTCCTGTGCTGAGCAAGACTGGATTTCAAAATTATAAGTCTTCCTGAGAACAATTTGTGTGTCCACTCCACCACCCTCCCCTGACAGCTATTCAGCCATCCTTCATCTGTGCTGAGACAACCTTTCCACAATTTGTCATCATGAAGCAGCACAACTTGCACTGTGCCACGGTCTGAAAAGCCACAGCCAGTCACACTTTCTATTAAACCTCTCTTGCTGTCAGAATTTGCAGCCGTTTCAACAACCTCTGATTCTCCTTGCCACCATTAAAAGATCCATACCTTCTACAGCAAATGCAGTTGTGGCTAGCGTGCTGGCGTTCCATGTAAGGTATGAGCATCACATATGTGTGAACATCATCTATCAGTGTGCGGATATCTAATTCAATCATGTTTTGAGACAAGTTCCCATGAATAACACAATATTGACATTTTAGATTATAGGTTTACTCTTAAGACTATACAGTATTTAAACAATATGAACCGAACTATAAAACATGCAGTATCTCTCATAGAAGGATTCAAAGGCAACCCAGTTCATAGATAGTATTGCAGGAGTGAACAGGAGCAGAACAAGGGAAAAAACAAAAACAACCCACTGATGAGACTTTTAATTTTGAAACAAAATGCTCAAGCAAGGAGCAATTAATGCTCAAATGCTCAATTAAAGAGTTTGAAAGTTACAGAGATGAGGAAAGAATATACTTATGTGATTATAATTAAATTAATTAGCTACAGATTCAGAACATACTGAAGTTATTTATATCATTTTATTCATAGAATTCACTGTTACAAGATGCAGCATTAGTTGAAAGACGCAGCTTTGAAAGACTAGAGCAGCCTTTCCCATATAACTTCAAGATGACTAAAGTTCTCATAATTCCCATAGTTGAACCAATGGCTATGGTGGCTAGAGATTATTTAACATATCTAAGTGACAGATCAAGAATACTGAGTCAAAAATATTGAAAAAGGCAATTTAGAAGGTACTGGTCAGTTTCTGTAAGTTATAAATAGTGGAAAACTAATGTGTCTCTGAGATTATGTCTTGGAACTGCAAACTACAGACAAGACAAGATGTGCCTTTAGTCTGATCCACTTCTGATATCCTTCAAAAGCTTTATTCTGTGATATTTTAAGTCTAACTAGACTCTTAACTACTGCATCAACCTCTGCAGAGATTTTGGATTTATTTTTTTTCAGAACAAGATGCAAAACAAAGAGAACAGGAGGAAGTACAGCTCACAAATTTTATTTCTCAAGATCTTGTATCTCCCTTGTATCCGCAGTCTATTACACACTCCGTCAGATACCTCCCCCCAGCCACGCCTCGGCACCAATCCATTTCATGCTTAGAGGATTGAATCAGTGTCCCTTGGCGTGTCTCCTTTTCACACTATGCTGAACAACACAACTTCTAAGTTGTTCTCTAACTTCTGTAGTGAGTCCCTTAATCTATACCACAAGACAAGGAAACTGAAAAACAACATAAGAAGGAATCATCTAACTTCAAAATTAGGCAGGATGTCAAGCCAAAACAAAAGTCTGGGACCAGAAATCAATAGCTAACAGCTTCTAGAGTAAGGACCTGATATTTAGCTTATTCTGAGGAACACTTGCAATGATTTAATAATGTCAAAATGCCACACAAAGGTTTGATTTCATGTTTAGCTAAGTTTTGTGTCCACTATCTATTGGTCCTTCTTCCTCTCTGCATCGGGCAGCAGGCTTTCTTCTTTCTCGGCATGTTTATATTTTGTAAACATCTGTTAACTTTTCTTCTTCTTTTTATGTTTCAAAGCATGTAGCTCTTTTTGCAGTTTCCCCTCATGGCCTCATTTTTTTCCCATCTCTCTCATACCATTTTCTCCACTTTTTCTACACCTGAAATAAAGTTCTAGTGCTCCATATTAATTTTCCCCAAGTATTCTCTGTCCCTTCCTTCATCATTCTTTCTTCTTCTTCTCATTCCTTGTATGAAAGATGCTTCAGTGGGTCCTTCTCTCCCTACCACCAACAAAAATATGTCTGCTCCCCTCACCCTTTGTATCTTTATTTCATTGATTTATTTTATTACAGTACCACTTTTCTAGCAATTTATACAAATTGAGAAGCTGGGTTTGTACAAGATGGTAAACTTTAAACCTGGCTCACCTGACAGCTGTATTTACATACTACGTATGCTATGCCATCTCCCAAATTAAACCATATTATGGCTTAATGTGATATCAAGTTCAATAATTTGTTAAGATATAACTAGGTTTGCACAAGACAAAGAACTGTAAGAAACTCAGCTCCAATTTAGTCTTGCCTAGCAAACCTAGTTAGTAACAATCTTCCACTTGTTGCTCAATCTACAAAAAAAAGCACAACTTAGATACTCTACATTTGCATCTCCATCTTAAAGCCTTGCTGTAGATGTATCTACATAAGGATGGGAAAGGACCTTAAGCAAATAAAATCTGATACCCCTCCGTTAGTCACAAAGGGCCAAAGAGAAGATTGCAATCAGTGCTCAGATCCAGATATTGCTCTGCCTGATTCAAGAAAAAAAAGTGCAATAGCCTACTGAGAAACAAGACCCAGAACTATAGTGGCGTGATGGTAAAAGGTGGGAGGGGAAAATATCCCCAAATTGTGCTAAAAGAACCAACCCATCCAAATGTAACTCGCCTTTTTTTTTTTTTTTTTTACTATAACTGCAATTGGTCTCTTCGTATAGACAACTTTAGAATATGTTCCTGTTGGAGCTCTAGTCTTGACAGCCATGTCAAATGAACTATGTTCACAGGGAAAAGCGTCAGCAATTAGTTATGTTAGTTAGTTATTAGCAATGAGCTCGAAGAGTTTGTGCCCTAAGAGCACCCTTCTCCAATAACTGCATAAACACAACTGCTAGTAGTAAAGGCTGTAGTGGCACCCATGAGCTTCTAGCAGCTGGCATTGCTTCCTGGCAGCAAACTGTATTTTTAGCTTTTGAGGTTTCCGATTCCACTCAATCCATAACTCCATCAATAGCATATTTACCTTAGAGTCCTGATCTTAGGAGAGAAATAACAAGCCGTTTGGCTTGACAAAAGCACTAGAAATCTTTGCCCTGCAGTTGTGTGTAGGTGGGGCATATGCCAACTTTATTCCTGGCCCTAGGGATTCAGCTTCCACCCTCCCTGGGGTTGGCAGTGACCAAAAGCCATCTCTCCTTCCACCTGCCTCCACTCATTTTGCACAAAGGGAACAGCTCTCAATTGGTGCTTAGGGAGCAGCAAAGTGGCCTTGCATGACAGCACCATGTGTCATTTAGCACTCATACATACGCAATGTCACTCTTTATGGCCTACTGTAGAACTGGAACTTCTTATAAAATAACAGTATTAGTAACAAGAGAGAGGTGCAAGGAGACTCCAAACAACTTGAATTAGAAACCCCTTTGGAATGGTTTTCTCATTTAGTCTCCAGGCACATGAACACAGTGCCTCTCCCTCTCTGCAGAGCATCAATGGAAGATTTTGCCAACAGAGATCCATCTGCACTTCCCCCCAAGACACTAAACTGGTACAATATGACTGGGACTGCATATATATACATATACATATACATACACACACACACACACACACACACACACACATATATATATACACATACATACATACATACATACATACATACATACATACATACATACATACATACATACATATGTATATTGTATGCCTAGATGTTTTAGGAGTGGGCAGCACCATGTTCAATTATTTGAGATGGGATCTGTGAGTTGTTAAGAGGGGGAAAAGGTATATTTTCACTCCTAAATCATCCCAAATGCTAAAATATGATCCAATTTAGGAGGCAGGGATATGGTTTTAACCTTGAGATGTAAAAAGAAGGCCAATTATATGCCATTGTAGCAGGACTTCGGTAGTTACATGCATGGACAAAACTCCTGGGGCTAAGAAAAAAGAAAAGAGATATATAAAGAAATGACTTTCTTCTTCATCATGACAAGTATAAACAATTTCAGTAACTTATCACTTTCTCTGATATTGCCATAAAAATTCTCTTCTTCCCATATCTCTTCTTGTCTATAAACAAATCTTTACAGCCTCATCATCCAGTCCTGGTCAATGAAAATCCAATAAGAGTTACCAGAAACAACAACATATATATTTTAATCTTGATCTAATAAACCGACTTTATATTCCTTTCCTTTTCTTTTAACAATCTTGATCTTTAATCTCTTGAAGCAATACCCCAGAATTTGATTTCTTTTCATTTTCTGTCTCTTCTCAGAAGCTGTTTCAAAACTTCAACACATCTCTTTTATAAATTCAAAAGAAGAAATTGCACCTTAGGCTTGCTTGTAACACTTGTTATAAGCCAGTAAACAGCTTTGAATCCAGCCAGCTGGATAGCAACAGATCCATATCCCACCCTTGCCCTAATCCTCCTTCATTTTTTAGAACCATAGAAATTCATATCTATTTGACCAATGACCTCTTCTCCAGTTCAATAACTACAGGATACTAATTCTACAGTCTCTTTCTGAAAATAAAAAACTCTTTCACCCAGCATTTTTCTCTCTTATGGAATACAAAGAGCGAGGAATCAACCACACTTCACAAGGAAATTCCAAACATGCAAAGATAACACTTAAAAAAAATATGAACACACAGATGAAACAGTTCATTTTTTCCCCCCATTTCAGTTTCTTTGGAATAAGCACAGCTACGAACACCAGTTCAATACTAGGAGGAAGCTTGGAGTCAATGATATTCATTTAAACTTGCATGAAAAAAGACAAGGCTACAAAGAAAAAAAGTGAATTAATGTCTGACCAAAGGACTAAGGGAATTAGGCAGGATTGTATAGATATATCAAGGGCAGAAGCCCTGCTACAAAGCACATCAATAAATAACAAAAGAGATGAAATTAACAAGGAGTCCAATAGGAATAAGATTATTTAAATCTGTCTTGAAAACCAGGGAAAAAAAGATGAGAAGAATGGCCTTGAGAATATATAGCCATATATGTACATGCTACTAAAACTAGCCACTTACAACCATAAGCATTCCAGAATAAACTAGGCAAATTTAACTAATTAATATATTGATTTTGAATAATTAATGAATGTTTAAAAGACATTGGTCAGGAAGACTTAACAAAGGGTAGATTTGGTTGCTTTTGTGGCAGCTTGTCCAAAAATATGGTCTGGTTTTCAGCATTTGTAGCTACGCAAGTTGGAAAGTTTCTCCTGCCAAATGTAGGATTGCTATAAAGAAAATGACAAGAAGCAATGGATGGAAACTAATCAAGGAGAAAAGCAACCTAGAACTAAGGGGAAATTTACTGACAGAACAATTAATCAGTGGAGCCTCAAGAAGTTGCCTCAAGAAGTTGTAAATGCTCCAACACTGGAAGAGATTGGATAACCATTTGTCAGAAGTGGAGTAGGATTTCCTGCCTAAAGGGGCGTTGGTCCTACCTGAATGCTTCTTCTCGGGGAGCCGAAGGGAGAATCCAGGATGGGTAGTCTCTAGTCCCCTAGCTCTGCAGACCGATTTGAAAAACTGAGGACACACCCCCGGTAACAGTCCCCAGTTCTGAACCACGTTGAAGCGAATTCAGCTGCTCCTCATCCTCAAACAGATAGTTCAGTTGATACTGCAAAAAAAAGGGACATTTCCTCCCCATTCTGACCTGACAGAATACAGGGTGGGACTGGATTCTCCCTTCGGCTCCCCGAGAAGCGTTCAGGTAGGACCAATGCCCCTTCTCCACTGAGCCGAAGGGAGAATCCAGCATGGGACATACCAAAGCTGGCTGATGGCTGTCCTACGGGTGGGACCTGGATTGGTCGGAGGTCCCCACCTCTACATGCACACCCTGCAGGACTCGTCTTCCAAAGGACGCCTCCGCTGAGGCAAAGGAGTCAATTTTGTAATGTCTTATGAATCTTATAAATTTGCACGAAGAACTGAGAGAACAAGAAAACAATTCAAAGAAACTGAGTGAAGTTAGAAATAAAACACAATTTAGGCAAGCAAGATATAGCTTCTGGAGACAGGAAATGTAGACACCGAACAGGGACAGAAACCTGGAAAGGATGAGAGCAAAGTAGAGATGAGCTGACAATGATGAAAGAGCTGCTACTATTTCAGTCTACAGAAATACCACGCCCCAAAGGAAGGGTGAATGGCAGATTGGATGCATCCATGATCGGGAAGATCAGTTGCCCAAAGCAGCCTGGTTGGAGCTGAGAAAGAATGACATGACATTGGAGTAAAATAAGTAGAAACAAAAAGCAGCAGCATGATCTCTCCTAAACAACTCTTCCTCTAGTCTAGGAAATAATCAACTCTCTGGTCACCATTCCTTTGTAGAAAGCTAGCACCCACTCCTCTCCTAGAAAAATGAAATATTCTAGGAAATATTAAAAAGGCAGAATATTATACTTCCCCGGAGGAGAAAAGGAGAAATATGCTCTTGGAAAGCAGCCCCCACTTTTGTTAATAGCCCCAGAAAGACTGAACCATCTTATCTACAACACAAAAGACCTTCAGGTCCAGGTGATGGGATTAGCTCTCACTCAGATCCAAGCCATTAAGCCATAATAGGAATTGCCCAAAGCCCCTTCATTACATCACCCAGCAAGATTCAACCAAGCTTGGGACTCAAGACAACCTACAAAAATTACCCCTACATAGCCCCATGGGAGTCTGACAACCAATCAGGATACATTTCTTGCCACAGGAACAGGAAGCAAATTCGAAGCCCAACAGAGGGTATATATTGATCTCCCTCTCTCACCCGGGTGCTCTTTTTGCCCAGGACCTCAATATGGTCCTGTTAAACCATTAAACCGTCTTTCCACACAGTCTCCATGTTTCCGGTGTCTTTCTTCCCACTTGGAACTGGACCCAGATGGACATTTCTTCCAACACCTTCAATTCAATCCAAAGTGGAATTCCACAATCTAGTAAAAAAACAAAGGAAAAATTTCCTACCAGTGAGAACATCCAACCAATGGAACAACTTGCCTTCAGAAGTTGTGGGCGCTCCATCACTGGAGGCTTTCAAAAAGAGACCAGACAACCATTTATCTGAAATTGAAGAGGGCCATCTGCTCAAGCAGGGGGTGCTTGAGGGGGTGCCCCTCCAACTCTGTTATTCTATGTTCAATCAAGGTGCTTCCTTGAGTGCACCAAGAAGAAACCTCCTTGTAAACAGGTCTCTATAGATTTCTCAAAACCACAAGCCTAAACTGCATCGCATTTGGCCTCAAACTCAGCAAACAATACAATCGGCAGAAGAGCTTGTGGGAAAAAGAGCAGGCTTTAGAATAAGAGGTAGAAGGACTGCATAGCCGTCCTCCCCTCAGTATTAACACTCATAAAAATAATATATATCCATAAAATGAAAAGAAAGTACTCTTTACTTTCGATATGTCAAATCCTGGTAGCACATCCTCTTTAAACTTTTCTCAATTATTGGCATTCAAATAATTCTCTTTACATGACTGTAGCAGAAAACTGAAAATACCGATTTCTTAACTTCTGCCACTTCACATTCTCCAAAAACTTCCAACTCTCATCTTTCTCTAATCATGTGATTTCCTCTACTAAAGACAGAATGGCTCTATTTGCATGACCAATGCAGGTGTATGCCTATGATGTGACCTATGATTACACAGCCCAGTCAAGTGGCAAGGACAGGATCCATTTTAATCCCAAACCAACTGTCCCTTAAGTAACCTTGTTGCCAATATGATGACAAAGCGGTGCCACAAAAAAGCCTTCTCTAGGAAAACTGGCTCTGTGTACTTTTCACATTTCAAATCTTCCCTCCATAATTCCATGCAGGATAGAAAACGGGAGGAAAGGGGAAGAACTAGACAAGCCCCCTTTCCAAGTGGTGCCTGCTGTGGTACTGTCACCAATCTGGATTTTGCAGATTATTTTTCCCTTCTTCAGAGAGGAAAAGTTAACAACTAGAAAATATTGTTCTCCATTTTCCTCTGCAACAGCTAGAATAGCTTCAAAAATGGTTACTACTTGGTCGATGGGTCAACTGGATCATATGTAGCAAGATGGATAGCAAATTTAATAAAATAATAAAATAAATATGCTGTTGGTGCAAAAGGAACAGAACAATTTTCAAGTATAGCTATCATTTTGCTCCTAATCCTATCTCAAATCTTCTACCCTTCTATATCCTAGGTCAAATGTTGTCCGAAGTGAACCACCACAGTATTGGTCACTAGCAGCAATATGCGCATAGGCAAGGAAACAAGAAACAACCATGATAAAGAATAGCAGTTATGGCATTTTTTGGCAGGAGAGAGTGAAAAACATTGCAGGGAGGCTGGAAATAGATATATGTTTACTGAGGCGTCAAGTGCCTGGGACTGCAAGTTTGCCAAGAGAGGAAGGAGATGCTGCACAGTACTAGCAAGGGACACCATATAACTTCCCCCCTGCATGGATTCTGATAAATAGAATCTCTTTGTAATTCAATAAAGTCCCAGCAGTTACTGTGGTTCGTCCATCCATCGTACCCAGAAGACTACAACTGCTGCTCACATAAATTTTTCAAGACCAATATGCACAAGTAAAAGACTTACTGGATGGTAGGCACTAGTGATGCTCCCCACAAATGCAGCATCAGCTCCCAGATTCTGAGGGCAGCAATAAAGCATTACCGGAATTCAAAGAAAGCCCTCTACATCCTGCCAAACAGTCACAATTTATTTTGTCCTACAAATAATGTTCTATTAGATAGGTTTTGCTTAGGTTTTTTTTTTTTAAATGGTCATCTTTACTGAGTGCATTTTGTTTTAATTGCTCTAGGCTAGGGGTCTCCAACCTTGGCAACTTTTAGACTTGTGGACTTCAACTCCCAGAGTTCCTCAGCCAGCTTTGCTGGCTGAGGAACTCTGGGAGTTGAAGTCCACAAGTCTTAAAGTTGCCAAGGTTGGAGACCTCTGCTCTAGGCCACACCACATGGTGGTCAAGGATGGAAATATAAATTATTTTTACTTAACCTGTGATAATAGTTTGATACTGTCCCAGACAAATCAGCATCCTAAACTAGGGCAGGGATTAACAACGACCATGTGACCCTCTCTTTTTTTTCAGTAACAAACCATTTGCACCAATTATTAAAAGGCACATTACAGCGTCTAGTTTGCTGGTATTAAGAACTATCAATTGGGCTTCAAGATATTCTTAATACTCTACAGACTTCACCTGTATATTTTTTGCCTGTAATCAATAATCAATTCTTTCACAAGCAGAGCCAGGACAATTTCACTGCCAGTGCCCATTGCGCAATCCCTTTCTGTTAAGGACTTTTAGCAGGAGGACTAAGAGAACATTCAGTGCTTCCTTTTTTATTGTTCCCTTTCTTAGGGTGGCTATATATGCCAAAGTAATTTCTTAATACAATTGCTTCTGAATATAGCACTATTTTATTCATTCGGTGCATACCACTTTTGAAGGATTAAATCCTAAAATGCAATTTATAAATAGATTAATTAATTCATGTAATCTTATACTAAATATTTTGTATCCCTTTCCTCTAACAGTCACAGAGATATGGCTTGCAACCAATGAGGCAGTTTTCCTCCCTGTAATGGAACAACAGTTCATATTTAGAACTGTTTTATAAATGTTATGAAGAAAGAAAGAAAAAGAAACTTTCCAAATTACTAGGTTGTCTCAACCTTTTTCTCATTAGATCATGTGAAAAGAATAATCTGTAAAATAGCACAAGGATTTTCAACACTAGTTCATTACATCTAATATATTACAAGAACTGGTCATAGATATTTCTCTTTTCACATTCCACAGAAAATGAAACACAAGGCTGTGGAAATAGCACACAAAGCAAAGACCAGTAAAATGTGAAGAGAGAATCTTATTTATCTTTCTTATAGAAAATGTATTTATCCAGTGAATCCAAAGGGTATATGTGTACTTAAATAGAATGGAAAAGTGATGGTTTCAACAAATACAATCAAATATCACTTGGCTAAAAGTAAAGAAAACTGAGTTTGGCTCATATAATGCAGTGGTCACCAACTGGTGGTCCATTGACCACTGGTGGTCCGCGAGAACATTTTGGTAGTCCGCAGAAAAATTATTTGCATTTTTTATATCGCACTAAATCAGGGGTCCTCAAACTACAGCCCCTGGACTATATACGTGCAATGAACATTTGTGTTGTTTCAGAGAGTCTCCCCCTTCGAGGTCTTTTCGTGCGGGTCGGAGGGGGGCAGAAATTCCGACTTGGGGTCTACTTCAGCCTCCTGGTGCGGGGCTTTGGCGAAGACTGGAGGGAAGTGCCACTGGTGGCAAAGAATTGGAGGGCCTTGTTCCAGTGGGACTGCATTATGGCCTGGAACTGGCTGATCATCTCAGCCCACTGAGCCTCGAGGTGCCGGTACCTGGCCTTGCATTCCCGCAGGTCTTCCCTGTGATTGGAAAGCCTATGCTCGTAGTCCTCGGTGAGGTGCTTCTGCTGAGCCTTCTTCTTGGTCAGATCCAATTTGAACTGAGCCAGCTGTTCTGCAAACTCTTTCTCATGTTGGCTGCTCTAACAACTGCTTCCTGTTGGGGCCCTAAGGAGCCCGGGCAGGTAGGTGAGGAATGACTGGGAGGGGAAGGGTGAGTAGAGGCTGGAGAGGTGCCCCTCAACGTGAGTGACATTGAGTTGGCCACACCCACCCAGTCACATGACTACCTAGCCATGCCCACCCAGCTGGTCATTAACTAGATTATATTAGTAGTCCGCGGGATTTAAAATTATGAACGTAGTGGTCCTTGAGATTCAAAAGGTTGGTGACCCCTGATAGAATGCATAGTACACGGTTTTATTCCTGAAAACTGTTTAGAAGATTCAAGTAAAACTGAATTAGGTAATATTATATGTTTACCATGTACAAATACTGTTCCAGACAGTTTTATGCTTATAAGGCCTTTAAAATTTGGGCCCAATCTGCACCTATCTATGCATTATTGCAAATTACCCAAGTTTCTTTAGTATCAATCCATTAAACAACACAACTAAAGAATGACCAGACACTTTTGATCCTTTCATCACAATTACAAAATGCCTTTTCACCGGGGACATTATTTCAATAGTATCAAACTAGTGGACTGCTAGATGAGAGAAAGGGATAATTTTACCTGTTAACAGAGTATAGTAGTTATGTTAAGAATATGTGCTATTTATATAAAAGAAAATAGAATAAGAGGGGATAATATTTAATACTAACAATAAATGCAAGCTGGTTGCAGTTCTTGAAGGAAATGCAAAGAATAGGACCAGCAAATTAAGGATTTATCAATTCAAAGGCTACAAAAGGAATTGACAGTGGAAACAAATCACCATGAAGATACAGCCAAACAGAAGTAACCTCAATGGATCAAAGCAATAGCAAGAGATGTAAAAGATATACTATTTGCTGGAACTCAGTAACCATTTTCAAACTCTTACAGCTGAAAGAAACACTGAAGAATGGAAGACAGGATGGTGGAACTTAAAAGGCAGAGTGGATTCAACTGTATCCTGTAAAAAGCCAAACAGAAGACTTAAGCACAATAAGTACCTGAAACATATGTATGTCAACTGGACTCATCAATTGCTGTGAATGAGAATCAGGAACTTCCAAGATCTACCAGGTCCAAAAATATTTTTTTTCCTGATAATACACGTGGGAACAAATAATACTGCAGAGAATGGCTTTGAAAATTTTGGAACAAAACTCAAGGTTCTGGGAGAGGAGGTGGTATTCTCATCTATTTTTCTAGTTCATAGAAAAAAGGTTAAAAAGAGAAAAAAAGGTACTGTAATTCAATAACTGACTACATAAATTGGGTCAATGAGAGATATTTGGTTTCCAGGATGATAGTCTCAGTAATCTAGGTGATGGACCACTGTCACAAGACAAGTTTTATATTTCCAAAGAGTGTTTGACCACAACATGGGAAGCTTGATTAGAAGGGTTTTAACTGAATCCTATGGCGGGCAGAAATAAATTGGAAAAATGCACTATAAAAGTAGGAATGCTGCTGCAATGGAGCCTCTTAAACCATTCAAATAAAAGTCAGCAAGATCACTGGTTCATAAAGTTCATGACCTTCATTGACTATACACTAATACTCAAAATATAATATATAAGCAAGATGAGTATGAACTCTTGATACAGAAAATATGCTTTATTAATTTTAATGGAGACCTGGTGGGGTGACTTCCAACTGAAAAAGAGCAGTAAAGAAATCAATTTATTCAAAAGGAACAGAAACTATAGAAAGGGGAGGAGTTCCATTATCTGTTAAAAATATCAACGCCTACTCAGAAATCTAAAAAAATCAACTTAACAATGCTGCAGAGAGCATCTAAGTTAAAATAACTAGTGAAAGAAATAAAAGCAATATTGTTGACGTCTGCCACGGGTCATCCAACCAATTAGGTGAGGATACCTTTCAAAAGCAAACTGAGGCTTTTTTGAAGCAGCAAGAATTCACAAAATCCAGCAAACTACAGACCAGCTACTCTGACATTGATACTAAGAATGTTCTAAAACAGATTATAAAGAGATTGCTTCCAAAGTTCTTACAGATCAATGCGATATTACAGAGCTTTCCAGACTAATTTTATCTCATTTTTGAGTGGGTAAGTTCCTTAACAAATTGTGGGTTATATTTCTGTGGACATAATGTATCTTGACATCTGAAGTGCATTTGATAAATACTGATTAACAAAGCACTTAAGTGTGAGCAGGATAGCATTACAATTAAATGGGAATGTAGCTGTTTCAAAAATTGTACTCAATAGGGTGTTCATCAAAATGAAGAGAGGTATCAAATGGGACGTCATACTTATCAATCCTGGGCTTTATACTCTTTAATATTTTTATTAATGACATGAAGATACAAGGAATATTTATTGAATTAAAAAAAATGGCTGAGATTGCTAATTCCCCAGAATGCAGAAATAAAATGAAATTGAGCTTAATAGGTTGGAGAAATTAGCTGAAATCAACTGAATAAAATTTAAGAGATAAGCAAAGTTTTTATTTAGAAATTTAAAAATTATATGGGGAAGTTAATGTCATATTTGTGGGGGGAAATGAAATAGTAATTGATTGCAAAGAACATATAAGTAAACAGTGTGATAAGAGTACAAAATGTTAAATGCAATTTTAGGCTGTATTATGAATAATATATTATCCAAGTTATTGAAAGTAACAGTGCTTTAACTTGTCAGATCCTACCTAGTTCTGAACAGTGATTTTTGACACAGAGAAAATCATAAAAACTGGATTAAGTTCACAGAATGTCAGTGAAGATGGTTAGGGTAATAGAAATTATCTTATATAAAAGGTATTGAATGAGTGGGATACATTTAGTTCTTGGAAAAACTTAAGGAAATATTGCAGCACTTTCGAAATACCTGGAAGGGTATTATATTGAATTTAAGGTGCAGGACCCAGAATAATGCATTTAAGTTGCAGGATCCTTAATAATGCATTAAGAAGGAAGTTTTTGACAATGTTAGAAAATACATCCTCAAAGTAAATGCAGTTTGATGTGGGAATCAGTTATCTGGCGAGGTGAAAGGTTTCTTGTCACTGAATGTATTCATACAGAGGGTGGATAACCATCTGTCTGAAAGTTTTTACCTTGAATATCAGCACTGAGTAGAGTTAGGTTCTATAATACTATTTTCTATTGCCAACATTGCAAAACAAACCCATTTTAATAAAATGTACACTATTACTTATTTGATCTATATTAAGAAAAAATGTAATATAATTTTCTTAAATCAGCATTTTAACATTACATGTTCTTTCACAGCTTTTGAACTTATTAATTTAAAACTCAATAGCACCTGAATACCTGTAATCAATGAAAAGAATTGAAGTTTTAAGCATAGTAGGCTTCTCATATTATTAGCGTTTTACTTGAGTTTGAACTGTATCTTTATTTTTATATATACATTAAAGTATGTCACCAAGCCTTCAAACCATGGAAAGTTAAAAGTTCATCAAATTTTAAAAGTTGAAGCTTTATCCTTGAACCATAAGAAAAATTACCCCGTTTCTCTCTAGTTCTTATATAGTTCTTGCGTATTTGCAAGCCTTTTTTGGCAACCAAAAGCACTAGTTATGTAGTATAGTATACTAATATTGTGCATCAGTACTCTGAAAGTTTCCTGGAGAGAAACCCTTACAAGTGGTATTAAATAATAAAAACAACAATAATTATAATTGTAACAGTGAAGAGTTAATTTGGGCCTTGAAGATAATAGCCTTGAAATGACATCAGAATATCAGGATTCATCCCTTAAAAATTGAAACACTAAAGAAGATATATTTAAGAGCCCTTTGTCTTTCAACATTTTCTTTTAAATATACTTTTTTTTTACTGCTTCATGCAGGCTGACATGCAACATTTGGAAAGCAGACTTCCTCACAAGTTCAAACCATAATACTTTTTCAGTTAACTTACATTTAATTATAATTTCAGTTTTACTGAAAGAGGGAACATAGGTATTAATTTGTTGACTGATTTAAAA
Organism: Notechis scutatus; assembly: GCF_049901735.1. Lineage (NCBI taxonomy): Eukaryota > Metazoa > Chordata > Lepidosauria > Squamata > Elapidae > Notechis > Notechis scutatus. Next base: position 124,192,745 of record NC_142012.1, on the reverse strand, counting down.
AATGAATCAAAACACTGTAAATTTTATGCATAATGTGGTTCCACCAGGAATCCTTACTCCTATATTATCCTTCTTGAAGCTTCACGCCATAAAAATATATAACAAAAATATTTAAGACTACCCAGTAAAACAACATTAGCACCAGAAAAATGCACCCTACAGGGAAAGGATGAATGTTCTCAAGGTCACGGAAAATGGAATACCCTCTCAACAACACAATGTTAAGGATACCAAAAAAAAAATAAAAAAATTAATTGTACCTTTATTGCAGAGTAGGATGCATGTTTTCCCAAATACAACATATCCGCACCATGAATGTACTTTAGACCGAATTACAGAGCAGGGTCGTGCGGACTTCGAGAAAACTGAAGCAGATTTATGATATGATTATTCAGCGTCATCTGATAATGAACTTTAATTTTCTATATTAGAAAATTATATAGCGTCTTCCTTTTGAAAGATCAATTGCTGTCCACCTGTTGCTTGAATGCGAACTACCGCAGCGGTAGTATCGCCAGCCCAAGAGCGATCAGAATTGGTGGGGACCCCCAACTATCACTCTGTGGTTTTGGGGAACAAGCGAAAAGGAAAAGAACGGCATTAAGGACCCCGTACAACACCCAGAAAATGAGGGATCGAGGATGGAAAGCAAAGGAAGAGAGACATCTGCAAAGCCCAACACGAGAAGGGGAGAAAAGAAACAGTTACCGACTACAAACAGGACCACTCCACCGCAGCTGCTTCCGCCTTCACTACTTCCGTCCGAGCCTATTCTGTTTAATTCGTTCTCTCCGCAAGGGCCGCTGGGAAATGTAGTATCGTGAGTCACCCTCTTCATTTAGCATTCCTTCAAATATCCTTTTCCGATCTACGGTAGTTGACCTAAGAAAAGTCATAATTAAGCTACTTAAGAAATTTTTCTTTTGGATTTGCATAGTCCGTTACGTTCATCCGGTGAATATGGGACATAATCTATCTAACCTTGTTGAAGAATCGCGCCATGCTTTAAGTTTACGGGCTGTTTTCTCCTGAATTTTACACCGTTATGTACTTAGTGGTAGGAATAGAAGTTCTCTGCACATGCGCGACAATATTTTTCACTTACTGAATTGAAAGGAAAAGATCCATTTCATACTTAGCGATGATAAAGTGCCACATTCCAAAATCAGTAGACATATTTTAATTTTGAGAAAATTTGATAGCATGGATGCCATCATCACATTCCGAAGTAGCTCACCTTATCTCCCCATTCATTGTATGATCTGTGTGAAATAAAAAATGTATGGAAAAAACATAGGAAAAATTCTTTGCCTCTCATTCTGAAATGAGCATTACATGTTCTGTGCATTTTTATCTATCTCCTAATAGTTGAACCCAAACCAAAGGGTAGAATTTCAGAATCACAAGCTGAGGAACTCAACCAGGGGAAAAGGGGGGGGGGGGGGGGGGGGGGGGGGGGGGGGGGGGGGGGGGGGGGGGGGGGGGGGGGGGGGGGGGAGGGAAAGAGAGGGGGGGGGGGGGGGGGGGGGGGGGGGGGGGGGGGGGGGGGGGGGGGGGGGGGGGGGGTTGTTAACGGCGGGGGGGCGGCGGGGGGGGGCGGGGGCGGCCCCGGGGCCCCGCCCCGGACCGGGGGGCGGGGGGGGGGCCCGCCCCCCCCCCGGGGCCCGGCGGGGGGGGGGGGGGGGGGCGGGGGGGGCGCCGGACCCCCCCCCCCCAGGGGGGGCGGGGAGGGCGTTTTTTTTTTTTTTTTAAAAAAAAAGAAAAAAAAAAAAAAAAAAAAAAAAAAAAAAAAAAAAAAAAAAAAAAAAACTTAAGAGGGGGGGGGGGGGGGGGGGATTTATTAAAAATTATCAGTTGAAAGTTATCAATTGCTCCTACCCCCTTCTTATTCCCCTGTATTTTCTTTCTGTAAGAAACTCGCATTATCTTCAGGATCAGTAAGACCTAGAGCACAATTCTTTGGGAAGGCAGTGGGAGAATGTTGATCTATCCAAGCTTCAGTGACCTAACCAAGAAAGGCCAAATTACCAATGAATGAGAAGCACTGGACCCATCCTGCACACTCCTATAGATGTCCTATAGATGTCCCAAAATACACAAGTCCAATACGTACCTCTTCATCCAATTGTATCATTACCAAGGACCCCTGCCTACAATATCACAAAAGAATTAACAAAAAGGCTTGGGCACCTCACAAGAGAAAGCAAACATTCCATCCACTCCCCACTACAGTGCCTTCAAACAATCAGAGACATGATTAAGATGAGGACAAAACCATAGTCTCATTTGATGTCCTAGTCCTTTCCCTAGATCCAGAATTAGCCCAGAGTCTATGACAACATTGTTCCACAGCACACCTGACTTAACCAAATAAATACATGAAGATTGAAACATCCAGGATTATGGATTTTCATAAACCTCTGCCTAACCACATAGTTCTAATTTGACAGACAATTTAGAGACAAAGGGACACCTATGAGGTCCCTACTTTTAGGACTTACTTATTTATAAAAGTTATAGGCCACCCATCTTATTTCAAGATAACTTGTAGCAGAGGTGGTATTCAGCAGGTTCTAACCAGTTCTGGAGAACTGGTAGCGGAAATTTTGAGTAGTTCGGAGAACTGGCAAATACCACCTCTGCCTGGCCCAGCCCCCATCTATTCTCTGCTTCCCGGGTCCCAGCTGATCAGCTGGGTCTTCTTTTGTTGCCCTGCACAGGAGAAGGGAGCTGGAAAGCAGGTTAGTAGAGTGGGAAGAGAATGGGGATTTTACAGTATCCTTTCCCTGGAGTGGGGTGGGAATGGAGATTTTACAGTATTCCCCCCCCCGCCACGCCCACCAAGCCACACCCCACCAAGCCACACCCACAGAACCAGTAGTAAAAAAAAAATCGAATCCCACCACTGACTTATAGCTGAGGTCATTATGCAACATTTAGAAGTCATAGCACTTCCACAAATGTAATCCCAAATACAGGTCAGATATGTGGACAACACCTTCACCATAATAAAAAGGACCAATTAGAGAACATCTACAAAACCATCATCTCTGAAGGAATCCAGTTTATCAAAGAAGAAGAAAACAACTCGCACCCTTCTTGGACATCCTGATCAGCAGAGACCACAAACTAGAAACAGTTGTGTATAAACTCATTGCAGCAACCCTGAACAGCGAGAAAAAGCAAACAGGGCATCTATACAACAACTTCCAACAAAACGGATATCCACACAATTTTATCAAAAGTGCCTGAGTAGTGAGTACTCAACCCAATACAGCACAATCAACACAAGCTCTAAAAAGAATAACACTGCAATACATCAAGAATAGTTCAGACACTACCAACAGACTACTGCAACCACATGGAATCAGCATACATAGCCACTATAGGATAAACTGGCAGAAAACTGGCAGAATGCATCCATGAACAGAACACCAATTAGAAGTCAGAAGACAGGATAAAAACTCTAATTTCACAATATATGTACAGAGTTAACCATAGTTTCAGCTGGGATACTGTGACTATCATAAACCAAACAAAGTCAAAAAATGCTAGGGAATTTCTGGAAACCTGGCACCATGACAAATTAGCTATCAATAAACACATAAGTAATATCCATACAGTATGCAAAAATGATAATCAACAAGCCAAAAAGGGAACAAAGCACCCCCCACCAGCAATCAGTACCCAGATAAGCACACATTAACTCCAAGATTAACATCAAACCAATAATCAAATAAAAAGTACCCCAACCAAGGAACTGCCAAAGGCAACAGAAAGCAGACCAACCAAAAAAACCTCTAAGACCACCCTCGCCAACACTGATAGACCAAGCCACTACAGAAGAATATGCATTGAGAACAAACCTCATTTCTTACTAGCAGATTGTGTTATCTATTTTGGGTAATGAAACACCTGCAAGAAAACAGGCAAGTTCAAGGACCCCTCATTTCAACTCCGAGCTACAAATATTCTCCTTTATTGGTATCCAAGCTTCACCTCTATTCTTCCCAAAGATTACTAGATAATTTGGGTCATGGAATATAGATGAACTGCTAGATCTTTGCTAGATTTTAAAATGGAATAACAGCTGTGTTTTGTTGAAACAATCTATGCTAATAATCCCTCAATATACTTTTATATTGTCCAAATATAAGTATTGCCTCAATACTTTCAAATGAATGAAATGAATATGCTTTTGTGTGGTATATCTTTTGAGATGGCTCAAATTACTGAAGGACATTTGGTTAATCCACTCTACACTGAGATTGATGAATTCACATATGGCTCAACTTGATGATTTAGCGACATACCTGTGAATCCTCTTGTTCAACAAGCATCTGAAATTATTTTTAATGATATTGATAATTTTTATATTCCACCTTACACTCACAATATAAGTTTTTAGTCCTTTTAGTTTTGTTTCTTCCTTTTTAAAAAATAAAATAAAATTCTAAATAATATATAGAATAGAATTCTTTATTGGCTAAGTGTGAGTGGACACACAAGGAATTTGTCTTGATGCATATGCTCTCAGTGTACATAAAAGAAAAGATACATTTGTCAAGAGTCAAGAATCATAAGGTACAGCAGTTAATAATAATAGTCATAGGGTACAATAAGCAATCAAATCATTTTAAAATGTTAGAAAAACTTCACACTACAGAGCAAGTAACAGTGGAAGAAATTTTCCGCAGAAGGTATGAGCTTTTCTTGACTAGAAGTACTGAAGCACAAATTAGGCAGCCATCTGCTGATTTTTTAAAAATTTATACAATATGGACCCTCGTATTCATACATTCTCACTAAACTGAGTTGGACTCAGTGACCAAAGTAAACCATTTTGATTCTGTGATTCTACATGACGTATACCTAGCTGAAAAATTACACTCAGATATTAATCAATGAATGTTCAAACATGGTTCAGTCCCGCATCTCCTACTCTTCACCATTTTTAATGACTTGCTATTGAAGTTGTACAGTAGATGGATTGCTTATCATATTAGTGCTTGACCCTAATTGGGCAAGATGGCTACTACCCTGTAAAGTAGAAATAAAATTCAAATTATCTTGATAGGTTAGGCTAGACTTCAAACTTTCTGCAAGCCTTTACATTTTGTTAGCAAGCAGGATAATAATTATGGTTATATTTATGTATGGTTTCTCATTCACTGCATTTTAATGGCTTTTAAAAACTACATTTTATATCATTTTTAAAAATCCAGGATTAAGAATGTATTTCTCACTTGAATAATTTTATGTACACAATTGTGTATTAACAATTCTTGGAAAAATTTGCTGATCAAGAATATTCTTCAGTGGATATCTTTCAATAGTGAAGAGCTGGAAATTGGTTGGAAAGATATCCCACTAAAACTCCTTTTTTGGATATGATATTTCTTATTATCACTTCTCTTTTGGATATTTGTGTGAGATATCTGAATGAAAAACATCATTTGTTGTAGATTTGTTGATGAACTTGAATTGTTGAACATTTGCATAAAATAGGCAGCTTAAAGTTGGTTGCTGAACATGATAAAGTTAATATAACATGGAAGTAAAGCATGCATTAGATTACCTGGAATGCTTAGTGAATAGTTGAACACTGAGCAAATGGTAAGACAAGGTTATTTCCCTTTGGTTCTTTGATGTATTTAGGGATAAACATATAAGGAAAGTTTGTGTAATGTTAGAGGTATATTGTTGGGGACATGAACATATACATATTTTTGTATACAGATTATTTATTTATTTATTTATTTATTTATTTGATTTGCCAATTGTTTACAAGATAATAAGTATAAGTGTATACATAGTTGTGAATACATGAAATGGGTACATATAAGAAAAATAAAAGAATAAGAGAAACAATAGGACAGGGACGGTAGGCACGTTGGTGCGCTTATGCACGCCCCCTACAGACCTCTTAGGAAAGGGGTGAGGTCAATAGTAGACAGTCTAAGGTTAAAGTTTTTTGGGGTTTGGGGAAGAGACTACAGAGTCGGGTAGAGTATTCCAGACATTGACCACTCTATTGCTGAAGTCGTATTTCCTGCAATCAAGTTTGGTGCGGTTTACTTTGAGTTTGTATCTATTGTGTGCTCTTGTGTTGTTATGGTTGAAGCTGAAGTATTCATTGACAGGTAGGATATTGCAATGTATGATTTTATATACCATGCTTAAGTCAGACCGAAGACGGCGTAATTCAAGGTTTTCTAGTTCTAGAATTTCAAGTCTGGTGGCATAAGGTGTTCTACAACGAGTAGAAGAGTGGAGAACTCTTCTTGTGAAATATTTCTGGACTTTCTCAATTGTGCTAATATCAGATACGTAATGAGGGTTCCAGACTGATGAACTGTATTCAAGTATTGGTCTAGCAAATGTTTTGTATGCTCTGGTTAGTAGTGTGATATTACCAGAGAAAAAGCTACGTAGGATTAGGTTAACAACTCTTAATGCCTTTTTGGCTATGTAGTTGCAGTGGGCTCTAGCACTTAGATCATTAGAGGTGAGTATTCCAAGGTCCTTTACAGAGCTTGGGTCATCAACAAGATCTTGACTATTCAGCTTGTATTTTATTTTCTGATTTTTTTTGCCAATATGTAAGACAGAGCATTTATTTGTTGAGATTTGAAGTTGCAATTTGTTTGACCATTCTGATACATAGTCAAGATCTTTTTGTAGGGTAGCAGTATTGTCTGTGGTATTGAACAGCTTTACTTCATCAGCGAAGAGAACGCAATTGCTCTTAATATGATCACAGAGGTCGTTTATGTAGAGTATGAAGAGAGTTGGTCCTAGAACACTGCCCTGGGGGACACCACTATTGACAGGTACTGGATTTGATAGGACGCTCCCGATTTTGACCATTTGTTGTCTGTTTGACAGGAATGCTTCTATCCAGTTATTCAGTTGTCCAGAGATACCATAGGATTTTATTTTTAGGAGTAGTTTGTCGTGTACCACTGAATCAAAGGCTTTACAGAAGTCTATGTAGATTGCGTCTATTGCTTTGCCCTGGTCGAGTTGTGTCGTCCATATGTTTTTGCAGTGTAAGAGTTGCAGATTACAGGATAGTTTTTTTCTGAAACCAAATTGTTTATTGGAGAGTAGGTTGTTTGTCTCTAAGTGGAGGATGATGGATTGGTTAATAATTGATTCCATGACTTTACAGGTGACGCAGCATAAGGAGATTGGCCTGTAATTTTCAACTAGGCTTGGGTCTCCCTTTTTGAAGATGGGGATGACTGTGGCTTGTGACCATAGGTTAGGTAAGGAGCTGGTCCTGAAAGATTTTTCAAAGATTATGCTTAGAGGTTTGGCTATGGCAGTGGATAGCTTTCTTAAGAAGTAGGCACATATTCCATCCGGTCCAATAGATAGAGATGGTTTTAGATTGCGTAGTGATTTTTCAACATTGTCTTCTGTGAAATCGATATGTATTAGATCATTGTTGTTATCTGTGGTATGGCTAGGAAATACTGGGCATGATCCATTGCTGTTTACAAATACTGAGCCGAAGAATGTGTTAAAGATGTTGGCTTTAATGGTGTCGTCGTTGCAGTCTTTACCATCAGGTCCTATCAAGGGAGGGATGGACCTTGAGTCTTTTAGTTTGTTGTTTACAAAATTGTAAAAAGCACGGGTGGAATTGGTGCTTAGAAGGATTTCCTCTTGTTTAATGTGATAATTGGTGCATTTGGTCTTTATCTGGTGGCATAAATTTTTGTATCGGTTTTTGAAATTGGCAACGTGACCAGATTTGTTTTTCCGCCAGAGTGATCTCTTTTTGGATTGAAGTTTCCTTATTGATATGGGTAATCTGCTTTTTGTTTTGTTTTGGGAGTTGTTGTTGGAACATATAGTTTGATGACTCTTTTGACTTCAAGTAAAAATATGTTGTAATGGTCTTCAACGGTATTGCATCCAGTGAATAGAGATTGCCAATCAAGGGATGAAGATCGTTGTCTATAAGATCATAGTTGCCTTTTTTGAAGTTACAATAGGGATTACATCATTGTGGTGATTTTTGTGTGGACGTATGTTGAGACAAAAGTCAATCATATTGTGGTCACTACTGGAAAAGGGTTCTTTAGTTTGTATTCCGTAAATTAAATTCAAACTGTTGCAGAAGATGAGATCGAGGCAGTTGTTTAGTCTAGTGTTGTTGATTACTAGTTGTTCCAGTCCCAGATTTGTAATAGCATTGTAGAAGGTTGTGTGTATGATTTCAGTTGTACAATCATTTAGGGTCCAGTCAATATGAGGTAGATTGAAATCACCAAGAAGGATAAAAGGGTATGGGCAGGATGCAGCCCATGTTAGTAATGTATTTAGCTTGTTTACATGTTCGATGTCATAATCAGGTGCTCTGTAACATAGTAAGAATCGAATTGTGATATTTAAGGATAGTTCACAGATGATGGTTTCAGGAAGGGCAAGCTCCTGGGTAACTTGGATATTTTTTAGATGTAAGGATTTTTATAGAATATAGCAACACCACCTCCTCGACGATTTTCACGATCTGATCAGTAAACATGATAGTCTCTTACTGTGGTAATGGAGTCGGGGAGAGATGCATTGAGCCATGTTTCACAGACAAATATAATGTCGAAGTTAGCCATATTTAAGAGGATGAGAAATTCAGGTATTTTATTCACGAGGCTTCTTGCATTGAGTAGTTTGCATTTAAGGCCGGCAGTAGTTGGAATTGAGGTAGTTGGGGGCGTGCGTGCCTAGTCTTGGGTGATGGTGGATGGGTTGAGGTAGGGTTGTGGTTGAGGGTAAAAGCTGAGTATTGGGTTGCGTGGCTTACTTTTGATACAGTCAGCATGGTAGTCAATGTACAGGTCCTTCTCTCCATTGTCTAGACGGTTTTTGAGTTCGATGCGGAGTACAGGGAGCGGGCACGTTGCTGTATGGTTAGGTCAGGGCGGCAACGGAGGTTCTTATGGTTGGTGTTGGTTTTGGCGAGTGAGTTTATAGTATAAATGAATTTACGTTTGCTTGATTCATTTTTGCAAATGACCCTGCACAAGCGTGGGGCCACAGAGCCGTCTCTATTTTTGAACTCTCGGTCGATGCAGGAAATGTCAAGTATTTCATCAGCGGAGATGGTTGATGCTTGATAATCTCTGATGATGTTTCGGACAGTTGTGATGTCATCATTGACATTGATGTCTTCTAGACCAAATAAGATGGCGTTTGGACGTTTCCGTTCACACTCAACGGCTTCTCTGATGACGATTGGGATATCAATATTTGTCTGGGTTGTGTTTATTTGTGGATTGGGTTTTGGATTGGATTGTGGTTGTTTGGTAGAGATGTGGTTTGTAGCTATTGGATGTTCAGGTTTTTGCGTTGTGTCTTTTTTTTCAAGGTTGGATATTCTTTCTTTACGGCGTCCAGGGATGCTACTATGGTGTTGAGGGATGTTTTAATGGTTTCGATGGTAGGGGATGTTTCAATGGTTTCGATGGTATCAACTCTTTCAGACAGATCCAGTTTGGGTCTGCATGATTTGCAGAAATATGGAAACTCATTGGATGATTTTAGGTATTGAATCATCTGCTCAGGTAATCCCAAGCAGTCATGATGAGTGTATTTTTACACAGAGAACATTTGATGGAGTTTTCATTATCCTTTAGATTTTTGTAGCATTTAAGGCATGTGCAGGAGTCTTGTGGTTCATTGGTGGGGATCATCTTCTCTTTAGGTTGTGGTTTGACGTAGGATTTTCTTTTTGGCATGGTAGGATTGTTAAAATAGTACGTTGATTGAATTAATTAAAGGAACAATTTTGGGTAATCTATATAGCCAATATTACATCAAACAATCAATTGCAGTAATCTCTCAAGTCAGATAATATTCCTGAGCAACAATCAGCCTGATCAATTAATTACTCTAATCACTAATCAATTAATTACACTAATCATTAATCACACTGTTCATTTAAATTCACTAAATCAATGATTTTTCTATTCAATTAAATTACATGAATTTTGATCTTTTAAACTAGTCAGTAATCACACTATTTGCACTAAACACTCTAATCACACTAATCAATTAAAAACAATAAATCAATTAAACCATTAATAAAATATTTTATAGAAATTGATTATCTAATCGTTGATATAGGTGATGAGGTAGAAAAGTTGTAAGATTTGAGGTAATGTGGTAGTATTAAGAGTCTGCAAGGAACGGGTTAATTGTTTTACTAGCAGCTGAATGGGAGGAATTTATCGCTCTTTGAATAGCAGATCGCTATTACTCTGTAAACAGGAAGTTGTAACACAATGTTCCAAGGGTTTTTTATCCGAGTGAAGGAAAGATTGAACAGCTCACAGGAAACTATTTGTTTTTGTTTTCCCTTGATGAATGAGATTTCTGGGCCCCTCCTAGTTAACTGAATACACTTTCAAAGTTTGTTGCTTTTAAGAGAAAGAGGCACGTCTTGCACTGGTAAATTCAAACAGTTTATATTTTTACTGTGTAGACTCAGATTTGTATTGAGCATTCACTCCTGGCTTTAATATACCTCTGCTTCTATCACTCCTGGAGTCCGGATTAGCAATTTGGCGAGGAGAAAAGAGGGAAGAGGGAAATGGGGGTGGCAGGGTAGCAGCGGCAGCGGCAGTGGTGTCACCTCCGACTTTTTCCCTCCCTCGCTGCCCGTCGTCTCCCCAACCAACTTTGGGACAGAAAATCCTAACTCCTAAGACACCAAGTTCCTGGGATCTTGGATTCCCAGCGGATCCCTTGCAAGATCGAGCCCTGCTTTTCCGCGGATCCTCCGCTCGGATTCTTCTTTGCCTGCGAGGCTCATCCCGGTTAAAAAGGCGTCCCCCCTCCACTCCCGGCCCTCGCCCGCTTGCCTTTGCGCCTCCGGGCTGTCTGTTTGCGCTCTTTCGCGGGTCGTGAGAACGCTCGCTCCGTGCCCCGAACGAATCTTTGTATCTTTGTCTTCTCTTACTTTTCCCTTCTCTTGTGATGATCGAGGATGCTCTATCCGCCGCCCCGTTTATCTCTAATTACTTCTTAGTCCAGGCTTCTTCAGCTTTCACGTGGGCCGATATTGTTTTGAAAGGCCAGCAATCCGCCAAACGTTTACTCTAAACTAGTTCTATTCGGAGTCCAAGTCCCGAGAGCGCCAAGCAAGAGGCCCCGTCGGGCTATCTAGGCGAAGTTCGCCTGATGCCGCCGTTTCCCTCACCGTCTTCCTGCCCCCCCGATCACGGGCGCCGCCATCTTCGCCATTATGGGCGCCGCCATCTTCGCCATTATTTAATTATGTCATTAAAATGATGCTGTATAACAACCTAAATTATTTGTGCAAAAGTTGAATAGATTGTATAATGTAACAAAGAGTATGGATCTGAAAAATGCAATTGCAAGTTATATATGGATGGCAAAAAAAAAACCAATAAGTAGATTAATTTAGTAGAATGCTTACTAAGAATTAAAACGTGAAAATGCTGATAATTGATAGATAGATGATAGATAGATAGATAGATAGATAGATAGATAGATAGATAGATAGATAGATATGAGAGAGAGGGGGGGATAGAAAGAGAGAGAATTACACAGGCAGATAGTACTACAGAGTGTTGCAAGGAAATACGTTGTTGAAAGAAAAATGACTGGTATTAGAGTGTGCTTCTTCCCACTTATTATATGAAGATGACAGTTTGTATATCAGAAGAAATAAAATGTGAGATGGGTACACTGGGAATTGAGTGATGAAGAAGTGTGTCTGATAAAACAAGAAAATATAGAATCAGAAATGGGTGTTGAATCCATGTGGACTAAATACAAAGATAACTAACCAGCCAAAAGTATTTTGAGGTAATTTGGTCATGTAAGGAGATGGAATAACAAATGAATCTCAAGAGAAATATAGGAAAAAAGGAAATGGGTTAAGAAAAAGTGAAAGATCAAAAAAGTCATCATTGGAATGAGTTGATTAGATCCTCAAGAAATGTCAAGGTATAAGGTAATATATGGATATGGTGGAAGCCACATGATATGCAAGAATAGAAATGGAGAGGAATAGCACCATTATATTGGTGTAGTATAATAGCAATCTTCAAATAACTGGATGGATAGAATATAGAAGATGGAAATCTGTTCCACATTATTCCAGAATTCAGGATATGGAATAATGGAGAAGTTAAAGGAAAGATGGAATAATAAGGAAAAATAACTTCCTAATAATAAGAGCAATTTAGCAGTGAAACTATTTGCACAAAGAAATGCTGCTTCTCCTTCAAAAAAGTGTTCTTTTGTAATCAAGGCAACCATATGGCAGAAATACTTTAATTTGGATGCTGGAATTGAGTAGTTTGACTTTATATGTCAAAGACCGGTGGTTCTGTCTTTTACAGGCAATCAGTCTAGATAGTTTCATGATAGTGCATGCATGATGGAAACTAGGATATAAAAGATTGACCCAGCTGGGTTATTAAATCCCTAGATATTCATGTTCAGAAGAGGAGCTCTGTCTGGATTTCTTTTCTGTCTGAATGTGTATGTTTGATGCTGCTTATCTGATTGTGATGAGAGTATTCATGTGGTACTGAAGAATGGCAGTACCACATTGCAATGTCAGAAATACCAACCAGCAGGATCTCTTGAGAAATGCCAATGCTAGAAGGCTGGTACTGATAACAAGACACTGACCGAATTGAAAATGCACATATTTTGAGTAAAGCTAGAACTAATGGGGAGGACAGATAGAGAAATAACATCCAGTGAAAATTTGCTGTCAGAGTCTTATTGTAGTTAGGATTCTGGGTAGAAGACTTTTGTCATTAAGTCAGTAGAAAGTTGCCATATAATTTGCCCAGAAATTCTGGGAATTATAAATAATGTTAAGACTGTTAGTCTCATACTGTAATTTGCTTACCCAGTACATGTATAGACGAATGGCTATTCTAAAAATTATGTAATTATATCTGATCAAATGTTCATAGACAATTAATTGGTGAACACTTAATTTGGGAACACAAGTAGGAAAAACTTTTCCTGCAGAGTTTGGGATCGTCTACATGAGCTTTTTCCTTCATTGCTATAAGATGGCATGTATTTTGTATTCACACAGAGATAACTGTTGCATTTCTGCAATATCCAAATACCGTGTCATTCCTGGGTGTATCAGTATACTGCATGTTCCTCCCAGTTGATGAGAGGTGCACAATACAATATAACATTGTGTTTAGATTAAAGATGGTAGCTTGAACAGAATAATGTGAAATTACTTAGCATAAAACTGGACCTTAGCTGCATTTCTGCAATATTAGCCAAAATGTTCCATATCTGATTGGGTATTATGGTCTAGGCATGACAAAGCTGCAATTTTATTTACTTTTTACGTAACTTAATAAAAAGAGTTGTGTTAACATTTCAATTTTAAAAAGCCATGATTGGTGGTAGTAGCCAAGTTCTATGGGCTCATCTAGTGACAAGCATGATTGAAAAGTTATGACTTAGAATAGCAAATGATAAAAAGGGAAGGGAAGGGAATAGCTGTCTATGAAATCAAGAGGTCATTTTATAGAGGGTTATTGTTAAGTTTGGAGAATAATGGAGACCAGACATCTGACCAGTGACTTCAACTCTTTAATAACAGCAAATAGAATAGAACAGAGCAAGGCTATGGGCAGCAGTAGCCCCTTTTATAGGGTTGGCTGCTACCCTATTAACCAATACTAAGTGCATCAAGTTCAAACTAATAACCAATAAGAAGTGTCCTAAGCTTGGCCAATCAGGGGCTTGTTATGAACCAATCCTTGTTCGTTGTTTAAGGACCAATCAAATGTGCAGGCTTCCAAAACCTGCTTTGCATTTAGGCTTAGTAATTTTTATTCATTCACAACATCCCTCCCCCTTGGGTTCCATTTGAGGGGAGCTGTAACAAAATCTTCAAGGTAGACAGGCCGTTTGGTCTGTCTGGATGATTTCGTGGCTCCACCGGGTTTGTTCTCAAGTCCGGTTCGTGGAGCGTTTGGATGATCTTTTTATTGTTCCATTTCGCTGCACGGTGATTCCGTGCTGCTTCCGTTGTTGTTGTCTCCGCCAATCAGTGTTTCTTCGGGGTTCGCAGTTCGGTTTCCCCGTGTTCAAGTCCCATGGAAAAGTCAACTCCTCCCCGCTTCAATCCCCGGTACTTCGCTGGGCTGTAGGTTTTCCATTGGCCTGCTATCCGTCATATCGAAGTCAATTTCCTCGATATTTCCTCCCCCTCAGTTGGTGAACCCGGGAGCCATGGGCGCTGGGTAGTAATCTCGAACGGAGTTGGTCTATGTGGCGCTTTCCACACCCTCCCATCGCCTGTTAGCAGGCGGTAAGATTTAGGCCCAGTGAGGTGGGTAACGGCTGCGGGTATCCATAAAGGGTCGCCGGAGAAGTTTTTGGCAAAGATTAAATCGCCTACCTTAAATTCCCGGCATTTGCTGCTGGAGCCGAAAGGCTTTTTGGGTGCGTATGCGGGTGGAGCCGGTCGAGGTGCGATTGTAGTTTCCGCCCATAGGAAGTTCGGCGGGCGTGCTTTGTTGGTAACGCTGTGGGCGTGATGTGCTGCAACAATAAAATTGATTGATTTTCTCATCGATGTTTCAATTCCATTTTGTGGAGGGTCTTTTTACAACTGTACCATGCGCTCTGCACGCCCGTTCGCCGCAGGGTGCGCGGGCGAGGTTAGCGCATGGCGGATGCCCCGGTCAGCAAGATATTGTTCAAATGGTAATGCTGTGAACTGTGGGCGTTATCCGAGACGCAGGACGTCCGGAAAACCATGTGTGGCAAATAACCTGTTTAATTTGTTGATAACTGAGTCCATTGTAGTTGTGCTCATTCGATGGATCTCGAGCCAATTTGAATAGGCATCGACTGTAATAAGGAAAGTGTGCCCTTTTGTAGGCCCCGCAAAGTCAATATGGATACGGGACCATGGTCCTCTCGGAGTTTCCCATTCGGTTGGGCTTGCTTTAGGTGGGGCGTTGCTGACGCCTTGGCAACGTTGACAAGTAGCGACCCAGGCCTCGATTCTTTTGTCGATTCCCGGCTACCAGGCGTAGCTCCGTGCGAGTGCTTTCATCCGCACGATGCCCGGATGTCCGTCGTGCAATACCGCTAAAACAGTTCGTTGCAGTTTGCCCGGGATTACGACTCTATCGCCCCACAAGATGCAGCCCTTTTGAGAAAACAGTTCGGTTTGACGTGCTTTAAAAGGTGCCCATTCAGGTGATAGCTGTTCTGTTGGCCAACCACGCTCAACCCAGCATAGGATGTGTTGCAGGACCGGATCTTGTTTTGTCTCGAGGGCAATGTCTCTCGCCGTCAATGGCGGCGCGTGTAGAGTCTCAATTTGCAACGTTGTGATGGTTGGGGCTGGATCTTCAACCGATTCTGGAAGCGGTGTTCTGCTCAATGCATCAGCGTGGAGAATTGATTTCCCAGGCGGTGTTGCAAGGTGTAGTTGTACGCCACCAAGAATTCAGACCAGCGGGTCATTCTGGGGGACAATATATACGGGGTTGGTTTATTACCCGCAATAATCCCCAGTAGTGGTTTATGATCAGTAATTATTGTAAATGCACGCCCATACACATAGTCATGAAACCTTTTAACTGCCGCCACAATAGCTAAAGCTTCTTTATCCAGCTGACTATAATTTCTTTCAGCTTTAGCTAAAGTTCGTGAAAAAAATGCGACGGGAGCTTCTGCTCCGTTCGGTAATCGTGGGCCAGGATTGCTCCAACCCCAAAAGGTGAGGCGTCACAAGTAATAGTTAACGGCAGAGTCTCGTTGTACTGCATAAGTACAGAATCAGAAGTTAGCAATTTCTTTACTTGTTGGAAAGCGTTTTGTTCACGTTGTCCCCAAACCCACGTTGCTTTTTTGTCTAAAAGTCTATGTAATGGTTCAGCTACAGTTGCTTTATTGGGTAAAAAGACGTTATAAAAATTGATAAGTCCAAGGAACGCCTGTAGATCTGCCTTGTTCCTTGGAGTGGGGGCCTTCTTAATTGCCTTTAATTTGTCCTCAGTGGGATGGATTCCTTGACTGTCCAGGAGGTATCCCAAAAACTCCACCCTTTCGGTACATAACTGGCATTTATTTTTTTAACTTTGAGGCCTGCGTTTTGGAACCTTTGTAAAACTATGCGGAGTCGTTTTTGTAGAATGTCTCTGTTCGGGGCGGCGATGAGCACATCGTCGAAATACGGTACGACCCCTCTTATTCCTTGTAACAGCCTTTCCATTAAGCTCTGAAAATTCCTGGAGCGATGCTCACCCGAACTGGAGCCAGTTGCATTTAAATGCGCCCCTATGCGTGACGATAGTTTGCGCCTCCGCAGTGGCCGGATCTACAGGCAATTGTTGATATGCCTGTGCTAGGTCTAGTTTAGCGAAAACTTTCCCGCCGCCCAGGAATGGAGCAGGTGTTGCACTACCGGCACTGGATACGCACTTTGCTGAAGTGCGTGGTTTAGGTGGCCCGGTAGTCTCCATAAATTCTCAGTGACCCATCAGGCTTGATAGGCGTCACTATTGGGGTTTCCCATCGGGCGTGGTCAGTGGGTTCCAGCACGCCCTGTTCTATTAGCTTATCGAGTTGTTCATCGATTTTAGGTTTCAGGGCGAACGGCACCGACGCGGCTTAAGGCGGATGGGTGCTACCTCGGGGTTCAAGTTAAATGAGATCAGGGTCCCCTTGTACTTGCCTAGTCCGTTCACAAAACGTCTTGGAATTCTTGCACGAGGGCTTCCTTCCAATCGTTGCTCTCGGCATGGTGGACTCCGCTACAGTGATTCCGGCGGTCTGAACCATTGCAGGCCTAAAAGACTAGGCCGGTCACGGTCCACGACAGTCAGTGGCAGTAGCGACGGTGCGGTCCTTGAAAGAGACCTGGAATCGGCGGGACCCGACAATGGGAATTCGGTTACCCTGGTAGTCTTTGAGTATAACCCTTTGAGGGTTGAGGTCTTGGCGGCGAATTGTCGGAATGAGCTGTTGGAGCGTCTTCCAGGACACCATCGAGAGGGATGATCCTGAATCCACCTCCATTACACAAGGTTTGTTTTCGATAGCGACCTTCACTCTGATCTTCCCGGCATCAAAGGATGTAGCGTGGCCTATGGTAATTGTTTGGTGGGTCTCTTCCCGCCTGGTTCCTTCACGCCTGGTGGAAGTGGTGGACGGTTTGTTTCTGTAGGAGTGGCTTCCCCATTGGTGATTCAGTTTGTCTCGGGTGTGCCGAAGAATCCTGAAGACTGGTATTCGGCCTGTCGGGGTTTGGAGTTTTGTTTGCTTCTGCAAACCTTTGCGATGTGACCTCTTTTCCGCAAACGCGGCAGAGTGCGTCGAGGAATTTGCAGCTGGATCGTGGGTGATTCGCTCCACATCCTGCACATGGTCGAAGTGAGCGTTGTGTGGACTGGTCTTGTTCCGTTCGGAGTTGGTTGACCTCTTCCTCATCGCTATCTGACGGGGATTCTAGGTCTTCATGGTGAGTCGATACCGGGTGTCTCTCTGAGCGAGGCGAGATATCGTTGGCGAGTTGGCGTGGCGGTGCGCTAGTGCGCCGCATTCGGGCTGCCGACTTTTTGGTTGCCTCCGCTGCAGTGGCTTCTTTAAGGGCATCGGTGAGGCTGATGTCCCCCTTAGCCATGATTTTACTCTGGATCGAGCAGTCTTCTAGGCCCAGAACTAGGCGGTCACGGAGGGCTTCTTCTAAGTCAGAGAACCCTCAGAGGCCTCCAAGGTTGCGGAGGTCTGCGACGTAGTTGGCAAGGCTCTCGCCTTTCCGCTGGTTCCTCTGGTAATATTCATGTCTTCTGACTAAGGTTGGCACGGTGGGCGCGTAGTGGGCCCGTAGTAAAGGCTCGAGGACGTCCCAGTCCATCTCTTTTACTTCGGCTGGCTTGGCAAGTGATTTTGCCATTTTAAACACGGTAGGCCCGCAGTGAGTTAGAAATATAGCTCTTTTTTTGCCGGTTGTTGCATCTTTCAAATTGTTGGTCTCCAGAAACATCTGGAACCTATCCATGTACGACTCCGAGTCTTCGGTTTCTGGGTTGAATGGAGCGGGTGGTACAGCACCGCTGGTCATGTTGCCGTTGATGGTGCGTGTTCGACCACGTGCTCTGTTGGTTGCTCTGTAACTCAGTCAGCTCTTCGGTCTCCGGATCCCATCCTCATCGCCAGTGTTAAGTTTGGAGAATAATGGAGACCAGACATCTGACCAGTGACTTCAACTCTTTAATAACAGCAAATAGAATAGAACAGAGCAAGGCTATGGGCAGCAGTAGCCCCTTTTATAGGGTTGGCTGCTACCCTATTAACCAATACTAAGTGCATCAAGTTCAAACTAATAACCAATAAGAAGTGTCCTAAGCTTGGCCAATCAGGGGCTTGTTATGAACCAATCCTTGTTCGTTGTTTAAGGACCAATCAAATGTGCAGGCTTCCAAAACCTGCTTTGCATTTAGGCTTAGTAATTTTTATTCATTCACAACAGTTATGTTGTGTTGAAGCATTGAAATAATTGTCTGTATGTATCACCTTTCTGTACATTTGATAGCCATCTTTATCTTCTTCATTAGGAAATCCCACAATAAAATCCCATTATTTTCGAAGCATTGAAATAATTGTCTGTATGTATCACCTTTCTGTACATTTGATAGCCATCTTTATCTTCTTCATTAGAAAATCCCACAATAAAATCCCATTATTTTCAAATTCTATATGAATTTTATGAACTTGGTTTGTTCCTTTATGTGGTCTAGAAATTTCTTTAGCTCCCTTTTCTCATGTTGACAGACGATGAAAGTATAATCAATGTATCACAGTAAGCCAATAATATGGCAATATATGGTTACATTCCAAAGCCAACTGTTCAAAATCATCTATAAAGGCATTGGTAGTCTGGTGTGAAAAGAGCATTCCCACAACTGTTCTAGATTTTTGTTCATAACAGTTTTCACATCCATGGGAAATGTGTTATTTTACCAGTATGTGATATCTTTATTATGTATATGTTGTGGTCAGGGGTAGGATTCAAATTTTTTAACAACCGGTTCTGTGGGCGTGGCTTAGTTGGTGGGCATGGCTTGGTGGTCATGTGACTGGCTGAGTGTGGCCAACTCAACATCACTCACATTGAGGCACACATCTCGTCACCTGGCATCTCATGACTGTGGGGATGCTGCAACAGTCATAAGTGTGAAAAATGGTCATAAGTCACTTTTTTCAGTGCCATTGTAACTTTGAATGGTCACTCCACACAACAAAGTACCAGCAAAGGAGGGGAAAAAAACTCCAGAGATGTTCCTGAGACAGGAAGTCTAGTCCTGCCAAGAACGTAATAAGGGTTAACGGAGAAGCAGTTTCTGTAAGCAACACCAGAATGTTTCCTTCCTGCCTTTCTTACAGGATTAGGCCAGTAATTTCTTCTAACAACTGGTTCTCCAAACTGCTCAGAATGTTAACAACTGGTTCTAGCAAATAGGCGCAAACGTGTAGAATCCCAACCCTGGTTGTGGTTCGCTGGCAGCCTGTGTAGACGGGCAGTGGAATCAGATAGTGGGGAAGAACAGGGACCAGTCAGGGAGTCTGGAGAGGATTTGGATGAGGGTCCTGTGTCCAATGCAGAGATGGGGCCAGGACTATCTGGGAGTGGGTTGCTGATTCCAGAGCTTCCAGAGTCTGGCAGTAGCGAGGCCGAGCAACAAGGGGAGCCTGTTCCCAGTGTGCATGTGTGCAGAGCTGCTAGAAGGCAAGATCAGCTGAGACAAAAGGGGCGACTTGGGAGTAAGGCTTGGAGGTGATTGCTCTTCCCATAAGGTATAAAGGACAGGCAAAGGTGACGAAATCTTTGTAGGAAGCAAAGTTGTTCATTCTGTTTGGATTAATCCTTGAAGCTCTGTGTGGACTTTGTACTTTGGTTGGTTTTTTATATTTCATTTGGCACTCTAGTTGTTGGCAGAAATTCAAAGGAAAGAAAGGTGGTGCTTATCTCATAGGGACTGTTTGGGACTCATTACCGACTGGGAATGAAAATAATTCCCAGCGTTGAAATAAAACAAGAGTTGTTTTAACTAAGCGTATGCTTAATTACGGTCTCGGGAAGCTTTGGTCAGAACAGTATATATCTGGCGGATCAGGAATACTAAATCTGCTGATAAATAAGGATGTACACCACACCGGACTGTCATTCTCAGTTTTATAAAGACATCACTGAAGTGTTCTGTGGTTGTTTAGGTGTTTTTTTAACAGACAGTGCTATTTTCCAAGTAAATATTAGATATGTTTCTCAATATACAGTAATATCTATAGATGAGTGATTTGATGTTTCTGACAACGGGCACAATGCAAAAGGTAGATTTATGAATCTTAGGATTCATGTTGACTTGGGAGGTGAAGATAGAGGAGCTTACAGTACTGTTCATTTATTGGAAATATGTGAATGGTTGATAATATCACCTGCTTGTTCCTCAGTTTTTGCAGTGGGTTGTAGGAATGCTTTGGGGAGGATGGTGATTATGTCATGCTTTAGAAGTAAGAGTCCTGGTGGCTCAGTGGTTAGAATACAGTATCACAGGCTAAGTCTGCTCAAAGTTGGGAGTTCAAGGTAGACTCAGCCTTCCATTCTTCTGAGATTGGTAAAATGAGGACCTGGATTGTTGGGGCAATATGCTGATCTTGTAAACCAGGGGTCCCCAACCACCGGTCCGCGGACCGGTACTGGTACCGGGCCGCAGAACAACTCCTACCGGGCCGCGGCTTGCTGGGCGCCGCCATCTTTTTTTCATGAAAAAGTGCTTCCGGTGAGCTTTTCCGGTAGAAAGCTCACCGAAGCACGTTTCATCAAAAAGATGGCGCGCCAGCGCTTCCAGTGAGCTTTTCCAGGTAGAAAGCCATTTCTACCCGGAAAAGCTCACCGAAGCGCTGGCGCCGCCATCTTTTTGATGAAAACGTGCTTCGGTGAGGTCACCGAAGCACTTTTTCATCAAAAAGATGGCAGCGCCCAGCTGATGCCGGTACCGGCTGCGGCGCCAGCTGATGCCGGTACTGGGCCGCGGCGTCAAAAAGGTTGGGGATCACTGTTGTAAACCATTCATAGAGTGCTGTAAAGCAGGGGTCCCCAACCACCGGGCCCCGGACCGGTACCGGTCCGTGGAACATTTTCTACTGGGCCGCCGGTTTGCTGGATGCCGCCATCTTGTTTTGATGAGAAAGTGCTTTCGGTGAGCTTTTCCGGTTGGAAAGCGGCGTTTGGGTCCTGAAGGAATCCTCGCGCCTTAGTTTCATCGAAGGGGGGGGCTTCAACAAAACTAAGGCGCGAGGATTCTTTCAGCACCCAAGGCAAGGCGAGCCGAGCGACCGTCCCGGCCGTCCCGAAGCCCATCGATAAAGGTACAAAGGAAGAGTTGAAGGTGGCGGGGAGAAGCGGGGGACGGCTGGCTGGCCGGTCGCTCGGCTCGCCTTGCCATGCGTGCTGATGCCGGTACCAGGCCGCAGATCATTTTGTGATGCCGGTACCGGGCCATGGCACAAAAAAGGTTGGGGGCCACTGCTATAAAGGACTATGGAGCTTTGTATAAGTCTAAGTGCTAGTGCTATTGTTATTCTGAACGTTTTCATTATAGTTGGCTCTATATATTATGACTTGCATTTGAGAATAAGTGATGTAGCCATCAAACCAAAAGAAATTCAACACCTGTATAATGCCCTTATAAATAATGAATACACTTTAAAACATTATTACAGCAAGAAAAATATCAGAACAGCCAAAAAAGAAGTATGAACAGCATGCAGATCACTCACACATCTCGGATGTGTTTAACTTGATTAGAAATATTATACAAGAGTATAGCAATAGGATTTGGGTTGATGGGCAAGACATAACAACAGTTATCTCTAATAAGGATAAATTGTCATCTAAGAACTAAGAGAGTATATAAAATAAATTGGTCAGTATAGAAACACTTACATTGGACAAATGAGACTTAAAGAGTTAAAGAACATGAAAGGACATTTGACTTAATGAACAAGAGCCAAATCCAAAATAGATTTTGTGAATGTCAGCATCTTGGCACATTGTAACAAATCTGCATAATTATTAGAAAGGCAATAGAAATGCGTAAAGAGCCAAATAATTTAAATATGGAAAACAATTATCAACTATTATTTACATGGTGGTTAGCAAATGATTACTGATTGTGAGCCATATATAAGATTGCTAAGATCAGTTTCAGATCTGGTTTTAAAATAGTAGCAGCATGGCTAGTAAGATTTCAGCACATGTTTATTATCTCACATGGCTTTACCTGAAAGTAATTTCACCAATATGGTGGAAGGCAGGAATTGGTTTAAATATGCCTGAGAATGGTATGGGCCGCATTATTGAGCAAAGTTTGGGAAGTTCATTGTAGCTAAATTGCAAGCAGGGGTATAGACTAGTTTTTTGCTCTTCTGCTGCTCATTAAGAAACTTTTGAATATAAGAAAGACATTCCATTGTATATCCATTGCTGTGAAGAAAATGTACACTTAACTGAATATGGTTGAATTATGGAATATTTTTCATGAATATAGAGTTAAAGGTTGGTTGCAGAATTTGATAAGAATGCTATAGAATGGAAGTAAATCATGCAGAAAAATGAGTAGCATACATAGCAAATGGTTCATATGGAGCATTCCTGTTTGTTAAATGTATTTATGGATAAATGAATAAGAAATATTGAGATGACATTAGAAATGTGTTGAGTGGAGAGATGAACACACACACACACATTAACACAAATACTGTATGTGGCTGGATAACATAGTGGTTAGTGTGCTGCTTTTGACAAGGGGATGGGCTCAAATTCTAGCTGGCCTACCTTATCACTAGAGGTCCTTGAACAAAGATGACCTAATGCTTTACCTGCCAATCTCAAATATAAGAGTGACACAATTAGGAGAGTGATATTGACTTGAACATCACCTGAATTAACAAGGTCTGTATTAGATGTTGGGGAACTAGGATAATCTGATGATGGGCTCTACTTGAGTAGATCACACATAAACAAGACAAGAGAACCTGGAATTTATGGAATGCTACCACAACAGCAGACCTAACAAGTGGAGATATATGAAATGTATGAAGGAACTATGGATGGACAGAAGACCTGCATCCACTTTAAGTGAGGAACAGCTAGTTACCTCATGTGGTAGTGAAGAGGAAGCTGCTCTCACAACTTGAGATAGACTAACTATCAACTAACATTAGAACAAATAATCAGTAGAACAACTTGCCTCCAGAAGTTGTGAATGCTCCAACACTGGAAGTTTTTAAAAAGATGTTGGATAACCATTTTTCTGAAGCAGTGTAGGGTTTTGCTGGCTGAGGAATTCTGGGAATTGAAGTCCACAAGTCTTAAAGTTGCCAAGGTTGGAGGCCCCTGGTCTAGACTGACCAATCTGAGCACAGCCTGCATTGACTACAGGAAAGCCTACTACTCAATGCCATCCATATGGGTGTGTGAAAACTTGGCACTTCCTCAATAGCTCAGTGGGACTGTGGAAGCCAACACTGGAAGTCAACTCAACACAGCTCACACGAGGGGCCATCAAGTGTATCAAGGTGAATGTCTGACCCCACTGCTATTCTGTATAGCCTTGAACCCACTCAGCCAGATAATCATAAAGACTGGGTATGGATGCAAGTTCAAAAGTGGAACTATCGTTAATTACCTCCTCTATATGGATGATATTGAGTTATATGCTAAGAGTGAACCAGACATTGACTCACTGATCCATCTGACATAGATCTAAAGTGAGAACTAGAGAAATGTGGCCAGATGGTAGTCAAGAGAAGGAAAGCAGTTGTGACTGATGGGGTGGTACTACCAGTGTGCCATTTGGCAGACATACAGACCAGCTACAAGTACCTTGGTATTCCACAGACACAGATGAGTATGCAAGGAAGTCAGAAACATCCACGTATCATCAAAGGATAATATAGGTCCTGAAGGGCCAGCGCAATGGGAAAAATCCATGGCATCAACATGTATTCCCTGCCAATCACCAGATATTCTGCCAGTACAGTAAGCTTGCCAAAATAGGACAGGAAAGCTGCCAATGTGAAAACCTGAGATCTCTTCAGTGTGTATAAAGGTTTCTGCCCCTAGTCCAACATCCAGAAACTGCACATCAGCCAGAAAATGGGCAGGTAGGGTTTGGTGAGTGTCAACCACCACTCTCTTGGATGAAAGACAGAGCATCCAAGAATACATTAGTAATATGGCAAGATGAGCTTCTGGAGAATGCCTGAGGCAGCAGAAGACATGGGAAGAGGATCAAGTAGAACAGGGGTGTCAAACTCAAGGCCCGTGAGCCAAATCCGGCCCATGGGGCGCTTAAATCTGGCCCACAGGGCCACCCTGGAAACACCAAAGGACTGGCCCAAGGTGCCTCTACCAGCAAAAATGGAGCTTGGGAGAACCATGTGTAGCCATTCCAGGCTTTGTTTTCATCCACGATGGCCTCCTGCAGCCCTTGGCCAGTGAAAACAAAGTACCCCTGAGCTGTGTTTTTGCTGGCAGAGGGTGCAGGAGGCCATTGCAGCCAAAAACAGAGCCCAGGAGCCCGTTTAAACTGGCAGAGTGCTTGGGTCACCACAGGCACAACCCCAACACAAGTGACATCATGCTGGCTACACCATCTTCCCCTGCCCCCCAGGGCCCCCGAGGTCAAACGCAACCTTGATACAGCCCTCAATGAAACCAAGTTTGACACCCCTGAAGTAGAAGAAGTGCCACGGCAAGACAAAACCCTGCAGATAACTGAGATTGCAGATATTGGGAAATCCAGCAGTGCCTAGAAAGGACGGGAATAAAAAATAGCATGAGGCACTGATCACAGCAGCACAAGAACAGGCACTAAGCAACAGATTCATAAAAGCAAAGACTTACCACAGTAGCCAGGATCCAAGATGCAGAGGGACCTCAGAGGCAGTCCAACACATAGTGGTAGGATGTAAGATGCAAGCAGGAATAGCATATACATCAAATGGAACAACCAAGTAGCTGGCATTGTGTAGAGGAACATCTGCTCAGGATATGGGCTAACTAGACCATCCCAGTCCCGACAGGAGATTCCCTAAAGGTCTGTGGAGAATAAGAGGCCTGTGATCCTGTGGGAGTTCCAGATCCAGAAGGATTGGCAGGTATTGGCAAATTAGCAATATATCACGGTAGTAGACAAGGAGCAGAAACCGTGGTCATGATAGATATAGCAGTGCCAGGTGACAGCAAGATCAGGAAGTAGGAGCACTCGGGACTATGATTCCTAAGCTGGGAGAGTGATTCCAACAGAGCCCTGGAACCATATCGGAGGTTGCTATCCAGCAGAGTGCTAGGCTAGGAACAACTAAGCTATGGTACTGTCACCTGTCTCCCCATACTAGGGGTGAGCAAGAAATGTATTATTATCTGAGAACCTGAATGATTTGTAACAAATGTATGATAGCAATAGGAATAACACTTAGACTTATATACAACTTCACAGTACTTTACAGCGCTCTCTAAGCAGTTTACAGAGTCAGCCTATTGCTGCCAACAATCTGGGTCCTCATTTTACCAATGTTGGAAGGATGGAAGGCTAAGTCAACCTTGAGCCGGTGAGGATTGAACCCCTGGCAGTCAGCAATACAGCACTGCGCCACCATGGCTCTTGCAAGCAGAAGGATGAATCTGAACATTAATCTATCAAAGACCAAGGTAGCTTTGTTTTACTAGAAAATGCAAATAATAATTAAATGTTGTATAACAGCTCCAAACAGAACAAGAGCAAATTGCTGACATTGTGCACCAGGGTACGATATGGAATAAATATGGGAAAACTGACAAAGAAATTTTAAGATGTGCAAATAGTGGTGGAATGACAATTATAGAAGATCATCTGTTGCAAGGATTTAGTTCAAGGAAATAAGAATCAATGTCATTAGGAACATGCAGCCAATTGTACTGTATACCAATGGAATGACAACAAATCAAGGAATTTGATTAATTCAGCCCAGTATAAAGCAGAAACTATGTTGTACTTACTGCAAAAGAAGTGACAGCAGCTGGTTGGTCTTGCTTGGGCTTAGAAATTGGGGCTTGCTTGGTAGCAGTTGAAGAAGAAAGGCCAACATAATTCCAGGGCTGCAGGGGAATTTTTAAAAAAATCCAAATGAAGGAAATGGAAATCCATTTCTGTTTTGTTTGCAAGAAAACTGTCTTGTGTCCATGAGGTTGCTAGGAATTGAGTTCAATTTAAGAGCAATACCCCTTTTTTGTCTGTGAAAAGATTTAACAGCATAACAAGCACCAGTCTTGAATTGTTCTTGTTCACATGTATACATAATAACAATCCTGGTTCTCATCATGGTATAAGAATCTCTATAATTTGTGGCTAAAAGTGGTAATAAGTATGAAATCCTAAATTTGAAACTAATTGGCATTTCCACTTAATGGTTAAGGTGAAAAGCTAAACAAAAATATCTGTGTTAGAATGTTGGTGAGCATAAATCAACTTATGGGCAATATTGGTTTGCCATTAGACTGAACCCGATCTATCTGACTGTGTTTTGCGTTGTCACTTCCCATTTCTGCCTTATTGTCAGGGGCCAGTCCTGTCTTAGGCTCTATTCTTGAATCATTGTCAGGCTGTTTGTTTCTGAAGAGATTGACTCTCTGGCATGTTCATCAAAAATATCACAAAAAGAAGGCAATAAAACTGTCATTATATCATAATTCATTAACTTTCTGGCAGGCAGCATCCTGGCCTAATGCCTGCCTTAGTTGATGCCCTGATGGGATATTTCCTTTTCCAGAGACTCAGGTGCCTCTAGAAAGAAGCCAACATGCATTGGGATGTCTTTGGAAACCTAAGCTTTTTCTTACCCTGACCTTCCTCCATCACAACCACTTCTAAAAGTTTATGAATAGATATTAATTGTCCTATTGCCAGTCTCCCGAGGCATCATGCAATAGCAACAGATTTTTATAATTTGCAGTTCCCTTTATCATAATGAGCATCACAAAAGCATATGCCTTTTAATAAATTGTGTTAATCAGCAAAGATGTTAACAGGCTTGCTTCTAAAAAGAAAAAGGAAAGAATTTTGTTTGTGCTGTATTCATCCTTCCATTAGACAAAGTGAAACTATTGCTTCAGGCAGCAGATATTGGAGGACAACAATAAAATCCACCGAGATGATTCTTCTGTGGCTTCTCTGTGGTCTTAGGCCATTTTCATCTCTTGGATCGCCAAGTAGTATACGCCCCATGGTCTAGCCTTCATCCCCTAAAATAGCCTGCTGTCATTGTCAGATGTGGGGAATGATCCATTTCTTTTGTTAGACTTGAACTCTGATTGTGCTGCCAGTGTCTTCAGGAAATGGAATGGAATGGGACAGAATATCATCTTGCCTTTCCTCTGGCAGCCATGTCTTGGGTCAACCTTTGTTTGTGTCTCACAGAGTCTGGAGTCAGACGAATGAATACTAGAAGAAGGTCAGTAGTGACTTGTTTGTGCTAGTCAAGGGAGCAATGAGACTCACCTGAAGCTAAGAAACTTGAAGGCTGTACTATGGGTAACATTTACAAATCCAGGGGTGATATTTCAGTTGAAAACAAAAGCCCAGTTAAAAGCCCTGTATGCTTTCCAATGAGGGAACCGAAGTGCAGTCAAGTAGGCATCTACAGCATGAGAAATCCCGGCTTTCACTGTTTTCTCCATCAGCAGACCAGAAGATTTGCATACTTGTCCCATTCTGGATTTTTATTTCATTCTACATTGCAACTTAATGTTGGTTTTCCCCTATCCTATCCAATTACATTTTCTATCATCAGTAAACTAATTTTAAATTACCATAATTGGAAACAAGTGGTACATCATTTGAGGGTGAGTTGTAGATTTGGAATACAAATTATGTAGGGAAAGAAAAACTTGGCTCTCCAAAACAAAACAAAAACAATAAAACCCTTGCAGCTCGGATTGAAAGGGCTGGGAAACCTGTACCCTCCAACTATTGTTGATCTATGATTCCCAATAACCTCAGTGTTTAGGACCAATAATTGGAATTTTAGAGCTGGCTGGGGAATTCTGGGAATTGAAGTCCTCCAGGCTTAAAGTTGCCAAGGTTGCAGATCCCTGTTTTAGAGGATTCCTAGGTAGCCCACCTCTCAGCTACAGCAATTAATAAAAACATAATAATTTTAGGAACAGTGAGGATATATATGTAGAGCAATGGAGACTATTAAGGCAACACAATGAGTGGCAGATGCTACCATTCTACCCACCCTTTCTCCTCCTGCTGCTTCTGTTTCTTTTTCTCTTTCATTTTTTTCCTACCCAAAATATGTTGATATTTCAGTCAGAAGGATTGAAAGCCAATAAAGAGGGATTGAGTTCAGCTTTCCTTTACAATAAAATATCTAATTGTCATGATCTCCGTCTGAACTGGAGACCAAGACACATTACTATGCAACACAAATAACTTTATTGACAGCCCTGAAGGCAAATACAGGCTTAAAGAGAAGCGCAGCAATAGTCCTTCTTTACAAACTTATGTAAATTAGAATATACATGTGATATTGAGCAATAGAGCAATCTGGAATTTAATTGGGTAACACATATCATTTGAGGCTATTAGGGTATAACTATGACAATGCAGCTTTGAAAGAACACAGAGGTCGTATATCATGAACATAGTTTACTTCCGGGAAGTTACTTTCTTCTTCTCCCTTTCCAAGATCTTTTCCACTTTTATTAGCACAGTTTGGTCTTCTAAATGTTCTATAACTGAACTAAGTTTCAGTTTCCTCTAAGAAGTGTCTGTAGAGGGGGTAGTTACATAACTTTATTTATTTATTTATTTAATTTATTTATTTGATTTGTCAATCGCTTACAAGATAATAGGTATAAGTATATACATAGTTATGAATATATGAAATAGGTACATGTAAGAAAAATAAAAGAAATAATAGGACAGGGACGGTAGGCACGTTGGTGCACTTATGCACGCCCCCTACAGACCTCTTAGGAAAGATGTGAGGTCAATAGGAGACAGTCTAAGGTTAAAGTTTTTGGGGTTTGGGGAAGAAACCACAGAGTCAGGTAAAGTATTCCAGACATTGACCACTCAGTTGTATTTCCTGCAATCAAGTTTGATGCGGTTAACCTTGAGTTTGTATCTATTGTGTGCTCTTGTGTTGTTGTGGTTGAAGCTGAAGTATTAATTGACAGGTAAGTCATTGCAATGTATGATTTTATATACCATACTTAGATCAGACCGAAGGCGGCGTAATTCAAGGTTTTCTAGGTCTAGAATTTCAAGTCTGGTGGCATAAGGTATTCTACAACGAGTAGAGGAGTGGAGAACTCTTCTTGTGAAATATTTCTGGACTTTCTCAACTGTGCTAATATCAGATACGTAATGTGGGTTCCAGACTGATGAGCTGTATTCGAGTATTGGTCTAGCAAATGTTTTGTATGCTCTACTGCATAGCTGAGCTTGTGCTTTGTTTTCCCTGCCAAGGTGTATTTGAGCTAGGAGCTTTTAACCTGGCTCTATAAGATCTCATATACCTTTACAAGAAGAGCTTTCAGATAGATTCTCAGTATTCAGCAGCACATGCTAGCCAACCCCAGTGTGTGCCACTTTCATTAATTTGAAGGCAGTCTTTAGCTCAATATCTACAAAGAACCTGTGGTTGAAATTGGCAGAAAGAACTATAGAGTGCCTTTGATTAATTGTAATATTACATACTGTAAAGTAGTTTACATGCAGATAGAAGCACCACCTCTGGCGGATTTGGCAATACTGATTGGAAAAGGAGTTATTAAGGATGTTTTTTCAATTTTCCATCAATTCTATTCTTCAAGTTCTGCCTAAAACCAAGTTTCTCGATCTCTGACTCCTTTCTCTGGAACTTCATTTCTCTACCCTATTGGTTCTCACAAAGTCATTAAGGCCTGTTTTAGCAGACCTTCTGGGGCTCCAGGAAGGCCGCCTTTCTTGTTACTTGGCATGCAAGTTGTTATTTATTCTATTGTTAGGTTGTTTTGCTTATATTGCTAATTTTAATTGTAACCTTATTAACATTTTGGAAGACTGTAAGCTGTCCAGAAACAGTCATGGCAAGCTATAGTCAATCAATGTTGTAAGCCGCCTGGAGTCACCTATGTGGGAGTTGGGCAGCTATATGAATTTGTTAAATAAATAAATGATAAATTTCATCAGAAGTTAACAAATAAACCACTAATTATTCTTCTCTATGCTGATGATGCAGGCATCTTATCCTTGACACACAAGAGTCTCAGCCAGAGCTTGCAGCCTTGACAACAATTTGTAATGAAGAAAAATTGTCCACCCACTTTCAGAAGACATTTTATTCACTAAGAGGCAAGCTAACTGCTTTTACAAGTGCACATAATAACATCTGTAACAGAACAAGTCAAAGATGTGTCAAATATCTAGATACCTTCATCTAAACATCCTCAAATTTGAAGAAACCAAAACTGTGTAGGTACACAATAGTTCAAGCACCAAGATCTGGAATGCCATGACTCAGTTTGTTACCTCTAGTGGGTATCATTCTGAAATCAAAATGTTCAGATGTAAGCTGTTATAGTGAATTAGTGAGCCTTATGCTTGTGTAGTGTAGTCCTGCTTCTCTAATGATAATGACATGAGAGCCTTAGAGGTAATTCAATCCACAAGAACTATGTTATGTAACTCCCCATATGTGTTAAGTACTCTTTTGCACTTCCAATTTGGCTTTTCCTCTGCGGATACTTATAAAAGATCTTGCCAGTTAAAGTATGGAGTAAAGCTAACCTTTATAGAGGGATCTTTAGCCCAGCTAGTCCTATCTGATAAATGTGTTTCTTCTTAGAAGCAAAGCTTGACTATGGTATATAGCCTAGCCTAGCCCTTGATGATGCTAAAGTATGAGGGAGCTTGTTTAGAGACAAGAAGCAAGTTCTTGGCCTAGATTTACAGTGAAAGAGGAGGAAAGTTCTTGCAATTGTAATGGCAACCTATGGGGTAGATCTATCACATTGCTTGTTTACACTGATTACATAAATGGTTGGAGAGATACTTAGCTGACAAGGGAGATACCATGAACATGAAGGGGTTTTTTTCCCCCTCCAGTTGAGACTCATTCATTACAATGTGGGTGTGCTGACCCATGTAATTTCCCCAAATGTGGAAAAACTTGACTATATAATTTATAATGGAGGACTGTGTTCATGCCTACTCCTGAAAAAATAAAATAAACAAATGGTTTAGGGAGGGAGTTATATAACATTTTATCTCAAGTTTGCCTTTTTCCCCCTTTGCATTAAGGCAATTGATACCATATATGTTGTCCTCTGTATCAAGCCTAGTACTCTGAATTAATGAGCTCTGTGCTAATCAATCATTTAGTTGGTCAGAAAAAGCAAATCTTTCTTCTTGTTAGTGGAACCATCTTCAGAACCATGCAGGAGGGTTGTGAAGGCGCGTGTGATTGTACTAGCCATAAGAAGGTTCTGGGTTTTATACTGGAAATCATTAATTTATTCATTTTTTAAATTTTATTCATTTTACTAATTGTTTGGCTCTTATTCTATTAACTTTTTGTTTGGTGTTATACAGTTGCGATTTTATTAATTTTAACTGTAAATTAATCACAACTATAGAACAGTATTTAGACTCAGTGAAATGGTGCCAACAAGACCACGTTGAAACTAGTAAGAAAGGGATGGTGGCATGGTGGAGAAAAAGAAATTGCCTTGTCCTAAGCAAAACATAGGGCTGTTGCTATATGGTTATGTCTGTAGTGCCTGTAGTCTGTAGTGTCCAAGACACCACAAAGTCCTAATGCTCCTTGAAACCAGCATGAATCGGCTCCACCTATGCTTAATTACTGAACCTATTCCTGTGTTACAAGAATAATCTTGTATCATGTTGTTGATTCATCGACCAGAGGCAATTGCAAGACAGTAGCTAAGGTCAAAAATCATTAAATTGTAAAATGTTTCTCCCTGTTCCCCTTCCTCATCAGAGAGGATAAACAAGTACAACTCCACATCTTTGTTATTACAAGCCCTTTAGTATTTTAATGTCAGGTCCCAAAACTGTTCAGTCCAGTTACACAACAGTGTAAAAAAAATGAACTGGATCTCTGAAATCTAAGGATCTATTGATAAGAAGATGTGTGCATATTAGTCTTCCTGGAGGCAGTAAAGTTAATTAATCTGTCTCTCAGGTAATGAAAGAGTAATTATCACAGTCCTGAGCATGCCACATGTATCTAACACTGTTCAATACTTTTCTACAACTGTACTTCACCTCACTTTTCTATCAGGAATATTGCCAATTATTTATTCTGGATATGAATTAAAGTAAAACTGGAGATGGTGCAGCCTATTATATAATATTTTTAATTTCATATTCTAGTAAAATAGTGCTTAGGATCATTCAACGTAGATTAGAGGAGGAAATGGGAATAGAGATGCCAGATGTTCAAGTTGGCTTTAGAAAAGGCCAAGGAACACTTTATTGCTGATGCATTGGGATAATTTAGAAAGCCAAAGAATGCCAAAATGAAATCACTGTGGGTTCCATTAATCATAGAAAGGCCCTTGATTGTGCTGGTGACTTCAAGCTGTTGAATCCCAGAAAAATGGGACTCCCAGAAGATCTCAGTGTTCTTACGAGAAATGTATATATAAGTCAAGAAATTAAAATTCAGGGAAAACATGGTGAAACAGACTGGCTCCAGATTGGCAAAGAGGTGTGATAAGGCTACGTACTTGCCATTATTTATTCAATCTCTATAATGAATATATATTAAAGAAACCTGGATTGGAGAAGATGAGAGGAAAATTGGAGGAAGAAACATCAATAATCTGTGCTGTGTTGATGATACTGCCTTGACAGCCAAAAATTCAAAGGATTTGCAAGCTTTAGTAATAAAAATTAAGAAGCAAAGTGAAATAAATGGGACTTAAATTCAAAATAAAGAAGACCAAACTAATGATAAAAGGTAGAAATACTAGTGTCAGTATTTATAATGAAGATATCAATGTGGTGTATAGCCCAAAGTTGCTTTTTGTCAGGACTTTCCGCTCTGACTGGATGGTGTAGAAGAAGCTTCTTGGATGAGAAGCGAAACATCTTCAAAGAAAAACAAGGAGTCTAGTTGCCTCCTGAAAAAGCACTTTTGGAATAACCATGACCTGGATGACTGAGAATCACTACAGACATGTGGTGTATAGCTTCTGCCTTTTAAGACCAACCACCCAGGGGTGGGATTCAAAAAATCCCAACAACCGGTTCGCTGCCCAGTTGCTTGGTGGGCGTGGCCTACCAGAACTTCTGGGAAGGCCGTTTTTCGTCTCCCCCAGAGTCTGGAGCCTTTCCTCAGGCCTCTGGAGGGCGCAACAGCCTCCCCTGGCTCCAAGGCCCTCTGCAAGCTGGAAACAGGCACACTTCCGGACTTCTGGAACTTCCAGGAGGGCCACTTTTTGCCCTCCCAGAGCCTCTGTGCAGACCCTCACTTACCTGCATTCAAAACAGGCTGCGTGGAGACTCCTAGGAGACTCCTACTTGGTTGGTTCAACTACCAGTTCGGAGAACCAGATGTAAATTTAACATCCGGTTTGACCAAACCAGCTGAATCCCATCCCTGCAACCACAATAATAAAAGAACAAACAACCAAGAAATACACCACAGATTAGCACTTGGTAAAGCAGTCATGAAGGCCTTGGAAAAGATATTCAAATGTTGTGATATGTCTATACTTACAAAGGTCAGAACAGTGCAAATCACGGTGTTCCCTGAGACACTCTATAGAAATGAATAAAGAAGTAGGATAGGAACAATATTGACATTTTGAATTTTGGTTTTGGAGGAGACTCCTGAGAATACAGTTGGACAGTCAAGAAAACTAACAAATGAATCATCAAACAAGTCAACTCTGAGTTCTCACTTGAGGCACAAATGACCAGACTCAAATGATCTTACTTTACACACATTATACAAATACTTAGCTCTCTGGGGAAGGCTCTTATGCTGGGACCGGTGAAAGGAAAGAGAAGAGAATGACCAGCAGCAAGAATGGGTGGACCCAGTTACCAAGGTGTTAGGTACCTAACTGTTAGGAAAACCTAAAAGACCAGATTAGGGATAGACCATTACGAAGAAAGTCTATCTATATGGACGTTAAGAATTAAAAATGTCTTAATGGCACATAATCAATTTATCAAAGCTGGAGATATTCACTTGCCCTATTTTTTGATAGGGATAGGCAGAATGCCTCCAAGTTATGAGAATTTCACTTTAGTGAGACATACAAGTCTTAAGTAGGCATCTGGCTGAGACAACAAAGACGGTATCATTATGATAGATTCAATTATTTCTTTTGAATTGCCAATCTAATACTCCTTTATATTATTGGAGGATATACAAAATATGCACAATAGGAGAAAAAAGCTTCACATTGGGCACACAGCAGTAGGTACCAGGTGCTGTACCTTGTATTTTGGCAGGAGCCAGCACAGATGATACTAGCTGGTGCGTTGCTCTCCGCTGGGTTTAATTTACTAAGCAGGGAAGTTTTACTGATGCAGATGATAAGTGCCTATTCTTCTAGGCCAGGGAAGGTGTAATAACAGTAACAATTCCTGCTCTTCACTCCTAGAATGTGAATATACTTCCTACTCTTAGTAACTTTGCATTTTCAAATGCTTGTCAGGACACAAGGATACATGGATGCATTCCTACAAAGGGGAGAGGAGAACTAACGAAGGGAAAGAAAATATTCCAGTCACCCATGTTAATTTCAAACTCATTTTTTATCCTGGCTTCCATTGTGGTTAAATTCTGAACTAATTTGAATGAGTCTGAAACTGAACTGCTGAATATCTGATTTGGAGTTTCTGGTTCTCTAGGAAGAAATTGGCAAAAATTAATGACCCACTTTCAGTCTGCTAGTTGTTAAACGATAAACACCCTTAACCACAGCTCCCAAACAGCGCCAGTCAGATAGGCACCTTCTATGCTCCAAAACCAGGCTAAATTTATAAAGTAGGAGGTGGGATTCCTTCTTTAGCCAGGATTGCAGAATTACTATCTACCCTGCAATTGGAGCTTTGAACCTCCAAAAAGGCAGAAACACCTGTTAGTGCTACCCCCTCAAATATACAGTCCTGGGTATAATTTAAGATGGCATCCACCATTTAACAGGTGATGCTAAACAGGAAAAAAAGTTGTATCTAAAATAATTATAAATGGGTCCATGTTTATTTTGCTGTGTGCCTCATTGTTCACACTTTTGAAGGGGTGGTACTACATGAACATCCAGCTAGTCATGGCATACAAAACTTGGCACAGCATGAAATACACAGCACATGGCCCCTCTGGCTCCCTTGGCAGGCCCCAACAAACACTACTTGGGTCTTTGTTGCACTTCCTGCTGTTGCTGGGATTGATTTTCTCATTACCTTTTAATGTTGCATATTACAGGCATAGAGATTCACTCGGTTACTCTCCTGCTTTATTAGTTTCCGGCAGGGCCGAAGTGACATTGTTGCAACTTTCTAAGGTTCTGGACCTGGGGAAGAGTCCTCTGCTAAGTAATGAAAGAATCTATGCATGGCTGCACTCACGGGCACACAAACCGGGATGCTGGGACAAATAGATCGAGCGCTGGGGCCACAACTAGAAAAAAAAGTGGCAGCAGATGCTGTTGAATTTTCGCAAAGCAGGAAGAGGAGGATTCAAAGCACAACATGAGCAGGTGTGTATGCATGTAACCTCTCCACCCTCATAATCACATCTCTCTTTCTTTTCAATCTCCTTTTGAAATTATTTTAGCCATTAATGACTAAAAATAACTAGCTTCAGGAGAGAAAAAGCAATTTAAGGGAAAAGGCCCAGGTAGAGAGCTGCACGCATACCTGCCCACCCATTCCCTTCTTTAATTCTCTCCCTTCCCACTTGTCCTTTTGCATGACCCTGCAGAGGGCCAAATTAAATGTGATAAGGGTACTCATCTGCTTTAAAAGTTATATAACTACTCCATTTGTGTGTATTTCTATGTTTTTCTATCTGCAACAACTTTTGCTTCAATACGACATCAGAAGTGTGTGTGTGGGGGGGGGATGGGGACGGGATGAGATAGCCTGGAACAACTAAGGAAACATAGTGGTCGTATATATGCCTGACACTTTTATCCAATTAACCCAAGAAATAAAAGAGCAACATCTCTAAATCCAAACGTTAGTCAATGTGAATGGATCAATTAAGACAGGCTAAGGTGGAACAAACAGCAAAAAAAAAATAAAAAAAAATTGGGGGGTGGGAGAACAGTTAAAAGCAGCATTACAGTACTACACACTTACACCAGCGCTGCACCCACTTCCTAAGAGTAATCACATACGTAATGTGGATTGTATCTTCCAAGTCCACCAGAACACGTATTGGGGCACTTCCAGAATATGTTGGGACATTGCAGCTCCATAGAGAATATTTATTTGTGAATCCATAGGATCACAGAATGGATCATCTCCTGTTCATGAGGAGATGAAAGTTATAATATTATGGTTAGTACATAATTGCCTGTTGAACCCGCTACTGTTGGATACTGCAAAGAAAGTAGGAAAGTGTGTAAAAAAAAAACAAACCAGAAACAGTCAATGAAGTAACTGTCCATGGCTGCCATCTTCTAAGCACACTTTGTGTGGAAGTACACTATAATGAGATCAATAGAATATGCCACTTGGTGTGCATTCTCACTTTCTCAAGGATCTTAATCCAAGCTT
The DNA here is from genome assembly GCF_049901735.1 of Notechis scutatus. Lineage (NCBI taxonomy): Eukaryota > Metazoa > Chordata > Lepidosauria > Squamata > Elapidae > Notechis > Notechis scutatus. The sequence goes on along the minus strand of NC_142012.1, from coordinate 124,155,897 downwards.
CTTGAAGCATGTATCTCTTGTATCTTGCTTTGTGCTTGTCTTGTGCTCATGCATGTGTGTGCACAAAGGATAAATTCTGCTGAGGAATCAACTTTAGACCATATCTTTGCAGAAACTGTAAGCATGTGGTTGCCCTGTTGATTTATTATAAAGGTGCTGATGCTTTAAAGTTAGCAAAGACTCTGGAACAGGACAGGGGACTGGAAATTCCTCTGCTATGCACTACCCTATTAGCCAGCACTTTTTATGGAACAACCAATTCTCAATTACTATTAAAGGAGCATAGGGGCAGGGAATGTTTAAAATATGTGAGGTGAGTTTGTGCAGGGTTTTGTCCCATTGTCCATTGTTAGTACCAGGTCACATCACATGAGGATCTGAAGTACAATAATAACCAATGATGCTATGGGTTATGGGCAGAATTATCTTTCCATCAGGAATAAGAAGCCACACAGCCCTCAAACACGTGGAATTGTAGGGCAAAGTAGGTGCTTATTTCCAAACAGAAGGAGGCCCTGATAGCACTCATTTCACAAGCCTCAAATTCAAGCTAAAAAAATATATATCTGCAAAACGGTTTAAAGTGAAAAGCTTTCTGCAAGAATTTTAGACGTCCAGCAAAGGATAGAAAGGAAAACGGTAGTCATACTTACTTCGATCATGGCCTCGGCTACTCCTCTTTCTGGGCCCACAACTAATGCACAGCTCCCCATGGAAGGTTCTGTCGTGTCCGTCGAGAAAGGAAGCTCAGAGTCAGTGACTGAGTTTCAGCTCTTTATTGGCTCCGGGTACAGCTTAAGCTTGAAGGGGAAAACTGCGGCTTTTTATTTCCGAGCCGCGGCGGCCGCGTCAATGACACCGCTTGAATCTCCCGCGATTAGTTTCCACCAATCGCGGGGATTCGCAACGGGCCAATCAGTGCGGCTCGCTCGACCAATCCGGTCGCCACGCGCTTTAACCAATCGCGACGCGGGCTACGAGTATGTAAATTGACTTGTACAGAACACCCCTCCCCTCTTGGTTCGGTCCTACGTAACGTAGTCCCGTAGGTAGGCGGGCTTCGTACTTGTCTACTTGACTTGCGCAGCTTAGTTGTTGTTTGGCTCCCGGCCGGTTCGGTCGGGACTTCTGTTTCTCTTGGTCCTGTCGATGGAACCCCCTGGAAGGTGTCGCTGGGCCTCTTGTTGCAGCTCCTCCCGGTCTACCCGGGTCGGTCGAGCTGCGACTTTCGCCGCTCCTGCCTGGTCTTTCCGGGCTGGTTGAGCTGGCCTGGCTGTTCCTTCCTGGTGAGACTTCGGGCTGGCTGTTGACTGGTGAGTATTGCTGGTTATTTCCTATTTGATCCCCTGTATCTTCCCTCCCCTCTTGGTTTGTGTTATCGGGTCGTCTGTGTTTGGTTGCGTGTCGGTTGTGTTTTTTGTTCTTGATCTTATTTGATCGATGTGGCATTTCCATGTTTGTCCGTCGGTTGTCTGTAGCCGTAGGAGTGGGGTCCTGTCAGTTGGGTTATAGTTGCCGGTACCCATAGTGGGTCTCCGGTAAGGTTTCTTGCATAGACTGCGTCGCCTGGTGCAAAAACCCGGTGCTTGCTAGATGAGTCCGGGGTTTTTCCGGGTTATATGTGGGGTGTAGTCTGTCGAGTGGTGACCTTAGTTTTCTCCCCATCAGTAATTCTGCCGGGCTTTTGTTAGTCGTTGTGTTTGGGGTGATATGTTGTATTAGGAGCATTTTATTTATTTTTTCTTGTATGTCCCGTGTTCGATCTTTTGGAGGGTTCTTTTTGTAAATTGAACCATCCGTTCTGCCCTACCATTGGCCGCCGGATGCGCCATCGCTGTCAGTGCGTGTCGTATGCCTCGTTCTGCTAGGAATCTTCGAATTCCAGCGAGGTGAACTGGGGTCCGTTGTCTGACACGATGACATCCGGGAGACCGTGGGTTGCGAAAAGTTTGTTTAAGACCTTGGTTACCGCATCTGTTGTGGTGGTCTTCATGTTGCTTACCTCCAGCCAGTTGGAGTAAGCATCCACCGTGATGAGGAATGTGTTCCCTTTTGTGGGCCCGGCAAAATCTATATGGAGTCTCGACCATGGTCCCCTGGGCGTTTCCCATTCTAATATTGGTGCTGCGGGGGATTTGGTCTGGTTTCTTGGCAGCGCGAGCACTTGGCTACCCAGGCCTCGATCTCCTTGTCCATACCTGGCCACCAAGCATAGCTTCTGGCCAAAGCTTTAGTCCTCACAATCCCGGGTGCCCTTCGTGTAATAATTTTAATACCTTCCCTTGCAGTTTTTCCGGTATGACCACCCTGTCCCCCCATAGCAAACAACCTTTCTGTAGTGACAGTTCTGTTTGCCGGTTTCGAATGTCCTGAATGCTTCATCGTTGTCTTTCTCTGGCCATCCCTTTTCTACCCAATGTAATACCCGCGCCAGACGCTTGTCTTTATTAGTCTCTCGGGCAATGTCTGACGCGTTACGGTAGGTCCGGCAATGTCTCTATGCTGAGGGTGGCCGTCGGGGAGCTGGATCGTCGTCTAGGTCGGGAAGCGGCGAGCGGCTCAACGCGTCTGCATGGGAGATCGTCTTACCGGGTCTGTGTGTGAGCCGGTAGTCGTAGGCGGCGAGGAACTCAGACCACCTTGTCATCCTGGGGGATAGGATGTTCGGGTGGCCTTGTTCCCCGCCAGGATGCCCAGCAACGGCTTGTGGTCCGTGATGAGGGTGAATCGGCGGCCGTAGAGGTACTCGTGGAACTTCTTTACTGCTGCGACGATGGCCAGTGCCTCCTTATCTAATTGGCTGTAGTTTCTTTCGGTTTGCTGAGTGTTCTTGAAAAGAAAGCGATGGGTGCTTCTTTTCCGTCTGGGAGTGTATGGCTGAGGACGGCGCCGACGCCAAATGGTGAGGCGTCGCATGTGACGGCGATGGGTAGGGTCTCATTATACTGAATGAGAACGGCATCCGAGGTGAGCAGGTCTTTGGTATTCTTGAATGCGGTGTCCTCCCGTTTCCCCCAGGTCCATTTGGCCGTCCTGTCCAGGAGCCTATGCAAAGGCTCCGCCGCGATCGCCTTTTGGGGCAAGAACACATTGTAAAATTTAGCAGTCCCAGAAATGCCTGCAGCTCTGTTTTGTTCTTGGGTGTGGGGGCTTCCTTTATGGCTTTGACCTTGCTTCCGGTTGGGTGGATGCCATGTCGGTCTAGGAGGTACCCCAGAAACTCGACTTGCTCTGTGTATAGCTGGCATTTCTCTTTCTTCACCTTTAGCCCGGCCCCTTTGAATTTTTCTAGTACCTCCCTTAGGCGACCCTCTAGTTCCTCCTGGTTGGCTGCTGACACCAATACATCGTCAAAATAGGGAACCACCCCTTGATTCCTCGCAGCAGTCTCTCCATGAGGCTCTGGAAAATTCCTGGGGCTACGCTGACTCCAAACTGGAGTCGGTTACAACGAAACGCTCCCGGTGGGTGACTATTGTTTGCGCCTCGGCGGTTTCTTCATCGACCGGCAGTTGCTGATAGGCTTGCGCCAGGTCGAGCTTCGCAAAGACCTTGCCCCCCAACGAGTGTAATAGGTGTTGCACTACTGGGACGGGGTGGCGCTTTGTTGCAGGCGCAATTGAGGGTGGCCTTATAGTCCCCGCAGATCCTTACTGACCCATCTGGTTTGACTGGGGTGACTATAGGGGTCTCCCACCGGGCGTGGTCGATTGGCTGCAAAACCCCCTGTTTGACGAGCTTGTCAATCTGCTCGTCTATTTTCTTCCGGAGTGCAAAAGGCACCCGTCTGGGTTTTAGGCGTATGGGGGCGACATTTGGGTCTAGGCTAAAAGAGATAGGGGGCCCTTTGTACTTGCCTAGGGTGCCGTCGAATACTTCTTGGAAATCCCTCGCCAGCTGCTGCTCCCAGTCGGCCTCTGTGGTGTGGTTTACTCCCGTGACCTCGATCCCGAGTGGCGCGAACCATTGGAGTCCTAAAAGGCTGGGTCGGTTCCGGTCCACGATAGTCAGGGGAAGTTTCAGCGGTGCGGTTTTTGAAAGTCACCTCGAACTGTCCGGTCCCAATGACGGGGATGCGGTTCCCCTGATAGTCCTTGATGATCAGCTTCTGGTTCTCCAGTCCTCTTTTCTGGATGTTTGGCACCAGATGCTTGAGTTCTTTCCAGGCGACCATGGAGAGGTAGGATCCGGAGTCTACCTCCATCCGGCATGGCTCGCCCTCGATGCTCACCTCCACGTAGACCTTCCGGGCATCCGTGGTTTCGGCATGGCCGATGGTGACCGTCTGGTGGGTTTCTTCTCTCTGGCGGCCTTCCCGCTCCGTCGTCCTCGGTTGTCTCGGTTCCAGCGATAGTCGGCTTGGCGATCTCTGGTTCTCGGGGGTGTCGCCTCGTCCCGGTTGCTTGGTTCTCGCCGGCGCGGGGCTGTGTGTCTTTTGAGTCGGCAGACTCGGGCGATGTGGCCCTTCTTGTTGCAATGCCGGCAGATCGCGTCGATAAACGGCACTCTGATCGAAGGTGATTTCCCCGCACCGGCGCACTGGTTCCCGACTTACGACCCGTTGATCTCGCCGGTCCCGTCCTGTTTGTAGTCGGTGGACGTCTTCCTCCTCGTCCGTGGTATCGGAGGCGGAGTCCAGGTCCCGTGGTGTGTGGTGGTTTCTCGTCGGCTTGTCTCGGGGTTTCAGTGTGGTCTCCGTTGTCTGCCCTCCGAAGTCTGGCTGCTGACTTCCGGGTGGCTTCGGCTGCGGAAGCTTCGCCAGGCGTCCCGAGGTCGATGTTGCCTTTTGCCATCAGTCGACTCTTTAGCGCCTGATCCCTGAGGCCTAGGACCACGCGATCTCGGAGGACATCGTCCAGGTCCCTGAACTCGCACATCCCCCTAGGTCTCGCAAGGCGGCTATGAAGTCGCTAATGCTCTCGTCCTGCCGCTGGTTCCGCCGATAGAACTCATCCCGCCGGATGAGGATGGGCACAGCGGGGGCGTAGTGGTTCCGAAGGAGTGGCTCGAGATCGGCCCAGTCCATCGCCTTCACGTCCTCGGGCTTCGCGAGGGCTTTGGCCATCTTAAACACTGCGGGCCCGCAGTGTGTGGAAGAACGGCCCTTTTCTTCTGCCCGTTCGCATCCTTCAAATTGCTACTTTCGAGGAACATCAGGAATCTATCCGTGTACGATTCCCAGTCCTCGGTAGCGGGGTTGAAGGGTGCTGGTGGGGTCATGCTGGCCATCTCGTCGGTCTTTGTCTTCCTCGGGACACGTGCTCGGTGGTTATTCTCTGGATCCCACCTTCGTCGCCAGTGTCGTGTCCGTCGAGAAAGGAAGCTCGAGTCAGTGACTGAGTTTCAGCTCTTTATTGGCTCCGGGTACAGCTTAAGCTTGAAGGGGAAAACTGCGGCTTTTTATTTCCGAGCCGCGGCGGCGCGCAATGACACCGCTGAATCTCCCGCGATTAGTTTCCACCAATCGCGGGGATTCGCAACGGGCCAATCAGTGCGGCTCGCTCGACCAATCCGGTCGCCACGCGCTTTAACCAATCGCGACGCGGGCTACGAGTATGTAAATTGACTTGTACAGAACAGGTCCCTACCCCAATATAAATTTAGGGCAAAGGCATCTCTCATGACAAGTATTTACCAAAAGAAAGTGTCAGGAAAACCAGAAGTGCAAGATCTTTTCTTGCCACAGTTCTGTTGGACATCCACTTTTTTTTGTCTTCCTGGAGAATTTTGTGACCTTAAACAACACATGCCTAGAGAGCTGCAAGATCTGTCTCCTCTGTCTTCCCTATACATCTCTGCCAGCAGTCCTGCAAGATGAGCTGGAACAAGAGTCATGGGTAAGAGCCCCTCTGCACAGGTAATCAATAGAGGGAGCCCCAATCACTCCAAGAGGGGTTATTATTTTCTTATGCATGTGTGCATGGGAGATTTATCGCTGAGGCTGCTACAGCGAAATCAATTATTCATGTTATAAATTAGAAAATGATTTATGGAGGTTAAGGGAGTGTCTAGAAGCCTGGTCTTGTGCAAGATGCATGAAGTTTAGACACATTTGTGTTTCCATGCTCCTTCTGCCAGGAATTGTCCTCTGTCCTTTGTTTCATGCATGGCCTCTAACCTCTGGCCATTATGCCAGAAATAAACCCTTCCTGCCATTAAAAAGATGAAGTTGCAGTTCCTTTTCTCTGTGAGACCTCATAATAGATGTCAGAGATAGAAGAAATCTTATCTTAGTGGGACAGCATTCAAACAATATTTGTTTAAATAAGGTTGTATCACCTCTTCATGCAACGTTAGCATGTTGGGGATTCATGGTTTGGATAGTGTGTATGCAGGTTGCAAAACAAATGCAAAAACATAACTGTAAAAGACAGACCAGAAATAAAAGTTAAAATAAGCAAAAAAAATAGTAAGAGAACACCTTTCTGATCTTGATGAACACAAATCACCGAGGCCTGATGGATTACATCCCAGAGTTTTAAAGGAACTGGCAGAGGTCATCTCAGAACCACTGCACCATATCTTTTAAAAATCCTGGAGCACAAGGGGAACTACTAGAGGACTGGAAAAGAGATGATGTGGTTCCCATCTTCAAAAATGGGGAAAAAACAGACCCAGGAAACTATAGACCAATCAGCCTAACATCAATACCCGGGAAGATACTGGAAAAGATAATAAAAAAACAGATCTGCCAACATCTAGAAACAAGTAAAGTAATAACTAGCAGTCAGCACGGGTTTGTTAAGAACAAATCATGCCAAATCTATCTTATTTCATTCTTCAACATAGTGACTTAATTAGTAGACCAGGAAAATACTATGGACATAATATATTTAGATTTCAGCAAGGCATTCTACAAAGTAGACCACAACCTACATCTTAGTAAGCTAGAAAAAAGTGGAATAGATAGCACCACCAGTAGATGACTTGCAACTGGCTGACAAACTGTACTCAATGAGTAGTCCTTAATGGGTCTAAGTCTACATGGAGGGAAGTAAACAGTTGGGTCCCATAAGGTTCTATCTTAGGCCCAGTACTCTCCAATATCTTCATTAACAACTTAGATGAGGGAATAGAAGGGGAACTTACCAAATTTGCAGATAATACTAAGCTGGCAGGAATAGCTAACACCCAAGAAGATAGGCTCAAGATGGATCTTGACAGACTAGAACACTGGGCTGTATCTAACAAAATGAAATTCAATGGAGAGAAAAGTAAAGTCCTACACTTAGGCAAGAAAAACCAAAAGTGCACATATAGACTGGGTGAAACCAGGCTCAATAGCAGTAACTGTGAGAGAGATCTTGGAGTCTTAGTGGACAACCAGCTAAATATGAGCCAGCAGTGTGCAGCAGCAGCCAAAAAAGCTAATGCGATCCTAAATTGCATTAACAGAGGGATACAATTGAGATCAAGTGAGGTAGTAATACCACTCTATAAAGCCTTAGTGGAACTGGATGCAGTTTTGGTCATCACATTATAAAAAAGATGTTGAGACTCTAGAAAAAGTGCAGAGAAGAGCAACCAGGATGATTAGGGGACTGGAGACTAAGGCATATGAAGAACGGTTACAGGAACTGGGCTTGGCTAGTCTAGTAAAGAGAAGGACCAGGGGAGACATGATAGCGGTCTTCCAATATTTGAGGGGCTGCCACAGAGAGGAAGGGGTCAATCTATTTTCTAAAGCTCCTATAGGCCAGACAAGGAATAATGGATGGAAACTGAACAAGGAGAGATTTAACCTCTGGAAACAAGGAGAAACTTTCTGACAGTGAGAACAATCAACCAATGGAACAGCTTGCCCTCGGAAGTTGTGGGAGCGCCATCACTTGACACCTTCAAGAAGAGGTTGGACTGCCATTTGTCAGAAATGGTGTAGGGTCTCCTGCTTGGGTGGGGGGTTGGACTAGATGACCTATAAGGTCCCTTCCAACTCTGATTATCTGTTAAATCTGCCAGTTTATCAGAGAAGTGAAAGGGCTGATCTTAAATGGATCATTAGTTTAATAGGCTGCTGTATAAATATGCCCTTCAAAGATGCCTTCCCATCACATTTAAATCTGACTCGCCATGTTTGAAGGTAGAAACATCAAAGAACGTATCCAACGGGTGAGGCCAAAGAGGCTTTCTTCTAACATCAACATTGCCTCACATGTGAACAGAAATTATATTTCAGTAGCAGCTTCTGGTGGATTCTTTCATTTGGTCCTGTAAAGGAAACACCACTCGTTCAATCATACTACTTATCAAGATTGCCTGACTTCCTCTTCTATAATCACTTCTGGTCAGAAATGTTACTGTAGTTCTTACATTAGGAACATTGTGGAAGACTGCTGGGAAAAGAGTGAAACTTTTTGGGATTGATAGAGCCACACATTAACATTTTTGAAAACAAATACCCGATCAGGGCAGTAATGCAACAAAAGTAGATGTGAGTAGGCAATGATTGAGGTTTTTTTTCCTTCTCTCCTTACAGTTTTGGGAGGGGAAATTTGGGGATTTTAACAATGTTATTTCTAAAACATGTCTACAATATTTTATTTATTTATCTGTATCCCACCTTTATTATTTTTTACAAACAGCCCAGGATAGTTGATATATCAAACACATCTTCCTCCTCCTATTTTCCTCACCCCCACAACAACCCTGTGACGTGGATTGGATTGACAGAGAGTGATTGACCCAAAGTCACCCAGCTGGCTTTCATGACTAAGGCGGGACTTGAACCCATGTCTCCCACTTTCTAATCTGCTGCCTTAACCACTAGACCAAACTGCCTCCTTTAAGTCTTCTTTTAGGATTTGCTTTACATTTTTTCATGTACTTACAAAAACAAAATGGCAGGAAACCATGTTCTTGATTTTTAGCAATTGTCATTGGGAGTGTCTACAAAAGTACAAGGGGAAAAACATTTTTCAGCTGTAGGCCATCATTAACCCCTGCCCTAACATTATAGGGAATGAACTTGGTAAGTTGAAAGTAGGGAATATTAGGGTTTATTCTTAGCATCTCCCTATTGCTATGCAAGACAACCTGGTGGGTCGGAGAAAAGCTTGAATTAATATTTACCAGAGTTCTCAAAGCCCTCAACAGACCCGGGCAATTCAGCCTACACTGTGGGGTCTCCTGTCAGTCCAACTATGGACATTATTCTGATTTTAGCTGCTGTTTCCATAGCAGCAGTAGTAGAATAACTGTTTACTACAAAATTTCTAATGCAGATTCTCCCTTCTCCTCCCTCACATTTCTGAATACCACTGTAGCATCCTGAGTGCTAAACAGCTAGTGAGGGGGGCAATTATACTGCTATTCAATCCTTCTTCAATCTACACAAGCCATTGTCCTCTTTCCATGATCCATGCACACACACTGGAAACCTTTTGCTTCTAAAGAATATCCAGAAAACTTAAAAATTCATTGGCATCCAGGCACAAAGGAGGATGAGGAGCCTGAAGCATGAGAATTTTTTAAATAAAATGACCGCTTGGGCAAAAGATGATGCCGTAAATCTGACCACTTTTGGTACTTGATAGGAAAGGCCTATTAAGCGGAAGACACTGCAGAAGGGAGGGTTGATGCCAATTTCAACTCTTTTTCTATCCTCATGGATCCTGGAGAGAATTCTGCTTGGATTTATGTAGCTATTTCAGCCCAGCAACAGAATCTCCTGCGGCAAGTGAGGCCTTGAATGAGGAAGGGGGAATGATATTCCCCATTCTATCAGCAGAGTTGCCAAATCCATCCACTAAGAAGACACCTACCCTTTTAGGAGTTGCACAGAACTGAGAACTCAGTCTAATGTAGCTTCCCTATCGCTGAACTGTCATGATGTTTCAGAGAAAAGGGTTTTCTTTTTTTAGGCAAAAACTGATCCTAATATGTTTCTTCAGATTCAATTATTTCAAATGTATTTCTATAAAATAGCTGCTTCTCCCAGAATTCCCAGCTGGAATGCAGACAAGAACATCTGGAAAGCATCAGACTGGAAAAGTATGCTACAAAGCATATTTAAAATAATAGTTTAGGAGACCCCTTGGCTTCTGCCCCCGGAAATCTAGAGCTTATGCACTGGAGATAAATTCCTTGTATGTCCAATTACACTTGGCCAATTACAAATTCTATTCTATTCTATTTATTTCTATTCTATTCTATTGCTTATGCACTGGAGACAAATTTCTTGTGTGTCCAATTACATTTGGCCAATTACAAATTCTATTCTATTCTATTCTATTCTATTCTATTCTATTCTATTCTATTTATTTCTATTCTATTCTAATCTATTCTGTTCTATTCTATTGCTTATGCACTGGAGACAAATTTCTTGTGTGTTTAATTACACTTGGCTAATTACAAAATCTATTCTATTCTATTCATAATTATCCACATTCATTGGCCACAGTACCTAATTTCTTAAGTCCTGTCTGTGGTGGTAGAAATGTTCCACCTCAGTCACCACATGCCAGCTTTTTTGAGTGTCTCTTATAGAGCTTGTGCATTCTTCTCTAGTGTCCTCTTGATTCAGTTTTGATGACGTTTTTGGGTCTGCTGGCTGTTATCTCTCTCATTATCTGCTGATCTGTAACTGCAGTTAGAAAGGCCTCAGGGACCTGGTGACTGAAAGGATGAGCACTCATGAGGAAGGAGCTATCAGTCTTGCTATGCTGTTTGAGAAGGCCTTTTAGGGCTGTCAACCATTGTCCCACTATGCAACAGGAGCATTTGTTTTTTTTGGAAAAGGAGCAACCAGGTAGCCAAATCAAAACTGCTCTAAGTTGAAAACATCTACAGCATTGAACAGGGCAGTTTCAATGATGAGAAAGTGCCCTAAATTTTTTTAAAAAACTGTTTAAATATAATGTAACAATAATTTTGTATGGCATAAAAAGTATTTTTTTTTATTTGAAGGAGCTATAGGTAGTCCTCAACTTACAACCATTTGTTTAGTGACTGTTCAAAGTTACAATAGCACTGAAAAAAGTGACTTATGACTGCTTTCACATCTTAAGGCCGTTGCAGCATCCCTATGGTCACAGATCGTAATTTGGTTGCTTGGCAACTGGCTCATATTTATCATGGTTCCAATGTCCCAATGTCATGTGGTCACCTTTTCTGCCTTCTGACAAACAAAGTCAATGGGGAAGCCAGATTTACTTAACAACTATATTACTAACTTAACAACTGCAGTGATTCACTTAACAACTGTGGCAAGAAAAGTTGTAAAATGGGGCAAAACTCACTTAACCACTAGCTCATCTGCCAACAGAAATTTCGGGCTCAATTGTGGTCTTACGTTGAGGACTACCTATATCTGGCGAAATTAAGGTCATTCCTTAAAATAGGAAACATCTCATAATTTCCATGTTTAGACTCAGGACATGTTTATCCTTCCACTGGTCTGATTGCTCGAAGCCTTTCTTCTCATCAGCCTCCTGTCGAGTTCCCTTGGTCCTCAGAAGCAGCATCACAGAAAAGTGCAACTTTAAAGATTTTAGTCAGAATGCAGCACTGTCCATCATCTGCGGTACTGTACCTGATGAAGTGAGTGCAGACCCTGACCCAGTAAATCTAATATCATTAAGGAGCTGCAGAACTGACAGTTTTTGGATTTCAAAAATCATAGCATTTGTTTATCTATTTCAGAGAGAGAGAAAAGAAAGAGAGAGAGAAAGAGAGGAAGAAAAGAAAGAGAAAAGTGAAAGAAAGAAAAAGGGACAAAGAAAGAGGGGGGGATGGAAGGAAGGGACAGAAAGAAAAAGAAATAAAGAAGGAGGGAGGGAGGGAGGAGAAAGATAATGAGATATCTATTCTAGTCCAATCACCTGCTCCAGCAGGGTTAGAAGGGAGTGTGTGTGTGTGTGTGTGTTTTCCTTGTAATTTACCAGTACATTTTGGTTTTGCCTTCTTCAGAATTAGCACTGTAATACATTGGGGAAAAGTAATTTTTAGGGTGGAAATCTGGTCCAATGGATCCTGTTGAAAGCCTCAACAAAATGTGAGACTTTCCTGATAGTCTTGACCATGTTTCGTTCACAAAACCTTTAATAGAAGCCAAAGAGGTTTCAATGTGGAAAAGGGCCTCAGTCTAAACTAGGCCTCATTCAATCCGATGCATCAGGTCTCTCTCTTTCTCTTTCTCTTTCTCTTTCTCTCTCTCTCTCCCTCCCTCCTTCCTTCCTTCCCTCCCTCCCTCCCTCCCTCCTTCCCTCCCTCCCTCTCAGACTGGCTTTGCTCTACTTTCCCGATATGCACTTCGAACATGGATGGATGGAAGGAAGGATGGATAGAGAGAAAGAAAGAGAGAGAGAGAGAGAGAGGGGCAGGCAGGTAGGTAGGCAGGAAGACAGGCAGGCAAACAGACAGACCTTTTGGATGGATGGATGGATGGATGGATGGACAGACGGACAGATAGACAGAATGCGACAGCGGCGGCACTTTGGGAAAGCGGTGGCAGCAGTTTTTCCCAATGTGCTGCCGCATTCGAGGCACCGGTTCTGGAGCATTACTACAGTCAATGGGTGAACCTGCAGGGCCGGTGCCTCGAACGCCCCCCTGCCACCTCTTAGCGTCCCCAAGGGGGCCAGCAGAGGGGTGCTAAGAGGCAGCAGGGGGGTAGTGCATCGAACGCGGCCGTGGCGGCATGTAACGTGCCACTGCTTCCACATTGGAGGTGCCGGCTCTGGAGCGGTGCTACAGTCAATGAGTGAACCTGCAGGGCCGGCTCCTCGAACATCCCCCTGCTGCCTCTTAACGCCCCCCCCCCCGCCAGCCCCCTTGCCTCTTAGCACCCCCCTAAGGCATCCCACCCCCCCAGGGGGCAGTACCGTCCACTTTGGGAACCACTGGTCTAGACAATGGAGAAAAGGACCTATACATTGATTATAGAGCTGATTGCATCAAAAGAAAGTCATACAACCCACAACTCCGCATCCAACCCCACCCCATCCAATCCAACATCACTCAAAACTAGGCATGCACGCCCCTAACTACCTCTATTCCAACCACAACTGGCCTTAAATGCAAGCTACTCAATGCAAGAAGCCTTGTAAATAAAAACCTGAATTTCTCCTCTTACTAAATACGGCTAAATTCGACATTATATTTGTCTGTGAAACATGGCTCAATGAATCTCTCCCTGACTCCATTACCACAGTAAGAGACTATCATGTTTACCGATCAGATCATGAAATCTGTAGAGGAGGTGGTATTGCTATCTTCTATAAAAAGTCCCTACATCTAAAAAACATCCACGTTACCCAGGAGCTTGCTATTCCTGAGACCATCGTCTGTGAACTGTCCTTAAATATCACATTTTGGTTCTTACTATGTTACAAAGCCCCTGATTATGACATTGAACATGCAAACAAGCTAAATACACTACTAACATGGGCAGCATCCTACCCACACACTTTTATCTTTCTTGGTGACTTCAATCTACCTCATATTAACTGGACCCTTAACAAATGTACAACTGAACCCACACAAGCAACCTTCTACAATGCAGTAACAAATCTGGGACTAGAACAACTTGTAATCAACAACACTAGACTTAACAACTGCCTCGATCTCATCTTCTGCAATAGTTTGAATTCAATTTACGGAATACAAATTAAGGAACCCTTTTCCAACAGTGACTACAACATGATTGACTTTTGTCTCAACATACATCCACACAAAAATCATCACAATGACGGAATCCCCAATTATAACTTCAAAAAAGGCAACTATGATCTTATAAACAACGATCTCTCATCCCTTGATTGGCAATTTCTATTCACTGGATGCAATACTGTAGAAGACCATTGCAACATATTTTTATTTGAAGTCAAAAGAGTCATCAAACTATATGTACCATTAACAACTCCCAAAACCAGAAAAAAACAAATGACCCATAACAATAAGGAAGCTTCGATCCAAAAAGAGATCACTTTGGCGGAAAAACAAATCTGGTCACGTTGCCAACTTCAAAAGCCGATACAAACATTTATGCCACCAGATAAAGACTGAATGCACCAATTATCACATTAAACAAGAAGAAAACCTTCTACGCACCAATTCCACCCGCGCTTTCTACAATTTTGTAAACAGCAAACTAAAAGACTTAAGATCCATCCCACTCCTGAAAGGACCTAATGGTAAAGACTGCAACGACGACACTATTAAAGCCAACATCTTTAACACATTCTTTGGCTCAGTATTTGTAAACAGCAATGGATCATGCCCAGTATTTCCTAGTCGAACCACAGACAACTACAATGATCTAATACATATCAATTTTACAGAAGACAATGTTGAAAAAGCACTACACAATCTAAAACCATCTCTATCTATTGGACCGGACGGAATATGTGCCTACTTCTTAAAAAAGCTATCCACTGCCATAACCGAACCTCTAAGCATAATCTTTGAAAAATCTTTCAGGACCAGCTCCTTGCCAAAACTATGGTCACAAGCCACGGTCATCCCCATCTTCAAAAAGGGAGACCCCAGCCTAGTTGAAAATTACAGACCAATCTCTTTATGCTGCGTCACCTGTAAAGTCATAGAATCAATTATTAACCAATCCATCATCCTCCACTTAGAAACAGTCTACTCTCTAATAAACAATTTGGTTTCAGGAAAAAACTATCATGTAATCTGCAACTCTTACACTACAAAAACATATGGACTACACAACTTGATCAGGGCAAAGCAATAGACGCAATCTACATAGACTTCTGTAAAGCCTTTGATTCAGTGGTACACGACAAACTACTCCTAAAAATAAAATCCTATGGTATCTCTGGACAACTGAATAACTGGATAGAAGCATTCCTGTCGAACAGACAACAAATGGTCAAAATTGGGAGTGTCCTATCAAATTCTGTACCTGTCAACAGTGGTGTCCCCCAAGGCAGTGTTCTAGGACCAACTCTTTTCATACTCTACATAAATGACCTCTGTGATCATATCAAGAGCAACTACGTTCTCTTCGCTGATGATGTAAAGCTATTCAACACCACAGACAATACTGCTACCCTTCAAAAAGACCTTGACTATGTATCAGAATGGTCAAACAAATGGCAACTTCAAATTTCAACAAATAAAGTCTCTGTCTTACATATAGGCAAAAAAAAAATCAGAAAATAAAATACAGGCTGAATAGTCAAGACCTTGTTGATGATCCAAACTCTGTCAAGGATCTTGGAGTACTCATCTCTAATGACCTAAGTGCTAGAGCCCACTGTAACTACATAGCCAAAAAGGCGTTAAGAGTTGTTAACCTAATCTTACGTAGCTTTTTCTCTGGTAATATTACACTAATAACTAGAGCATACAAAACATTTGCTAGACCAATACTCAAATACAGCTCATCAGTCTGGAACCCACATTACGTATCTGATAGTAACACAGTTGAGAAAATCCAGAAATATTTCACAAGAAGAGTTCTCCTCTACTCGTTGCAGAATACCTTATGCCACCAGACTTGAAATTCTAGACCTAGAAAACCTAGAACTACGCCGCCTTCGGTGCAATCTAAGTATAGTATATAAAATCATACATTGCAATGTCCTACCTGTCAATGAATACTTCAGCTTCAACCATAACAACACAAGAGCACACAATAGATACAAACTCAAGGTTAACCGCACCAAACTTGATTGCAGGAAATACGACTTCAGCAACAGAGTGGACAATGTCTGGAATACTCTACCTGACTCTGTGGTTTCTTCCCCAAACCCCATAAAACTTTAACCTTAGACTGTCTACTATTGACCTCACGCCTTTCCTAAGAGGTCTGTAGGGGGTATGCATAAGCGCACCAACGTGCCTACCGTCCCTGTCCTCTTGTTTCTTTTATTTTTATTTTTTATTTTTCTTATACGTATCCATGTATTCATAACTATGTTTTTACTTATACCTATTATCTTGTAGCAATTAACAAAAATAAATAAATAAATAAATAAAAATAAAAAATCCCTCACTCGCTCTCCCACTCAGCAGCAGCCACTTATCTGCCTGCTGAGAAGGGAAAGGAAAGGAAAGGAAGGGGATATTTCCAATGCTCCCTGCCAGTTTCCCACAAGGAAGCTCAATGAAGAACCTGGCAGGAAGTCAGAAATTGCTCTTGCTTCCACTGCTTTTGACTGCCAGTAGTCATTCAGTTTCTCTGTTTCAGGTGAGGAAATGTCTTTGAAAGGATGGCCTAAAGAGGCGTGGTTATCTAATATTATTAAAGAAGGTTTTAGTCCCTGTGGTTATTTCAAGAGGACTTTAAAATATAATACAATGTCTGGGAAATCTTTGGAGTTCCTATTTCCTTTTGATAGTTTTCTACAAAATTATAATCCCTAGTTCATATATATACACCATGCTTTTTATCCATGATCCCTTTTACATTGTAAGGAGAAAACCAAATGCTAGGATTTAATAAAACAATGGGATACCTTGATCCAGAGTTTGGAAAGTAAAAGAAGGAGAGAGAGCAGGGGAGGGAGAGAGGGAGAGAGAGAGAGAGAGACTTTTTAAAGTTATATTTTAGTAGTAGTATACAAACATGCCTAGGACAAGCTGTGTAAAATTTACCTTTTACATCTCTTGAAATAAATCTGAATTTTCTTATTTCAAAGTACCTCAGATTAGGCAGCTGAATTCCACCCCTTGATTATGTAACATGATTGCACTCTTTTATTTTGTTTAAGCAATTGTTAATTTAAAAAAAAACCACATTTCATCTGGAGCTGACAAATTTAGACCACTTTCAACAAGGATAAAATAAAAGAACAACCAATTATGAGCAAGGTCTACAGGGATTAATCTGCCAAGATCTGTTGTAACACAAAGGCTTCCAATTATTGTTCATTGTTACATTGATGTTCTGATCATGGGTCTTGATAAAGCAATATAAAGAAAGACAGATCCTTGTCTAAGGATGGTTCCAATCTAACTTCCAAAGATAAAAGCAAAAGCGGAAGAGTAATTTCCCTAAGTAAATTGATAATAGATCTAGAATGAAAAAGCTGAACTTCCAGTTGCTAGGTATTGCCCTAGTCATGGTGATGTTGGTGACAAAAATGGTGCCCATTTCCCATCTCACATGAAGATATTGGTGAGTCTGGTACCAGCAAAGGAGTGAAATTCACAATTGTGCTTGAAACAGTGGGCTGGTTTAGAGGGCTCAGAGCAAGATGCATGGCACATATAACTGTGTTGTTCAACAAAGAAAACATCATAGAAACAGCCTGTCATGATTGTTCTTTAGCGCTTAATGGTCACCTCGTTTTGTTTAATAATAAGGCCTTGTATGTTTCTGGGTATATGGGAGGTGTCATGCCTTTAAACAGCACTATCACTTTATATTCCTTATAAAATACTTTTTTAAAAAAAATGTCATAGAATGTTCTCAGATATAGTTGTTGCTGTTATTCACCATGACTGTAAAGAGCCATTCATCCTTCTGTTACTACAAACCATGACACTTAGTTCCTATTTCTTCTTTAGCAAAGAGTTTCCCTTTTTGGACTCCTGGGGTAGGTACCAACTGGTGGAGCTTGAGCAGATTCTATGAGCAAGGCTAATTATCACTGTCTCCAAGTAACATCACGGCCAGTACATCCCTAGAGCATCTTGGTGGATACAGACGTGATGCTGTCAAGCAAATTCAAATTGTGTTTGTGACCTTGCTGCAGAAAGGGTTAACTCCCAAGCTCCTAGCACATGAGGAGATGAGAGCAGCAGCTGGGTAGAATGACACAAAAGGATGTATTTAGCCTCTCTGAATTCAGGTTTCAAGTCACAGAGCTGTTCTCATATGTGGCTGGGCTGGAGAAATAACAATAGGGTCTTAAAATACACAAATACACAAGTGACAAAGCAGCTCTATAGCAAGGACTACACAGACCACTAGCATGAGAAACGCAGAACTTATGGGCTTTCATTTAGGCAAGATCTAAAGATAGGACCAGTAAATATATATTTGCACTTGGAAACTGGGCTTTAGGAAATGTCGTCTCTACCTGGAAAAAAAAATGATGCAGTTACACAAATTCAGATTGTGCTTGTGACCTTGCTGCAGAAAGGGTTAACAAGTACGATTCGACTGGCAACCATTTCTGAGACCAGACGTTATTGATGTAGCCCACATCTTTGGACTCCACTTTTGGGAGGGGATGGGTTAGATTGTTACAATGCATTATGCCTAGTATTTGGCTGCACTCATTTCAGTCCAGATAGTGGTAAAAAGATGCTCCTTATCAGTGTGCACCGGCCCTGACTGGGAGGGACAGTTATGTCAGGTGGCATCCATTTGAAACCCAAAAATTATTGGTAGACAATAATTGGAAATGATTAATCAACCATGATCTGTCATCTACTAATCCATCTTTCATGAGGATCAATAAAGGAGTGAGTAGGTCTTCTCTGTCTTCCTTTCATGGTGGTAACTCATGTGTCTTCTAGCTATGCCATTTTCCAAAGATTTCTGTGAGCACATGCAATTCAAGTCCTGGATTTCTGTTTCATGGCACAAGCTATTCTGGTTTTTCCATGGATAAATAAATTATTACTGTTAGATGTGGACCTCAGAAGCAGTTGAAAAGACAACTTTAGCTTGCCTTTTTTATAGCTTCTTCCTAGAAGTTATAGTGAAAAGCAGATTTCAAGACACCAAACTTAAATCTGCAAAAGTCTATAATACCTTGATAAATATGACAAACACAGAGGCTCTTCTTACTCCCAAGATCACATTCCTTTAGCCATAGAGTACTAAGATACTTTATTGGATCTCATTTACTGAATGAAATGTCAAACATGAGAAGCGCTAGCCATGATTCAGCATCACAGCACACATAACATGTATTTTCGCAAAAATGTCCTGCAGTGGGCTTCAAATTCTCTGAAGCTTGATGGGATTATGAATGTTGATAAAATGCTGATTCTGAAGTTACAGCTTGCCACTATCTGCCCCTTATTCCTAGTGTCCTGGAATGAATTTGCTACCTCTGGCACCAACTCACCACACACACACACACACACACTCATAATTTCCTAATAAAAAGACTCTTGATGAAAGGGCAATCTTCATCTGTTTATTTTCATTGCCCTTTTGGAGAATCCCATTTTTAATTGCTTTAAGAACCATTTAATATAGTAGAGCTCTTTTATATTTTTGGCATAGGAATCTCTTTTATATTTTTGGCACAGGACATCTGGTAGTACAGAGATGTCAGTGGATATATAAATACAGATTAAAAAGAGCAACATGTTCAAAATCCATATAAACAGTATATTGGGGGGAATTCTTAAGGAGAAAATACACTCCTATTCCCAGAATACAAAAAATCAGGGTGGAATGAGGGCAAAAAAAAAGAATATTTATCTAACTGCAATATTACTTGACCTGAATATGACATAAAAGGAATCAGTATGTATTTAGATGTTACATTAATGTGTACATAACCCACATCTATTTGCTTGCTGCTTATACATGCCAGGTGATTCTCATTCCTCAGTACCTGTACATTCATTTATCATGCATTCAGTCCACATAACTACATGTTAACACTGCAGCAGAGATCAGGCTGAAGGAAACATTGAAGAAATGCTACAAAATGCTAATCACCAAACAACACACAGCAAATAGACAAATGGCACTTCTCAGGCAACAACTTAATATAAAAATACTTCATTTTTTATCAGTTTCTATTACTGTGTGTATCACAGATGGGACAATCTATGGCCCCAAATGGACTCCAAACCTCTTTTGTGCGCCTCTCTGGGCATAATTACTGAAACTCAGGGCATGGTTTCTAATAGTTTGAGGAAGGAAACAAAAGAAAACTTGTTAAAATGTTTTTAATATGGTTTATAAAACAAAGACCCTCTCCCAAACTCTATCAAAAGATATGAGAAACAAAAATCCTGGGCTCATTGTCTCAGCGAATGTGGCATTTAGTTCCTCTCCTCCTGCATATACTAACTTTCTAGCTGCAGGAATGGCAACGGAATGAGAAAGTGAATTAGGTCCCCGTATTTATTTGGACACTTCTTAAAAATTTAAGGCTTGGGCTTTTTAACATATGTGGTTCTTAAGACCATTTCCATGTACTTATGGATAGAATCTGCACAACGCTTGGTTCTCCCTGCTTTGAAAATACTATATAGATCATAACATATTTAAAGAGCAGCTGCACAGTGTTCCTCGGTTCTTCCTAACTTGTCTTATCTTGCTGCTTCTTCAGCAATGTTACTGATGTCATCAACAACCACCTTTTTTCAGTTATTATAACTGGCATTTAGCAATACCCAATTCCAACATGCTGCAGGATAGAGGGAGAGCAGGGCTGTTTCATGCCATCTTTCCTCCTCATTGCTACCAAGCAGCAGCTTTTCCTTCTGTTGGTTAACTGTCTATAACAGAGGTCTCCAAAGTTGGCAACTTTAAGACTTGTAGACTTCAACTCCCAGAATTGCGTAGAGATTGGGGAATGCAGGGGGAAACGCAGGGGGGGTGTCACACACGTATTGCATTATCACTTTCAGCACGCAACGACAAAAAGGTTAGCCATCACTGACCTATTCTATTTGTTTTTTTGTTGTCTAAGTGTAAAACCTTATTTTTTCACCACTAAATTGAATTTTTTGGGATAGGGCCCACTGCTCAAGTCTGTCAAGAACCTTCTGGATCTTGAGCCTAACTTTTAAAATGTTGACTATTCTCCCCAGCTTGATGTCATCTGCATATCTGATGACTTCCCTTTCTACCCCGCATCTAAATTGTTTATGAAGATGTTGAAGAGTACTGGGCCTAAGACAGAACCTTGGGACACCCCACTGCATGCTTCCCTTTATGTAAATGTAATTCTACTAAGTACAGTTGATTAGCTAGTTATGAATCCATCTATTGGTGATGCAGTCTATCCCATTTTTTTCTATCTTGCCAGGAAATACACCCTGGTCTATTTTGTCAAATGCCTTATTAAGTATACAGATGTCCACAGCATTTCACTGGTCCACTAATTTAGTCACTTTGTGAAAGAGTGCAATCATGTTTGTCTGGCATGATCTGTTTCTGACAAAGCCATGTTGGCAGTTGTATAGTAGTTCTATCCTTCATTAGATCAACAAAAATAAACACTTTGGAACTTTTGAGGAAAAATCCTCATGATGGCACCCACCCTAGAAAAGGCACTCCATTTAATGACCCATTCCTTCCTGAGAGATAAGAGTTTCTTGCTACTGTCTATGAAATTCCTGGGAAGTCAACAATCACCATGAAGCTAACTAGCCAAATGCACACCTTGGTGCCGGGCCAGATCCTCCCAGCCCCCTCCTCATAACTGTTAGCTGGTGAGGAGGTGACCACAGAAAAAAGGGACTGTATGACGGTAGCTCCGGTTACACAGCAATAGCAAATATTCAAGAAAAGCAAGACAGCAAAAAGGGCTTTTAGTGAGAATGAATAATTCACATTTTGAGCAATGTCCTGGTGAGTGGCGACAGGAAGATTTCAAATAGCTCCCCAGGGCATAGCCCACCAAAGGAACAGTGGGGAGACAAGTCATGAGGAATGGGCAGGGGATGGCGGGGAAAGCAGAAGATTAAGATGGAAGAGAAGCAAGCTGAGGTAGCATTAGTGGAGAGAGCAAGCCTATAAAAGTTGCTAAAAAGAGATACATTTAGTGAACAGGATTTCTCATTGTGCTGCAGAACTATCTATGAGGCACCTATTCTGGATGATATCCTTTTAGCTGATTGGGGAAAAAATCCTGTATTGTGATGGAGTTGGTTGCATAAAACCTGGTCAAAGTATGCCATGTCAACAGAACAAAAGCAGGAGAAGCAAAGTTCTGGATTCTCTGGAAGGAAAGTATCTTTGATAGCAATTTTGGGAAACTTCAGTAAAGTTCCTTTTTCCTCTTAATCATGAATGTTACTGGTATTAATGCAAACTATATGCATAACATCCCTCCATGAATTATATGTCTTTCTGAGTTGCTTTTCTTGTTCAAGAACATCTGTACAATACAGTAACTGAAAAACATTAAAAATAACCCATCCTGGGTAGAGAGGAGAAAACATGTTATGCAGTTTAATATTAATGTTCATTATGGGGGAAATAGCAGATGAGAAACTGAGTTCTATTTTGTCCGATGCCTCTTATGAATCTCTCACTATGAAGAACATCTGGACTATAGTCAATACAATGCAGAAGTATATCATCTTGTTTTAAAATATAAAGGGGGAGGCAGGTAATGTAGCACCCTCCAGATGTTTTGGATTACAGCTCTTATAGTCCCTTGCCATGGCCAATTGGCAGGGACTGGTGGGAGTTGGTTCAGCACATTTGGAGTAGCCTGCAGCTTGGATTTCTAATATGTCTTTTGAATCCTGGGGCAAAGAGATAAAATAACAAGCTAATCCAAAAAGGAAAGAGTTCCTTTTCTGTTCAAGCTGAGATTTCTCCTGACTTGGGTCACTCTCCAGTATCCAAACCTTCAGTTTATTCAGAATATGAAATGTAACATTTAGAACAAGTGATTTTTTTAAAAATAAAGAAACACCAACACAGAAATTATTATTAGGTCAGTTTATTTTAAAATCATAAGATAAATTGGTAAGGTAAAGTCATTTAAATTTTGGGACAAATAATCCTGTTTTGAACAAAATAATGCCTAAAGTATCACAAGCTTGGAATATTCATTGCACTAATTTGCACTTACAGAAAGAAAATAGCGGAGCAATTTACATTGACAAACTATCGCAAACTTAATATTTATACTTCGAAGACTCTTTCTCGCTGCCATAATGTGATGAAGTGAGAACGTGTTTAAGAGGAAACTGCAAGTCCCAGCTGCCATTCCACGGTGTTTTTATCTCTGAGTCACAATTAAATCATACAAAGCTCCTAACATCTCTACAGTTCTTACAATTTGTCAGTGTTGGTATATGCAGCCTTTCAATGCACTTGCCATA
Organism: Notechis scutatus; assembly: GCF_049901735.1. NCBI lineage: Eukaryota > Metazoa > Chordata > Lepidosauria > Squamata > Elapidae > Notechis > Notechis scutatus. Next base: position 124,132,947 of record NC_142012.1, on the reverse strand, counting down.
TTTGGACTGACAGCAAGACACAAAACACAACCCTCCCCCTCCCCACCACTCACACCACCTTTCCAGCAGGCTCTACCAGGCCTTTCATATCTGCCTGCCAGCTCAACTCTAATATCCTGTTCATTGTTCCCAGCTCCCTGGCCCGCACCTCCATTGTCTCAATGCCTTCACAAAAGTCACGTGTTTCCATTCGCTGCCCTCTGACATTTGCTACACTTTCTATTGTCACCTCTCTCTCTCTTCTTGCTGTACTCTCTGCTGTTCTGTCACCTCCCAATTTAGTATAAACTGCCAATATCATTAGCACTGTTTATTCTTCTACCTTTGTGAATTTAGAACCCAAGCAAGAGGTTTTTCAGGGCATTCTTCACCAGATCCCAAACCCGGTATCCTTTGCTCAGCAATGCTCCTAATTCAGTAAAAATGTGTTTTTGAAAGGGCCTAGCTGAGGGCCAGGAACAATTTCTATGAAGTAAGATCTCTTTGGTGCAAGTAGCTTTAAAATAAATACCTGCATGAGAACAGTTTGCTAATTTCTGTATAGGGATGCTTGTAGCATTGGAAACATTCCTTGACCCATTCACAAGAAGATTAGGAATGTTAGATTATACCTGAATTGAAGACAACTTGAAGACAATGTTTTGATTCCCAAGAGCATGGATCTGTCATCCTTCTCCTTCTTTAAAAAGGTAGCTACTTTAGTGAAGTAGAGAAATGTTTTGCATGTGATCTTCCTCAATTCCAGCGAAACCTCTGTCAGGATTTCACATGACATTCTCATTTACAAGTTGTTCAATTGTGATTGGGATGACTCTACAGTTGGTTGACTAACCACACTCAAATGGATTACATCAGGTTGGACAGCACTATCCAGTGTGAACCTGCAAGGTTAGGTCCAGTATTATTCAATGTTTTTATTGACAACTCAGATAATAAAATTCATGGGCTGCTTATCAAATTTATGGATGACACACAATTGGGAAATCTGGCCAATATCCAGGATGACAGATCTAGATGGCAATCTCATTTGGACAAGCTGGAAGACTGAGATAAGAAGAATAAGATATCCTTCAACAGGGAGACATCTAAGCTATTACATTTAGGGAGGGCAAAATATAGATCACACATATAAGATGAAGATTCATGGCTTGAAAGCATTATTCTGAGAAGGATTTGGGTATGATTAAGGACAACAGACTAAGCATGAGTTGGAAGTGTGAGACAGCTGCTAGAAGGGCTAATATAGTTCTGGGTTGAATTAGAAGAGGATTTGTATCAAAGAAAGAGAAGCCCTAACTGTTTATGACTCTGGATACTACTATTCCAGAAGGATATTGATAATTAAAAAGTTCAGAGGAAGACAATTAAGATGATACAGGGATTTGATAACATGCCCCATGAGGGCAGACTGAAAGAACTTTCAGACAATCCAGAACTTCAGATAGAGTAGACAATCAGTAGAAAAAACGATTGAGAAGACACATGGTATCACTGTCCAACTACATTTTAAAGAGTCATGGGGAACAAGGACAGGAAATCAGACTAAGTCTGCTGGATTAGGGGCTATACTGGACTTTATGTGGCATGTTAAGGGCTGAACTCCAGCAATGCAAAGAGCCATTTCTAATTTAACTTTAGTTTTTACTTATTTTGGAAGTGCTTTAAAAAGTATGCCCCCACCTAAGTTGTAGTTTTGTTTTTCATCTGTAGACGGCAAAATAACATAAACTCCTTTTTTCAAGGTCATAGATCTCACTGCTGATAAATAAAAAGTGGCTTTTAAAACAGTTGATAGAAGAAACTAGCAGAAGAAACTATGTGTATTACACTGTACAACCGGGCTAAAATGTTCCCCCAGATTTGGGGCATGTTTTGAAGATTTAAATATTTACTCTTGTTGAAATAATGACCTGAAGTTGAGGGATTCGCCTAACTCCATGTCTACTAGCCAAAGTTGATGAAAGAAAAGACACCATCGTTTGGGAGTTCCTTTGATTTATTTGTTCTGTGATTTGAATAAACTGTGAGAAGAGTCATTCACTCCACAGAAGCTTGTGCACTTTCAGATTCCCGAAGAATTTGTGCTTGTGTCACATTTTTCTTTCTGCCCCATTCCATTATATTCAAGCCCTTCCTCATTCTCCTTAAGTGTTCCCAAAAGATAAGTTGCTTACATGATACAGTAGTGGCCAAAATTGTGGAAACCTTTTGGGAAAAGTGAATTTTTGAGGTTTGATGGCTAATAATACCACTTTTTTTGGAGTAGTAGCATAAAAGTATATATCAATGGAAAGATAATTTAATCAAGAATGTAATGCAACAAAGTTTGTTAAATTATCTGTATTCTATGAAAAGTTATAGCCAAATAACCAGAAAAAGGAAACACAACTTGCTTAGGCTGATATCAGGTTAGCTTTCCTTCATTTGATTGTAGCCAATGAGCATGAGTGTTTAGAGAGTGGGATTCAGTTATTGAATTTTATGGTACTACTCCCCGCAAAAAAGTGATGTTATTAGCCATCAAACCTCAAAAATACACTTTTCCCAAAAGGTTTCCACAATTTTGGCCACTACTGAATCCACTGACCACATCCTTTGATTGAAAAGTAACAACAGCCAATTGCAGCATACAAGAAATACCTCTACTTCAATACAGTCGAATGAAGTGGGGATGAAAATAGAAGAATATGAATACGAGGTTGATGAAAATCACCATCTGGAGGACTCTTCTGTACCCCAACTGCTTCTATTCCTCCATTCTCAGAAGATTTTCTATGAGTACCTTAAAACCTGTTGCCAACCTCAAAACATTCTATCTTCTCTTGCCATCAGTTTGATAGTATCACAAATGCTTCCCCTATCCAACTCCATATAAAGGAAAAAGAAAATAATCATTTCTATATTATCCCAATAATCCCCTTTCTTCATTTTTCAAACATTTATCTAGTTATATACACCTCTCCGCAACCAAACAGCTATCTTATAGCAATAGCACTTAGACGTATATACCACTTCACAGTGCTTTATCGCCCTCTGTAAGCAGTTTACAGAGTCAGCATATTGCCTCCAACAATCTGGATCCTCATTTTACCAACCTCGGAAGCATGGAAGGCTGAGTCAACCATGAGTCAATGAGAATCGAACTGCCAGCAGCCGGCAGCCAGCAAAAGCAGACTGAAGTACTGCATTCTAATCAGTACGTCACCACGACTCCTTATGAGAGGGCTTGAAAAGGCTCTAAGCCATTTTACTGTTGAAAGAGCTGATCTGGGAGGTGTCCTGAGTCAGGGAAATGGGCTATCAAGATATATAGATGGTGGTGATAATGGTGGCAGAGGTGGTGATGATAGTTTCAAATACACCATAACTGAGAGATAAATAATTCAGCTCAGCTCTTGAACACAGTTGACATTGATTAACAAAATCATGGAGTTGCCTTTGAACGTGTGTGTTATCCTTAACTTTTTGAATTAAAAAAAAACCTAGGGCGCAACATTTATTCCTGATATGCTAGTTTTCTTGTTCTTTTTTATTCCATTCAATCATGTCTGATTTTTGGAAGCTGCCTGAGTAAATCCATGCAATTTTCTGGGCAAGGTTTTTCACAAGTGGTTTGCCATGGCCTCCTTCCTAGGGCTGAGAGAAAAAGACTAACTTAACTCAAGGTCACCCAACTGGCTCTGTGCTTAATGTGGGATTAGAACTCATACTCTGCTGTTTTTTAGCCTGTTGCCTTAACTACTACACCAAGCTGACTTCCTAGTTGCATTTAAATATGGAGAATTGGGTGGTGGTGGAAATGATGTTCTGAACTCGTATAGTCAAGTCTTTCCCATCACTTAATTTTGTTGCATTCTCAGAGCTAACCATATCTCTATGCAAAATGATCAAACACAGATGAGTTCAATTATTCTTATAAGTTGCATATAGTGCCATCTGTGTGACATAAGGCTATTCTTTCAAGGCTTTAAACAATCACCTTTTCTGCTTTCAAAGCAAATAAGGTGCTATATGAACCACAACTTTTAACACACGCATTTTTCTACTTGGAAATAATTATTGCCGTAGATAGGAAATGGTGAACATGCATTGTGCAGTTCAGCACATTTGGCCAGTGTAAGCATGGTCTGTTCCCTTACATGAGATGTGTTTGCACATGTACATGTATCACATGTCTGATTATTACCTTATTTATCTCAAACTCCTCTACTTCTTTGGAAGAAATTCTACCTTCTATAAAACAGTCCAAAATTTCTCAAGAATCATCACTGTGTTTGTATTCTAGTTAGCTAAGAGGAAGGAGTTTATAAATTTGTCCCCTAAAATCAGCTGTTTGACATACTAGAGAAAAATTCCATTCTCTATTAGCTCTGCTAAAAGTCCATTATGTTTGCAGTTCAGCTTATAAGCACAGAAAACATGAGAAGCAAATGTTTCCATTTGGCCACCTATTAAATATCAACCATACTGTAGTTTTCTGGGTTTAGTTTCCACCAACCGTTGTATTAATGGTTATTTCTAATCCAACAAGATCATTAAAATCTTGCTGTAACTTTGAAGGAGTAAACATTCCAGACTTCCAGCTCTTAACTATCAACAAAATTCACGCAGATTTCAGGCATATTGATAACAAGAAACCTTCTAATATTTCCAGCACTAACATACTACAACATAAGGTTTCTCATAATGTCTACTTCGTTAGATACCTGTTATCAGAAATCTACCCTTAGTTATTATGTCTCTGCATGTAACAGCATGACATATCGTTTTATTTCTCTTGAGTCATGCATCTGATGAAGTGGACTGTAGTCAATTAAATAAAGCTAACACTACAATACTATTGTTTTTGCTACAGCAGATTAATGAGCTAGCCCCTTGGTAATCACATGTTTTTTTTCATAATATGTAAGAGTGGAATGTCTGATGGCTAGATTAGAAGTGGGGAAAGATCAGTGACTCTGCATATGGTTAAAACTGCAGGGATATCTTTGAAAGGGCATATTATTATCTGGTGCTTATGATTGTAAATTTACATCGCATACTTGTAAACAGAGAAGCAAATTTGGGTAAATAAGCATTGGCAGCTGACTGAATTACTTGCAAATGGAACTGTATTACAAAAGAGATAGTAGTTATATTTCACTCAAAGCTTCCAATATGATTGCTTCAGAAGTGAATGATCTGTTACTATTTCCATCGCATGTATTCAGCCACTGACATATTACACATCTGATCCATATATTTCTAATGTAAAAAGAAAAGAAAAAGAATTCTTATGCTGTACTTGAAACATCCTAAAGATGCCTTTTTTCTAAAAGGTATCATGTGATGTGGGAAATTATAACACATGAGGCATTATAATAGGGTGTCTGATGGTTTATGTGACTGAAAAAAGCAGTAATTAATTTTGCTATGCTATTGATATTACAGATGTGGGGTGCTATACTTACCCGCCATTAAACTCCATATTTGGTCAAGAAAATTAATGAGTTAGGTAGCAAAACAGCCTTCTAAGGATCAGGGATCTGTTCTGTTCTCGTGTTTTTATACCATGGCTATTTTCTTAGTTGATTTGTTTCTTCTGTGAAGTCCACTGGTCTTCAAAAGAGGCTTCACGTGGCACTGGTTGGACACATAATTCTGAAGAGGCATTCATTCTTCTCCCCAAAGTTCCTCTAGCAGCCGAGTTGTAGTACAGCCAATGCCCACATCGACTGGAACTGAAGGCAGCCATAATTCAACAGATCTAGTGATGCCAGGTTAGGAAAGGCTTTTCAATAGTAGCCACATATGTGGCCTCAAAGAATTCCTTCAAACACTCTTTTAACCCAATTGCGGTCTCCAGGAACGCTTGCTGTTTTTTGGCATCAGGAGACAATTTCAAAAACTCCAGATGAAAATGTTCCTATTCACCAGTTGCACTTTGGAAAGAGGGAACTGTGTCTCCAGTAGTGACCATTTCTACTTTGAGAACAGCAAACTATGGAGATCATAGAAAAACTGTGCTTCCAGCATCCTTAACCTAACTGTGTCACAGTATGATGCAGAGGCATTGAATAATATACCCTCCAACACAGAGAATCAAATCTAATGTACTTAGGCTGCCCAAAACAGAAAAGTCAAAAATAAAGGAACTGAAACATTTGCCTGGTTACTGGGCATGGTGGGCACAGTGCTGAGAATTTGGATATCAGGATTTGCCAAAGGAAGCAAGGACTCAGGAAGCAGACAGGCACCTTCCCTTCTGACCCTCAGGATGAAATTTATTCAGAGCCTGTTGCTTAAGGAAACCTCGGAGTAGCTGGGACAAAGGGAAGAGTGGAAACTTCAGCGAGCTCCACGGTCCTGCCTTCCACCTTTTCCTTTCTCTCTCGCTAACAGAGAAGAAGCCAAGTTTTCCCATCTTCAATCAACACGCGGCAACGGGTCATGGGTGGAGAAGATCATAGTGGGCAGAGGGGTGCTAGGACCAATAGGAAACGAGGCGGCGAGAGCGAATGTCCGGAGACTTTGGGCCCAGCGGAAGGGTATTGCCTGGGAGACGGGGCAGGGGAGTCGGGGGTTGTTACTGGAGGAGGCGCCGGCGCTGGGCCCCCAAGGCCCACCCCCTTCTTCCATCCTTGGGGTGCGAGGGTCCCCGGCGTTGTTCATTCTTGCACGCAACCTCTCCACTTTCCAGCCAGGGCACTTTTCCCCTGATCTTTTTCTTCACGTAAAAGAAACGGGATGGAAGCAGTCCGGTCAAAATTGGCTTCCAAAAAGGCGCAGGACAGGTGGTACCTGAGATACCCACGCCCCTCACTCAATATACGCTGCTCTTCTCTGTGGCCAAGGGTGCTGTCATCGGAGCAGTGTTGCTCCCTTGTAAAGGTTACACACCTGCTCTTGAAAGCTGCTTTCCCCCACCCCACCCCATGCGTGCACGGACACACACACACACACACACACACACACAAGCATACACAAGCCAGCTTCAGCGCCCGTCACAGTTTGGCTCCGTATTGATCGGCGCTGCCTGGCCGCGCTTCCCCTGCAATTCCAGGTAGTAAATCAGTGCCAGGCGACTCCACCTCCCGGCGTTGCCATTGGGCGCCTGCTGTGCTCGGGTCGCAGTGATTGGTCGCCTCGCGGGCACAAGCCTTTACATAAGAAGGCGCTCGCTCCGCTGACTTGATAGAGCCGGAGAGATACACATTCGCGCACGCCGGGACCGAAAAGAGCGGTGGCCGGAGAGCCACGACAAGCAGCCGCACGTGAAGAGGGCAGTCCGCCCGCTCCGGATGTTTCGCGGCCAGCTGGTAGGCATGGAGCTGCCCCGGCAATCCACCTGCCCGGTGAGTACAACTGTTTCCTGCCCTGCTGTGCCCAAGCCGACCGGAGCAAAGTTTTCCAAATTCCCGAAGAGATGGAGAAGAAAAGTTGCAGTGGGCGATTGATGCGGGGCGGGCGGCCTCGAGGCTATGTAAGCGTAGTCGAGTCTCACGGGAGACTGGCGGGTGGGATTTGGGGTTGAGGGGTGGGCTTCTGGGAGAAAGGGGGTGGGGAGGGGCCGTGTGAAGAAGCCCGGGCTTCGGAAACCAGGGAGTAAGGAGTGGAAATGAAGGCTCGCTAGATGGGATGGGGACGGGGAGGCACTTTTGTGCGCTGAAGGGGATGTGCTGAAGAGCCGCGGTGGAGACAGCTCCCGGCTGTCCAATGGCACGCTGGATCTTCTGAGCGGGGAGCCGTTTCTTGGAGTGCTCGCCTCCGGCAGCGAGCAAAAGCGGAGTGCCAAGGTGACTGCTGCTTTCCAGATTGCACTAGTGCTGCTGGTGGCGGCAGCTGCTAGGGGTGGCAATGCCAGGGTTGAGGTTGGCTCGATACCCTGCAGTTTGACATGGCCGAGGAAAGGCACGGTTCCAACTCTGAAGTGTAACTCTATGGGCCCCGGAGTTCTGGCTGCTTCCTGAAGATCTGATAGGTCTGGTTCCAAATTCTTTGATTTTATGGGGGAAAAGAATATCACTTGCCTGCGGTATTAATGCAGGATCTGGGTTAGGAATAGCAAACTCTGGAAAGACAGCAATGCAGACAAAGCCAGGAGCTTTTTTTTTCTTGTTAGTTGCTCCAGAAAAAACAAAACAAAAACAAAACAAAACAAAAAGCCAATTGGAACCAGAAGCAATACTTGGCCGTTACTGAAGCTCAAACCTGAATTTTATGATGTCAGTGCTTTTGATTGGTTGAACCCGTTTGCCCTCCTGCACTTTGGATAAGAATCTGGTGGGTTGGCATCTTGTGGCATTTCTTAACTAGGCTGATATCAGCACACGTCATTGGCTGAACAGACATGATGTCACCGAGGATACAGGAATGCGTTTGGACAACAACTCTGTGAACGAGTGATGTCACTAGTCTACAATGAGGCAGAAAACCCCTGTGTCACTGTGAGGCTTTTGGAGAAGCATCGATATTATATTGGTGATGTGGTTCTATAGGAGTTCAACTATCATTTAGAAAAATAGCAGAAAGTATGGAGCAGAAACTGCTTGCTAACGCGGAACAGCGGTCCACTTAAATCCTTGGTTCTGCTATGGCCGCTCATTTGAAAGTACAGGATTTGCCAGGAGAATGTGTCAACTGAGAAAATCACATGCAGTTTCTTCTCCCTTCCTCTGACCAATGGCAAGAAATCAAAGCATGCATTTATTAGGGGATTATTGCATAGTGTTAGAATGTTATGCAAATCCCAATTTCTTCCCGACAGAAGAAATCTGTTGTCATCAATCCTACTGGTTTCTGCATACATGGGTACAAATAGCAGTGTAATCAGCCACACCCTAAGAGATCATGAAAATCTTGGAAACATGCAGCTGCAGACATACCCTCTTGAAGCGCCTTCTCTCTAGTTTGACAATACATATCCCTGCTCCAAACACTATTTTTTAGAAGCTTTTCGTCCAGTCAGCATTTGGAAGCACATGACTAGAAAACTAGAAGACAACTACAAAAAGTGGGATTATTATCACAGTCTTTTGTTTTGGGGCAAATTTGCTGCAGCGCAGGTTCAGAATGGGCATTTTTGTCCACACGGCATTCTCTGTGTAAAGAGCAGACCCCTGGTATAATAAAAGATCATAAGGTATAGGGGCATGAAGTCAAGCAGATGATTTCCATCAATGTCCACAGCAAGAACAAAATGGCGTCCACTATTTTTTCCCCAGCTGCCAAGGACATCGAAAACCATATCCGTCCCTTGTAACATCTAAGACTGTTTTTGATCTTGGTTTGGTTCAAGAAGTAAGTGGATTCAATCTTGAATCCTCTTAACTTATCTGTATCTTCCACTTTCAGAGCCGACCCGAAGAGGCAAGGGAAGCGATCAAAAACAATATAGTAAGCAGCACATGAATGCCTTGCTTCAGTCCATTGCTTTTCTATACAGTCCTGTTTGAACATGAGGATGGAGAGGTGCTGCTTGCTTTTCCTTCATCATGTCATGCTGCTCTCTTGATACTTGAAGCCTTTCCATGGGCATCCGATAATGACTTCTGAAAGCATATCGGCAGTGATCACTGAATTGCCGCTTCCAACCTAGGAAGTAAAATCTTGAAACCCGAGAACAAAACAGGGGTAGGCAACCTTTGGAGTCCAGTAGACACGTTGGGAATTTTGAGTCATGTCATGAACAATATCACAAAATGGCCGCCATCGTCACAAAACTGTCAATTTTTAAAAAGACAAATGTGAAATTGATCCCCGCCACTCCTTTTGGCCTCAGCTTCCGATCCAAAATACTCTATTCCATGCCCAGCTTTACTTTTGGTTTGAGATTTTTTTGGGGTTCCAGGAGGTCCTTTTCTAAACAAAGCCCTGAGCTGCTATACCTGCCATTTTTGTTTTCTAAGTAAGTTAGAAAATCGTAGGTGACTTACAGGCACTCATAGAAATGATGCTGGAGGCTGATGTCTTGCTTTGCTATATGCCAACTTCTTGGTTCAATTTTTCACATGAAAAAGAAATAGTAATATCCACTGAGTAAGGGAACCCAGTAGCACTAAGGTTCACTAACTCACATTCATGAGTTTGTTGGTGTACAGGTAGTCCTCGCCTTACAACAGTTCATTTAGTGACTATTCAAAGTTACAATGCCATTGAAAAAAGTGTCTTATGACCATTTTTCACAACCGTTGCAGCATCCCCATGGTCATGTGATCAAAATTCAGATGCTTGACAACTGACTCATACTTATGACAGTTGCAGTGTCTCAGGATCATGTGATCACCTTTTACGACCTTCTGACAAGTAAAGTCAATGGGAGAGTCAGATTCACTTAACAGTCATGTTACCAACTTAACAACTGCAGTGATTCACTTAACAACTGTGTCAAAAAGATCATAAAATGTCTCACCTAGCAACAGAAATTTTGGTTTCAATTGAGGTCATAAGTCAAGGACTACCTGTACTTGGATGTTGTTTTGCTCAACCAGGACTAGAAACTTCAGCAGCCGACTTGGGGCTAGATCATGTATGGATTTAAGTGGAGATGATAACAATTACGCTAACTCACCCCTATCTGACACTCTTCAGATGTATTGGGGTCCAAATTCCAGTCATCCCGTCACATAGTGAGATGCGCTGGCTAAGGTTAATGAGAATTATGCTCCAATGTTTGGGAGCGGCTAAGCTACGCAAATGCCAGGCACAAAATTGAATAGATTTGTATTAGAATCTCTAGGAAAGTAGTGTATAAATTATAATGCAGAACCAATGCAAAAATGAAATTCGGGACTGGGGGTAAGATAAATTTTTAATCTGTGTGCCTTTTCCTGTGAAATACTTTATAGTGGCTATAACATATGATGAAATATAGGATCATGGTTCCTAATCAGCTTTCCTCAATAACTATTGGAAACTCTTCAAAATAGGCCTAAAAACAGAACTATTTCCCATATAAGGATTTTGTAATGTGTTCAGCAACTTTATCTGACAGGGCCAGGAGCATAAAAATCAGGTCTTCCAAGGTCCAAGGGGAAAGCTGAAGTCCCAGAAGAGGAAGAACAGAGGTTACAAGGATCAAGTACATTTTCTTCATTGCCTGCGCCCAGGTGCAAGCTCTGAGTGCATGTTTGTACGCGTTTAGGAAGGCAACTTAATTAATGGCCATTTCCCTAATGATCTATCTAGAAATGCACACTGATGTATGAGTTTAATTAGCTCAAGCCAAATGCTGGGAGTGCGACAGAAAAACACGTTGTCTTTGTCACCAGGCGCCTGTTACCATCCTATGTTTTTGGAAACTTATTTAATGAAGAGTTAATCTGTGCCTAAACTAGAGGATAGTATCAGCTACCGGCCTTGTATGATGGATTGTTCTTCTGTGGAAGAACACAAGAAAGATGCATTTGCTCTTGTACTTCCTACCTGGTCATTTGACCTATAGATACCTATGAATGGCTCCTTCATTGTTTCTAAAGCGAATAGGTAGAGTTTTTCTTGATGAGAGGACCGAACCTGATAGCTCCTATATTATTGCATCATAACTATTCATAGTAATCATTATTAATTGCAATTATATGCACCCAGGGCCTCCTCTCTTATATAATGGGAATAACCAAGTTTACTAAGGCTTTTCGGTTTTTATTTTGGGTAGGTTTCTTATATTTCAGGCCACATCATGAATTCTGCAGCCCTAAATTCTATTGCAAAGCATAATGAAATAGATAAATTTCATCCACTGCCTCTTCAGAGAATAATTTTGAGCATATGGTAATTCCAGTGAAGTTATGGAAAGTCTTGGAGGCTTGCTGATCTTCGAGCAGGAGGAGAAAAAGTGTAGGACCTGCCTAGTCGTAGTACCATCTGCCTATCAGTGTAGGTAGAGTGGATACCCACCTCTGGCTTTGGATTCAGCAGGAAGATTTGCAAGAGCTTACCTTGAGATATGTTTTGTATAAGTGTTAATACCACAGGGTACTGCTAAGAGGGGTTAGAAGAGTCCCAAAAGGCCAATAATAGAACTAATGAGTTATTATCTGTAGAAATGTTCACAAGACAGATTACCTATTCCATAGTGCATTTTGACAGCCTTCTTATTCCCACAATCAGGGTGGATAAAACATGATGAAACGATGGGCTTCTCCCCCTTCACACTTTCATTCCAAGGGACTTTAAAGGGACTATTGATTCTAACCTACAATACTGATTATAAGAATACTCCAAACTGACAGCCCTGGCCGGGGGAGGAAAGATAGTTATTAACATAAGATATAAGCGTTTTCATATGCGGATACTGACAGCATGAAGAAGTGCTTTTTTTCTTGCTAAGCTTTAACTACTCTTGTTGTGTTTCCAAATGAGGGGGAAAGAGGTTCATCTGTTTTAAGGATTAACGAATCTCACGGCAAAATGCCCTTTTCATGAAGTAAAGGAGGCTATCCTATCTCAGAGTCTACCTTGAACTGAAAGGTGATTTCTGGCACAAGATGCTTTATTTGCTGCCATCTTTTCTTTTCTTTTCTTTTCTTTTCACATGGACTACTCCATAGGAGAGATCAACAGACATTCTGTGGAAGTGTTTTAATATTGAGAAGATCCTGCCTCAAGAAGCAGACTAGATGGTCCTCAGGATTGTTTGATCTTCATCAGAGTTACTGGAAAGTTATAAAGCAGAGTGTGATCAACTTAAAACAGAAGCATGATGTTATTAAAATACTTGCTCACAATCACTGCATTTGGGTTTAATTCTACACTATGTGCCTGATATTTTTTATAGATTCTTTCCCTCCCATCTTCTAGCTCAGGCTAAGCGCAAAATCAGCTCCTACTCTTTGATGGAATCAAAGGAGAGAGAGGTAACATTCTTATTGAAGGAATGAATTAAGGTCCTTTCTCTTCCTTTTAATTCTGATGAATGAATGTGAGACCTAATGGTCTAACCTAGTGTATTTTTGTTTCTCTTCAGCAGGGATGTGGAACTCTGAAGCTAATATGGTTTCACATCCCAGAGTGAATTCTGAGACAGCTGAATTGACTTTCAGTCCTGAAACTAGATGTTTGGTACAAACTATAGTGTCAGCACATCCTGTTCTTCACAACAGCTGAAATTTTCCATAAATCTAGCATTCCAATGCTTCCTCCCTAAGCTTAGAAGGTTAAGAAGCAGAAGTTTCCTGCCCACACTAGAGTAAAAAAACAACATCTTTATTGGTACTTGAGCATTAGGCAATTGCTGACCAATCCAGCACCAAACCAAAGTCTTCAAAAGTGCTTGCCCAATTCTGCAAGGGGTGGCAGCAATGCTACCCCTAAGAATTTATCAGGATGGTTATATCAGATCCCTGCCAATGCTTATCTGCATGGGTAAGTAGCAGTGAAATGGGCAAAACAAGCTAGATTTTGAGTCATGTTCACATAATGGTTAGAATGCAGTACTGCAGGCAACTTTGAGCCTGGAGTTCAATACTGATTAGCTCAAGATTGATATAGCCTTCCATCCGGACCCAGATTGTTGGGGGCAATATGCTGACATTTGTAAACCAACCAGTGAGTGCTGTTAAGCAGTACGAAGCAGTATACAAGTCTTAAGTGCTATTACTATTGCTATTTTCTATAGTGTTATGATCTGTTACGGAATTCCTGCATTAAAAAAAAAAAATCCCAGTTACTGAGTGAATGGGTGATGTAGCCACATGCTTCTCTTTATAGGTGCCAAGGTTGCTGCTACTGCTGTTGTGGAGCCTGGTTCTGCCTTGGCCTGGTGAAGGATCCCAGCGCAGTAAACCCATGTTCACAGCAGTCACGGATCAAATCCTTCCCCCTGACTATGACAGCAACCCAATTCAACTCAACTATGGTGTGGCTGTGACTGATGCAGACCGGGATGGAGACTTCGAGATTATCGTGGCTGGGTGGGTACCAAGGAAAATGCTAAGTATCGCTAGATGCATGGGAAGTTGAGGAGGGAGATGCTGCCACCCCACAAGGAGACATATTTGAGGAGAAAGAATAGCCTAGAGTTAAGAGGATGCAAGGCAGATGATTACATCCCAAAAGCTGGTTTCATACAAAAGGCTAAAAACACAGTGTAGTCTATTATTATTATTATTATTATTAATATTATTATTATTACATTTATATATTGCCTTTCTCACAATCTCCAGCTTCTCTGGGCAGTTTGGCTAACTGCCATACGGTATGTGAATTCATCCAAAGTAAGAATCAAATATATAGATTTGTTTGTAAGCCATGCCCAACTATTATTTATTTTCATCATGGAATATTGAACAAGCTATAATGGTCCAAGTTACATATAAGAAAAGCCCTAAATCACCTTGTAATCACAATGGCTGGATGCGTATGTTATATTAATACAAAACTAAACAAATTACATTAAAATTTAATACAGTGAATTTAATACAGTGTGAATTCGGACCCTGTTTCTCAGAAGAACGTGGACACTGCTATGTTTGTGGGGTTGTACAAATGTCCTGGACTAAAACTAACATTCCCAGTTAGTGGGAATTGGTTTTGCTGGTTGGGGCCTATGAGAAATGTCTTTGGAAACCTCTGAAGGGCATTAAATTGGGGAAGGCTGTAAAAGGAAGAAAAAAGTATACATGTTCATACTCTACTTTGCTCTTAGAACATGTGAAGATTGATATGGATCCTCTGGAATAAGCCAAAAATAACATCTGTGCAATGATTCGATTCCAGATGTGTATGTGGGTTTTCAATGGAACTGTACAGTTACATCCTCAAAGCTTACAGCTTAAACTGTCTCCTGCATCACTTCCCTGATTAACTGCCTCTGCCAGTAGCCTTCTCAGCTCTCACCCAGCTTACCCAACCTGTCCAGGGTGCAATCATGACCTAGGAGGTAGGGGCCAGACGGGGCTGTCTCTTTATACCTGGCCACTGCTAGTATAACTTGGACTGTCATAAAACATGTCTCGAGCTGGAAAGAACCTATATCTATTGAAAAGCTCTTCTGTCTAGGATTTCCTGGAAAACAGAGAAATTGTTTCTGTAACCACATTCATTTCACCAAGCCTTCTCTATCTCTTCTTGGCCTTGATTTTTCCTAGCTCTTTCTAAGTTGTTTTCCATCTATTCATATCATCCCTATATAGCAGGAAGACAGGGTAGCAAGTCTGCTTTAAACACGTGGACTGCTAGGGCCATAGTTTTAGAGCCCCAAAATTTTCTGTTTCATCCCCACTGGGCTACTAGGGACCTCAGCTGCCTGAAGTTGAATTCTGTCTCAGTGATCTTCCAGGATCTTTCACTGACAGATTCATATCTGCATGGCTAGCAATTTTTCATTTGGATTCATCAGTATGGCACCTCTTCTAAGGTTGCTCATATCAGTAAAACATTTAACTGCTCCACAAACTGTAGTCCACTTGCTGCTACACTGGCTCTATGGAAGAGCAGTCTTCAGCCTTACTGAATGATCACAGAGAAGAAGCCACCCAGAATGGATGGGCAAGCTGTTCCTCAAACATTTATTTTCTTCATGTCCTGAGAGACATACAGTACCTGGAATAGAGGGTCCCAGTGTTTTTTAAAAAAAGACCTAAGCCATAAAGAATCAAGACTGGGCCTGGAAGCCAACTGGGAACCAAAACAGCCTTGTAAGATAACTGTTACTCTGCTGCACTGTACTCTGTTGTTTTCAATGGTCACCCATAGAGCATATTTCAATCTATCCAGATGACTAGGTCATCAATCACTATACAGGTAGCTGTTGATTTACAACACTTAATTTAGTGACCATTCAAAGTTACAATGGCTTTGAAAAACAACCGTAAGTCCCTTTTTTCAAAGCCATTTTCAAAGTTTGTTTTTTTTCAAAAAAAGGGACTTATGGCTGTTTTTCCACACATATGACCACAGCAGCATCTCCATGGTCACATGATCAAAATTCAGATGCTTGGCAATTGACTCATATTTATGTCCGTTGCTGTGTCTCAAGGTCATGTGAGCACTTTTGCAATCTTCTGACAAGCCATGTCAATGGAAAAATCAGATTTACTTAACAACTGTGTTACTAACTTAACAATTGCAGTGATTCACTTAACAACTGTGGCAAGAAAGATAATCAAATGGGGCAAAATTCACTCAAGTGTTTCACTTAACAAATGTTTCACTTAGCAGCAGAAATTTGGGGTTCAGTTGAGGTTGTAAGTCAAGGACTACCTGTAGTTGGAACCTATTTCTAGCCTCTAGGCACCAGGTCAAAGCTGTTACTATATCTCTTTCTTGGCTGAAGTGGAGCCATACAGTCATAGTCGTACTGATAACACCCCACTTCAGACTAAAGAATGACCTCTCTCCATAGTTTCATATATATGCTAAAAAGAATGCAAGACAAGACTTGACCTCTCTTCCCCCATCAACATTCATTTCTCCAATTTTGAACCCACCTTAATTAGCTAACCTTTCAGGTTGAGGAACTTTTTCCTCTCAATTCTTCATGCTGACTTTCCCCAACCTAATGGCCTCCAGTAGTGTTGTAATGACAGCTTCTAGAATTTTCCTGCCTGGAGATTCTGAGAATTGTAATCCCAATGTAACTGGAAAATTTGGTTGGGGAATGCTGCTTTATACAGAGGCTGTGATCCTTGGAACCCATATTATCAGAGGTGGGATTCTATCAGTTCGCACCTATTCGCTAGTTGTGGTCGTTAACATTCTAAGCAGTAGAATGTTCTAGTAGAATGGTTGTTAACATTCTAAGCAGTTCAGAGAACTGGTTGTTAGAAGAAATGACTGGCCTAATCCTGTAAGGAAGGCAGGAAGGAAACATTCTGGTGTTGCTTACAGAAACTGCCTCTCTGTTAACCCTTATTACATTCTTGGCAGGACTAGACTTCCTGTCTCAGAAACTTCTCTGGAGTTTTTTTTCCCCTCCTTTGCTGGTACTTTCCTTGTGTGGAGTGACCATTCAAAGTTACAATGGCACTGAAAAAAGTGACCTATGACCATTTTTCACACGTATGACTGTTGCAACATCCCCACAGTCGTGAGAGGCCAGGCAAGGAGATGCATGCCTCGATGTGAGTGATATTGAGTTGGCCACATCCAGCCAATAACATGACCACCAAGCCATGCCCACCACCTAAGCCCCAGAACCAGTTGTTAAAAATTTTGAATCCCACTCCTGCATATTATCTTATTAAGCTTAGAAAACTATGGAGAGACAGGTATTTCTCATAGGTGAGAAAAGTTTAGGCAAGTCAAGAGATGTGGAAGAGTGCCCTGGTTTGACCTGAAGAAAAACAAACTTTCTCTCGCTCTGAGGAGAGGCAACCTTCTCTCTCGCTCTTCTGACAGACCCGGTGTGCACCTTGACATTGTGTTAATTGGCTGAAGCAGAGTGAGAGAGGGCTTCATCGCATTATTGACAGTGTGCTTGGCTTGAGTTGGTGCACAGGAGTGAGCAGGCATTCAGCTGTGTGCTCCTTGCATCCCTAATCTGACAGTCCCTTGAAGAGGAAGGATAGAAGGAAATGGAAACCAGCCTGGCCAGCTGCTCAAAGAGAAACGGCATGTTTTGCCTTTAGGGTGATCATGGTGGACACGCCTTGACAAATGTGCATATGGAGAAGTGGAAGTTTCCCATGAATGAGCAATCAGGAATGTGTTCATACTTGCCAGGGCTACTTTAATGTATCATTAAGAAGAGGCATGTTATCACACAGGAAACAATACCTTATTCATTTATCACATTTTTAAACATCACACCTCCCTCACAAAGGGACCCTATGTTAGAACGGTATGAGTTCAGCTCTTAAAGGATCCTCATAATCTCTATCTAGGAATTCTATAATCCTTTTAAGAACAAATAAGTATCAGATAATGAACTGAGTATTCTGGCTAGGCTGTTGTCACAGCCTAGTCAGCTCACTGGCTTCCCGAACCTGCTGCCCCTCCAGCTGTTGGACTGTGGTGCCTCACTCTAGTAGTTAGGAATGATAAGGGCTCCAAATCGGGAGAAATCAATTCTAATTCTCAAATATTACTAAAAGAAATTAATAGTCCCTTCTGGATGATTGTAAGTGATGCATTAACACAAGGAGACTAAAAACTGGGCTGCACACCTCATATTTAACAATATTGCAATTACTTAAAATAATGATGATGGATAATCCTTGTAAATGATCTGAAAGTGTGGGAATCAGCATTTCTCCCAATTTTACTGACTACAAAGTTAGGTTTCCTAAGATTTGTAGGCTTCTTTACAGGATATCCATCCTGCAGTTTTCCTTAATTTTGCCCCCTCTAGATATTCCAAATAACAAATCCATAAGATCCATTCAATGTATGATTGGAAAATATGGGGAATATAGTTAAAAACATCTTGAGAGTGCCCAAATGGTTGTAGTTTCCCGCCCAAAAATGGTGTTTAAGTGCCTTGTGGTACAATCCTATAACTGCTAGCCAGAATGCCAATTCAACCAAATTCACTGGGAATGATAGAAGTGATCATCCACTTGGGGGGGGACTTTTTACAATAAGATATTCCTCTGGGTAAGAATTATATTCAACCTGTTGCTGATTAATCCCTGATTGCTTCAATTTCTGAGAGGGAACTATACCTGGCAAACTTATTAATCTATGTGTTCACCTGAATCCATCCATCCTTTTTTATTCCCGTCGTTCCTCTGACCTTCCTTCATGGATGTGCATTCCAGACGCGACATCTCCATCACTCTGTCCTAAACTGTCACCACATTGTTAGTATTCTTACTAAAGTAGAAACATCGTGCTAGTTCTTTAGTTATGGCCTTAACAGAGGCAAGCAGAGCAACTGGAGACTCTTTCTGAGCAATGATTTATTTGTAGCCTGAAAAGGACTTATTTCTGCTTTTGCTACACTCCCTCACAATTTTGCATTATAATTGCTCCCCCCAAACATGCACACATACATCTTTAGGTCACAATAGTGACTTCTTTGGTATTTAGGCTTAAAGCCCCTTGACAGAATTGGAATGGAATACAATAAAAACAAAAGAGAATGTTATCACATATTTAAAAGGCAATACATTAAAAAAAACAATAACACTAATAAATAAATCACCTAAATCCCTGACAGGGCAAAAAACAATTGTAATGTGGTAGTGAAGATACAACGTCACTTTTGTGGAAGGGGCATTTGATCAAAGCAGAGATCTTGGCAGGCTGGCACACAAGAGGCCATACAAGCTATAGAGGCCCTGGGTGCAGCATATTCCCATGCCAGGGCACTCAAAACCCATACCTTGGGTTTCCTAGTTTAAGAATGAGAACTATGTTAGAACTGCTGCCACCAGAAGATGGTCTATGCAAAGTTTGCAAGCATCATTTGCAGATCTCATATACCCAATATTTCTAAGTTCCTTTTGATATTGCTCTTAATAAAGGATAACAAAGCATCTCATTCAGCCATGGGCTGCAGCTGCCCATATTAATACAGCTTTATGTCACAGAGTGCAACCTTTTGCAGGATTTTTGCAGGAAAATTCCCCCCCTAGGATTGCCAATGCTATGCTTTCTAATATAGTACATTTAAAATCTTGCAATGGTTACATAATTTAGAATATCATTCTGAAAGAGATGCTAGAACAACCCAAAACAATATTAAGCCAGGCATGTGGCTTTTATTACATGTAAGTTTCTTTCCCACTTTCTATTTTCATATTCTTTCTAGAAGAAGAATATGGGAGATCTTGGAGTTATTCAAGTAGTTGAAGATTCCAAGAGGCAATTATATCATTATATATATAATAATTTCAGCCATAATATAAACTACAGTGTTTTCTGCATCTACTTTTATTAAAGGTTGAAGAACACACACACACACACACACACACACACACACACACACACATACACCTTAAAATAGAGGATTGTCATGTTTTCTGAAGGCAGTTTTTCCTACTTTCCTACCAAGTCCCCACTTCAAAACACACCTAGAACAGTAGCCAAAATGTGTTACTAAGGGCATTTCATAGATCCCCTGACACATAAAATTCAGCCTCTGATGCAGGCTTGGCCTTTTGCATTAATTGGTTTCTTGAAAGGCTCCCCTGTTGATCTCCTTTGAGGACAGATATTTTCCCCTGGGTTTTCAAATAGGGCCCTCAACGTTTTACCAAATTCTGTTTTTATTACTAGCTACCAGGACTCTCCTCCTTCCCTCGTCCCCTGTTGTATTTTTTCTCTGTGCTGTACATTTTCAGCCTTAGCAAACTCTATGCTAACCACATTAGAGTCACACATCATTAGCTGCCAGATGAAACCACTCAGGCGTTTCTGCAACTTTGCATTGTGTGATGTTAACATGGATGGATGTCTCAAAGAATTCAGAACTCTCCCTTAATCAAGCAAGCAAAATTCTACACAACTAGAGGAAGGGTATACTTTGGCCAAATCCATTAATAAGACAGATAAGTATTCTATAAAAGCAGTATTCTTGATCTGATACTGCAGTAATTTAGGTTTGTGTCAGTTCTGTATCAGAGATCTTCCCAGTATCTCTTCCTGACAAGGGCTTTAGGTCAAACCCATGTAATATGCCTTTTAACAAAACAGCCCAGATAAATCCTGATTCCTGAATAGGAGGAGAAACTTCTATTTGCATCTTGCATACATTAGTTGTCTGAAATAAGATAAGAAAGAAATTTCTTTTGGGCCTTTACCATTTGGTTTCCATTTTCCTGAGAAGCCCCAGTGGTGCCTGACTTAATCCCCAAATCCTTCAGCATGTCAGAAAAGATTTAGAAAAGGAACTTCATCTCTATAAATATAGGAAACACAAAATCCAGCCCTTCTTCTTTAACCTATTTTTCCCAATGAATCTCACTGATCTGAAGAAGGAAGAAGGGAACAGTATAAGCTATGTGGAAAAACAAAATGATTTCAACACACATAACTATAACATTTTTATGTGCATTTGTATTGCATTGGAGGAAAAAATAGACTTTCCTGATTTTTTTTAAAAATATAATCCTAAACTCCATAAGCATCATTCCTCCTGAACTTTGTACTTTGTCATATGAAGGGTTTTAATCAACTTTGGTGAATTATGTGTCTTGAAATCTTACCGGATTAATGTATTAACTCTGTACTTCAAAGCATTTTTATAAATGTGTGATGTTGTTCAGCAGACACGAGGAAAACAATGGCTCTATTCCTTTTTCTCTGTTGACTTTTTCTCACAAAATAGGACAGTTTTTTGGAAAGGTAGCTATGGCAGTTGCTGAGAGCCTTGTGACTCATTAAAATCTAACAAATCCATTATGGCAGAAAAGAGGCAGGGAGGTGATTAATCCAGTGTGCTAGAACTCAGCCTGAGTTACTGGCTTCTTAATAAGGCAGAGCGGTGCAAATGATAAGAAAATATGGAAAGCATATTGGTTCCCACCACTGTTCTCTTCATTAAAGTCCATTCCTTTCTCTTCTCCAAGAAGATATTGGGAATGCTTGGTTGCCTAATTGAGGAACTACATTACAGCAGTAGAAAAACTTCACTTTGATAGGGAAAAAAAAAGAGAAAAACTATTGAGAAGGGCTAATATCTGAAACCACTCTTGCTTCATTTCTTACTCTCTGTTCCTTTAGGTACAATGGACCCAACCTGGTGCTGAAGTACGACAAGGCACGGGGCCGGCTGTTAAATCTTGCAGTGGATGAACACAGTTCCCCCTACTATGCACTGAGGGATCGCCAGGGCAATGCAATTGGTGTGACAGCCTGTGACATTGATGGAGATGGATGGGAGGAAATTTACTTCCTAAACACCAATAATGCCTTTTCTGGTGTGTGTAGAAGTCATCCATCCCTGACGTTTAACTTACCACTGACAACCAAATTAACGCATCAAACCTCTTGAATGTTCTATGCATTTCCCTTCATCTTCTGATATCCATCCAACTGTGATATACAACATACTGTATGTCTGGAAATCCTCCCATTGTAGCAGCTTGACATTGTAGTGCTGACTGGTTCCAGGATCCATTTAAACTGCCCAAAAGAGGTGACAGAAGTGATTCTCAGAGGGGACACATAGTGATGTGGCTGAAGGCCAGGAGTCTGTTCAGCCATCTTTCTTTATTGTTTGTGGTGTCCTGTAGTCTTCCCTCTGCATAGCTTACTCTGGGACCTCACCTGCTAGCCTTGTACCAATTCCTGACCTTCACTGGCCACCAGGGTGGGATGTTTCAAGCCTGGAGTTAATTTCCCAGCTGAGTGATTTTGTCGATTCTCTGGCAGCAGTGGGGCTGGCAGACAGTGGGGGTTTGAGGGGGGTAGAGGGACTTGGCTGCTGACTCAGAGTTTTGCCAGATCTCTACTTGCCAGCAGCAACTGCAGCTCTGAGGGCTTAGAATTGCGTCTCTGGGACAACGTGCCTTGAGATGAATAAGACAGAGGAAAAATGGCAAACCTCTGAAGCATCTAGGCCTCGGTGGCTCCACTGTCATTATTGTTTTCCTTTGGGAGGATGAGTATCTAACTGCTAGGCTGCCACTGGGCTCCTTTACAATATGCTGTTGCCAAAGCCACATATGTAGCACTAGTCCACGTCTGTACCCTGCCAGCCTAATCTTTATGGCCTAGCCCTTGCTTAGTAGAAATTGCAGTTAGACCCCTTTTCTTTTCTGAGCGTCAGGTGGGCTTGTGGGGTTTTTCTGGGAAATGCTGCTTGACCATTGGCTTTTCTGTTAAGATTCCATGCTGGATTTTGGCTGCTTCCACATTCTTTCTGAATAGCTCGTGGCAACCCTGGGACAAGGATTGCTTTCCTGCCACTTGCTCGAAGCCCCTCTTTAGATCCCTCTCGCTCTTTCCCTAGGAAAAAAAAACACCATCCAGCCCCTGCTCCTTCCAGAGTTGGGCTGGATCCTTTACCTGCCTCATCGATCTACTCTTGGTTCTGCTTATCTGTCTTCCTGACACACCTAATTACAGCTTTGCAGCTACCAAAGACTCCCACTCTTTAAATCAGCCAATCACATTACTCCCAGCATCAGGGTCTGGCCATCGATTTTTTCTCTTTTCCCTTTATGATGTACATGGCTCTGTGCTGCTTTGGCACATTTTCCCTTAATGAATGTATTCTTCTCGACCTCCCTTACCAACACTTAAGCTTTGTTGGAGTTGCTGCATTCACGGCAGTGCCAGCCCTGCATACTAGCTAGCAGTTAGAGGCTCACTGAGTATTGGAGTGGAGAAGCTGTCAAGGCTGACGGTCAGGAACGAGGTGCTCAAAGCAGAGAAGAAAAAAGAAGGTTTCAGTTTGTAGTGATAAGGTGGGACAGGGATTTTTTGATGGTCGCATACACAATCTGCACGTACATACAAATTTCACATCTGCATGGTGCAACTGTGTTGTTTCGGGGTGGGTTTATGCCAAATCTTTCCACCTCTGATCACTGGAAACTTGGAGCCCTTTTCCCTAAGGACTCAGTTAAAAGGTCCTAGAGAAAGCACACCTCTGCCTGCTTCCCCCATCTTTGACAAGAGAAAGAGTGTACTGAGATGGAGTACAGCCTGAAGCCATAAGATGCTTGATGTCTTCTCTCTCTTTCCCAGGTGTAGCCACCTATACAGATAAACTCTTCAAGTTCCGCAATGGGCGCTGGGAGGACATCTTGAGTGATGAGGTGAACCGGGGTGTGGCGAGCCGGTTTGCTGGGCGCTCCGTGGCATGCGTAGACAGGCTGGTGAGTGCATGAGGCTGGCTCGCTGGGGCTATCCCTTCAGAATCAGTGGCCTCTGGCGTATATGCGGAAGAAAGACATTGGAACCAAAGAAGCATCATCAAAGCTGCATAAAGAGAGAAAAAAAATGTTTTGGGAGAGGCCTTGTTCTCTACCCAGCCTCCCTATGACCAGGCTCTGCCCCCTCCCTCACAGCTGTCAGGACTCCCATCAGGGGCTGCAGTGCCAGGCGAGTGCCGTGCTGCTGATAAACACCGCCTGTCTGGGTGATTTATGCCCCTGTCACCTGCATTTTCTTCTCTCTCTACCTTGCGTGGTTTGTTTTCCAATGATTATTGCTAAATCAGGGTGCCACGGGAGAACAAAAGGGGGCAGATGGTGGCCAACGAAGAAGCCTGGGGCAAACCTGGGCACGTGAAGACCTGACATGTTTCCTTTGGAAGCCCCCTAGCAAGGATAAGAAAGCAATCATGTCTCCTGAGTAGACTGTTTTAGCTTGTATGTTCAAGGGTCTGGCATGGCGTTTCCTTTACCAGACTTATCCTTATCACAACTGTGGAACTGCAACCCACTAGAGGCACCTAATATGAGGAACCATAGCTTGAATATTTTGTGGCTCATTGTGTTTTGGAAACTCAGTCATTTCATTATACGAACCAGATTATTGTGTTACACCATCACAGTTTACATTTGGGCATAATATAGGAACACAGGGATTGTATTTTGTTCCTCTGGTTTGGCGGGTTCACATGTTATGTGAATCTAGCTCTTCTATCCAACATGTGGGGAATGGATGGGAATGCTTCACTGGAGCTTCGGTTCTCAGCAGTTCTACTCCCTTCCTTCCTGCAGGGGTCTGGCCGCTATTCCATTTACATAGCTAACTATGCCAATGGAAGAGTTGGTCCTCATGCCCTCATTGAGATGGACACAGCTGCCAGTGACCTAGAGCATGGTATTGTGGCACTGAATGATGTGGCTGCAGAAGCTGGAGTCAATAAATTCACAGGTATGAGGGAAGCAGAAAGTTGCTATATTGCTATAGAAGACCTGAGGATATAAACTGGGGAGACCTTTGATCAGAATGAACTCCAGGTTTGAAGGAATGTCCTCCATGAGGTCTTCCTTTGTTGTGTTGCCTTAAGGTTCAGAGTAAATTTACCTTTTAGTGCCATAGAATGTAATTCATGGGTTTTTTTTTCCCCCATGTTAATATTTCCTCTGAACAGCAGCCTATTTTTGTTTTTCCTGAAATTTTCCATTCCATGATGCATTGTGGAGGGAAAATAAAATGGTTTTCAGCGAGAAAGAAATGGGGAGTTCTTTATGATGGAAACTATTTTGCTTCAGAATCTTCCACTGGTCCCTTCTTAAAATCCCACACTACCCAGGCATAACAGCACACCTGGAGCTTTAGGGCAACACAATTGTAGCCATCAACTGAGTTCTGGCTGCCAGAAACAGACCTCTGAGATGGAAGGAAAACTTGCCTGACACAATGCTGGGCCAGTCTCTGACTCTAGTCCCGTTCATCTTCCGAGGTCTTGGCTCAGCATTCAAAGGCCCTGGATTCTTACCAAATAATTTTGTGGGTATTAAAGAACTTCAGGGTAAAATAGGGATCCTCACGATGAATTTCAGTGTTTTATCAATGCATAGGATTCACTGTAGACAGAGATGGGAAATAGGAGAACGAATCCATTGTTGGGGTTTTGGTCTTATAGTCAGGCTAGGATTTATTTCCAGGGCAGTTACTGCTTCCCAGGGAGCAGGTGATTGGGAGTGCTCTGGAGCTTTCACTCCTCTTGTTCCCAGGGGGCCGGGGCATAGCGGTGGGTCCCATTCTCAGTGAAGCTGCCTCTGACATATTTTGTGATAATGAGAACGGAGCCAACTTCCTCTTTCAGAACCAGGGCGACGGTACCTTCATAGATGTAGCACCCAGCGCTGGTGAGTATGCAGCCTGGCCGAGGGTGTTGGGGGTGGCATCTCTTATAAGATTAAAATGATTTCTGTAGTTGCTGGACACTTGAAATTCTACTAGAGTTGAGATTTCCCGCCCCCCCATCCATCCCAGCCTCCCTATTTCTGGGGAAGGAGGGGGGTTATAAGTGCACCCAGGCTCAACCACCAGTTATTTAGTGTCTGGCTGATGATCACTGGAGTTTAACGAAATGTCAGGCTGGCATCCATCACCGCCGTGCTGCTGATGACACCTATTCTCTTTAGAAACATTCCTTCCATGTCATCAAGGGAATAGGAACACATTGGCGAGAAGGATCTGGGGGCGGGGTGGGGGGGAGAAGGTGAAAAGCAGATTGCCAGCCCCTCACGTGCCTACTCAACTAAAGTAGCTGCCAGAAAACCCTCTTCTGTCCACTGCCACCATGGAGCCTAAATTCCTTGAGGTCCAGAACAGCAAAAGATTCAGTTCAGTATAGTACATGGAAATGTTCATCCAGCTGACTTCCCGGTCATCCTCCGTAGGGTTGGATGATCCCTACCAACATGGTCGTGGAGTGGCCCTAGCTGACTTCAATCATGATGGCAAAGTTGACCTTATCTATGGTAACTGGAATGGACCACACCGGCTCTATCTGCAGGTTAATGCAGGTGGGCGTATCCGCTTCCGAGTAAGTACAACCTGGAAAAGGGAAGTCCAACAGCGGCATATGCCTGGAATGTCCTGGGCTCTGAGCAGGGAAAGGGGGTGAGGGGAATCTGGTAATAAAGTAACGTAAAAAAAGAATGGAGCACATAGATTAGGTCCAATCACCAAAGAGACTGATGTCTATACCCCAATTGGATGACCAGAAATTCCATTTTTTTAAGGATTATCTCCCAGCTCAAGAATGTTCCTTATTCTCGCTATGTAGATTTGGCAGCATTTTCCTCATCTTAGTTTCTATCCATCAGCAGAACACTCCCTCATGAAACTATATAGACTTTTAATATTGCCTGCCGCAATTAGCTTCCTACTTTTCAGCCCAGCAACAAAGTCTCCAGCCACCTAAATCTATTCCTAATCTTTACTTCCTCTTGGTCCTGCTCAAGCCCAAGCCCTGCCCCACTAATCCCCGTCCTTCCCCCAGGACATTGCCACGCCCAAACTGTCCATGCCATCACCTGTCCGCACCGTCATCGCTGCTGATTTTGACAATGACCAGGAATTGGAGGTCTTCTTCAACAACATCGCGTATCGTGGCTCGTCTGCCAACCGCCTCTTCCGGTGGGTGAGAGCCACATGGCCACCAGAGGCTAGGGCAGTGGGCTCCCTATCTTGCTTGGCCCTGGATACTGCAAGAAAGGTTTCCCAGCAGAGTCTGGTGGAAATCACCCTGTCTTTAAAAAGCTGTGCATGCAAACATGAGAGGAGACAGCTGGGAGGGATAATTCTTGATCCATTGTACAGTGGCATTTACTCTCCTGTGTCATAATCCACAGGAGTGAGATGGTTTCATCAGAACAGAAAGGGCCCCATTTAGTTGCAGCCACTCTTTATACAGTTGACAATGTTGTGACTATCTCACTACTGATACAGCAGTCTGTTCTGCCTAGACCAATCCCTGGAGATTCTGGCTTTCACTAATTAGCACTTATGCACAGTTCCCATTAATTGTAGGCAATCAATGGCTTGTTAAACAGAGTTGCTTACATTTCTCTGACTAATAAAATGATAGCAGCAGCATATGGCAAGTCTAGGGAGTCCGTGCCAAATTTATCATTTTGCAAATGTGCAAGGTCTCTTCCAGAGAAAAGAACAGTGGCAAAAGCAGATACAGCCTAGAGATCTAGCCTGTAGATACAGGGTGGTGATCACCAGAAATAGACTTTCAAAATTAAGGTCCTGTTCAGGGAGGACAACATTCATTACTGCAGTCCTTTTCTGCTGCAGGGTTATCCGCCGAGAACATGCCGACCCAGCTATTGAAGAACTGAACCCTGGCGATGCTGTGGAACCAGAGGGGCGTGGCACAGGTGAATCATTGTCATGTCTTTTGTGGGCAGGATTATCATGCATCACTGAGCAAGAATAAAACAGATATAAAAGAAACTGCTGTAACCTATTGGCAATGGTTGGGACAGACCTTCTGCCAGTGATGAATTGTGTACCAGTGACCCGCCTCTGTGCCAGGAAAATCTAGATATCTGGGTTGTTGGCAGTGGGCACAGTTAGGAAATGTGAGTCTAATGGTTCCAAATAACAGTGTATTTATGTGATAAGTTTGCATTAAATCTGTGTTTTATAAACACTCGATGAACATATGCAAATACTGCAGGTGTTTGAGGGAGAAAGGGAGAGACTGGCAAATCTTCACCTGGGTCCTGTGATGCATCATAACAAAAGCATAATCATTTGTATTCGGCTCAGAGACAAAACATCCATGCGGCCTGACCTCATGGCCTATAGGTTGGTCCCATGATTGGATGCCTCTTAAAGCATATCAAGGAAGAGAAGAATTACCTTTGTGTGTGATTCCTATCAACAGTCAGGAGACTTCACTCCTGAATATCAGGAGCAGAAAGGGAGTAGAGGATTAATAGGAAACTAGGAAAAAAATAGTATCTGTGGAGTAGAAAGACCCAGCAAATACCACTGCAGGGAAACGGAATGGAATTAAGCGCAGAGAAGAAGAAACTATATTCTGATTTTCTCATGTTGGGCATTATATCATTCAATATCGCTGTTAAGTAATGTGGCCCTTTCACAAAAGTGATGGCCAAACATGCATTTCCTTACTGAGATCATATCATTTTAGGAGGAGTGGTGGTAGAT
Source organism: Notechis scutatus (assembly GCF_049901735.1). Taxonomy (NCBI): domain Eukaryota; kingdom Metazoa; phylum Chordata; class Lepidosauria; order Squamata; family Elapidae; genus Notechis; species Notechis scutatus. The sequence continues at coordinate 124,104,486 of NC_142012.1, read as the reverse complement.
TTTGATGGTGATGGGAAGCTGGATTTAATCCTTTCACATGGTGAATCCATGGCACAACCCCTCTCCGTCTTCAAGGTCAATGAGGTAGGTTTAGAAAATTACCTTCACTCTTAAAGCGTTGAAAATCAAATCTGTATGTCAACAAGCATGGAAGTCCTTCCGCAGTTCCATGACCACTTCATCCCTTTGGCTGAGTCTGTCTGTCCATCTCCACAGGGTGCTGGCAACAACTGGCTGCGGGTGATTCCACGTACACGCTTTGGGGCATTTGCTCGTGGTGCTAAAGTGGTGCTGTTCACACGGCACAGTGGTGCCCATCTGCGCATCATTGATGGAGGGTCTGGGTACTTGTGTGAGATGGAGCCCGTTGCCCATTTCGGCTTGGGTGAGTGAGGAGGAGTAGAGGCAGGGCTTGAAATGCAAAGCAGTGTGTGACCCCAGTCTCTTTTGCCCCAGCCATCTGCCTACTAGTCCAATACAGGTAGTCCTTGACTTACAGCTATTTGTTTAGCGACCATTCAAAATTGCAATGGCATTGGGGGAAAAAAAGGATTTAAGACCATTGGTCACAGTGGCGACCTAGGATCATGTGATCACGTGATCAGACACTTGGCAAATGGCATGTGTTTATGATGGTTGCAGTGTCCTGGGATCAAGTGACCACCTTTTGTCTGACAAGCAAAGCCACTGGGAAAGCCAGGTTCACTTTAACAACCATGTTACTATCTTAACAACTGCAGTGATTCACTTAACAACTGGGGCAAGAAAGGTAGTAAAATGCGGCCTAACAACTGTTTCGTTTAGCAACAGAAATTTTGGACTCAATTGTGGTCGTAAGTTGAGGACTACCTGTAATATACAGTACTAGTTATTACTTATTTCTTCTTCCAAATCAAATTTGAGAGGGAGAAACCTGGTGCAACCTAACACCACCTCTGTATTTGATAGGGTCATATGCACACAGGCCATGTGACCCTGAAACTATTGCAAACATGGGCCAATTATTAACAAACTTCAATTCATATTTCCCCACTCTGTTCCACACAGCTTTTTTTATTTTCAAATTAGAGTTCTTGAAAACACAAAAAAGCTTGCATGCAATTTTCTAAAGCCTAACTTAAGAAAGGCATTGCCATACATGGACTTCACTTTTGTTTTCTTGTGACCAGTTTAGCTTCTTTAGTTGTTTTTTCTGGAGCTTCCTTGTCTCTCATCCTTCCTAATACTTCCTGATACTCACCAAACATCACTTCTTCTTCTTCCCCACTGTCCTGCCAGAGCTGAAGAAGCTTCTTGAATGAGAAGCGAAACATCTTCAAACAAAAAAATAAGAAACTCCAGTTGCCTCCTGAAAAAAACACCTTTGGGACTGCAAACTAGATAAAACATTAGGCCTGTCCTTTCACTAACTTATATCCTTATCTTTCTATTCCTTCAAAACGTTTTAGTTCAGGGTCTCATCCCTACATTCCTTCTAATTCTATTAAGGTCAAACAAGCATACCAAAGAATCAACAATACATTTCATACTTTTAAATGTTTTCCCAAGTCTGCCAATTCAGCAGCAAGTTTTTAAAGAGCTCTAACACCTCCCTACTTTATTGGGGATCCACGGATACTAAACTATTGCTGCAATAAAGCCTATTACCCAATCATAATCCTTTTCTTTGAAAATATTTAGCAAGTTAATGTTATTATCTTATGTATTAATGATAGCTAATTCACCCTCAAGAGAATAAAGGGTGTTCACAGTAATTTGCATTCCCAGAGAGTAGACTATTTGTATTACAGTGAAGCCCTGGGTTGCTCCTTCAGCTGTTTTTTTTTTTTCCAGAAGGCACTGCATTGCTTCACACCTCATTACTCTCCTGCATCCTTGAGGTAGCTTGGTTTAGTGGGGCATTGCCAGGTTAGATTGCACTGTAAGTGAAGCCAAGTAGCTCGGAAATTCAAGGAGCCCGTATGCCCAAATATTCCCTGCTGGTCTTGGCACAGAGTAGTTGATGGAACAATGCAACGCCATCACATCTCAAGTTCTTTCATCGCTGTTGGAAACAGCTATTAAAATTTGGGAGGAGGAAAACTAAACATAAATCTGAAAGAAGGGTGGTTTTTAACAACCATTCCTCTTTCTAGGTGGCTGCAATTTTCTCCATTATTCAACAATTACCTCTGCTTTTTCCTTGTAGGACAGGATGAACCCAGCAGCCTGGAAGTGACTTGGCCAGATGGCAAGTTTATCAGCAGAGCGGTAGTGAGCACTGAGATCAATTCTGTACTCGAGATTCTCTATCCCAAAGACACACCAGGATCACCCACCATTTTAGTTCCTCTTGAGGTAAGCTTCGCAATTAAGCCAATTAAAGTTGTGCTTCAGTGTAAGAAATGTTAAGTCATTTTCTCCGTAATGAAAGCAATGAAACTAAATGGGTCCCAAGAAACAAGATACCAATATCATGCTTGTTTAGTAAAAGTATTACAATAATTTTAAAATAAAATAAAAGGTAGTGATTTTCCACACAATTTTACCTTCCAAAAATATTTAAATAAGATATCCAGCAACTCAGGATTGCGAAATATTGGCTCCTAGTGGGAAAAGAAAAAGAGCCAGGAACATAAGGGCAGAAAAGGTGGGGGGTGTTGGTCTGTATGACTTTTTACAGGCCTAGATCTCAAGGGAAAGTGTGCCTAGTTGAACAGGAGCTGCTCCCAGCAAGAAGGAAAGATATTTGGGGAAAAGAAAGGCAGATTTGATCATACACTAAATAGGACTCTTCAAATATATGTAGCTACAATATCATTCTAGGAAGGTTGCACCACCTGAAAATGTGACGCTTCCACAAGGACTGCCAGGCTGATCTAATAAATTTCTGTTAGAGCCCCTTCTTTGATTTCCCTTGCCCCTTTCCATTACCTCCTTTTCCAAAGTTTTTGATATCTGTTCTCTTTCAGTGGCCCAGTTTCTCTAGTCTCATGGAAGAGAATATATTTGGCTTAGGGTTCTTGGTGTTTTCGGAGCTTGGTTGTTTGCTTGCAGACATTTCATTACCCAATTGTGTAACATCATCAGTGCAAATCTAAGACTCTTTGAATTGTGATAGCTGCATTAAACTAAAGTGGATGTAATAAAGGTGACACTGCTGCAAAATTTGCTGTTGTCAGCAAAGTGACTTCCAATGTTCAAAATCTACTAGCACGAGGTAAGGAACGGCCAAGTCGTCAGTGTAAGAAACTATGTGATAGTAAATGAAGCTGAATAATAAAGGACTGCTGAAATTTGGAAACAGAATTTGAATGTGCCATCTTTCTAAGAAAACAATTGGGTTGGAATCCACAGTATTAGACGACCGTCTTCAGGTAGTGTTGTTCCTCTCTTTCAGAGATATTGTTCATAAAACCAGAAAAGCTTAAATTGTTCAGGAGTCTTCACAGGAGGAACAGACTTTGGTTTGGTCCTCACAAGATTAAGTGGCCGTGGCTGTCTGGGCTCCCAAATAGGGAACATTTTCACTGTCTTGGAGGGGGCTGGATGGGGGTAATGCTTCCCCATTTTGAGGTTGGTCTGCAACTTGGAAGTCTTCCTGAATATGTAGCTACTGCTCAAAGAGGAGGTGCGGCCGGCAGGTTTTTGCAAAGGTTCATCTTGTGCATCAGTTGAGCTCTTTTCTTGTCCCAGGAGGCCTTCAGATACTCTCACTCAAGCTTTACTCATCTTGTGACTGTACATGGGGCTGCCCTTGAAGACCTTCTGGGAGCTATAGCCTTTTATAGTGTAAAAGGTAGAAATGCAAGCACTTCTTGTTATATTCATTTGCCAGCGTTGCTACACAAGCTGCAATGGCTACCAGTTGGCTTCCAGGTGCAATTTAAGGTATAAAGCCTTCATGCCACCAGGGTCTGGTTTATCTGCAGAACTGCCTTGTCGCCAATCATTTCTGCCTGCCTGGTATCTTCAGACAAAGTGGGCTCAATCCAAGTCTTTTCAATTAAATAGTCTTACATTGTGAACCCAAGGAACCGTGTCTTCTATGTTCCTGCACCGGATGTCTGGAGAAGGATTCCCTCTAAGGGCAGCACTTACCCTCTTAGGTTTAATATATTAGTGGAGTCTCTGTCGTGGTTTTTGTACTGTTACAGCTGTTTTGCCTGGAGTGTTATGTGTTTTGTTGTGATTGTTTTAAATTGCAGATTGGACGTTGCCTATAATGGGTTAATGGGGTTTACTTAAAAAGGACTGCTGAAATTTGGAAACAAAATTTGAACATGCCATCTCTATAATGAAAAGATTGGGCACGGATCTGTAAAGGCTTTACTTGGAGCAGCTTATATCCTGTGACAATACCTTTAATATTGTTGAATAAGCATCTGTTATCCCAGGCCTTTGGGAAGGACTCAAATGATGGACAAAAAGACCAAACTGAGTCTACATATCGGGCTGACTGTACAACCAACCATAATAACACAATAACACAACCTTTCCATTTGCAGATACTGGTTTGTGAGTTCTCAACTACATTCACAATAGATAGTGAAGAGATTCAAATTTGCACTGACTGATATTTACCCAGTGCAGATTTTTTTCTTGCTGCTCCTTCTTATCCAGAAAATCTACTGTGTGCCTTGATTTCCAAATGAAGTCTTTGCTGCAAAATAGGAGGCACTGACTTCTACATTTACTGTACAAGAGGATCAGAAGTGATATTATAACAAAAATACCCCTCAAGATTGGGAGCTGTATACAGGTAATCTTGGATATACGACCTCAATGGAGCCCAAAATTCCCATTGTTAATCAAAACAGTTAAGTGAGTTTTGCCTCATTTTACAATCTTTTGCTACAGTTGTTAAGCGAATCATTGCAGTTATTAAATGAACCATGCAGCTATTAAGTGAATCTAGCTTCCTACCTTGATTTTGCCTGTCAGAAGCTGGCTGGGAAGGTTATAAATGGTCTGGGTCAGTGCTGCGATGATCAACATTTGTAACTTTCCCAGCCAACTTCTGACAAGCAAAATCATTGCAGGAAGCTAGATTCACTTAATAGCTGCATGATCCACTTAACAACTGCAATGATTCGCTTAATAAATACATGCCAGTTGCCAAGGGCCTGAATTCTGAGCATGTGACCATGGAGATGCTTCAATAGTTGTGTGAAAACCGGTCATGAGCCCCTTTTTTCAGTGCTGTTGTAACTTTGAATGGTCACTAAATGAATGGTTGTAAGTCAAGGACTACCTGTATTAGGGTGTGATCTGAGGCAGAAACTGCAACTACACAAATTGAACAAATCCCTCAAAATATGTATGACAAAAATGAGGTTAAAGGTCAATGGTCTCCTGATGATCTGTTTTTCCTTTTCCCCCTCCTAGTGCGGCCAAGGATTCTCTCAGAACAGGAATGGACGTTGTGTTGGTGAGTCACCTGCCAAGAGAAAATCAGCAAATGCTCCTGGGATGACATTTCTTGGTTCCCACAGCTGGGTTTCCCTGAAGTAGAATGGCGCTCTTTGGTATCCAAACCCTCCAGTGTGGCTGATTTCTGAGGCTGCCTTTTATTATTTCCCATGCTTTCTCTCTCTCCTCCCCCCCCTCTCTCTCTCACTTCCTTTCTTCCCAGACATGGATGAGTGTGCAGAATTTCCTTTTGTGTGTCCGAGAGGCAGGCCCATCTGCATCAACACATATGGTGGGTACCGTTGCCGCAGCAACAAGCGCTGTAACCGGGGCTTTGAACCCAATGAGGACGGCACTGCTTGCGTTGGTGAGTGATGACACGGGCAGAAGGGAATACCCTTCCCGAAGTCAGCTAGGAAATTCATAACAAGCTGTCAGGCAGTGAACTCTGAACTTCTTAGTTAGATGGGAAGGAATCCTTGGAGCGGGAAGCAAATTAACTAACAAGCTCTTAAATTCATCTTGATTAATAACAAATTATTGCAAAGGGTAATACTTCCTGCTCTGTACCCTTGTTAAGCTGAAGAGAAGTATGGTAGATATTTTTCCCAGACTAGGAAAAATTGGTATCAAACATTCTGGAAACTACTAATCATTGCTGAGCAGTTACTCACCCATTGTAGCTTGCCAGAGGGAAATGGCAGGTGGAGACAAGGGTGCTTGCTTTCCTTCTACCTGTTGCTTGCCAGCTATGGCTGGAAGATAGTGGCTGGGATTTTTGGACTTCTCTGTGTAGCCCTGCATCCTTTCCCCTAAAGGCTGTCTCCTTGCTAAGTGCCACTAACAAGTGTTCTGTCCTTTCTGCTTCTTTTTCTCTTTTTCTCTTTTGTGTGTAGCTCAAGTGGCCTTTTTCGGTGGATATCCTTCTTCAGGGAGCTGGCTGGGCTCGACCTTGCCATCAGCCCCTCTCCTTTCACTTTGCCTTGGACTCTGCTTTTACTCCTATGCACTTTAAGCCTTGCCAATAAAGGACAGAAGCAGCCTTTATGGATGACTTAGCCTCCCCTCTCCTCCTTCCCTCCAGATCCTCTCATCCAGTTTTCTCATGGTGGTCACTGGAAACATAAACTGAGGTGGGAGCATCCATTATATAGCCCAGCTGATGACACTGGCACTACCAATATACCCTTTGCATGTTTTCTGGGAAAACAGAGAGGGCAGAGGCCCCACTAATGCTTGTCACCTGTGTATGGTGGCCATTTTCTTAGGAGTTTGCCTATAACCAAGAAGGTAGCTCTTGCTGGTAGTTGCTTGCTTGGTTAAATCAATAGAGTTACTCTGTGCCTGCTGGTCTGGCCTATGACACAATTGCTTCCCATCCTTCCTCGTGCTCCTCCTTTTCCTCCTCTCCAGCCCAACACAAACCTGGATCTTGGTTTGCCTGCAATTGAAATAAACAATCTTCCAGCTGGAGAATTGCTCTCCCTTAACAGCCCCACCCCAATAAACTCTACACTGTCGACAAGCATCTACTTGCAACTATGCTTGGGATGTGAGTGAAATTGGGAGCAATAGCTAATATTCAGAAGAAAGTAGGCCAGAAAATGAGATTAGTGTTAAGCTATGTGCCTATTTCCTTTATGGCAGACCTAGAGCAGTTGCATAGGCAGACATAAGTTGCTTGGTTTTACTTCATTTTCAAACATGTAGCATCCAGTCCTGCTGAATTCTGCTCTACAGAGCCCGGCACATCTGACCAGAAATCCGCTCCTGGTAGCATCTCTGACTGAAGGTGCTTCCATTTTACAACAACACCTTTCAACATTCCTACTATAGATGCCTCTTTTTTTTCTTACTTCTTTACCACATGCTTCCCAACCAAAGTCCCTTCCAGATGTATAAACGACAAACCCTAAGATTCTTAGCAAAGGTAAACCTGGCTTAGAAATCTGGAATTGAAACCCATGCATTTGGAAGATTCCCAAGATAGAAACTCTGCTTTACTAAATGCTAGCAGATCTGACCCAATCCTGCGTCAGTTTAATGATTAAGGAGTTGGACTAGGACCAGAGAGTCCCCGGGGGTCCATCCACTTTCGAACATGAAAGTTTGCTGGGTGACTTTAGTCCAGTCTCAGTTTCTCAACCCAGCCTACTTTAGGAGGTTGAGAGTAGGGGATAGATTTGGAGGAGGGATGCGATGCATGATGCTTTGAGCTCCTGGAGGAAAGGCAGGATAAAAATCTAATAAACAGATACAGGCAACTTATGGACCAGATGCAGCCTTTAATCCTTGTTCTGCAGCCAATAGAGCTCCGCTCACTTTGCTAGGCCATGTATGGGAATAATCATTAGCTGAATGGCAAGAAGTGTGTGTGTGTGTGTGTGTTCATGTGTGTGTGTATATGTGTGTGTGTGCGTGTGTGTGTGTGTAGGAATTGAAGTCTTGCCTCTGAGCAAGCTTGTTCCAGATAGTTTTTTTTAATCTGCCAATAGCAGCAAATTATAACAGGTTCGTGTTGGGAGAAGGGCTAAAAATTTCTCTGGTGAATGAAGTTCATCAGTTGGGAAGTGTATAACTGAACTGCTGTTGTGTACACATAAATTGTAATGAGACAGCAGGAGTGACTATGCTCTCTACACATGTGATATATCTCTGTGTATTGTGATTCTACCTTCAAATTTTGTCCACTTGTGCCACTTAAGACATGTGGGGGCCAAATCATTCTTCCTATCCATGATTTTAGAAGTTTGTTATATTGTTGCAAGCACAAACAGATGTGAACAAGACACTTTTTTTTTTTACTAAATATTGTGATTATGAGTAAAATGAGCCATGGTGGTGCATGTAGAATGCAGTATTGCAAGCTAAGTCCTGTCACTGACAGGAGTTTGATCCTGACCTGCTCAAGGTTGACTCAACCTTCCATCCTTCCAAGGTCAGTAAAATGAGGACCCAGATTGTTGGGGGCAATAGGCTGATGTTATAAACCACTGTAAAGCACTAGGGGTCTAAGCGCTAGCGCTAAAGGAGGAGATATTATCAGCATATATTCTATTTGTTGCACAGTAAACATCATCACTTTGTAGGGGACCTGTGTTGTGAGCAAACAAAGCACATGTGCCAATGGAGTTGCAATAGACCACGGATTGTGCTCTTTGTCTACAAGTGCATATTCCATTTAGCAATTTTGCTCCTGACTGAGATCCACTGAAACCTTGACTGCTATGTAAAAGGTGAGGCGAAGAAGGGCCATAGGGCACATGATTCAGGTCAGAAGAAAAAGAGCCGAGAGGTAACCATTCTACAGGTGTCAACCAATGTAAACAGATGCCTGGGAATTCCTTCCCAAATGCTGAAGTGATCAGTTGGTCCCGACTGAAAGAAAAGACTGTCATTTATTTTTATAGGATAAATTTATTATTAATTAGTGAAATCAATAGTGATCCAGACATTGTATAACTTCAAGTTGAAACACAGCTTGACTCTGGTACGTCATATTGTAATAAGACAAACATCATATCGTGCCAGTTTTTCTCTGGCTTAGAATAAGTGAGAAATCAGAGAGAATATGAATCCCTCCACCCCACTCCAATCTCTCTCACAGGCCTCTATATCAGTGTTTCTCAACCTTAGCAACTTTAAGCCAGTGGAGGATTCTAGGTCCATATCTTCCAACCTGCCATCTGACATTCCATCACAGCCTTTCTTTTCTACCTGCTGTGGATAAAGGATTGGTTATGGGTTCTGATCTTGTTACTGTTCCAAGTCTCAGTTGCAACTGGGAGAAAGTTTTAATAGTGGATTGGGAATATTTGATAGGGGGTGGGGGTGTTACTTCTGAATCTAACAGGAACACGTTTGTCTATCCTTAAATAAAAAGATACATTAAAAAGAGGAAGAGCTCAAAACTTCAAAGAAGGTGCCATTCCTTTCTGAGCAAATGTTGTGACATTCTGGAAAAACAAAAACCATTATTTAAATTTTATATACATGTATTTAGTATTCTCTTTTTACCAGCTTTCAATGCATCTGGAAGGAGTCATTTTGACTAATGTTACTGTTAACTCTCTTGCCTATAGTGGGGGTTTTCATTTAAATTTTCATTTCTTGGATTCACATAAATCTTCATTTTTCCTGTAGACTAAATAGGCTAGTGGGCAGCACAGATTAATTTGCTTTTTTATTCTTTTTGGAATTTTCTCTTCATAGCAATGTAAAATTGGATCAAAATATTTGAGTATCCTTGGTGCAACTCTAGAAGATTTTCTGTTAACCCATCTCTGCTTGCTGCCTTGAGTAGGTGACACATTATTTGCACACCTCACATCATCTTGTTGGAAAATCCAGTTTGTCTCACCCTGCTGTGCAAGCTACATCCTAAGAACTAAAGATGTTTACTTTCTGTATATGTTTCTGTTCACAAAATGTAAAGGATGCTTGTTAAAGGATAATGAAACAATGTTGAAGAAGCATATATTGCTACTACCAATTACACCAGCCTTTCCAGAGTTGCTGAGAATTCTGGAAGTTTGGTCACACAGTTGGAGTATACCAAGTTGTAAAAGACTGGATGGATCATTTCACTCTAATTTCTTATTCTTCAATATTCATATGACTGCCATGACTGAATATGTACAATGAAGTCTGCATGGCTAGAAAACTCTCACCTGAGGTCTGAGGAACCACTGCCATTCTGGGTAGACAATCTTGACAAAATGAGGTCCATTATATATTGAAGAGTCAGAAGCGACTAAATGACGAATAAAAATGCTGAATTGAAGGAACCTATCCACAACTTTAATATTAGGTAGCTTTCTAAGTTTCTGGATCTGTGGGATGAACTTGCATGAACAATAATAAAACAACCATTTGCAATTTTAAAGTATCCAGTTTTCTGGAATGCTAGCACTTTCATAGGTTCCCAGGTGAAAGTACAGGGAACTGTAATACTAAAAGTGCTTTTACAGCTGTTCTGTCACTTATAGTTGAATGACTTCATTCCTGCTATATGATTAAAAAGATCTGTTATTGCATAAACGATGAATCTGTCTTATCACACAGCTGACTCTTAATAACAGAAAAGACCGAAAACAGAGAGACACTATTCAAGAACTCAAGCTACACATGATTAAAAGGAACATTTTTAACGTTCTTCAAGAGAAGTGCAAATTGTAGTAGCTTAGAAAATCCCATACATATTTTGAGCATATAGAAATGGTAGCCTGGATATAACCTTCCAGCAATGCTTTAAAGGTTGGATGTTGTATGATGAGCTGGAAAATTAGTTGAGAACAGGCTTGGGCATTGGGCAACCAGTTTGTTCAAGATACTATTGGCAGCTGAGTCAAGGGCCACAAACTCTTGACAGTGACTAATAATATGACTGAAGGCTACTGAGATGGACTTTTCAGCCCGTCTCATTCTGGTCTGTTGAGATAGGAAGTTATGTAAAATGGATGCTTTAAATCTATCAGAGGCTAGTATTTAAATTTTATTTAGCAAGTAAATTTAGAAAAATTGTTGCCACTATAAGGAATTTTGTTGTTGATTTCAGGGAATGTTAGAGGTTACAAGGGCCTGGCAGCCACATATCCCCCAAAATTCCAGGTTGCCCACCTCTGATTTAGAGCCAGATGGCTGTCTAGCAGCCAGTCTCTCCCCTTGCTAAATGGAAAGGGGACTCATTCTAAATTCATAATTATCTCCCCTGGCATCTTAGGGATAGCCCACCATTCTCTCATTTTGGAGAGAAAAGGTCCCTGCTAGAGTAGAAACAATGCAACCCACTCCCCCATTTTTTTAAAGAGGTACTGGCTAAGTGGCAAGCATAGGGCTAAGTTGCTGTTTCAAACCTAGCTAATGAAAGTCTGGGCACAAAATGCTGCTTTTCAGCTGAACTCCCAGGGACAAGTTAGCAAAGCCATTCAAAGCCACAATGAAATAATCAAAGACTGTGCGAAAGCTTCAGCAGAGAATGTCAAGGTTTCTTCTGAGGTTGAAACAATTGGCCTTTAGATAATCCATTGGATGTCTGTGATTCTGTGCTTCTGCTCAAAATTTAGTACACGCTGGGAGGACTGTGCTGTTGTGCTTCATGGACAGAAAATAGCTGTAAGTAGTGATATTTAATGGCAAAGTATTGGAAATTCACCAAATCACGCTAGCTAAAACAAAAGCAAATACACACACGTCAAACATATTCATGGTAATACAGGTAGTCTTCAACTTACAACAGTTCCTTTAATGACCGTTTGAAGTTACAACAGCACTGAAAAGAGTGACTTATGACCATTTTTCACACTTAGCAACCATTACAGCATCCCCCTACTCACGTGATCAAATTTCAGATGCTTGGCAACTGACCCTCTGAGGGTCGTGGGCTTCTGAGAAGTAAAGTCAGTGGGGAAGCTGGATTCCCTTAATTTAACAGGTCCAGTGATTCACTTAACAACTGTGGCAAGGAAAGTTGTAAAATGGGACAAAACACACTTAACAAATGTCTCACTTAGCAACAGAAATTTTGGGCTCAATTGTGGTCGTAGGTTGAGGACTACCTGTACTAAAGGGAAAGAATTGTGGACAAATAATTAGAAATCGTAAGGAGTGCCGGGTGAAAGAGGGATGTGGCAAATCATAAGCAACCAACGAGTTGTTGGGGACGGCTTCCGTTTCCTCCCAGCCTGGTTGAGCAGTGGCTTTGAGATGCAGCTTCAGTTATTAGCGGCTGAATTCCTTGCCTGCCATATCATGTTGCTCATTTGTGTAAGATGCCTGGCATGTGATTTCATCCAACTTCCATGAAAGAAAAATAAAGAGACAGGTTACATGGCCCACTAAGTCCAGAAGCTTAGAAATCATTACTGAGCATTTCCCCCTCCCAATGCATAACATCATTAGTGAGTTGTAACAATAGTTATGAAGGTAGTGCCCTCTAGAGGACAGAAACAAAAATCATAATAACAAATGGGTTGAAGCTTCAGGCTGAAGAATGAGAAAAAAAGCTTTCAGAAGGAGTGGCCTTCCCAAGTGGCCTTCCCAAGTGTTAATTCATATCAGCCCAGCTAACAGCCCAGCTAACAGAGGTGATAAAATGTAGGAGACAACAAATTCTCCATCCTTTCACCACTACTCTAGATTTTTGAAAAGGGATCGGAGAAAAATAGATGAAATTCATTACAGTGTGATCCATTAGCCACCTCGAACTTCTTTGTAAACAACACATCAGTGGTGGGATTCAATTTTTTTTTTTACTACCGGTTCTGTGGGCGTAGCTTGTTGGGTGTGGCAGGGGATGGAGGATACTGTAAAATCTCCAGTCAGAGGTGGTATTTGCCCGTTCTCCGAAATACTCAAAATTTCCACTACCGGTTCTCCAGAACTGGTCAGAACCTGCTAAATACCACTTCTGAAGCCCATGCTAAGGCTGCCCTGAGGAAATGACAGGGATTCTGTATTCCTTGTTCAAACAATTTGGGTGTATGCTCAGCCTGCTTTCTACTAAACATTTTCCACATATTTGCATATAATTACAGTCCTGGCCGAGTTTCTACTAGCATACTTCAGAAAGAGATTGTGGGTCTTTTCAACACATGATTGTAAATACTGTAAAATACCTCTTGGTCCCTTTCCCTGCCCAGATATTAATGATTTGGGGTGAATAACTTTGGGCACATCTGTATCAAGACATAGGATGGGTACCCCTTTACTACTACCAGGTCAGAGGTGGTATTCAGCAGGTTCTGACCAGTTCTGGAGAACCGATAGTAGAAATTTTGAGTAATTTGGAGAACTGGCAAATACCACCTCTGACTCACCCCGCCCCCATCTATTCTCTGCCTCCCAAGTCCCAGCTAACCAACTGAGTCTTCTTTTCTTGCCCTGCACTGGAGAACGGAGCTGGAAAGCAGGTTAGTGGGGTGGGGAGAGAATGAAGATTTTACAGCATCCTTCCCCTGCCACGCCCACCAAGCCAGGCCCACAGAACCAGTAGTCAAAAAAATTTGAATCCCACCACTGTACCAGGTTGATGGCAAATGATGTTCATCAGGTATGTAAACACATTGGCTTAGCAAAGAAATAGCATTTAATGCTTTCAAACAAAAATTAGAGCTGTGGCACAGAATCTCCCATTTTAAATCATCACGAGATGTCTCTTAACACAAATGTATATAAAGGAGTGGTTTGAAAACAGTCCTTTACAGACTGGATTAGAACACTATTTTGTCCCAGAGAAGGAGGTGTGGAGGATCATTAAGAAGCTCATGATCTCTTCCACCATTAGATTGAGGAAGTTGCCTCAAACATTGGCGCAGATAATGCTTCATGAAGAACCTGCCCTACACCTCTCTGTTGAGTTTGTGCAATGGAAAAGACAACCTCATCACCAGTGTGAAAGAGAAATTCAATTATAAATCCAGTGGCGTATAAATAAGAGGGAGTACGATCTTGTATTCATTTCAGATAGCAAAACTCTTGAAGCAGCCCTAATTAGACGTCACTTTTAATTATGTATAATTTGTGTAGGCTTAAGACCAAGGAGATTATTTTCTTTGCCAAGGCACACAAATCTTACTGCTCACAGTAGGTGATATTCCCGTTGTTGTTGTCCAAATGGGGGTGAGAGAGATCACCCATGTATTCTTGAACCGCACTGATACGTTTCCTTGCCACTGCCTGCAAGATTTCTCCTTGGAAACAGATTCCAGTGTCTGCAGAACTGATCGGTGCAATAAGCTTCCTTGGTGAATACTGCCTTGTACTCTGCCTGAACTGCATAGCATGCATAGGCTCATGTAATTCTTTCATATGGCAGGTAAACTGTCCCCATTTTTAAATGGTACAGGCAATCATTTCTCTCTCCCAATTCAAGATAGTCTTTCCTCTTCCATCAGACGTACAGTTTAAATAAGTGAGATCAGGGGTGGGATTCAACCGGTGTTACTACCGGCTCGGTGACTACGTTTTGTACGCACATGTATGCTTTACGTGCACACACGTGTGTAAAAAACCTTAAGCTGTGCTGCCCGGACAGCTGAAAAGCACTGCGTGCAGGTGCACAGCGTTTGAAAAGCCACTTTTTTCCTGCTTTTTCAACCTCAGCTGTGCCACACAAAGCAGCTGAGGTTGAAAAAGCAGGAAATAAAGGACAGGTAGGAGCCCAGGCAGGCAGGTGGGCCAAACAGAAGCAAACACATAACCGGTTCCGTGTCTGCTGCTCTTCAGAGCTACCGGTTCTATAGAGCCAGGCAGAACAGGTAGCATCCCACCCCTGAGTGAGATATTCTCTTTTTACTTGAATCCAAAATAAATGCTTGCTTACCCACCCCATGACCTTCATTGGGAATGTGGTAGTTTGTACCCCTCGGGTGTTGCCTTCTTCTTCTTCTCTTTTTTCCTGGTGGTACAACAAAGGTGAAAAAAGTTCTGTTACCCCAAAGAAGTATTTTTCTAGGCATGAACACCAAGCAAGATGATATCAACTTACCACTTGAGCTTATGATTTCTCAGTTGACAAATGCCACACAGCATAGGATGGTATTGCAATATAAAACATTATGCAGGGAATCTAAGATCAATTATATTAACAGGAATCAACTCCATTGCTAATCTTGTGATTTTAATATACCACAACATCACTTTTAGGAACAGAATTTTCAAGCAGAAAGAGTGATCCACATTTTAGATATGTTTTTATTTTGATTGCTACTGTGATTTTATTCTGAATTACACAAAAGCTAATGGCTTTGCTCCAAACCAACTTAAAATTAATGTTTATTTTATAATCAAATAGGAAATTATTTTAGCAGCACATATTAACTACTGAAATTTATAGGGTAGGGAATGTCTTCTTATATTTGAGTTAAGCCCCACTTTCTAATAGAATCTACTTGCACATTTAAGTTAATATGGTTATATGGTAGGGCAAAGTAAAAAGTCAATGAACTAAGAAATGGATTATTTAAGAATAAGCTAAAGGAAGGAAAATATTCCTTTACAAAGAGCTATAGGAATATTTTATAGGCCACAAAAGGAAAGAAGAATCTACTTCTTGATTCTAAATTCTACCTGCAGCGGAATATGATTAAAACATTATTGTAGCACTCTTTGATGTAATCCTCACAAAGATTATCTCAGTAATCCTTCCTGTGTAATCATCCATGGGAACCTGCAGAGTATATTTTCCAGTTCCCTAAAATGGGACTGTTCAGAACTCCATCAGCGTGAACAGGAGCCTAGCAGATAGGCTGAATGGATAGTACTTTATCTAATAGCAACGGCTGAGGTTATTATCAAGGAGAGATTAAAACAGGGAGCTTCCTAGATCACTCTCACACTGAAAAGATTTAATTACTTCTAAAATTTAATTATCCATCTTTCTCAGCCTAGCTTCTGGTACTTATCATTACAGTACCAATTCCCCCGCCTACCGCCTGTTTCTTATTGGAGTGAGAAGAAAGCCTCTAAGGAGTTTCTACTGGGCAAAGAACATTAGGTATTTGGGAGGAAAAAGCAACCTGGCACTCTGTTGTTGCAAAATTGCATTTTAGGAGAAATGCGAAGTTATGTCAGCAGGTTTCAGAATGCCTATTTCTGGCTTGTACCAGTAGTGGTCCATGCTTCAGCAGAGATACGTATTCTGCTGTGAGGCTGACCCCATCTTTGCATTAGCCAATAGCCTGCCTTGATTAATTGTTGGCCTCTGGTCTCTGCAAATTTCCTGACATTTTGCTCAGCAGACTTCATTTCGTCCAGCCAGGCATTTCCATGTTCATCTGACCACTAGTTGCTAATTAGAAGACCATTACACAATCTCCTCCATCCTCTTCCTATAACATAAGTGCTAAAAACATAGGAGGGAAGCAGTTGAAAAGACTGGTCCATGGAAATTACCCTTCCCAGTTCCACATGGCCAGCATCACATTACTAAATGGAATTGGGTTGGCAGGGAAGGAAGAAAACTCTACATAAATCCGTGCTAAAACAAGCAAGGAAGAATATCCCTGTGTACTAACTTTCATTAACACAGGTCTCAACTATAAAATACTCAACATGTTTTTGAAACACTATAACTGGTTTTGAAAAATGAAGACACCAGTCTTTCATGCATGGTATCAAGTTGAAGAAACATGTCAAAAGTGTAATGGTTATCACACATATTTAAGGCAAAACAGTTGGATTTAATCTGGTGTCAGTCATCACATAAAATCAGTGTGGAGCTGATTTTGATCTAATCAGGGTAAGTGATCTAATTCTCAACTCAGATCAGATCAACGCAAGCTTATAGTGCTATTTTTTTTCAGTGATGTCACATAATCTTATAGCTTTAATTTAGTATCTTAGAGTTGGGAGCATTAAATATTGTACTGTGTTTACAAAAGGACAGGGTCATTTGTTATCTTATGATTGTCCAAGGTACCCATCTCATGTATTATATTTCATTCCATCAGTGTGAAATGTTGAAGAATGTATTGTATCACCAGAAAAGTTTTGACTATATATCAATTGCCTAAAAATTACATGCTGATGTTAGATGCGCTTCCTTTTCTTACAGTTTCAAAAACTATTCCACAATTCCCTGTGATCTTATCTGGAGGGCTTAATGAGGTCTGCTAGGTTATAGCTTTCTCTTATCCAACCAGCAGCAACCAAGGAATAGAGCAATAATTGAAAATCAGAAGAGATTACAATACACACCAGTTTAATATAAAACATTATGCAGGGATATTATGCAGATATTGTCATAAGATAAAAATAAAATGCCACCAAGCCCAGCTCAGCACTTACAAGTTGTAGAGATTGTTTCCAACACCAGCTTCTTTGAAATCTCAGAAGCTCTAATCATCCACCCATCTGATCAGCATCTATTCCTTCCAACATGAAAGTCCACTCAGTTGTAGCTCCTTTTGATTCTCTACCTAGTGATGCTTCCACTCTTGTAGCCCAGAGGTTCTTCAGAGACTTTCTGCTCAAAATCTGGAGCAACAGATCCTGTACTCATAGGGACAACTCGCATCTGCCTTATGTGCTGGGCCCAGGTTGCAGACTTTCATTAAGAAGTTTGAAATTGTCTCGTAATAGTGGCAGAGAGAAGTGACTAGTAGACTGCCTGGATAAACATGCAAGCTGAATCCAGTGAGTTTCAGAACTTGGCTAATTACTTGATTCAAAAGCAAATAGGAGCCATGGATTCAAAACAAAAGGATCAATTTAACAGTTCTCTGCAGGTGTAGCAAAACAGATCCAAAGCAAAAATGTTCCCTATATGTATACTTTATATACACCAAGCCCAGGTCAAAAAGATGCTTCTTTAGCTCCACCTGGTTGCTATGCAACTTGTAATGAATACGGTTCAATTAGGTCTTCACTCTGCATCATTCTTGCCATGATACAGAATCTAAATGCCTTTAAAAATAAACCCTGGCAACACCTTTGTTTCAGGTCTAATTTAAGAGGTAATTACATCATATTCAGCTGCACTGAGCCTCAGGAATGAGGCGGCCCTCTAAGGCCCAGGTGTCAAACTTGTGGCATCACATTGCAGTCATGTGATATTTTCCCCCTTCGCTGAGCTGGGGTGGGCGTGGCCTGCGCATGATGTATCCGGTCCGTGGGCCATCAGTTTGACACCCCTGCACAGTCTAAGGCTAAGCAATGTTGCTGATGAAGTGGGCTATGGAAAGGAATGGAACAATAATAGAGTGTTGCACAGATGCCTGCCTCTGTTACTCCAAACCTGAGAAAAAACCCCTTTCCATCGGTTTTGTGGGCCAGTCTCTCCTTTAGCTGATGCAGCTCCTTGTTAGGCAAGAGCTCAATCAGGCTAATGGGAATTGATGGCAGCATGGAGATAAAAACGAAAGAGGAGGAAATAAAGAGGTCTTCAGGAAGGAAGGATTTTCTTACAGAAAATCTAACTTTTAAAATACCAGCTTCCTATGTTAACAATCAGAGAAGTGCAATAAAATGAGCTTCACAAAATCGAAGAAATTTGAGTTAGCAAATGAGCTGGGGAAATAGTTAGCATGTAAACTGAGAAAAGAAAGTGAGAAGAAAATGATATTAAATTTATAAAATGAGAATGGTATGGTAGCAGATAGTGCAAATATGCCAAGAATATTCCACCAGTAAAGCTTTGTAAGGAAGAAAAAATCTCCCCAGCAAAATGGATACTTAAAATAATTATCAAAGATAACAGATAAATAAAAGCAAATGATGAATGGAATTACCACCACAAGGACCATCTGTGATGCTATAGCAAAAGGAGTAAGAGAGGAAAAACTCCTGGCCAAGTTAGACTGCCAGTCCCCTAATATAAATATTTTGAAGAAAAACTGTTACAACCTCTTCAAAAATGATTAATTTCATCCTGGATAATGAAGGATACCAGAAAGTTGGACAGATACAAATAAGCCGTTAATTCCTTAAGAAGGCCAAGATTTAACTTTGTCAAAAAATTACTGACCAATGCCAATGATGAAATTAAACCACGTTATAAAACATTTAGCTAAAAGGGTGGAAGAGTTCATATGTGTAGATCAAAGTGACTTTTTCCTCAAGACAATGGGGAAACGACACAGGTAGTCCTAGACGTACCACTTTAATGGAGCCCACCCATTATGGTTGCAAATAATGATGGTTGTTAAGCAAGGTACCCATGTGATTATCTTGCTTTAATGACTCCAATCCCTGGTCTCCTGTTGCAGTTGTTAAGTGACCGTGCAGAGCACGAGGTGCCTCAGAAATGAGAGAAAGAAGAATAGAAATAGCTTTTCTAACTATTCTTTTTTCTCTTTGTATTATTTTCTGCACCTTTTCTCTCTTTTTTTTCTTACATATTTTTAACTATAGAATGTAGAATTCTTTATTGGCCAAGTATGATTGGACACAAAAGGAATTTGTCTCCGATGCATAAGCTCTCGGTGAACATACAAGCAACAAGTGATAAATCATGACTACAATAACTTTTAATCAAGATTGTTTGAAAAAGAAATTGGTGGCAGCCAAGTTTTCCCAGGTTCAGCTAAGGTTTAGTCAATTTGAGGTCAGCAAGGTCACAAGCAAGATTTTTAAAAATCCAATAGGGTTCTACTAGGTACAACTTTAATTTTTAGTTCAATGTTCTGTGAGTGTTTCCTTTTGAAAATATAATTTTAACAATCCAATTGCAGTATTAATCTACAACTTGAAGATGGAGTACTATAAACCTGGTGTTGCATCTCCCAATCTCCATAACCAGAGTTACTGCTATGTCTGTGTAACATTGCCAGCATTTTATACCCAGCCAATGATGAGAAAGGCTTATGATGTAATAGCTAGATACATTGGTGTCAAAGCTAAATAACACCACTAAACTACAAGGTCAGATGCAAGAAGTACAAAATTTGATGTTCTCCTCCAGCCATTAAATTGGAAGTGAAACAGAAGAAACAAAGAGACACAGTGGCTCTTTCAGGCCGAAGAAGGCACATCACTTCCCTCCATCCCTGGTCACTCTTTCCCGCCCTTTTTCGGAAGCACTGGACACAGGATAAAGCAGGGAAAATACTACCTGCTGAATCTTAAAATGTGTATCAATGAACAGCCTGAAATGATATAACAAGTTGAAATAACATAAGACTGAAATGGTAGAGCTGACCCTTCCCTCCTGAACAGTACCCGGAAGAATCTGGAATTCAGTATTTGTAACCCACATAAAGAAAAGAAAGAAGGGAAAGGAAATCCCAAAGAAAAGTGCTCCTTGTGACTCTGCTCCTTTCATGACTCTGATTTGTTTTGGGTTTTAACTTTATTCAGCTTAGGTTATGGAAGTAAAGAATGAGGTGAAAGAGGAGGCACACAGGAAGAAGTTTAGAGGTGACCCACCCTGGAATGCTGTATTGCTATCAGCAGGTGACATTTATTTATTTATGTATTTATTTATTTAAGATATGTATATGGTTGTCCAACTAGCAAAGTACTCTGGGCAGAAAACAAATAAAAACAATCACAATTCATAACAGTAAAAAAAAGGCATAAAAATGAAATAGCAAGAGGCCATTAAAACACCTCATAAAATAAAGCAGAGAGATCTGCAACCACATCAAAGGTCCATTCACACTGTGATCCCAGACCCTGGAGGAATAGCCAAATCTTTACAGCACTGATGAAGATCAGCAGGTGTAGGACCATCTGTATCTCAATATGAAGCCTGTTCCACAACACAGGTGCCCTGACCGAGAAGACAAGCTTCTAAGGAGCAACCATGAGGAATTGCTTCACTAACAGGACTCAGACCAAACCTACTTTGCTTGATTTTCAGGGAGGTGGGCTGTGCGAGTAACTTAATCCAGAGGTGTTATTAAATGGTTCACACTGGTTTGGGAGAACCAGTAACGGTGATTTGCCATGGATTGCTGAACCGGTGGCAACCCCTGGCTGGCCACATCCCCAACCCGGTCTCCCGATCAACAGATCCTCACTTGCCACGACCAAAAGAGGCAGCTGAAGGAGGCTTCTTGCACTGAAAAAGAGGTGGCTGGAGGCGGGGTGGCAGTCCTCAAAACCTCCAAGGCTAACAGGAAGTTATTGATGATAAGGACTGTTGACAACACCCAAACTTTAATTCATGTTGCCACTATCCTGAGACAAAAACTAGATCTAATATGTGAATCATACCATCAGTGCGGGAGAAGCAGAGTAAAGTCAAAAGAGACAGCCAATTGCTTTACTTGTCATTTACATAATCAGAACTACAGCGTTCAGCATTGAATCAGAACAGAGACTATAAAGATGTAATGGAAATTCGAAATGGGGGCAGCAAATGTCAGGTTGACGGAGTTTTCTGTGATTTAGGGATGGGTGGATAGCACTTCAATACATTAGTGGGGAAAGGGTTAACTCTTAAATTCATGTTGGGTCTCCCGCCAGCATTCCAGCATTCCAGCAAGTGTGTGTGTGTGTGTGTGTGTGTGTGTGTGTGTATTAGATTTGTTTGCCATCCATCTTACTTTTGTGCCAGGTGTAATGAGTCTCAAACTCCAAGTCCCACCCAATCCTTCCTTTCTCTGCAAGGGATAATTGTGCAGACGTCTGTTTTCTTCTAAATGTGCCACGGCACTATTTAAATATCAAAATAACTTTCCTTACCAGATGGCACAAAATATTGAATCTGAAGACCGAACCAAAGATTCCTTTAGATGTTCGAACTAATTAGGAAGATTCTGCACTAGTCTCTGTCTGAAGTAAAGCCAGACTTCTGGAACACTACAGGCATCACTGATGAGGCTTCAAATCTGCTTGAAAAGCAAATTAAGCTCCCAAGGATGTTGCTGGGCAATTTCCATCATGAGAAGTCTGGGGTTCTTCCTGTTACAGTAGCAAGGCTGTGTGAAGATAGAAGTTCTCCTTCATTCCATGCTACTAACATTATTTAGATTTCTTCTTGGTTTCTGAGATTCTGAGAGGTAGATATTTTCCCAATGCAAATACGTGTGATTATGAAGGAACTCTATCCAATGCTCATTACAGAAATCCTGTATACTACCTACTGTAATTCTGGTTATCAGTTACAGTATATTGACCATCAGGAAATATCACCTGGCCAGATTTACCTTTTCTGGGATTCATCAGACATATAAAGCAAGTTGTTTATTCTATGGAATTCAAACTGTGTTCAAAAGTGACCTTCACACTTCAGATGACCATACGCAGTATAATGCAAATAGAGCTTTGGGCATCACATAATGTGACATGATATAACATTATGGCCTGAACTTCTTGAAATAGCATCTGGTTATATATGTTTGATGAATCCACAAAGGATGAAATTGGTGTCTCCTAGTAAATGTAATGTAATGCAAATGAAATCTCTACGCAGGATATATACATTGTGTAAAATTAGAGAAATGTATACACTCACACCAAGAGGGCAGGTTCTTTATATCTACTTTGGTATCATCTATGTCTCATTAGAAAAACGATCCTCATTTTTCATAGGTGTTATAGAGGCTGGAAGGTAGCATCTCCATATGCTACCAGGTTTACTACAATTCATTTCTTTGAGTTGGGGCGGAAAGGTAGCAGTTTAAATTCCTTCAGACATGTCCCCAAACAAGTAATTCATAATGCTCCTGCTTTGTGATATTAAATGAAATCTTCACAATCCATTCCATTAATTAAAGTACCTCTTTCATAACTTTCATGGCCCAACAAATTGTCACCAAATGTAAGAGGGGATGGAGACAGCAGAAGAACCCATCTTCACTTTTTTCTGGTTTACTCCACAGCTTCAAAAAAAGGAAGCTGAGAGGGTGAGAGTATAAAGCAGGAGTTGCAAATATTGGAGGACAAAATAGATTAGCAGATTTCCTCTACCCCCAAAGTTCTAATTGCCTTGGGGAAAAATGACCAAGAGTAATCTAAACTAATTTATAATTTTTAGATTAATCTGAAATGAGATTCAGATAGATACGAATTTGAGTTCCTGAGATAGGTTGCATCTTTTGTGCAAGTCACATTGTTGAGACAATTTCCATGTGGAAGATGATTTTCCTTCCTGGAATGATGACCTGGTTCACTACATTCCATCCCAGGCAATTTGTACTACAAGTTAAGAATATATTGGCTAATTAAGTTTTATGAAGCATTTTGTTCAAATGATTTATATAGCCCTGTATGTTAACTAAACTATTTAAGTAGTCACACATGCACATATTTGAAACTATGATTCGGGATGATTATGCATGAAACAACTAGCCATAGAGGTGGGAACTAATATACTGACTGTTTCTAATGGTGATGGATAAAAAGAACAACACATATAATTTCTCGCTTGCCATTTATTGTTCGAAATTGCCATGTAGAGACATATTGGGTTGAGTAATGACCAGATTCATGTGGCAAAAATGATACCCAACATATGGCATGAGGAGCAGCTGCTCAAGGCATCTGGGTACAGCTGGCCTAATGTCTGTGCATCTGCCATAGCCTCTGCAGTTCCAGTCGCACAGAACAAGGTTTGGTTAATCTCCAATTCTTTTCTCCCTTTCAGAAAAATCCAATTCTGAAATCAAGGTGGTCTCCTGTTGTTAGTGAACTCTTAACATGGTTGCTGCTGAAGAGACCCTGTTTCATCTGGGAATCCTGTAGCCACATCTTCTATAACTTCTATTATCACAATCTCTGTAAGGTGCCCCACTGCTGGTTATTATTGCCCCTTCCAATCCCTTATGTCTCCTTAGCTCTTAGCCTCATGAGTACTTACAATAAGTGTGAAAGTTAATGTGGCGTCTTTCTGTCCCACCCTGTAACATGTATTTTTTTTAAAAGTCTACATAAGCGACTCCCTCCTTATTTTGTTCTCTCCCCCAACTTTTAGAAGAGGCTATAGGCCTGGCCTTAATCATCATGCTACAGTATAGCCATAAGTGCCCTACCTAGAGAGGAATGGCCAACAGCAATGACAGCAAGCAGTCATAGGAAGGGTGAGAGTCACAAGGGGAGCAATGGATAGAAACAGTGGGAAAGCAGTTATTGATGCAGCGAGAACTATCCTATCCTATCCTACAGAAGCACCAGACAGGGGGCTGATGCCTGCTATGGCATGATTGGCAATGTATCTTTATTAGCACCAGGGCTTTCAGCAGATGCCCCACCATGCCCCTGAGTAATGACAATGAGTTGCAGCAAAGTTTCTCAGGCCAGGCATTCAGTGAATAATAATGCCCTAGTGTGCACTCAACTCAAGACTCCCCGCCCCTTAGACATGTGTACAATTTTATTCTTCGAGGCTTTCAGCATGCATATGCCTACCATACACAGAGACAGATGTGTAATATGTGAGAAATTGGAAGTATTTAAGGATCTATTGTTTGTTGAAGGTAGTGACAAACTTCATCCATGATTTGAATACTGATTCATTGGGCAACCTGACATCCTCTTATTTTGATCTATCTTGCTTCACAGAGTGGCAACAAGGAATTCAGAGAAGTGGCACTGAAGCACCAATACCTAGAGTTTCTTAAATATTTGTAGGACCCAAACAGCTATATACAGGATGAGAAAACATGCCACAAGGAACAACTTGTGCATGCAAGTGATAAGGTGATGTTGCCAAACACCAGTGTTGGGAAGTAAGTTAAAAGCTGTAGAGAAAAACACTTACTCTATTAGCCTTGGGGAAATAGTCTTTCTTGTGACTTTGTGTACCAACTCAGAGGCAGAGGCAGCATGAAGTCTAGATAGTTAGAGCTATAGTAGATATTTACATACATACTTAAAATATGCTTCTTCGGCTGGACTAAGTTAAGCAATAAATAAACAATTATCCCACCCTTCTACCCACAGTGCACCTTTAAAGCCTCAGAATATCTTTAGTGCTCTCCATGATCCCAGAATGGTACTGAAATATTTTGGAGTTGGCCAGAGTCAATGAGGTGCAGACTTCCAAATTTGGAAGAAGTTATAGTCTTCAGTAGTATTCATGCTACTCTCCCAGATTAAGGAGAGTTCCATTCTGTGGCTCTATATTCTTTTCTAGTGCCCTGAAAGAAATAGAGCATAAGGCATGTTCTATGGTTTCCAAGAATAGAAGACATCCTAGCATCTGTGAAAAGACATGTTTTGGAAGTACCAGCACTAGAGGTATAGGAGAGAACGCAGGCAACTGAAGTGGAAGCACTATGGACACTGAATATTCAAAGCATATAGCATGCCTGAAGTTCAGGACAGGAATATACATAGCACCCAAAAGACAGGAGCTAAGGTAGCCTGTTAAGGAACAAGGCAGGAACACTCAGTCATGGGATTATAACTTGTTTTTTTTTTAAAAAAAAAAAACATCCAGTTTCTTCAGCCTACCCCATCCCAGCTCACTATGCTGGGTTGCTATTTGCTGATCACTTGATTTCAGCTTGCAGTTGTAGCCAGTTCAGGTAATAAACCTATAGATTGAGAACAGAATTGGAGTAATAATCTATCTGGGAAAATCAGGTGCCATCATGCCTGCAGGAACTCACAGGAAGTGCCAATATTTCAAGATATAACGAACTCGGCCACAGAAATTGAGCTCCTTCAGGGGTAACAGCCACTCAAGTCAAGGTCAGGAATCCTCTGGGATCCAGGATTTCACTGTGACCACTGTAACTCTCAGGGGTGTCATGATGCTCCTTGCTGGCATCCCTGGAGGAGCTCAGAAACGGGTGCTCTGATAGCGCAGCCTGCGAATCTCAGAGACTCCATCGTCCCGGCAGTACAAATCCCTACCGGGACTTTGTGCCAGTCACCGCCCCCCTGCTCCCCCACCTCCCCCAGCACTGGTGCTGGAACTGCTGGTGCTGCCTGAGCTGGAACTGCTGCAATGATCTTCATAGATAGAAATCTCAATCTGAAAGCAAGAAGTTAAGGACACCAAACAAATGCATGGAAATCCTGCTCCACCCCACACTCAGCGAAGGAGACCCTCTCTCAAATATACTTTCTCTACTGGAACTCAGCAGGTCAAATTGTTTTTGGCTAAGCAGGTATGGAGACACACCTGGAGACATTATGTCATTCATGCAACTTTTTCCTCACTCACCCACCCCTTTTTTGTTTTTTGAGGGAGAGGGAGAGAAAGAAAAGCAGATCACCTTACCTCTTTCCTGTTACCAAGCCAAGCTACTGGTGGCCTGTGTGTTCTCATAAACATCACAGCCAAATCCCAAGTTGGCAAGCCAGTGCATAGTTAAGTCTTCAGTCAATGTGGAGTCCATCTTCTTTTGCCCAGTTCTTCTGTAAGGCAGCCAACCAGGAAGAACTACAGCACTACTGTAGTCTGTCCACCTCCTAAGAACTCAACTTCTGGATTAATATAACATACTTGGAACCTTAGCAGCTGCATACACAGAGCATGCTAACCTTAGCTTTAACTTAATTGCAAGCTCTGAAAATGGCTGAACTTCAACAATCAATCTAAATGCATTTTGCATGGGAGAGATGAGTCAATAGTGAACTCAAAAGATGTGCCTCTGAAAGATGCTGAATTTAATTAACACTTTATTTCCCTTCATGGTAAACTTAGGTAATAGCTACCCAGATCAACTGTGCATTGTGTAAAAATGTACAGTGTATGTTTTATCTGGCATCTATTGTTAAAGGTGGACTTGAACCGAGGACTCCCCGTTCCTAGACCATTACATCACACATTGTGTTGCACTCATGAAGTCATCAGTTGTATTCTATTGTGAACGTGAGACCCTTTGGGAATCTCTATCATTATCATTTACAAAAATTGAAAAATTAATAAATAATATCCACACGATTCCAAATCTCAATAGGGATAGGAAAATAATAACACAGGTTATAAAGAGTGTCTGCAGTACAAAGCAGAGCTAGCTACCTAGTTTTAGGCAGTAATGCAGGGTGTCCAACCTTGGCAACTTTAAGACTTGTGGACTTCAACTCCCAGAATTCCTGCTGGCTGAGGAATTCTGGGAGTTGAAGTCCACAAGTCTTAAAGTTGCCAAGGTTGGACACCCCTGCAGTAATGTATTCTATTTTCATCCCTGACATCAAGCCAAGAAGGATACAACTCTCATGCCCCGCTCCACTGGGTCAGTCAGCAGGAGCCCTCGTGGAGCATAGATTTTCTCATTCTGCTCCTGGATATACTTGGAGATCTTCTTCAGAACCTGAAGAAATAATTAGTGAACCGATCAGAACCAAATGAGTACCTGTTTCATGTTCCCGGATAATATATAGCACAGAGTTGAGAAGAAAGTTATTAAACAAATTCCAAGTACTCTTAGAAACTGTGCTCTATTATAAAAATGAACAAATAATAATAACCCTGGCTCACCATTAATTGCACTTATTTATCCATCATATTTTATGATCACATTCACTATTTTAGAGACTTTCCTTGGTTCACCCAACCATCCCTCCCTCCTTTCCTGCTTCACAGTGCAGTTCTTTCCATGCCTTGTCAGACAACAATCCTCCTCCTTCTGAACATGGGTTTTGTACTAGCCTAAAAATAATATTGTTTTGGAATCCTATTAAAATGTATTGAAAAGAGCACTAAAAACTGTATCAATATTATCCTCTGAAAATTGTAACTTTTGTCACACAGGATTTTTTTTACCCCCAAGGTTGACTTAAAGTGCTACCATCCAGACCTGTGCAAAACACAAAGCCAGAGTGAGTAGGATAGATCCACCATCTACTAAAACTTACTTCTCCCTCCAGCTACCTTGCAAAGGTAGAGTGGCAGCTGTTTCCCCGTTGTCTAGTAACATTAGTGGGGTGTAAATCAAAGCCCATAGAATTCCATATCTATTGTCCTTAACACACCCTGAAGATCATAGATAAGGATAACCTGGGGGGAGGGGAATGTGACAAAAGCTACAAGTTTCAGAGGATAATATTCATTTGAACTATTCTACCTAGTACATGGAATTTAACTCTGGACAATACAAATGGATTCTCTGTGCTCTTACTATGGCCAAAAGACTGGTCTTGCAGCATTGGAAAACTAAATGTATGGCTCCATTTATTCAATGAATTGAAGATCTGGTTGCACTTGCCACTTATAAGTGGATTGCCTATAGATGTAAACTTTGTATAGACAAGTATGATCACACTGTATAATGGGACTCATTTATACAGAATACAGTAAGTTAAAAAAACAACAACTGTATAAACGTATTAGAAATATATACATATTTGCAGGATCCAATCTGGATCAGTCACCAGGACCAGAGGTTTAGGGTTCCAAGCTTCGGACTCGTGCTGGAGCCCATCCTTAAGGAACATCTTTCTCATCAGAATGTATACATATTTCAATATTTATTTCAACATACATATTTCAATATTTGAATTAGACAAGTATATATTGTTCTAATGATGTGTCATTTTATTCATATTTCTTTCCCTTTTTAAGAGCACTTTTTATGTATGTTACTCCATTAATTTTATCCATGCGTTTGGCTTTTTTCCCCTCTTAATTAAAAACATAAATTTTAAAAACCCTTGAAAAAGAACCCTGCATTATATAATTAGAAAGAGATTGCATGGTATGTAGTGCAAACAAGGGCAAAATTTATGCACACTGCACATTATTTTAACAACCTGTAAAATTAAAATAGTTATCTTGATGTTGTTTCCCTATTTTGGGAGCCCTTGATACAGCATAATAAACACCTATGATATTAACAATTGTAAATGTTCTCTTATGTCTCCAAACCTTCTCGTAGTGGGTCTCCATGCAAAGGAAGATGAAGTAGGCTGTGGCACAGGCCAGACATCCCTCCAGATAAGAGCTGCCCCCAATTTTCTCAGCCTCCGCATAGAAGTTGTTCAGTGTCTTCACTGTTTCCTCAAAAAGTTGCCGCTCAATCTTTGGAAGGAGAAAAGAAAGGAAACGACATAATAGTGACATGCAGCATGTTATTTTAACGACTACTGGTGTTCTCCTTTATGCAAATGCCAAAAGGTGGAATAGAGACATTGCTAAATCAAAATAAGATATGTTGTAAGAAATATCCAGTTATGTGCGAACATTCTTCTTTTTTTTTTAAAGAAATCACTCTGCTACTGTGTAGTTAGTGTGTGATTGCTATAGTTAACAGATTAGGAAAAATCCTTCAAAATGTCAGATTTATTCACAACTCTTCAGATACTCAACCGCACCCTTCGCACTCTGTTGCTAACAAACAGCTGAACTTCAACACTCTATCTATGCAAAAGAACAACTATGACAAAATTCAGAAATCCAACCTTATATGAATGTGTGAGAGAATATGCCCAGGGATTAAATCCTAGGACTCTTTGGTGGCAACATACATTTTTAGTACTCTTTTTCTCAGACAGGAATGTGGAGGACACCTGCATCCTGTTTACACAACAGTCCTGTCTAGTCTGAAATTCTTTGGTTCCTGTTTTGCTACTTCAGCCTTTCCACACAAAAAGTACAGCTACAGTAAATTCAGTGGGCCTGGAGGGTGCCTTCGCTGGAGCTACTCCAGTCCTTTGCAACAGCTTCCCAACTGAAATTGGCGGAGGGGGAGTGGCACCCGAGTAGCCTTCCACAAGGCCATGAAGAGCTAGCTGCTGTTCTCCCAGGCGTTGGGGCAGGATGGAGTTGATTCAAGTGGTTAATTTTATATGAGGTAGGCAGCATGTCAGTTCTTTAAATAAATAAAGTAAGGAAGTTTCTGAAACATTCATAGAAAGTTAATGGAACATCATAGTTTAATCTGAGCTCCAGTATACTCATTGGTTTGATATAAAAGTTTGCTCTAGTGTGTGAGCCAGGAGAACCACATGAAATAACAGATTGTACCCGACTGTCCAGTTCAGGAGGGAATTTGGTCTGGAATTGACAGATGGTCCCATCACTGTAGTCTCGCTGTATAAAAACCTTGGTAGCCAAAGAAGCGCTCCTCCGCAGTTCTTGGAGATTGTGGACCTGAAGAAAATTGAAATCAGGAAGTTACAACATGGGAAAACCTTCCTGTACGGTAGTACTGGTGGGAGCTCACACTGTATTCTGACACTTGCAGATCAAAGGCATGGACTTTTTTCATTCCTGGATTGCTCTATGCTTCGCTTTGTACTTTTCTTCATTTTCATTCAGAGAAAACAACCCATAATTCTCCTTTAATCACATTGCATGCTAAAGTCCTCCCCAAGATAATGTATGCACTGATAGGTTGTTTTGTTTGCTGTCTTAGGGCAGAAATGTTAAAGAGTAAGTGTACAGGTATGCTGTTCTATAACATAGCAAGGGAGCAATGCAATGCACTCAGCATCACAAAAGAGTATGGGTGTTAAAGACATCTTAGACTTAGAGCATTTAATCTTATACATTTTAATGGTTTAATTAACCATTTAAGAATCACCAGATATTCTTGAAGCCACTGAAAAGCTACTTAATTATCAGGATTGTTTAAGAAAAAATATAAATGGCCTAACTAAGTAGGCTCAATGATTTCTGCTTCCATGGAAATTCACACTATCAGCACCACTCAGGCAGATGATCATTCAACTAGGTATGCACGTAGTTACTGATCATTGCATATACTGTAATAGGAACAATTGGAATTGGGACAATCTCTAATTAGCACTTACATCTGCATTAAAATGCACACTAATGGGATATGGATAGGATGCTGAAATTGTTTTTAGATAATGTTTCATGAGTCATTTTGGCACCATCTTCAAAGTGGTATTTCTTTTTGTATAAGCTTTTTGGGCAGTTATTTGCAGGTGCTTCTAAGTATACTGTATACTTCAGTTAAAAATTTGAATTTGCACATTTTAAATGAAAAATATTACTTTGTTACCTAATTATTTAGATAAATATCTTCTTAATTATTCAAAGTATAATGAAAATAGTCTAACAGATTAATTATACATTTCCATGCTATACCCTTCCCAAGCATTAAAGGCTGAAATACAGAAAAACCAATATCCCACTATTTCTTCATTGTAGTGTTTTCCCCATTCAAATAGCAGACACAGAATGGTCCAATTTCAGTTCTAATTGGGATCATCAGGACTTGGTTCTTATTACAATCATAGAGCATGTCAAGCTGAAAGAATATGTTTTCCTCAAGTCACCCAGTAAACATAATGGTTAAATTGCGATACAACTGGTTTTCAATCTCAGTTATTTATATTCTCCCAACACACTGAAATATGCATTAGCTATCTACACTTAGACTGATATATGGTTTTAAAGATGGTAGAGGGTTCTTTTGTTAACTAAGGTCACAAAACAGAAAATAATTTAAATTAGCAAGCTGAATGAAGATGTTCAAGCATGTTACCAAAGATGATACGTTATTGGATATTTCAAATAAAAAAATAAAAAAATAGTTTTGTCTACATATTTATATATATAATAGCCTTCAAGTAGTACAACTTGTTGAAATACAATCAGAATTAAACAGGACAAGCCTAAATTAACAAGGGTTACTTCCTTTTCCTGTCCATAGAGGGAAACCTCTGCATTGTAAGAGCTCACTTAATAACCATCTCCTTATAAGAATTTCTTAGCCTGTGGTTGCATTAAAAGCATTGAGTTGGCTACGGTTGTGGATGATATCAAACTTGGAGCAGATGCAATATGATTTGAAAATAGGATGCATTGAATTTTACATGAATTTTATGTAAAATTCATTAGCATTACCATGATACGATGGCTATTTAATAAATTCACGGTGGGCAGTTTAAGAAATATTAGTATTGAAGACTCAGTGCTGCTACCTTTAAGTTTATTTCTCACATTATATGTTGTTTAGCCCTAGGAGTTGAAGTGGTTCAAAATGAAATAACAGGTTATGAGATCATAATGTTAGACAAAAATGGGCCAGGAAAGTTATTTTTATGTTCTTAAAAGTCCAATAAGTTTTATTAGTTTAAATATGAGATCATCCAGTTCAATAAAACTGCCTAAGTATTTAGAAAGCTAACATTGAATTTGAAAGTAACCCTGAATTCCCTCAATAGAAATTGGACCTAATGTTGATCTTATTCTGTGCTTAAATGGAAATCTTCCAAGATCAGAAGTCCCAAAGATGCTTTTTCAAAAGGCAACTGGACTTTCTAGTGTCCAACTGGACTCTCTGGTGTCCAGTTGCCTCTTGAAAAAGCACATTTGCGACAACTATGACCTGGATGACTGAGAATCTCCATAGACATCCAAGATCAGAAACTGAAGGTTGAAATTAATTACTTTAGGAGTAGAAGAAAGTTGAAGTTAGATAACTATAAAAACAACTACCTATTATTTTGTAAATGTGTGTGAGAGATGGGGGAGAGAGAGAGTAAGAGAGAGAGAGAATTTATGTACTTATGTATTTTCTTTATTTCGTGGTCTAAGGATTGAGTCTTTAACAAGTCCTTTGTGCTTCCTGCCATCTGTCCTTCCATGCCCTTAGGAACGGCTGCCCTTCCCTTAGCAACAAGCAAGCTTTTAGCTATTTGTAATCTGACTCAGATTAATTCTCCTGTTCAGGGACACATCTTTCATTGACAAACATGATTTTACTAGAGGAAATGGGAACATGGGAAATATGGGACAAGAGCAATAATGATTGTGAAAAAATCACTGAAGGATGGGATTCTTGATAGCGGCTGACTTCAAAAGTGTTTTGAAACCAGAATATAGCACCATGAGAGAAAACACTTCATAATCTCTTTACCTTTTACTTCTACTGCATTTTTAACCTTATTTTAACCCAAAAGAAATTGTATCATGGACCTGCTTCTGAGTCCATAATTGATTAATCTGAATAATGGAGCTTCCATTTATTCTAGAAAATCATAGCTCTTGTATCTCTTTCTTCCCTGTTCACAAAAGGTATAGCTGAAACCAAATCCAAAGCATCAGACATAAGGCAGCCTTACTCAACCTTGTTCTCTCCAGATTCATAATAGCACAATAACTATCATCCTAAAGCATGGCTATTGACTGGGCTGCCAGCACAGTCCAACTGAGGAGTGCTCCCCTGGGCTTCTGAATTTCTGTCTATAGGTGTCTCCCATGTGTTCAGGGAAATCCATTGATTCACAGCTGAGCAAAGGGCCACCTGCTCTTCTTAACAATTGCCTGTCTTGGGGAGTGGGGGGGGGGTTGTTTGGAAATCAGGCAATTAACTTTGGAGTACTGGTATTCTTAGCCCTCAAAGACAATCAGTGTTTCAACTTCCTTTCTTTATTTAACCCATACAATTGCTGCAAAAAATCAGAAATTCAGGAAATGCAAGCGACCCTCAGCACAACAAACCAAGGAACATGAGGCTACAACAACCAATAACAGCTAACATTGGGGTTTGAAGCTTCCTGCAGCATCAGATAGAACAAGCACAACCCAGGAAAATCCGACTGCAGTTCCAATGATTCGGCATGTGTGTTCTACCTTGCCAGCGTTGCTCACCTCAGTTGCCATGTTTCACCAACAGTGGCTCAGTGCTGTTCTTCCACACAGGAGACTGAAGCTGTGACAATAGCAATTTGGTGAGGAAGAAGACTGCTTTCCCAGAAAAGGCGCTGTCCCTGGTGTTGTAGTCAGAGGAAACGCTCAAATCTCGAAGCTGCTGCCAGCGGGGGCGGAATTCAGTCTGCTGCGTTGAGGTGGCGCCTGCGGTAGGAAATAGACGCAGAGTGTGTGGTTGCTATCCCTGGTCCTGAAACTTGCTATTTGAAAAACAGGAACCAGAGGCCGGCATCTCATCTAGCGTTGCCGACCCATTTCCCAAGCTGATCCCTCAGTTGGCAGCTCAGCTTCGTTGCACAGGCTGGCTCAGTTAGTGGCATCATCAGGGGAGGGAATCAACAGCTTTAAGTGGGAGCTGCACCCCCCCCTCCCCTGCATCCCCATGTTGGAGGGACAAGATCCAGCTCGAACTCAGGGGAGGGACTGTGAGAGGCGGAGCTGCTGGAGCTAGGAAAAGAACTCAGCTGACGTTCATTTCCTGCTTGTCTTTTGCAGGAGCTTGCAAGCAAGCTGCTTGGCAGCACTTTTCACCCTTATATTTCTGAGGCTTTGGATTGCAGTGTTTCTCTGGAAAGTGCCGAGGCTGCTCCCACTTCCAGAATTCTTTTTTGATCTGGTGAAAGCCCAATACCAGCTGTTGCATAGCTGCCCTGAGGGCCAAAGAAGAACTGGTAAAAAAAAAAAAAAGCTAGACTGATTAATTTATTCTACTAATGTAAAACTAAGCTATGGTTTCTTAAGTTTACAGAGGAGCAGTAAAGAAACCCACATTCCATAGCATAAGGTGATTAATTCCACAGTCTATATTAATTAAACAAATTTAGTTATTTTAATGCCTTTGCTTAGTTTGCATAATTCTGCAGAGAGTGGACTGGAATAATAGTTGTGTATGATAGTGTACACTCTTTTCCTCAAACTTCATTCTATCTTCCATTTGGCTTTGGAATTCTCATCCTCTGTTGTTTCCTAGGTCTTATTTTCACATGAAAAGGAGTTTTTCCCCCTCTTTGAACATGAAAACTGAGGTTCCCAGGAAATCTGCATTCAACCACATACTTATCCCCCACAGTTGTTTAGTATCAGAAGCTTTTATATACTTGTTTCTGCCTATTTTCATTTTCTGTCTAGCTAAGCAATACGTTTTGTTCCCTCACAGTCACTGAACTGTTTAAATTATTGTGACCTCTGTTATGAAAAGAAAGGATGTTCTTGAAAGTTCTAAAATATCATAGTTGTTTGACTAATTATGGATGGGCATCACATTATTAATATATAAACTAGACATACATCTCATTGGGAGTTCTGCTTCCCTCTTGTCTAGCAAGTGAATGGTGCCAAATAAAGGCTTTAGAACTTTCTATGCCTAGAGGCTTCCTTCAACATTTGTGAGGAGGAGGAAGGGAGAACACCTGTAGGCAAGGCAGAGGGAAACTTTACTGCACATGTCAATAAGGCTGGGGTTTTCTGTTTTTCTCTAAACGAAAAAGCATTGCTTATTTTTAATCTGTTAAACTTAATTAAGAGGTATGCTATGTTTTTATGCATTTCCTGTTTCAAAACAGCAAAAAATAGAGGTTCTGATTTGTGGCAATTATAGTCAAGGAACTCAAAATAGGCTGCTTATGGCACACCGCATGTTGCTTACAGCGAGTTTTATGCATTGGTTATGTTATTTTTAACTTTCTTTTTATTTGCTGTGCTGAGAACTTTGCTCTAAAACTGATTTTCTATTTCTTTTGTTCTGTTGAGCCTATTTTATAAAAGACTATCAAATTATGGTAGACCCGTGGGCTAGTCTGGGAAGTAAAGGCAATGTTCCTTGCTGTTGCCAAGAAAACTGCAAAAGAAATAAGCCCAGACTTAAAAGATATATTCAGAGATCACAA
The DNA here is from genome assembly GCF_049901735.1 of Notechis scutatus. Lineage (NCBI taxonomy): Eukaryota > Metazoa > Chordata > Lepidosauria > Squamata > Elapidae > Notechis > Notechis scutatus. Next base: position 124,069,248 of record NC_142012.1, on the reverse strand, counting down.
TTTGGAAACAAAGAGATAGAGTGGTTGGGACTCCCTGAACTAGGGAAGGTGCACAGTAGAAGCTACATTGGTGTCATGTGCAGTTTGTGATCACAGAACAATGACTTGAATAATGTAATTTATGTCAGTCATGTCATGGTGCAAAGTGTCAGATGTATTTTCTGCCAGTTGTATGATGACATTATGATGCACATTACATCCCTCACACTCCCTATCGCTGTGAATGCTCCTAGAAAAAAGCAGGTCTGGGAGCAGCGCAGGGAAAGGACGTGTATTTTAATTATGAAGCAATGATTAAATGCTTTGCTGCGATAGGCCCTGTGGACAGTGCACACTGAATGGGAATGCAGAATGAGAGAGGAAAATTCTTATATGAATTGTGATTTTTATATCATAAATCACTGTGTTATGGTTTGGTAAGAAGTACATCTTTCTGCTGCTCACACTTCAAAGCTCAATGCAGAAGACTTTTCTTTGGCTCCCACCATTTCCCTAAAGATGTGACTGTTTAAAAACAAGTTTCACTGTGCAACTTAGGCTGCCTTTGGGAAGGAAACATGCCTCACAAATCAGTGGCCCTCTGTGAAAAAGGAAATCTACCAGCAACAATGTCTTACAGCACAAAGTTATGCCTGCTTCCTAATGGGCTCAAACTACACTATTTAGTTTACAGATGTTACTACAAGATATATTTCATTGTAGGTACTCTCATAGAATGTAGAGAAGGAATCTTACATAGCTCAAGAATAACCAAGAATGCAGCCATCATTGGAACTCTAGTAAAGAAAAAAAAAAATAAGGGCAAGAAGCATTGCTACTTTGTACAAAGTGATTGGCTGGTATGTGCTTCCATGTGTTCTAGAAACTGAAATAATTGGATTACTTTGGATACCCTGGTTTAATCAGCATGTTCTGCCAATGCAGCCCCCAAAAGCTACTTGGTCCCTTCTTTCCTATTTCTGCAACTATCTCATAGACCAACTGAGAACATCTATTCCTATGGCCACATGTCTGTCATTCCATCCATATTGTTAACCACAAGTCTTTCCCATCTGGCAGAAAGGGATATGATGTGGTTTCTATAGCAACACTTCTGCCTTTGGATCCATGAATAAGACATTCCCATTAAGACAGTGGTCCCCACCTGGTACCGGGTACATCAGCTGGGCGCCGCCATCTTGTTTTGATGAAAAAGTGCTTCCGGTGGAAAAGCTCACGGAAGCACTTTTTCATCAAAACAAGATGGCGGCGCCCAGCAAACTAGCGGCCCGGTAGGGTTTGTTCCACGGACCGGTACCAGTCCGCGGACCGGTGGTTGGGGACCCCTGCATTAAGACATTCATCATGGTCTGCAACTCCCTTCTTGAAGCAGAAATTCGGTTCTGTCATTCTATTTCTGAGATTATTATTTTTTTTCATCCAGGAGGAGAAATAAATGACTTATACAAAACATTTATGTCCCAGGTATCTACTTCCTAACCCCTTCCTTGTTATAGTGAAACTTAACTACAGGAAGAAGAAAAACCTGTTTTGGTTAAGAGCTGCATAGTATTCAGGACTGTATTGCTACCTCAGTGCTCTTCTCCCCATTCAAACACGGCATTTGGCAATGTGCCAAATGAAACATCTCATCAGCAAGATGGAATTTCTATAGCTTATGGTCACTCGCCTTCAAACTTTTCATTTTCAGTCTGTTATGCTATAAAGTAACTCAGAAGACAAGTTGAACTCTAATCTTTTCTTTCAAGCAGATAATCCAAACTACACACCGGATCAGCACTATCATTCAGGATTAAATGTTGAACAAAGTATGTTTTACCAGCAACTGACCTGTTTTTTAAACTGGAGAAGCCACAATTATTGTAACCTTGACTTCCTCAATTAGGCTATAACCTGAAAGGAAATGAAGCTTGGTCATCAGTCTGCTTCTCTTTTTTTTTCATGGCCCAAGATGTATTTTCTTATTTATTTAGAAACTTATATATCTGTCCATTGCATACATGATTATTCTACGCAGCTCACAATAATAATCGTTAAAAACAGGAATAAAACCAACCAAATCATATTTCTCTATCACAGTGCTGCAAGATTCCATAAACCCTACACAGACTTATATTTGCTACATTCACTACTACCCTAGTTTCAATCCTGGACCAAAAACCAGGTCTTTACAGCCCTCTTGAAGGTTAAAAATTGTGACTTCTCTGGATCTCAAGAACAAGGCTATTCCAAAGGATAGGGACAACCATGTAAAAGGCATCTTTCTAATGTCACACCAAATGATAACATTTAAGGAAGGTGTAGTGTGCTCACTTCACCTAACCTGGTGGAATGAGCAGTCACCCTCAGAGGGAGGCTGTTCCATAAACAACCAGGCCCCAGGTGTGTGTGTGTGTGTGTGTTTATACACACATACACACACATAAGACTACAGTAATACAAAAGGATTCATTATTATTATTATTATTATTATTATTATTATTATTATTATTATTATTCTCAGTTCTTTGTTAATTCTATCTTTAACATTTAATAAAGTTGGTTTAACAAAACACAAACATTGTAAGTGGGATGCACTTAGCCCCAAGACCATCGAGAGGGACAGCAAAATTTTGGCAGCCAGTCCACCAGGGATGAGCTCTTGAGCTCAAGCAACCGATGCAATCCTGGGTAATCCTCTGCTAGAGGCTTCTGTGAAGAAACAGTTTTTCTGCAGGTAGCAAGCAGGACAGGCAGATGGTACAGTGTGTTTTCTCTCTCTTTCACCATCCAGTTGGGCCAAGTAGTGATCTCAGCCTCTACTGGGGAGAGAGGCTAGAATTGCATCTGAACAGATGAAGCTCACTGTGTCAAGTTCAGACTGCTGGGCTAATTAGGCTATATTAACTATTCAGAATCATAGATCTTCCTAGTTCTTTTGAAGGGGAATTCAAGAAATCTCTTCTTTAAAAAAATATTCTTATTGAACAATTTTCCTCATTTTATAACATGATTCTTCCAAATAAAAAACTCAAGAATGAGTATCTATGAGAGCAGTAACAGAATAATCACTGTTGCTTCCTAAAAGCTTCATCAGCAAACACCCCTGCCGCCGCTCCCACCCCCCCAAAAAACCCCGGAAGCTGGACTGGTGGGAATCTATTTAGCCACACTGAATAATTAGTTCTTGTCTAAAACAGAAGCAATCTATTGAGATAGGATACTTTCTCAAAGCTATGAAACTAATTATGCATTATACAGAATATTTATCCATGAATTCTCCTAAGCTAAAAGCTCTTCGGGGAACTTTTGCATCCTAATCAGAGTTATTGCTCATTTCATTATTCCATCCATCACTTATTATATATTAGCAACTACAAAGTAAGCATAAGTTAAACTATCTACAGGGCTAGAAAGGAAAGAGTTGTATAATTTTTGTGTATATGCGTGTACATATTTCACCATTGATTCCAGTACTACTCTGATTGTATAATCATTTTTCAAGTAGCAGAATTGGGTAGATTAATGTAAAAATAAATCATGCAGAGATGAACTCTGTAGACATAGCCAGGACATGAATGCCTTACAAGAATCATTTATCAGGAACACAAAGAAATTATGGTAAGATCTCGAACAGCAGATGGATTTAAAGCATTTCGAATAATTATTTTGTCCACATCCATCTGCTGTTGTCAGACAAATGTGAACCCCAATGCAAATACTGTTTTCATGTAATGTGCCTCTCACATCATGCTAATAATGCCCACCAACCTCCATCAGTTGAACCTGCCACAATATTCAGAAGAAATGAATGAATCAAATCCAAAGTATCACAAATAAGCCAGGTAGAGCTAGATCTTTTGGCCTTTCCTGACTTGCATTTCACCATGAACAAGCAAATCCTGTCAACCTTTTGTTACTGTTATATCGTCATCTCATCCCAAGCCCATAGTTGAGGCAGCTTAAAATGATCTATTCCAGAGACAATGTAGTGTTTTGTTAGAATTAGGGAAAATTCGACTGCTTCCACAATCTCAGTAGTCTACTGTCAAGAAAGTCATTACTCAAGGATAGATTATTCCAGTTCCTGCTGTGCAGCTGTTCCTTTCAGTGTCTAAATTGACAATTTAAACCCTATAGGTAACCCCTGAAACCTGTGCAACTCCAATATGTTTTTCTCACTCTGCCTCTAAATAACAGGAAAAAATAATCAGGAACTGTTGTTAGCACTGTAGAAATACTCTTCATCAAAATCAATTTCATTGGCTCCAATCGGAATGCCAATGGTTGAAGATAATGGAAATTTCACTCTTGACATAGAAATTGTAATTATTACCAGTAGTGCGCTAGGATTATATCAGTTTTTCAAAAGGATCAGTGGAGTCTTATTCTATTAATATTGGGTAATCTTGAGATTTATTTATCTGTTTAATTCCAATTCGAATAGGTGCAGCTGAATGGCATACATCAATACAGAATAACCAAAAATTAAATTACAATTAAAACTACAATTGCAAAAGTATATATTTTTTTAATCAGGGAAACCTGGTCTACCCAAATATGGGATGGAGCATACTGCTTCTGCTTCCCAGAAGGGTATGGCTAGCTGACGAGAGCTAAATAGCTTGAAATAGATCTATACTAGTCTCCCTTTATTTCTTTGTCAATAAATATAAATTCAATACAATTGGAAATGTTGATAACCAGTTTGGTGTAGTGGTTAAGGTACTGATCTAGGATCCAGGAAATTGTGAGTTCTAGTCCCCCTTAGACATGAAAAACCACTTGTGTGACTTTTGGCCAATCACTTTATCTCAGCCCAACCCACCACACAGAGATGTTGAGGGGAGAAATAAGAGGAGTAGGGAGTATTGGTATATTTGCTGCTTGACTTGAATATGAAAAAAATGGGATAAAATCTTTTTCAAAATAGAAAATTGGGAACCCTCAATATATAGGAGCCTCTGTGGTACAGTGGTTAGAGTGCAGTACTGCAGGCTACTTCTGCAGCCAGCTGCCTACAATTTTTGGCAGTTCAAATCCCACCAGGCTCAAGGTTGACTCAGCCTTCCATCCTTCCGAAGTGGGTAAAATGAGGACCCAAATTGTTGGGGGCAATATGCTGACTCTCTCAACCACTTAAAGAGGGCTATAAAGCACTATAAAGTGGTATATAAGTCTAAGTGCTATTGCTATATACACCTTGCAAGGTGGGACCTCCTAACATCCAGGCCCTAGCACCCGGGGGAAAAACCAAATTCTTCATGCCTTCCTAAAAGCTAACAGGGTTGGGATCAATCAGGGGAGTGAGGGCTATCATCCCAGGGGACAATCATTGCCAGGGAAGGGCTTACCTTTTGAATCCCATCAGACGATTTTGCTTTAAGGAACAATGGAAGGGTATGCTTACCCTATTAGAATGTGGAAAAGGCAGAAATAGTTGGAAAAAGGTATTCCTGTATGTGCAGTTTTATAGGAACAACCTTGAATTGAATCCAGAAGTCTATTGGGAGCTAGAGCAACTCACGAATTCTCATACTGAAATCATATATGTACATGTTTATATTTCACATAATTTGAGGGGAAAATACAGTGAGGGGGAAAAGCTTTAGATCTGTATATACTGTACTAAGTTGGGATTTACTTCAGTGAATTCAATGAGACTTCCCTCTGAATAATCAATTTTCACTCTTAAACCTCCACATTAAATGACATGCGCTGAAGGAATAATACTGATATTTATCATCTTTGTATTTTCAGAGGAGAAAATTAGAGAAATTACAACTTCAGATGTCTTAGAGGAACTAAACTATATGTGCTATATCACAAGTGAAGTGCTAGTTATGAACTCTCTCACATGCAAAAATTAATGACAGAGGTGATATATAAATGTCTAGCATACAGTTGGCATATGATGACTCATAACTGAAATGTGACTAGCTTTAGATGTTAGTATCATTTCTCATTCTACACAGCATTTTCTAGATGCTGCTGTCATACAAAGAACTGAAATGAGAGGGTTTGTTTAATTGTGTAGATTTCCAAGACAGGAGAAAAGGACTGGTGCCGCACAGGATAGGAAGCATTTTACTGATTGTAGACACATTTGAAGAGAAACATATATGAAGATTAAATCATCCATCAATATAGATCTATATATCAATATGATGGTATAAAGAGAGATATATTAGCCTGAGCTGAACAGGTGATGCTGTTGCAGTACTGAAGAGGCTGTCAAGATCTGGATGGGGAGGAATAATCTTAGGCTCACTCCCCAAAAGGTAGAGGTATACTCCAGGGTTATTCCATGTCTGGTTTTGGACAAAGTTGTGTTCCCTCAAACTGAACTAGATCATAACTTGAGGATCTTCCTAGACTCACAGCTTCCGGTCAAAGAACAAGTAGCACTGAGAAAGCCTTTGCACAGCTCATGCCAATTGTTCTTTCCTGGAGCAGCCTGTTTTTCTCACGGTATCTCCTGCTCCACTCTTCTTCGACTTGGACTATTATAATGTACTCTCCATGGGATTGCCCTTAAAGATATTCCAAAAAGCTGTGGCTGGTCCAAAATATATCAGCTCAAGTAAGTATGTATATGTTGCAACTCATCCATGTAAAACTGCACTAGTAACCAATTGGTATATGGAATTCATTTTGCTCAGGACGGAATCCAAAGCAAAGCTCGCCTAAAAGAAGGCATTTTAGCCTCTGTTTGAATACATCAGGTGAAAGGGAGTTCATCGTCTTGTTGGTTCCTCCATAACTGAAATTGAAACACCTTGAAACACCATTGTGGCTTCTCATCATCTCCTTTTAATCCTTCTGAAGCATTCAGACTTCAGGAGGGGGAAGAATCCCAAAAGAATTTCCCAAAATTCCCAAAATTCCCATGGGAATGTGGCAGTGATAATGCTGAAGGGAGTTTCAGGCAGCAAACCTTTTGGGATTACCTGTTGTAGGTTTTCCATTCATATTTCATATCTTCCTGCAAGCCAGCCATCCTGCTCTGCTAGAGAGGGAGCACATTATAAATGTAACAAAGCAGGAAAGACATAAAAACAGTTTATACCGCCAAGGCACGGCAAAGACCTCCTGCAGCTCAAGGCCCCTAGTCTGATCCAACATCTTCTAGGGGGAAAAAATTCAGGCCACGGAGGTGCGAAAACAGCAAGCATATCTTCAGCCCACCTACCAACCAGGTAGGACCTATTAGTAGCTGAACCTGCAGCACAAGACTGAGCAATCTCCAGCTGCAGTTTACTCCTTCACAGCCGAGGCCAAGTTCTAATTAAAAACATAATTAGGAGCTTCAGAGACAAGAGTTTGCATATGCATCAAAGAGATAAGGCAGATTAATAAGCCGAGTAATGTGATGCCAATAGGATTAGGATGTGGGCATCCCCAAAGGGTCCTGGGAAAAGCACCCCTTATATGTTATGTGCTTCACCAGGAGCCGGTGCTGCCAGGGATTGGTTGGAAGAGCCGATGATTCCTTTCTATGTAATTGCCCAAATCTGAAGGCCGCATTCAGAATCTAGAGAAGGCCATTTCCTATCATCACGCAATTTCTTCAGTTTCTCTTCCCCTGCCTTGCCAAAGTATTTCATCATTTCCTTTACAAACACCTTCAGACTTCTCCACTATTTCCTGTGATTTAAATACTCAGTTATAACTAACAACTTCCTACAGGAACAGGGAGCTGCTGGAGATACAAAGCAAATCAAAGCTGACCTGCAACTGGACCACAAATTCTTTGGACCTAGGACTGTTCATCTAAGCCAGTGATCTTCAAAGGGTGGTCTGAGGAACTCTGAGGTTCCCCAAAATCTTTCCTGCGGGGTGGGTGGGGTACATGAAATCAAATAAATAATATTTTAGCATTTCTAATTCAATACAAATAAACGTATATAGCTCCCACAAACCAAAAGTCTTGGAGGCTTTCGATCATTTTTAAGACTGTAAAAGGGTCCAGAGATCAAACTATTTGAGAACCACTGACTTAGGTGAACAGCCCACCAGTGGGCTGTTGCAGTGAACAGAACATCAATAAGAAGGATAAACCCTGCTCCATAACAGCTTTGGATCTGAAATCTTAGCCCTACAACAGAAAGGACTTACAGTGTGGCAATTAAGAATTTTGTTGTGGGCAGCCTACTAATCAGAACAAAATGTGATTACCATACCTGCAATGTTGCCTGGTCCTAGATGAGGGTATCAATGCATTTTCAAATAAGCTTTGAGCCTGTACAGATCTGCAGTAAACACAGGATTCTTCCTGTCTCCCACACTGCTCTGCTGAAAGGTTGGGCTAATCCCAGCATGTCACTGACAGGCACAGGTGCACCACAGGCCCCGTGAATTTGCAAAGCAGTTATTCAATCTCTGAACAACAGCTTCCTTTGCAAAGCTAGAGGAAGCTATAACTGGAAAGCAGTTGTAAAACAAAGAAAAACGGTAAAGTGGTTCTAATGCCTTGGTTCCTCACTTACAATTTGATCAAAGCTTTAGCCCTGCAAATCCATATCCATGGAAGAATTTTTTTTTACACACTTGAGGAACTGAAGGAATTGAAAAGTCATAAGACACTGAACACTTATGTTTTCTACATAAAAGACAAGGGGCATTATAGAATAATGGGGGGGGAGCAGAAATTAAATGTGCGGAGTATAAATTACCTGGGCATAAGAAAGCAGCCCGATCCAGTCAGTCAGAGTCATGTAGCAGGAATTCGCTGCATTAATCTTTCTTCTTTTCCAAAGATCAATAGCAATGAAGTCCTCCAAGCTAGAAGATCAGAGAGGTAGTAATGAGGGTGTCTTGACAGACAGGAGTATCTATCCAGCTGGCTTTAAGCCTATCCTGCACAGGCCTTTCATCAACCCCGAACATAAAGGTAATTCTGTGGCCTTTTAAGTTTATTTTTACTAGACTCTGTGTGCTGACATCTGAGAAAAGGCCATCTCAAGACATTTTGCTGTCTGAAGGAAGAGATGGCACCTGGATTGGCAACTTTAAGCACTAAGTTCAGGTAGTGGACTACTGCACACTAATTTAGGAGGCCTTAAACAAACTTAAACCAGAAATATCACTAGATGCCGAAATCATAAGACTACGTCTGATTTACATTAGCCATGTCATGTGTGCAAATTCATTGGAGAAGTCAGTGATGCTAGGACTGGTTAGTGAATCAAGAAGAAGGGGCAAGCAAAGAACTCTCTGGCTTGATACCACCATAGCTGATAGAAAGATGAACATCCTTCAGTTCAAAGAAGCTTGATAGGATAGCATGGAGAGCACCTGCCTATAAAGTCACCAAGAGTTGGACGCGACTGAATGGTTAAAACCAATTAAACTAACTAACTAAACAAACTGCATCACAGTTAAGCCTAATAGAGAATAAAAATTGGATGCTTGAAGAAAAATAGGGTACTATTCTAATTATAGCAGCTCTACCCTAAGTTGGTCAATCATTCCAATTTGCATAAAAGTAGGACCAACAGAACCATGAAATCATGGGAATATGAATCAGATGGTGGTAATACTTCGGGGCAGAATACAGTCTTCATATGACCATGATTTAAGGTCAATAATTCTGAGGTCAGGAATCTAAATAAGAAAAAAAAACACACGCACACTCTTTTGGCCTGACTATGTGTCAAGTCACTTAGGAAAAGCAGTACCTACCTCTACTTGCTGACACTGAGGAAAAGAGATTTTTGTACACATTATGCTGAGCTGAGCCTTCTCCTAATCCACAATCTTTGTAAAATTAAAGTTCAATAACAAAACCAGGCTGGAAACATAGCAAAGGGCAGTGAAACATCAAGACTTGTTTTGAACTCTGTGGCAGTGTTCACACAATACAACTGACACCGTCTGCTGCTACCTCAGAATAAACACTAATACCCAGGAGCCAGCAGCAGGCAACTCAGATGACTTCGTCAAAAAGAAGTGATGATCTTGACAGGAAAGCCAGCTACTCACTACAAAGAAAATTGAGTTAGTCTCCCTATCTGGGAAAAGAAAAAGAAAAAAAGATCCATAGCAGGGGTGGGATTCAAATTTTTAACAACTGGTTCTGTCGGCGTGGCTTAGGTGGTGGGTGTGGCTTGGTGGTCATGTGACTGGGTGGACATGGCTTGGTGGTCATGTTATTGGCTGGGCGTGGCCAACTCAATATCACTCAAATTGAGGCACGCATCTCCTCGCCTGGCCTCTCATGACTGTGGGGATGTTGCAACAGTCATAAGTGTGAAAAATGGTCATAAGTCACTTTTTTCAGTGCCACTGTAACTTTGAATGGTCACTCCACACAAGCAAAGTACCAGCAAAGGAGGGGAAAAAACTCCAGAGAAGTTCCTGAGACAGGAAGTCTAGTCCTGCCAAGAATGTAATAAGGGTTAACGGAGAGGCAGTTTCTGTAAGCAACACCAGAATGTTTCCTTCCTGCCTTCCTTACAGGATTAGGCCAGTATTTTCTTCTAACAACTGGTTCTCCGAACTACTTAGAATGTTAACAACTGGTTCTAGCGAATAGGTGCGAACTGGTAGAAACCCACCCCTGATCCATAGTGACTTTACTGCAATTAAAGCAATGTTATAGGAGACTTAGACAGTCCAATCCCTTTTCGGTGGGATTATTAAAATGATCCGACAATGGGAGTTTCTAGAGAAGGCCCCATTTTGTGGGGCTTCTTTGCAATTCATTTTTGTTCCAGCAGCAAAAAGAGAGGGTTAATTCTCTGTTAATCTTTTCTTGTGTTTACACAATGCAGCTGTTTAGGGGAAATTAGTTGATCCCAAAACAAATCTGGGATTGTAATTAGAAAAACTTAGTATCTTCTGTCATACTAGCTGTGCGATCTTTCACCAATACACAATCATTCTTACAAGAGGAAAATGATATTGGGGGATTTAATTTTAGGAACTTTTTTTTAAGTGGATTTTATTTTTATTTTTAAACCTGCTGAAGTCATCATAATTATTTCTCACACCCTCCAACCATTTCTTTATTGGAGCACCAAAGTTTGTAATCTGTACCTAAATACTGTAGAGAGTAAAATTCGACAAAAGGCAAAGTACTGTATACAGTAAAATTCAACCAGAGCCAACTCCATCAAGAGCCATAGAGAAAATTTGGAACATCTTTGTGTCATCCAGACATAATCCAGATTCTTTTACAGAAAAGCAAGTGAAAGCAGGAAATGCTTTGTTTTGGACCAGACTTTCTCAACTAGATGCCCTCCACATGCATAGGACTGCAGCTTCTGTGATCCTTGGCCAGCACAACAGTGGAATCTAAGGATTATGGGAATTGAAGTCCAACATCTGAAGCATGAAGTTGGGGAAGATAAAGGTTGTATTTAACATCTCAAAATTTAGGTAGAATGATCAGGAAAAATAAATACCTCTAGTCTTTATATATGCAGAAGGCAACACTGAATCACTTCAACATATAAATTGAGAGATGGCTACGATAAAACAAATCCTGGAGAAAGCAGTTAAATTGACTTATGCTGTTCACAGCCAATAATATTAATAAGTTGTGGCTGTCTGTGCTAAAGGCACAAATGGTGTGTGTAGTTTTCCAAGGAGACAGCTTTTGCAGAAACTCCAGGCATGGCTCAATTTTGATGGACAAGGGACAGATCATTACAGAAAGCAGCCGGCAGACTATGCTATAAAGGAGAAGAGAGAAAGCAATAAAGATACACTTAATGCCTGGACAAGCCTGCTCACATAATCAACATGGCAGACCAGGCAGCAAGGAGAGTTGTGATATTTTTATAATGAACCATAATGTGTTTTTCTGTAAACTGCATTCAACAGATGGTCCATTTTCCCCAACAGAAAGTATAGATGATCATCAGTACAGCTGGAAAAGGCAACAAAAGTCTGCCAAGAAAACAAAGAGCAACCTGGAAGCAAAACAGGCTAAAAGACCTCAAAACCAGCTGGTTTTCCCAAAGTGAAACTAGTACAGCTTTTCAGAAAAGACTTTCAAATGCTCTTCCAAAAATGTATTGGGCCACAAATTACTTTTAAAAGTCCAGTGGAGTGGTTAGCCCTTTGCTTTAATGCTAAATGGATCCCTTTCTGTGTGTCTATATTACACTATCCTGGTCCAATCAACCTCCAAGTTATCAGACAATGGTATCATGCTATCAGTATTCTCTTCTATTTGTTTAAGTTGCCTACTTCTTTTGTCTTTTTATGTCTCACATTCCAAACCAATCATCATCCCCACTCGCTTTCCACTGAACTGTTCCCAACCATCAATGTCCTTATGAAAAGGAAAGACCACAGACCCAAACTTGGAGCCTGAAGAATATACACTACTTTCAGTAGATGCATATTTTGTTATTTTGCTCCTGGTTCTCAAGGTTCAGTAAACTTTGCAGAAGATCCTGAAATCTGCTACTCAACAGAATTTTAGAAATATTTTTTAATTCTGTAATCCTGGAATAATTAGTCTCTGGGCTGATTTTACCAGCTAAGTTATTCTAAGCAGAATAACTCCACCATTTGAGCTGATTAGGTCCATGCTTATAAAAATGTAGTATCCAAAGGCATAATTAATTTGCCTTTACATCAAAATGTAAAAGAAAAAAGACATTTATACTCTTGAGTTCCTGAGAGAAAATAGATTGCATCTGTCACAGACCTTGGCAACATTATAACCACATAAACAGAGAATTGCTTAAGTTGTGTGTTACATGGTTATCTGTACCCTCAGATTTTTATTTTTATTATATATATATATATATATATATATATATATATATATATATATATATATATATATATATGTGTATGTATGTATGTATGTATGTATGTATGTATATGTATATGTATATGTATATGTATATGTATATGTATATGTATACACACACACACACACACACACACACACACACACACACACACACACACATATATATATATATATATATATATATATATATATATATATATATATATATATATTTCTTAAGTTTTCGGTACTTCTGTATGGCATTGGCTTTGTTGTATTTTCCCGTCATTGTAGTTGTTCTTTTAAGTTGGGTTCGTTTCAGCAGATCTCATCTGCCATCATCAGGCGAACACTGTCAGAAGCCTGATGATGGCGATTGTTGCTAAAAAGAACTACAGTGCGAGGTCCCACTCGCCATCTATATATATATATATATATATATATATATATATATATATATATTCAAATTTGGGAATAGGGAGAACATGAAAAGATCTCAATCCAGTTCCCCATGTGATTATAATTACTCTGCAAACAGCCATATTAGCTGGACAATGATGAAAGACCCAGGTGAGAGGAGGTGAAATCACACAGAAAATGCACATGGAGGTTTCTTTATCACATATTTCAGTAACTACGCAAAATGTCCATCTGGACATTCCATGGCTAATAACTTGTAGGAAGTTGTCAATTTACAATTCTACATGGTAAGCAAATCTACCTAGTAATCTACAATCAGTAGAGGCTGCCAGATCCTCCATCCTTATTATCAATACCTGGTATTCCCTCTGTTTTCCTTTCTACAGCAATACCTCAACTCTCTCTACTCATTTCCAGAGTGGCGTCATCCTGTCTCACCACAATGTCTCTCAGTGAAGAGAACAAACAAAGAGACCCCACAGGGAAATCGATTTGCCCCTCCCAACCGGCCTTTGAGCAAAGCTGCCTATCCCGCCAGCTAAAGGATGGATTTAACCCCTGCTTTCCCACTATCTATCCAACACTTTGATCATAATTAACCCCTTCCTTCCCTGATCTAGCCTTTTCTCTGGACACCAGTTGCCCATATATCTCAATCACTAGGTTACAGTAGTCAACAAATCTTCATTTTCAAATGAAGTGTCCCCATATATCTTGAGGTAAGCAGAACAGGAAATTATAAATAGGTTGTACATTCACTATTAAAAGCAGTTTAAAAGACTAAAAAGCCAATAATCTCTTCCCCAAACCCCAAAAACTTTAACCTTAGACTGTCTACTATTGACCTGTACCCATTTCATGTATTCACAACTATGTATACACTTATACTTATTATCTTGTAAACAATTGGCAAATCAAATAAATAAATAAAAAATAAAATAAATAATACCTTCTACACTTCCTTCATAAGAGAATGAAAAATCCTCTTAGTACCATAGATGACACATGCTTAAATAATATTAGACATACTGATTGGGTTCATACAACTCACTTAACATATATTAACAAAGCACAACTGCTATGTTCATACAAAATGATGCAGCAATAGAAATAAAACATTTTATGGCTTAATGAAATTACATTGTTTGCCCTACCTGCCAGAACAATGGCTGAATTCCTACAATAGGCAGAACCACAAGTTAACCTCATTTTAGGCTGAACTAGTCTCTTGTACAAACATAGCCACAAACTCTTACCTCAATCTTCAAGGTTGTTGCCTCCAAAAGAAATAAAGTTGCAGGAGAACAAACCAGAATTAAGTAAATCACCTTTTGGTTTGATTGGAGTTATTGTTAACCCCTATATTTCCAAACAGATCATTCCAAAATAGCCACCCCTTACATTTATGATATTAGGCTTTATATACTGATTTTAATATTTTTAAATGTGCTGTATACTGCCAATCCCTATATAGTATTATATCTCCTACCTTTTTTTTAACAACTTCAGGACTTTCATCTGGAAACCCATCTACCTTAAGTAGGGAACCCACAAGCACATATTCCTAATCAAGTCACTCTCAGCAGTTTTCCCCACAATATCCATCTCACCTGCTCTAGGCATTTATACATCACATCCATTTAGTGGTTGGATCCACAAAATATGTTAGTTTGATTTGAATTGTGAGAACCCAATATTAACAAGTGATTGGCCAATTAATGGATTAATGTACTATGTAAATTCAGGTAATCGGTTTTATGATTCAGTTAAGATTAACAATAAATCCCATTATCTTGGTGTAACACAATAATACATATGCTTTTTCTCTCTCTAGAACTCATCGTGATGGTGAATCCTCTAGTTTCAGTGATTGTATCTTGAGTATTCTATACATATTTAGAGCATTAAGAGCAGGAAATATAAGACATGGAACATCTGAAAGACATGAGGTCAAGGGTTCGATAGCCAGAAATCATTTGCTTGTTATTCTGTTTATAACAAAAAGCTGTGGAAACATTTGTCTTCAATTGAGTTGGATAACAATTCTCTCCCTCTATTGGCTGTGTCAGCAGTCAGGTAGTCAGGGTAGTCAGCCAAGGTTAATGCAAATGCATGTACAAGTGGGAAGGAGGCCTTAGCACACTTTAGCTCAGGGGTGTCAAACTCAAGGCTCGGGGGCAGGATCCAGCCCATGGGGTGCTTTGAGCCCTCCCAAGCTCCGTTTTTACTGACAGAGGATTGCAGGAGGCCGTTGAAGCCAAAAAATTGAGCTCGGGAGCCTGTTTTCACTGGCTGAACACTTGGGACACCAGAGGCACCCCCAACACGAGTGACGTCAAGCTGGCCACACACACCCTGCCCACACACACCCCAGCCCCTCTCCAAAATAAAACACAACCCTGATGCAGCCCTCAATAAAATAGAGTTTGACACCCCTGCTTTAGCTGGAGTTTAGTAAACTGTGTTTCAAGGACCTGACAAGACAGCTTGTTTCTGGATCTTTTATCCTCCCCATTCTTGACCCAGCCTTACGAGACTTCTTTCACAGTAGTCTCCCATTTGGGAATGATTATATCTAGAAAAAGAAACTGGACCATATGAAGGAAGATGCCTGAAGTGCTTCTGTATATTTGGGGCACTTTATGAACAAAAATGATCTTGAGAATTTGGCAGGCAGGGTTTTATTGCCATTCACAAAAAAAGACAAATAAGTGGCCCAGCCATCTTTTCTAAGTAGGTGTACAGCCTTTTCAGGCCAACAGTTCCTTCAAGCAAAAGATAAATAAAACCCACTCCTTCCTTAAAAATAACACAATGCATAAAAACAACCAGCAGTTAGCCCCAAATCACCCAAAATGGCTGATTCATACACAGTTTTGTTTTCACACTCCTATAAATTCCCACATACAGTCTCACCTTGTGATACTCACACCCCAAAGCCTGTCATTCTCCCCCTCCACATACTGTTCATTACCAACATCAAAACAAGCACATTCATCAGAAGCCAGAGATTTTCTGTCAGTGCCAGAGAACTTATCTTGTTCTTAGCTGGGATAACTGGGTCCCTGAAGCCATCCCCTTCACTCAAGTCGATGGGATGATAAAGCCATGTCTTTATCTTATCTGAACTCCAGTGGCAGCCACCAATTAATATGCTTGAGAGAGGATGACTCTCCAACTTAAAAAAAAAAAACCCAAAGCTGGATCCCACCTAGAATCTATGTCCCCCAAAAGTTATCTTTGCACTAAGTAGTATATGTGAAACTGGATGACAGCACCTGATGATGACCATAAAATACATACAAGCTACCAGAAATAGCAAGATTAGCAAAAAGGTTTTATTTGAAATGCATTTTAAAAATATTTATGTCATGTTAAAACATTTTCCAACTATAAAGATGTTAGTCTTTTAGTCATAAGCCTAGATCTATTTACCTGAACCCTATTTTGGGGGTATATATTTCAGTTGTGAAGGATAACAGGATGTTACCCACTGTCAGCCCTTAGAGGCGTGCAAGGTCAAGAAACAGGAGCAATGTGGGTTTCAAGTATAGCTATTGTTGTAAGATATAATAAAGCTTGAAAGCTTCTAGGACAGCAGTGTCAAATTCACAGCCTGCAGGCCAGATGTGTCATGTGCTGCCCCTGCCCATTAGCGAAGGGGGGAAAAGTCCTGATACATCATGTGACACTACTGTGACGACGCGAGTTTGACACCCCTACTCTAGGAGTTTCTCTCTACTACTTCATATGCCAAACAATGTCAAGATGAGATTCTGTTGAACTGAGTAATCTTTTTGAAACTCTTTCCTTAAGTTTGTTCATTCCTGCCGCATTCCCAGGGCCTAGTGGCTTCAAATTGTCAATGTACAACATGTGTACAATGAGATTGGATGAGCCACCCTTAGTACAGCCCCCCGCAAACACAGAATACATCTCAATAACTCATAAGTGAAAGAAAGAAAATCCTAACCCAGTGGATCGTACGAACAGACACACGATCCTATATACACAGGTGTGCATTATATTATATTGCACATTACATTATATTATATTGCACCAGTGTAGACATGTTGCACGTTGTGCTGGCCCTGCAAGTCTATCATACTAAATAGTTGTGGTGTTATGTTGTATTCAGAAGTCTGACAGCCCACGGATAGAAACTATTTTTCAGCCTGTTCATTCCACTGGCTATGCTTCTGTATCTCCTGCCTGATGGTAGGAGAGTAAAGAAGTGCTGACCAAGGTGTGAATCATCCCTGAGGATTTTCCTCGTCCTGCTAAGACATCGAGTCCTAGCAATTTCATCTAGTGAGGTCAGGGGACAGCCTATGATATTTTGTGTGAAATAAAAGCCCATTAGGGTTGTGTGCAACTCTTGATCCAGTGACATAGTGGCCATATATCACAGCTAGGCTCTCTTCATTGAGAATGGTTTCTGATAATATCAAAGAAGGGTCTTTGACATACTTTTATATAACCAGGTTATTGTTTAGACATTTTGTTACACACTTTACTAAATTGCTCATTTACAACATTTTGCTACAATTGGACAAAGGGATGCTTTTAATAGCTATTGAGCACAGATAATTTAATTAAAAGAAGTTCAAACAACTTATTAGATTCACTGATTAGATTCAGTGTTAGAGAAAGGTATCTTGGATGATTTTGTCTATTGAAAGCACAAGTTTTTCACATAAAATGAAAAGTTGATAAACCTAATAAATTGCTCATTTCAAACACTCTAAATTTGCTAAATGTACATCCATTCAATATTTGGAAGGAAATCTACATTGATGCTTACACATTTCATTGCAGTGATAGCATGTCAATTCTGTCAAATAATGTTTTATTTATTTATTTATTTATTTATTTTTGTCAACTGCTTACAAGATAATAGGTATAAGTAAAAACATAGTTATGAATACATATAAGAAAAATAAAAAAATAAAAGAAACAATAGGACAGGGACGGTAGGCACGTTGGTGCGCTTATGCATGCCCCCTCTAAGGAAAGGGGTGAGGTCAATAGTAGACAGTCTAAGGTTAAAGTTTTTGGGATTTGGGGAAGAAACTACAGAGTCAGGTAGAGTATTCCAGATATTGACCACTCTGTTGCTGAAGTCATATTTCCTGCAATCAAGTTTGGTGCGATTAACCTTGAGTTTGTATCTATTGTTTGCTCTTGTGTTGTTATGGTTGAAGCTGAAGTGTTCATTGACAGGTAGGACATTGCAATGTATGATTTTATATACTATACTTAGATCAGACCGAAGGCGGCGTAGTTCTAGATTTTCTAGGTCTAGAATTTCGAGTCTGGTGGCATAAGGTATTTGTTATTTGGTAGTTTTCTGGCTTCATTTTGTTTTTATTCTGATCTTTGAAGTAATTCTCTAGTAATGTTGGCTGCAACATAAATTCTCACAAGATTTATAAAACATTGTTATATTTAATAAGTAACTAGGTTTCCATCATTATAATGGGCTCCAGTATCTATCCCAACATTTTCAGGGAAGACTGTTTCTCATTAAAAGTAAAGAGAATATTTCTTTAACTTAGGGCTTACAGTATAAGATTTGGACTGCAAAAAGTCTAAATAATCACTAGATAGAAGCAAAGAGATGTTTGTGTATTAGCTAACATTTAGCAGTTATCCAGAACTTTGCAGTTCTTTTTCACAACCTTATTAATCACAAACATTGGTGACATTACTGTATACCTAATCCACACATTTAATGGAAATGGTCCTGTGAATTTATAGTATTTAACAACAATCAAATCATTCAGTAGCAATGGAGAAAACTACACTGGCCGAATTTCTGCTGATCTCAAAATTCTTGTTAGAACACAATGGCAATTTCAACACAACATAAAGTAGGTTTGCTTCCTCCTTTATTCTATTTACTGTATGTACAGTATATTTATATCTAGAGCAGGGGTGTCAAACTCACATCGTCACAGCAGCGTCACGTGACGTATCGGGACTTTTTCCTCCTTTGCTAAACCAGGCATGGCCAGCATGTGACACATCTGGCCCATGGGCTGGGAGTTTGACCTAGGGCTACCTAGGTTTGATCAAGGGCTACCAGATCTAGCTAGAAAAATATGGATAGCTAATAGATAGAGGAAAACAGCTACACCTCTGCCAACCTCCCCCTGCCACCTCCATCTGATTTTGTGCTATCATTTCAGAGTTGGCCCAAGTAATGGAGTCCAGGTGTGGTGGATATATTAGCAAGAACTCCAGGTAATAGCTAAGTTTAGTCTTTTCCAGATATGTTGGACTGCAACTCTCCTCATCCTCCAGCATATCTAAGGACTATGTTGGCTAGAGATGTTGTGCATTGTAATCCTACATATTTAAAGACAGTGCAAGCAGATCTAAGTTACAGAAATCCAAACTACCACTAAATGGCAATAAAGGAACACAGAAATGCTGTGTCTTTGCTGCCATCTAGTTTCAATAACACTTCCTAAAAAGCACGTTTAACACATCCCATCAAAATGAATACATGCCACGTTCAATAAGATTCAGTGCTGTCTTCCAGCCGCATTCACAGTCACCAAGGGCACAACCTTCTGGACCTTAGCTCAAATTTGGTTTAGTTTCAGTCTCAACAACAGGTTTCAAAGACATGAGGCTCTGCATCATCACTTACATCAGTAGCTAGAGAATTCTGGGAATTGAAGTCTACACATCTTAAAGTGGCCAAGTTTAAGAAACACTGATCTACACGGAACTTATAAGAAGAGCAGACAGACATTCAAGCCCATCTTTTTTCTCCCAAATATGTCCTAGCTGGAACACAGACTAGGTAAGGAACACGTCAGGGTTTATCACAAACCCTGTAGTGTGCTATCTTTATACATCACAGCTGTGAAATATTAGGTAAACTGTTAGAAAACTTAACAGACTTTATTCTAGCGATCTTGCCACAAAAGAATTGTGATTGGTTTTAGCTATGACATGTTTTAAGCACCGTTTTCTGAATCAGAATTGACCGAGTTATTCATTAAGCCAAGGGAGGAGGGGAGGAGGGTTATCAAAGCCTTTTCTCCAGAATTCTCCCTTCTCTGCTACAAGGCCATTAGTGTCAACAGCCCTGGGGAAGAAGTTTAGAAAATGTTTTTGTGTTTGTTTATTTAAAAATAATGTTTTATTTTTAATTCAGAATTATCCATGTTGCTTGAAAACTATTTGGATAGAATTGGAAATGGAGGATATAAATAGCAATAAATGAACACACAAATATTTGTGCTTTTATTTTATTTTATTTAGTTTTTATATTCTTTATTCTATAGTTTCCCTGATTCACACCAAATAAAGGGGTGTCAAACTTGTGGCGCTTGGGCCAGATGCACCACACACTGGCCATGCCACCCCCATTTTAGTGAAGCGGGGAAAAGTCATGTTACATCACATGACAACGTGAAGTTGCGAGTTTGACACTCCTGGATTAAAGGGTTGTAAAAAGAAAAAAATATTATTTATTCTCTATTTTACTGTACATTAAATACCACACCGTAGGTATTGTTTTAACTGTAACATTTTTTAAAGCTAAGCAGAAAGGTGGAATAAAGATTATCATCATCAACTATAGTGAATAAACCTAGTCAATGTGGTTAATTTAGAGTTTAACGTATTGTGCAATCTCCAGCAATCAGGGTAATTCATGGTTTTTTTTTTCAGTTTTCATGGTGTGAAAGCATGTGATGTTGGTGATTTATTTTAGCACCTGATCTTTATATGGGAGCAGCTGTATATCCCACAAATGACAGACTTAGCTGTCAGAGAGTCATTTGTTTGTCACCCAGAATGCTTTGGTGAATTGACAGTCTTATATTACATAGAATATATGAACATACATACCTTTTGCGAAGAGTTTACCAACCCAAAGAATAAGGTGCTTGGATCTGTAAGCAACTACTGGGTTTCTGTTCACTTTCTGTCTAGTGAATAACACTTTACACATCTATTCATCTGATAACAGCAATGGTTCTTTCAAAGTCTCCCATATGTTCCCCACCTTTATTTCTGTTGGCCTACATGGTCCAAGTTCTTGTTCTCCAGAAAGCATACATATACCATCTATTTACTTGACTGATGTAGGGAGGAGATGGAAGAGAATGCCTCTCTTCATTCTAAGTGATCATCCTTCCATCCTGATCAGACCCCCTCATTGTTAACTTTGCTAAAACTGACACAAACTTGTTCTCCTTTGCCTCTCTCAAAAAATATTCTAAAAGGGATGACTGTATTTCCTGCCACCCTCACCAAAATTTTTGCCTATAATCTCTACAGGAAAAGATCAGAATGTGATTGTTTTATTATTTAACAAGTAGGCTAAACATTTGTCTCAATACATTAGAGAGACTGCTAATCAAAATGGACGGGGCTTATCAGGACTAACATACTTTGCACCTGAAATAAGAGGGGAGAATAAAAGCCACTTTATACTAATCTGCTCATTTTTAATGCACTCCAGAAATGAAGCCTGGAGACAGAAAATCTGCTGCCTAACATTAGTTGCTTTGTAGCGTTTCAGGGCAATAGCAGCTGGAGCCTGATGCAATGTATCGTATGGAAAAGAGCAAGGCTGTTGTGAAAGGCATATGAACAACCCAGATGGTCCAGAGGAGGGAAGGAGGAGGAGGAGGAAAGAAGGAGGGTGGAGGAGCAGCCCAGAGTTAGAGGTGGGGACATCATCGTGGCTGGCACCCAAGTCAGACTTGGGAGGAGGGAAGCTTGCTAGTGAAGATTGGCTGCTGGCGACCCCCAAGAGGCTCCTTTGCAAACTTAGAAGGGGTGGTGCTAAATAGCCTGGAGCAGAGGCTTTGTGTGAATCCAGCTCCTTCCATCCCACTGGTAGTGACAAATATAAAGAGCCACTTGGAGAGAAGAGGTTTGCTTTCCTGGGCATAGGTACCTGGTTTCTATAGCAGGTACTGGCAGCTCAATTTGGCTGGGATTAGAACAGAGCAGTAAAGTTAGTTGCCAGTGGCACCTGCAGCAACTCACTTACCTCTTTTCCAGCAGAAACAGCGTAATCTCTGGACCATGATCTTTCTCTGTCGGTGGAATGTCCTGGATGGAGTGCTACTGGTTCTGGTGCAGGGCTGGGTGCAGTCCATGAGTCAGGAGTATGATTACTACAGCTGGCCTTCAGATAACTTTCAGCATGGACGCTTCTATACCAAGCAATCACAGTGTGTGGACATCCCAGCTGATCTGCAGCTCTGCCACAACGTGGGTTACAAACGCATGCGCTTACCTAATCTGCTGGAGCATGAATCTATGCCTGAGGTCAAGCAACAAGCCAGCAGCTGGGTACCTCTCCTAGCCAAGAGATGCCACTCAGACACACAAGTTTTCCTCTGCTCTCTATTTACACCTGTCTGCCTGGACCAGCCCATCTATCCATGCCGTTCTTTATGTGAAGTTGTGCGTGATTCATGTGCACCCGTCATGGAATCCTATGGCTTCCCCTGGCCTGATATGCTCAACTGCAACAAATTTCCCTTTGACAACGACCTCTGTATCACAGTGCAGTTTGGAAACAACCAAGTTACTCAGCCATCAGGTAATAGCATGGAGGGCATGGGAAGTGGAGGAGGGAAATTAATAAATCTATTTCTTATACAATTCCTGTAGAACCCCACTTTACAATACTCCTTGGACTTTGGTTACTAGAAACAAATCTTATGCATGCTTCTGTCTATATTAGTGTTTCCTGGGGTCAGTACTTCCAGATGGACTGGTTTTGACTTTTTTCAGTACTGTTCAACCATTAGAAATTCAACTCCCAGAATAGTTAAGATTGAGAAACACTATGTACTGTTCAGTAGTTCTAATGGTTGTTAAATGAATTGTTTTCAAGGACTACCTGTACTAGAATTCTCAGCAGTCACGATGCTGGCTTGAAAGTCAATACACTTAGAAGTTGTCTTAGATTGGAAAACACTAGTCTGGACTCCTACCCTCTTATCTTTTACAAGTTCTCCATATTAAGCACATTGTACAGACATTTGCCACACAACCCTGTATCCATATCAATGTTTTTTCCTCTGTATTATAAGAGCAGGACATTACCATCTGCTTCATTACAAAAGCAGTAGCATTCATATAGGATGAAACATCCAACATAATGTGACTTTTTCTCTAGTATGCTTCTTTCAGGAGTGCAAGCTTCTTCACATAATAAACCTGAAGAAGCTCATCCTCTCAAGCATGCGATCAGGGAGAGGTGGATACACAGAGATTTTAGAACTAAAACCAACAAATGTTTGCCCACACCCAGGCATGCACATCTGCTATCTACAAGCAGTTGTTTGCAAATTCTTTGGCACAGCAGCCAGCTGGAGGCACGGTTTGATCAAAAGAGAACCCAGGCTAATTTCAGAAGTATTCCGATCATAGAGCAAGCTGGAAAAAGAACAGAGACACTCTTTTTTTTCCTCACCTGGCCTTGGTGAGCACCAAAATCTGGACCTGGTAAGAACCAGTCTACATCTGGAATCTGGGAAGTATTATTTGCCACAAAAAGGCTTGTGAATGTAATCAACAGTACTTATGGAGCTGAGAGCTGAAGAAGCTTCTTGGATGAGAAGTGAAATGTGCTTTTTTAAAAAACGCAGAAAGTCCAGTTGCCTGTTGAAAAAGCACCTTTGGGACAACCATGACCTGGATGACTGAGAATCTTCATAGACAGATATGGAGGCAAAACATATAGACAAGTTATTTCCACAACCCCGGCCTTAGAGCCAACAAAGCCCAGCAAACTCCAGTATACAGTGTTTCTCAAACTTGACTATTCTGGGAGTTGAAGTCCACATCTCTTCAAGTTGCCAAGGCTGAAAAATACTTCCAGCACAGCTTTTAGCTCCAGGTCCTTTCATTTCAGAATTGCTCTGCTGTACAACCTGTGCCTGATCCCTAAGACAGCCAGAAATGATTCAGAGTGCTTCCATCAACAAACTTTTATTTTCCCTCTTTCATTTTTTTTAAATAGCAAGAGAAAAAAAAAACCCAGCAGGAAAATAGAGGGATATTAAAATGGATGGTTTTGAAACACCAGCACTAATCTGTCTGTCTCTCATGCACATACACCAGTCCTATGTAAATAACTAAACCTTGACACTGGGTACAAAAGCTACAGGGGTGTGTTCTTTGTCTAAGACAAGTCTGAAGCAGATTCTGCATGAGCTCCCCTCCCCCACTTACCCCAGTCCCCATCAGCTGTGTCCTGTAAACAAGATTGCAAAAAATATTTCTCTGGCTTGAATAGGAACAGACTCAAAATCATTGCCTGCAAAAATTAAGTTTCCCTAGATATACTGCCTGTCTTTTCACTTTTCTGTTTCTTATATCCACAAGATACCACAGCCATTCAGGAATGTTTGAGTAAACTCCTATCCCCCAATTCACTCTAAGGACACTAACCCCAATCAGTCAGGTAGAATTTTAATAATCATCCACAAAAGCAACTTCCCCCTTGCCTATTTTGTGGTGGCTGAAGGATGTCTCTATTTGAACAGACAGGAACTCATAGAGCACCAAGGATCCCACAAAGTCACTCTTCCCAGTTGGAATGAGGTATAAGTGCTGCCAGTAGAGGGGGGATTTGGCCCAAATCCAAAATTTCTCATGGAAACTTAATATGAAATTTATTTGGAGATAATATCCACTGACTCCCATCCCATTGGATACTTAGGAACAGCTAATAATGCCTTCTAATGGGGTTTCTCTCTGCATGCTTCAAAAGGGCAGTACAGATTTTATTCTGTCCTTTCTATCATTTTTGGTCAATTACTTGATTTAAGTATAATGTTTGGCAAAGAGCTCCTTGCTAGCAAAGTTCTTTACATGCCCATGTAGAAAGCAAGTCATGTTTGGTGTTTGATGCCAAGTCCAGAAAGTAACAAAAAGGCTAAAGAAATAATCATGCAATGTATTTTACATATCCAGGATATATCTTTAATTCAAACTCACAGTATGGGTCCAACTTTAATTATGTCTTTCTTTATCTGAATTAAAAAGAAAGATGTCACATTTCTTGTATTTTAATACTCATATAACAGTAAGAGCCTTAGCCTATCCAGTTTAATAAATTGGAAGAAAACTAGACCTACTTGTTTTTTTTGTGGGTAAAAAAACTTTGTCCTTTATTGCCTTTTTTTCTCACTTTCCTCTTTCCCTTCTTTAAATGCATACTAATGTAGTAATTGTGCAGATCTTCATGGATGTTGATAGAATTCAATCCCCATGTAGGATTCAGAGTAACAGCTAGAGAACAATGCTCTAATAATGCATCCCATTAAGACGTACGTTTATGAACATGTTTCCCTTTCCTGCTGTCTTGGTCTCACTTGACCATTGAGTAGAATGCTGGGGGCTGCAGTGGAAAGGTATGGGAGAGGCAGGTAAAAATTAAATTTGATTAAACTTATATTTTATATAAACATGATTATTCCACATCTATTTAATCATCTCCATTAACATGTTAAAAAAATATAGATCAGTAACTATACTGAAATGGTTTTTTATTTGTTCAAGATATTTCAGGATAATTAAAAAGTTCATAACAAGGCAAGGTAATTAGGAAATCACTTGAAATCAATTGCCTATGAAAACAGACAGGAATATATATGGCACAACGCTAAATATGCCCAATTTTCTAAGCTCACATTCATTTTTTCCATCTTACAGTTTCAAAGATTTGCACCCAGTGCGAGATGGAACACAAAGCGGATGGCATCATGGAGCAGATGTGTTCCAGTGACTTTGGTAAATCATACACACAAAACAACAGCAGAGATCTGGGATAAGCAGCTGTTGGGAATATATTGAATATTTATGATTCTTACTTCCCTTTCCCTGCTTGAACTCCATCTATTTTCAATCAGATCCTTCAGCAGCTTCCAGGTTGTTTCTGGGATCAAATCAATGTGATTTTTTTTTTGACTCACAGTAGCCCTAAATTATGACTCCAAGAAAAAATCTTTGTCACTCTGAACCCATCTCATCTCTTAATAAGATTAAATTAGGATATTTTCTCACATTTCTAAGCAGCCTTGTCATTTAGATCTGCCAGTTATATCTTTCCAAACCCTTGAATATTCTTACATTTTAAAAACAAAGTTTTAATAACAACCTGATCAGAATTCATTTTTTGAAGACAATCTCCATGCACTAATAATAATGAATAGTGTTATATTTCCCTATAATTATTAGAATTTCCAGTACTTTTTATTTTTTTCTTTTGTTAATTTTGTAGTGCTTCATTTAAAAGGGTGTACCATTTATTTGTTGCCTTGAATAGTCCTTGTAGAAGAGCCAAGGTATACATTTTAAAAATAATCATTATAAAATATTTATGTAGTTATAGTTCAGTTCTTCAAAGGATGAGATCAACCAGATACTTAGAGTAATCAGTGTAAGCAAACAGAAGACTGAAAATAGCCGTGGTTAAATATGGCAGATTTTCCTTGTCAAGGATCTACTGTATAGGTATAGGAGACAAGATGATACCAGCAGCAGACGAGTTTACTCTGATGCAGAATACAATACGTTTCACATTCATTTTCACATCCTCAGAGAAGCTAGATCTACCCAGACAAAGGCAGCTGCTTCATGAGGGCAATTGTGTGCCATAAAAGGAAAGCAAGTTACCACAGGCGAGGTTGGAGATAGAGATGGGCTTGCAGGGTATTCTACTTCAGGTGTCACATTTAAGGTTGTCAATCTTGAATTCTACTCCATTTGATTCGGAGATGAGCACCAGTTATGTTTCCCCCAAACTGAAATGGCTTTTTTTTTTTAATATTTCACTTCAAAAACACAATTTATAGCATTCCCTTATTTTTCCCCCCCAGGGTTTTCCCCAAAAGTTGTCATAAATCAATACCTAACCTTCCTTTATTTCCAGGCTGCACATAGTAACAAGCTCCTCTCAAGGTAGCACATTTCCCCCCACATAACTAAATTCAAATTTGCTCATTCATTTTGGATGATCCAGTTCTTGTGCCTTTTGGAATGTCCATTCATATGTGGTATTCTGTAAGAAACAACCTGTGCTAAGTCACCCAAAGAACTCCCTCACATGGGAACATCAAGATGGAATTGGTGGTATATCACTATAACTGCAGCAATTTGCCATAAATGCTATATCTGCATTTAATGCTGTTGTGCTCTATAAACTTCTTAACGATAAAAAAAAACACCCTGAATTCATACTATTTAAAAAAAATTGGATGATCTGTACCTTTTCCAGATACGCTCACTACTGAAACAATAAGGGACTTCAGGGATGACCAATGTGACATAGCTAAAAATCTGGTAGCTGGGCCTTGAAACAAATACACATCTGTCATGTGCAAAAAAGTAGCCAGTAGGATAATGTGGCAAGGGCTGAGTAAATCACTCCCATTTATTCTGCAGCTTCAGCTTACCCGCCATCTATCTTTGGTCTTCCTCTGCCAACATTTTAAAAGTCAATTCTGAACCTTAAAATCAAAGGGACTATACTCATCAACACCATAATTTGCATATTTACAATTCTATCTACTTCTCCACTTCTTCTTTCACTGACTTCCCTCCTTAATTTGTAATGTCTTAAGGCAATTTATGATCTATCCTCTCTTCCACAGTGGTGAAGATGCGCATCAAGGAGATCAAAAAGGAAAACGGGGAGAGGCGATTAGTGGCCACTCAAAAGAAAAAAAAACTGCTCAAAGTGGGGCCACTGAAACGCAAGGACACCAAAAAGCTGGTACTGTATATGAAGAATGCAGGCACATGTCCTTGCCCTCAGCTTGATGATCTCAGTGGCAGCTTTCTGGTCATGGGCCGAAAAGTGGGTGGGAGACTGTTAGTCTTGGCCATTTATCGCTGGGAGAAGAAGAACAAGGAAATGAAATTTGCCGTTAAGTTCATGTTCTCTTATCCATGTTCCTTGCATTATCCATTCTTTTATGGATCAGACCCCCACTGAATGCCCCCCCCCCCACATATAAATATCCTTTTTCTGTGGGCAGGCTGACATCAAGATACAAGCTGGTAGAGCCCATTTTTCTGAGGATTCTGTTTTCCATCGG
Source organism: Notechis scutatus (assembly GCF_049901735.1). Classification (NCBI taxonomy): domain Eukaryota; kingdom Metazoa; phylum Chordata; class Lepidosauria; order Squamata; family Elapidae; genus Notechis; species Notechis scutatus. The sequence goes on along the minus strand of NC_142012.1, from coordinate 124,041,003 downwards.
ATAATTGGGTTTGATTAAAAATATTCGGAGGAATCCTGCACGTTGTTGATACTCATATGACTTCAGAGATCTTACAGAAATACTTCCTTATCCTCGATATACCATCAGCTGCCAAATAAAAAAAAGTCTTTGTGGCTTTGAATAATATCATCACACCCAGTGTATCCTCTTTTCGTCTGAATTGTTCAGTATTTTAATGGAAACATATAATTAAACTTGGAACATTTGAAATTAATTCCTCCATTTTCATTTCATTCTAATAAAAAGTCTTAAAATACATAAAGATTAAGAGCAGGAAATCTATGTTTAATGAACCATTCATTTATACATTCTTTTAAACTTCTCTAAAGTGATTGATTACATCATTTCTTTAACAATAGTCCAGGAATCAGGTTCCAAGTATGGCAGATCACTGTATTCTCATGTGCTTGAAGAAATACATGTTGCTCAACCTAGGACTCCACTGGGCCTGACCAAATTTTGGGCTTTCTTATCTCCAACTCAAACAAATAGAATTTCAAGCAAAGATTGAGCAATTTTTTGAAATGGTGCTAAAAAGGCAGTCAATAGTTTTGAGCAAAAGGGATTCTTTACCCATAATTTCAGTTACATACATACATCCGTGCCATTAGCAGCTCTACCCTAAAACATGTGCGTATATGTTAAGGCCAAGTTGCTGGATATGTTTTGAAACTAATTCTAATATTATTCTGGAGGCTGGCAATGTATCAGAGTATAGTATTCCTGTGTTTGCCTTCAAGGGAGGATACCAAACCAATCAGGTCTTCCAGGTGGCTGTCCCCCATGCAGAATGCCAGACCTCCAAGAGAATGGACACCAGCCAGATGGCAAACAGGGTGTAGTTGCTTTCCTTGTATCCTCAAGCTGAGCACACAAATGCATATATAGCATTAGCATAGCTGGGAGATAGGAGAACTGCCTAAAACAAATGGAAAGGAATAATCCTGCTTGCACACAGATATATTTTTCATACGGACTTATTTCTAGCCAAAACTTTCAGGGGAAAAGAGTGGACAAGAAGAAGTATCTTTTCCAAACAGGTTAAAAGCTTTTTCAGATACTCTTAACAGTGTATCTCAACCTGGCAACTCTAAAATATGAGACTGCAAAATTACATATTTAATGTTATTTTTATCCCACCTTTATTATTTTGTAAATAACTCGAGGTGGCAAATATATGTAATACTCCTTTGTCCTATTTTCCCACAACAATCCTATGAGGTTGGGCCAGAGTGATTGGCTCAAAGTCACATGCCTAAGGCGGGACTAGAACTCTCACTCTCCTGGTTTCTAGCATTATGCCTTAACCACTAGAGCAAACAGTCTTACATGACACATACACTGTGGATATCAAGATTGCTTCTGCCAACATTGTTGCCATAACTCTTTAAAATATTTGTCTAAGGGAGGGGTGTCAAACTTTCATTATCACAGTGGCGTCACGTGACATATCGCAACTTCCCCCCTATTCGCTAAACCAGGTATGGGCGTGGCCAGCGCGTGACGCATCCAGCCCGTGGGCCATGAGTTTGACAGCCCTGGTCTAAGGTGAATTTTTATAGGTGAAAAAATGGACATTTCTGAAGTTTTAGAACAAAAATGGGTGGCAGAGGGAAGAAGAAAAAATGCTGATAGGTAGATGACTTGCACTATATAGAATTTGAAAAAGAAACATTTTCTATCCTCCACTGTATTCCAGACATTATGTAGTGCCAAAATCTGTGGGATTGCCACCAAAGATACAATATTTTGGATAAATGAGAACTTTTAGTTCCTAAATCTCCAGGTTAATTACTTCTAATGTAATCTGTACTTTTCCTTGCAAGAATATTATCTATTTGCTAATTGAATAAAATGAAAATAGATGGTTAAAAACTGACAAAACACACTTCTCCACTTAAGCTTCACAACTACTGCATTGTGTGCCCCTTACATAGAGCAAGTCTTTTCCTCATAAAATCATCTCAAACACACACAGAGAGTCTTGAAAGTTGGAAGCATAAATGTTTTGCTGACACGAAGGAATTGTCCAGCTCTGGGATTCCATTTGTTCAAGTTTCCCTATCAATGGCTACCTTTGTGTCATCCTTCTTCAAAACATCCTCTTAAATTACTTTTATAATAGAACTTTTGTCTATTCTTATAAAAAAAACCTCTTCGTTCTTCTCTCAAACTAATGCAACCCAAACTCATTTAAAAGGTTGGTGTTCTCCCTCTCCAAAGATAAGTTGTAGAAAAAACATCCTACATGTTTTTTTTCACACACCACCATTATCCTGAAGAACAAGTTTAAAGCTGACTCCCAGGAAACAGCCGGTGAAATTTGAGCACACCCATAAATTGTATCTTTTGATTTATAGTTCCTCTATATCACGGATGTCAAACTCACCACGTCACATTGCCGTCATGTGATGTTTCATTACGTTTTTCCCATTCGCGGAGCTGGGGTGGGCATGGCCTGTGCATGACGCATCCTGCCTGTGGGCCACCAGTTGGCACCCCTGCCCTACATCATTTTATATCTATTAAATCTGCCAATGTGAGACCCATCTTTGCTTAAATACTTCCGGGGGTCGGGGGTCGGTCCGGGGGGAATCATTTGCAGTTTATTTTTTCCTCAACTCTACAAATAATGAATATTTTCTAATTCAAGGGAGAAGAACTACAGGCTTCATCAAGCTAATTTACTTTCCAAATGATCCTTTAAGTTCTTAACTTGAAAGCCATACACAAAATGACACAATTTTTTAATGTAGAAAAGCTATTAAACCACACATAAAATGACCTGGGGCTGGCTGAGACCTCAGGCTCTCACTTTATAACAGTCCTGACCCGACCCCTGACTCATTCAGCACCTGGCATGACTAGTTTCTCTGCAAGTCTTCTTGCAGCAGCAGCAACTGTTTTCTTATATTTCCAATAAAATGGCAATAAATACAGTAATAAAAGCTTTACATTATCTTAGCAAGAGGATTTGGCAACAACTATCAGGATAGAGTAAATTGATCTACTCCAGTGCAATTGTGTATGTGCAGTTTGGGGGGAGGGGGGCAGGAATTCCTCACTTGGTCAAGTTAAAAAAAAAATCATACTTCACCAGTCATAAGAGAAATTATTAGAAATATTGTATGAGTGGTGTACAAAATCTGGAGTAATATATTATTACTACTGTACTGTTACTTACACAGACCTCCTTTCCACAGCAGCTGACTGGTTTTTAAATGCTTATTGGTAGGTGGAATGAAGAAACCTATTTATCTCTTCTATGAATTAACAACTCAGAAACCTACTTGAAGATGTTGGTGAGTATTATACAAAATGTGTTTTACAGACATAGAATGGACTTGGATCGGACATAACTGAATGGCTGCTGACGAGTTTTACAGACACCAAAGTCTCCATTGTTTTTGACATTTTAAAAAAAAGCAGGAAGTAAACAAGAAGTTTTATCTTTTATCTAATTTATAAGCCATGTTTCTCATGGGACCTCCCATCTTTGCACAGAGACTCCTCTCATAGAAGCTACTAGCCTCCTGGTTCCACCACACGTTACATATTAAAAAATAATGCATTACAACAATTGGAAACCTAGCATAAAGAAAAATGCCAATCTTCAGCATTATATATATATGATACTGTATTTCAAATCCACTTGGAGATAGCCACCTATCCAGAAAAGGACAAAGCTTAGTAGAAGTAGAAGTGAACTAGGGGTCCTTGGAGAAACAGGGGTGGTAGTTGGTGGTGGTAGTATTCTAAAAGTCTGGAGTAAAGAGCTATTCTGTCAGTGGTCTGGAGCCATTCTGTCAGTAGAAAATCCTTTCTCTGCCCCAACAGTCATTTTTGTGAGCATCCACAACACATTCTCAAATAATACAAGCAACTCAAAAATGTTGTGGGTGCCTGACATACTGTGAAGATTTTATAAAGTCATTTCACATCTTAAAGTAAGACTCCATTTAGTCCTGCAATATATTTTTAGCACTGGAAAACCAAATGCCTTTGATGACATGTACAACTCTCTACAGTGAAAAATGGGGAGATTGAGTTCATATATTAAGTCAAAAGCATAGTGTTCTGAATCTATTTCCAGCCAGGCTTTGTATTTATGTTTCTAATGTCCCCAAAGCAAAAGACGTTCTCAGTTATGTTCCCATTCAGGCCTACCCAATAGTTCACCATGGTTGAGTCTCAAAGGGTCTGTCCGAGATACTGTCAACTCCACACACACACACACACACACACACACACACACAAATTTCCTTTTGGCATTTCCTCCATCTCATATCCCACTAGCATCAGCGTGTTATAGACACAATATGTCTGTTTTGAAGAAACCCACCGTATCATGTATTGTCCTGCTCTCATTCTCTTAGTCCCTACCATGCTATATTCCATTGTTCTATCTACCTAATGATGCTCCTCTTCCAGAAATATTTATCCATAGCAGGGACCCTATAGTCATCACAGCAATAAAAATTACCTCAGATTCCAGAAATGTTGTCTTCACACCCAAGGATTTTGCTTATTGGTAGGATATATATATTACTCTGCAATAGTCCAACCATGTCCCACTTCTGTAGAAGTGATCTATCTCTTAAGGAAGCTCCCTGACTTTCACCTAGGCTTTGCTATTAGCAAAACCCCTAGTTAACTACAGCCTCTGCCTTCTAACAAGGCAGGGCTGAAAACCACACATTTTCCAGATCCTAGTCTGACCATGATAAAAGGGGCTTTAGATAAAAACCAACAAAATAAAGCCAGTGGCATGGAAATAGAAAAGAGAGGGAAACATTATCCTCACATGAAATAGGCAGAAAAAGTAGATCCAGCTACCTCGTCGGTTGGACAACTACAGTTGATCCTCTTGGCCCTGCAAAGCCTGCTCTCAGAGCCAACTATAACCATCATCTGAACAAAGACCCAGCCTTCATTTCAGAACACACAAACACACAGAAAGAGAGGGATGGCACCTCAGCAATAGTAAAACACTTTGAGAGGTTTGAGGAGTTCAAGTGCCAAGGGTAACCTTTCAAAAATAAGGACAGCCAACCTCCTGCCAGCCAAACTCCAGGGAAAAAAAAATGGGGCCACAGACTAGAAATATTTGCTCTTGGGAGAATTGGGAGAAGGGAAGGAAGCCTACAGTAGTTTAGTGCACGGGTCTCCAACCTTGGCAACTTTAAAACTTGTGGATTTCAACTCCCAGAATTCCTGAACGAGCAAAGCTGGCTGAGGTATTCTGGGAGTTAAAGTCCACAAGTCTTAAAGTTGCCAAGGTTGGAGACCCCTGGTTTAGTGCATGAAGAATCCTCCACACAACCAGGATTGCAGAGATCTCCTCAGTTGCTTTCAAGGAAGGGAGCAGGAGCACACAGAGCAGTCAGCAGGTTAGATGTGCTTGCCCTCCTTTTTTTTTTTTTACAAGTATAGGGAGGAAGAAAAGACGCCGTGCCATTGCTTGTCTCCCTTCAAGTAGCAGCTAGTGTAGTGTGAGATCCCCAGCAGATTCCTCTGAAGATTGGACTCCATATGGGCTCCTCACTTGGTGAGTGCTTGGTTACACTGCCCACATACAAAGACAGTCTCCCGCTGGGCCTCTGGGGCTGCAATTAGAAACACCAATCAAAATTTCAGGGCTACTCAAAGCTCATGCAGCTTCCCACTCACTACAGGTAGTCCTCGACTTACAGCAGTTCATTCAGTGACCATTCAAAGTTACAATGGCACGGGGGGAAAAGTGACGTACGACTGTTTTTCACACTCACGACTGCTGCAGCACCCCTATGGTCACACAATCAAAATTTAGATGTTTGGCAATTGACTCAAACTTATGACGGCTGCAGTGTCCCGGGGTCATGTGATCACCTTTTGCGGACTTCTGACAAGCAAAGTTGTTGGAGAAGCCACATTCACCTAACAACTGCCGTGATTCACTTAACACACTGTGGCAAGAAAATTTGTAAAATGAGGCAAAATTCACTTAACAATTGTCTCGCTTAACAACATAAATTTTAGGCTCACTGTTGTCGTAAGTCAAGGACTACCAGTATCCCTTTTTCCAGGCATGTCACATCTTCAGACCATCTATTATCTCCCACTATAGCAAATCACGATTTCCCCTGATCTCCAATGGGAAAGGAAAAGACTCACCCAGGGGACTATTACCTAAATGATTCTCCCCTCCATCCCGTCTTCTTTTTTGTTGCTGTTGTTGTTGTTATTCACTTACCTGTAGCCCCCATGTAGCTCTTGGGAATTTTGAAAGAACAGCACCTGGAGCAAAAACTGTTCCCACAGTTACTGCAGCTTCGCTAGAGAGGGAAAAGATGCAAGGAGAGGAGTGAGTGAGCAGGCTGCAGAGTTCAGTCTGAGATCCACAAGATGATGAAGCAGGGAAAGAAGAAAATGGAACAGGCCAGGCAGGGAGTTGGTGGGCTGGAGAAAAGACTCACCCTCTTCTTCAAGACAGAGAAAGTGGCGGAACAGCTTGCACAGTTTCCTGAAACAGAGCAGAAGGATACAAGTAACTATCACACCTAATAACTGCTTTTCTTCTTTCAGTAAGCAAAACCAAAAACCACAAGAAAGCCTTCCTTTCTTTTTCTAACCACTGAGTAAAGCCTTTGTTCATCCATAATTCCATCATGCCATTGGTGGCTGGATTCATACGTAACTCACAAAAATCAAGTCCGTTCACATTCAACCAGCCTCGTCTGGAGTCAGTTTGTACTAAGAAATTCAGAATGAGAATCCTATGCAAGAATCTGAATATGAGAAAATCTGGATTCCACCAAAACAAAACACTGAATAAATATGCCCCTTCTTTGGGGAGAAATCAATTCTTTGACCTGAAACCTTAAATCGGGTGCAGAAATGTAAGAATTCTATATACACATGGAAATTAGTATTGGGTGAAATACACCCCCTCCTCATGCCTTAAAACAAGAGGAACCAAATATGTAGTGGGCATCAGCTCTTAACAGCTGAAATAGAGGAAGATGGTAGAAAATGTCTCACCTTACTAGGTGATTCTGGTCAAATTGTTTTCCCATAACATGATTAAGTAAAAATGAATGAAATATAATGAATTACCATTAATTTTAAATTAATTTAAAATCAAATTGTGTTTGATTTTAAAAATCAATTTTACACCCTGATTCCCTTCATTATCTTACATCCACACATTTTTGGACCCAGCACCCAGCCTTTTGTGTACCCCAAGTTTCTAATACAGTGCTGGTGAAATTTAGTGGTACAACTTTTTTTTAAAGAAATAACTAGTAAAGCAGGTGAACTTAGAAAAGATGAAGTTGGATGTAGTGGAAATTGATAAAATAAAGAGAGTTAAAGTAGCCTTTTTGTTTTAAAACTTAACCACACACATACTTTAAATAAGGTAAAAGCTAAACATATTTTCTTGTGCCTGTTGGGAACCAATAAAACCAGGAAGAGGCAATAAAAGGTTGCCCACCTCTATACCAAACAACACTGAAGGTTATTTTTTCTTGGCCCTGATATTTTTGCATACCCATTTGGGGTCAGGATGGTATTTTTCTTCATGACCCCTGTAAAATTACTCAGTGCTAATTTCCTCTGCACTAGTTTTTGGATAGGCCTCCTCTTCTGTCTATACCCTTGAACAATCCTGCTTCATTCCCAACAATATGCACCTCTACTGATAACCCCCTACCACTGCCCCTTTCAGTCCTGTACCAAGGTTGTTGGTTGGATAACGTTTGCGCAGTCGTTCTGTCAACCGTGACACCCTGCTACGAATCACATCATTCCTGCTCATAAAGGGACTGTCAGGAAGGCCAAGCTCAAACTCTCCTGAACCCTGAGAGATGTCGTCTTCCTCCTAGACAAAAGAGAGGTTATGAGGAGTGCGGTATACATATTGTCTGGGAAAAACTCTAAGGCATAAAGACATCCTGGAAAATACAATCCAGATGAACAGTTTCAAACATTAGGAAAAGCTGGGCCAAGCCTGGAGAAGGGATGGAATGGCAGAAAAACTTTAAAAGTAATCCTCAAATGAATGACGGCAAATATATGTGTCCCAGGATAATATTGCAGGATCCAATCTGGATCGGTCACCAGGACCAGAGGTTTAGTCTTCCAAGCTTTTGGACTCATGCTGGAGCCTATTCTCAGGGAACTTCTCTCGCTCTCAGAACTTTCTCACACATCTTGTGAAAGAAAAGCACTCTGAGGAGGGGCTCCAGAACAAGTCCAAAAGCTCAGAAGGTTAAAGGTCTGGTCCGGTAAACAACCCAGACTGGATCCTGTAATCCTTCAACTTGGAAGAGTGGATAAGGAGATGGGATATGATGCAGACAAAAAGTATAGCATAGACTGATTCTTAAGATGTTAGGATTCACAAACAATGAAACTAAAAGGGAATACAAGCTCAGGGCAGAGCAGCCCAGTTCTTGCACTCACCATTACAAGCAGCTGAGTCTCCTGTTCTTGCAGCAAAGACAAAAGACAAGAGAAGATGGCCAAAACACAGAAAACAGTACAGCCCAATCCCAGTATCATGTCTTTAAATGCATTCCTTTCTATTTATAGGACAGCATATTATTTAGAGGTCCCTCTTATTACTTGCACATATATAGAAGTACTGTATTTACATCATAGATGAAGAACTTGATCTAACTTCTCACTAACCTTAGAACAAAAACGGTGAATTTATTTTAGCACTTATTATAGCCACTTATTTCTCTTCCTCAATTCTGAGCAACTATTGAGAAATTAAAATCAAAGCAACAAGGAATCCCAAATTAATTTGAAAAAGAAATTTCAACAACAATAAATTAATATGAGCCATGCATTCAAATGGATAATTCCATATTAATCAATGAGAAGCATCAACAAACCAACCAATAAAGCTCATCTAATACCCTGGTCCAAATGCCACATTTAATCCACTGGCTTATCAATATTTCCTTATTCCAGTTTTCCCCAACCTGGTGTTCTTCAGAGACATTGGATTATAATATCTACAAATTACATACAGCACAGCCAAGAACTTGGAGTTAAAGTCCAGCATCTCTGGAGAGCATTGGGCAGGTGTAAACTGATTTATTTGTCTCAGGACAGACCACTCTAGATTCTCAAACTACACACCTCAATTGCATCCTTGAATTCATCATCAGGTTCTGCTTCCTCTGCTTCCTCCACACTGCCAGGAGTTAGGTCCTGTAAAAAAAGTTTGAAGTTATTGTTCAGGAATGAACTTAGAAAATTGGTAAAGTAGCAGGACTAAGATGAAAAAGCATAGTAGAACAGAGAAATTAACAACTCACTGTCTTTAGATGTGAACCAGCATTGCTTCTGCCTAATAACTAGCTGGGACTTCAAAACTCCAAAAGGGAGAAGGAAAGAAAAAGATGGCAATTCTCTCAGAAGAATAATACTGCAGGCAATCCTTAGGTCACCAGATTTTTTATGCCAGAATAGATAAAATCTTACGAAGGGGATTTCAGAATGTACAGATTTAATTATTTCTCTGCTTTGCTCCTTCTACCAAGTCTTACCTCAGTCCCAGTCAGGGTAGGTGTCCAATCTGGCAAGACAGTAGCTTCCACTTCTCCAGGATCCAGCTCTTCAGGCTCTGGAGCCGCAGGGGTGGATTTGAAACCTAAGCGCTGCTCTACAGCTGACTTTAGGTCTAGCGTCACTGGAAAGAGACCATTTACTGACCATTACACTGCCTGCCACCACACAGAAAAATAATAATAAACCAGAAGAACCAAATATGGCTATGAATGCATTTTCCAGAATGCACTTCCAACACAAACCCTGAACACTGTAATGCCATTCAGTCAAGGTTTATTTTCCTCCATACTAATCTCCTGCTACCCACTAATAAGAGGTCTAAGTTAATTTCCCCAGATTTTTGATGGACAATTCACCTCAGGAAATTGGCCTAAGAACTCTGCCTGCTTTGTAAAGTGAGGAAACAAATATTTCTGGGAGGAGAGGGTTAGCTTCCCTAAATTTTATATTTGACAAAGTATGCAACAGGGCTTTCAGTCGATTACACACCAAAAATGGATCTCTGCAGTATGTTTTCTCCTGAAAATCTAATCTACTCTATCAAGGAAATGTAATTGGAATACTGAGACAGCATCACTTTCTCAATACAACCCTCACCACAGGGCTTTCTTTCTGAAGATGGATACATCCTTAGTGGCCTCATCACTGAAAAGGTACACAAGCCACACATTGCTGAAATTTGAGGAAATCTATCATAAGTCTCAATTTTAATTGTGTGAAGGATACAATAATTGCCCCCTTCCCAAGCAAATGTCAAAAAAAAAAAACAAAAACCAGGCTCCAAATCTGAGTCCAGTATTACTGTAGCAATCAGCAATGATTCTGAGAAGTGAAAAAACCAATAAGAGGACATGGCAAGCAATTAGAGGTGGGTTTCAATGAAATAGCTAAGTTCTGAAGAGGTTTTCCTCCATAAAATTAGCCAGGTGTATAGTGCATTTCATAGGTATATTAAATATCTGCAGATCATTGCACTTCCATTTTATTAAGATTCAAATGCTTATTTATCCTACTCCTTGTTCTCTGCCAGCGTGTTCCACAAGAAACTGCAAACTGAGCTCCTTCAAGTAGAAGGTCTTGCAATGATGAGGCTTCCAGCATTATCAGAGTTACATTGCAGGAAATGGTATTGCCACCTAGTTGATATGGATGTAACATGGGACTGAGGAAGCAAAAAAGGAAAATTATCCTTGCTCTCTCTCCACCTGTTCCCTGACCTAAAATGTTTTATTAGTCCCACTTATATTAAGAGTCAGCACAGAATATGATAAAATTGATTCCCTTCCTCACACAAGTGTCTAGCAAAAAAGGCCTCAACCTTGAAAACCATTTTCTCCAATTTTCTCTAACAAAGTCTCAATGCAATAGAGAAGTTCACAGGTGAAATGATTTGTTTACATTTTAATTATACAATCATTTACAGATAACCCATTTCCTAAAGGACTTGGTGCTATGTAATGAAAATACAATTAAAAAATCCTCAATAATAATCTGAGTAGAGAAGCTCGGGACCAGGTTGAATTTTAGGAAATAGCTTTGAGGGACTGGCGAAAGAACCACCATCAAGGCAACAATCAATTAATATTATGAGTCCAGAGCCATAAAAGTAACATGAGTAAACATCTCAGAAAGCTCCTCCCCCATCAGTTCTCTCATAAAAAAAAGGGAAGGGGGAGGGAAGACAGCAGATCCAGACTTGCAAAATTCTGTTGCTATAGCTTTATAATGAAGTAGCATTGAGCTACATGACACTGGCCACCTAATTTGGTCTACTATGAGGGGCTGACAGGGCCATTTCTTAGGGGGCAAAATATTCTAAAAGGCATGGGATGAGAATTCTTAGTATCCTTCTCTTAAACGAACCTGGGGGCTAAACCAGGTGGCTTTTCAAAGATAGCAGCCACTACTTGTACACCAACTGGTAGCCAGTCCGCGATCCAATACAGGTGTTATGCTGTTAAATCAACTGTGTCCAGTTAGCTGACAAACAGCTGCACTTTGGTCTAGATCAGGGGTATCAAACTGGTGGCCCTTGGGCCGGATGCGTCAAGCATCAAACTGGTGGCCACGCCCACCCCAGCTCTGCAAAGGGAAAAAACATTGTGAAACATCACGTGACCGCAACATGACGTTGCAAGTTTGACACCCGTGGTCTAGATGAAGCTTTCAAGTCAAAGGCTGCCTTATAGAAAGTGTGTTATAATTGTTTGATAACTTACCTTGATAAAATGCCACATTGCCCAAGAAAAGGGTACTATTAAGAAGAACAAAGATCCAGCAGAGGGGCAGCAGGTAAACGGCACAAACTGAACCCATCAGCATCCCATAAAACCTAGGAGTAGAGGACAAAAATGGAGCAGAAGACACATAACATACCTGCACAACAGGATGACACTGAGATACCAGTAACTGAGAAGTGGGGGACAGAGGGGGGAGGCAAGTTAAAAACTCCTTAACTCAAATACAACTTCCCAGGGAAAATGAAAACATTGGCTTCACTGTGTGGTGTCAAACTGGTTACTTCCTCCTTTACAAATACTTCTCTGCATTGCTTTCATCTGTTTTCCCTGATCTTGCTGCATCCAGGGGATATACTAGTTCCACAGACCTAACTTTCCCTTTCCTTTGAATTAGCATACTAATAAAACTTTTTAAAATCTAATTTGTTTTAACAATATTGCTCAAGTGTAAAATGATCATGCATTTTTGGAGTCACTTTCCCTCTCTTGTGTTGTTTTTTCTCACTCTTGATTTCAGAAATGTTGGTAAATTTATATATATTTTATGTTTAATGAAATAAACATAGGCAAAGGAAATTTGTATGTGGCTGAGTTGAGTGAAATGGCCAGATTTTTAACTATGGCTTTAAAAACAAGGTTAGACATATTTGTGTGTGTGTTTTATTTTTTTAATTGTGTGTTGACTTACCTCCACAATCGGGGCTAGAATTTTGGTCATAAACCATGAAATAGACAACCACATGAACAAATCTGATTTTGCAACCATTTTTATGATAGATGTTAAGCAAATCACAGGGTCATTAAGTCCAAATCCATTCCCCCAATAAGTATTTTTTTACAGGAAATTAGTAGAAAATGGTGGGAACTAGCAAAAAAACATTATAAATCACAGCTATGTGACTAAAGGATTTGCAGTTATAAATGTGAGCCAGTTGCCAAGCACATGAAATGCGATCATATGACCTTGAGGGGGGCAATTTGACATTTTATGACAACTGGAAGTACTTTATTAATTATAAACCAAGCTTTCATAACTCCAAATGCATTAAACAATGATAAGTCAAGGATTACCTTCATTAATATTAAATATTTTATTTGTTAAATTGTTTTATGTAATGTCAAATTTAGATCATATTTGTAACTTGCTTTTGAGCCTTTTTGCGTAAATGAACTTTATTTTTAAATTATTACCATCAACTGCCAATATAGGGAGTTGCTTATTAATTAGACAGCTGTATCACTTTTTAAAATGTTACTAATTTTATGTGCATGTACAAAGAATATAAAAAAAAACTAATTTCTGAGATGGAAGGGAATAGTTGAAGTTATATATTTGAGAATATTTTGAATGCCAGAGAGTGCCAAAAAGCTAGGAAAAGATTCTGGCTGGTAAGGAGAGCTCCAGAAAAGCAGAAGTAATTTTCCTGGAAGTAAGCTATGTTCTTGAAACACTGCCTCTTTTTCTTTATAGTCCTCGCCCATTGTCTCATAATTATACTTAACAGCCTTGCAGGCCTCAGCAGGCAAACAATGTGTTATATCCAATGAAATGAAAGGTTCTACCCAATTATATCTAATCATATGCATATTCTGATTTGCCTGAGTCTATATTCAACTTCTAAGAAAAGCAAGACCAGCAGTGACGTATCAATTTTCATGAAGAACTCCCAGCCTTTTCTTCCCCATAGCTTCAACCGCTAAACCACAATTTGGTGATGAACTTCAAGATGATGTATTTAGACTGAGGAAAAGAAGACTCAAGGAAAAACAGCTCAAAACAACTTATCTCAGGGAGGAAGCAAAAGCAAACAAATGTACAGCTTGTTCTGAGCTGAAAGGGTTGCCTACCATTGTCCTAAGCCAATACTTACTGGGAGGAGACAGTAGGGTTCTCCCAGAACAAGACACGGTAAGCTGCCTCACAGCCACCACACAGCCTGTTCAGGAGCGCTTCTAATCGGATCAGGCTGAAAAGACAAGACAAAAAATTTAAATATAACTGTGGTGTCTAGCTCACAGACAGACAGTGACTGTAGTCAGTGACTGCAACATAGAGACTTCAACAACCTAACCTCACAAATAAAACTTTCCCCAGACCTTTATTTATTCCAGGGTAATCCTAGAAATCAGTAACACTCAGAAAGCAAACCCCTTGTCCACACAGAGAAGAAGCTAGGATTAATGTTGCCACCAAAATTTAAATTTAGTCAGATCTAACAAATTTTTATTTTTTTTAAAGCACAAGTTCCAAGCATTCCAGAAAAAAACAATACTTTTGTAACTCAAATCAAGATGGGATAAGTTAATACATTCTTTTGCCACATGTGCATTTAGCATGCCTAGGTATCATATTTCTCCTACTTTTGTACATGCTTCAATGCCAGATGCTATGAAACAAGGCATGTGTTGTAACAGGATAGAAAAATGTGCTGTCACAAGACTCTATCTTGTGACCTGCTGGATGGGGATGAATATATTGCACATGCCAGTGAAAACCGGATGCAGAAATTTGCAGATTATTTATGCGTTCAGAACTTTTGTCCAAATTTGTAACACTGGATTAGTAATTGGGTGAGTAAAATATCAATTATGACATGCTAAGCTCACCCATCATGAGTTGGGGGAGACCTGCAGGAGCTTCTTAAGCCAGCTAGCCCTAGATTGGCAGGCAGAGATGGAGGCAAAAAGCAACTGTATCAGTTTCCCAGACTAGATGAGAGTCAGCATGATCCATTACAACATGTGATGTATTCCAAATATGGGAGACCCGGATTGCTGAATCCCTGCTGAACCATGACATTTTATTGGGCAATCCTGAACAAGCATCTGCCGTAAGCAGAAATTCTTTAGAGGTAACAGTGGCAAGCAACTTTGCAGAACCTCTTTGAAGCCAACAATTTCATTCTGCCCATGCCTACTCAAATGTAAATAATTCAGATACTTGTAAATAAGTGTATGCAGTATGACTAAAATGTACACTTAAAGCCGCTCTATTCAAAGAAAGACACAAAATTATCAAACATAAGTTTTATCATTATAGAAAGTAAAAGGGCAGTTGGTATTTAGAGAAGAAATGTGCATAAATAAAGTATACCATGCAAAGTACTTAAAGATGCATTTTTATTGATTTCACAGCACAAATTATGTATTTGGCAAGGTGATAATGCTGACACTTGGCCAAATTAGTTCCTTATCTAAGAAACGTCCTGACCTACTGCACCGGCAAAAGCATGTATCTTGCCAACCTCTACTAGCCATCATGGCTATGAATTACCTCTACTGCTCTCCTATCCTAATTGTGAATTTCTCCCCAATCATTGTGGGAACACAACATTGGGCATGGTCTTATTCTGATCTAGCACATGTCTTATACTATATACTGAGGGGGAGGGGGGAAGTGAAAATAAGGATCATTAAAAGATAGTATGAACAAGCTCAAGAAAGACAAGATAAAAGCTAAAATCTCTAATACAACTATGCAATCATATGAAAGTCAATCAATGTGCTAAAGCTATAGTAACTGCTGTATATTCTAAACATATCAAAAAGTTTATTAAATCAATGATTTAAAAATGTGTCTTCTTCTTTAGTAACTGAAATCAATCCACTATTCTAGACTATCATTTCATACTTTTGTGAAGTGGACAATGAAATCACTTATATTCCCGATAACTCTCCATCCTGTATAGAGTTACAAAGTCAAAGTAATGATATATGATATCCCCAGTGGGTGAAATGATGTAATGCTAATCTATGGGGGGAATCCTCAGAGCAGCAGTGCAAGTAAACATGTAATGATCGTCCAATGTTTCTTAAGAGAGAAATTCTCCACACATGCATCACTATTGGGTTACATTCAATATTGCACAACTCTTGTTTACATCATATCACAAACAGTGAAGTGTGGGATCAACGGCAAGTCATGTGGCATTTGTGATGTCATATTAGTTTTCTTCAAACACAAGCAGTCCCTTCCCAAACTCTTGGAACTTGGAAGCCTGCAATAGCATATAAACCAGCCAGCCAATCAGTCAGTAACCTCTCAAATGTAATGCAAATGCAACGGTTGGCCTCTAAATTGTGCCATTAAAAGAGTGAATTTATTGGAATAAGGGATAGATTGGGGGTGGAACACCAATGTGTCTTCTCCACCCTGCAATAAATACAAACATACACATATAGGGCGGTTCATAATGTGGTTAATTTTTCCTTGAGTGAGCAGGCTATTCCTCCACCTCTTCAGGAAGTGCTGGTTCACCCTCTCCTCAAAAAGCCATCACTGGATCCCACTAGTGTTTGTTGAATATCTAAGTTCCCCTTTTGAGGAAAAGTGGTAAAGAAGGCAGACATGAAGTCACTTTAGAGGGGCCTGGATGAAGGGATTATCCACATCCCTTTCAGTTAGGGTGCAGGCCTGAACATGGGATGGAGATGGCATTAGTCACACTTTTAGATCATCTCTGGTGAAATTGGGTTGTGCACCTGTCCTTGCTGTACTTGACCCATCAGTGACTTTCAATATATGGTATCCTTCTAGATACCCTCCAGGAATTGGGAATGGGCAACATTGTATTTTGGTGGTTCTCCTCCTTTCTTCAGGGTTGCTTCCAGTCATGTTGATTGGAAATGAGTGATCTCAACTTCCTCGTGTGATGCTGTGCGTTTCGGTACCCTATTTAACTTCTACATGAAGCTGTTGAGTGAAATCTCTGTTATCAAATGGTGAAGTATCTTCAGTATGTTGATGATGCCCCATTATACATCTCTGCCCATGATGATGAATTAAGTGATGTTGTTGATACCTTATCCTGTGGGGGCCTGGATGGGGAAGAACAGGCTCTGACTAAACCCTGGCAAGACTGAGTGGCTTTGGGGCCTTCTGATTCTACGATTTTGCCACATTAGGTACTAGATGAGGTTGCACTGCCACAAATAGGCCCAATGCACAACCTTCTAGATTCGCAACTCCTCAAAAAACATTTAAAAAATTAAAAAGTTACTATAGTGGACTCAGCCTATAGCAGGGGTGTCAAACTCACGTCATCACGGCAGAGTCATGTGACGTATCGGGACTTTTCCCCCCTTCGCTAAACCAGGCATGGGTGTGGCCAATGCATGACACATCCAGCACGTCAGCCACGAGTTTGACAGCCCCGGCCTATAGCATTTCCTAATAAGAAGCTCAAGCCAGTACAAAAACATTCCCCTCTCCAGCCTTATTAGCTCAACATATATCAAGCAACAACCCTTCAATTCCATGCTCAAACAATGCCCAACCCCATCTCTCCCAGACTTACAAGCCCTTAACTTCAGCCACAGCCTCATTTCGAGAAAGTTGAACTTTTCTCACATCTTCTCTCCGCACACTGTGATACCTACGGCGTGCCAGCTGCTCTTCAGTAAGACGGATGTGGCATGTTTCCTGTAGATAGCCGAGCATGGCAGGCACTGAGATGAGCAGGGCACACAGCCCATACCAAGCAGCTACAATGCAAGATGGAATAGATGCAGAGTTTATTAAGCCACCCACATCTTATCTAATCAGCAGTGGTTTTATTGTCCCCCTAACATACGGCCTTATCAAAGGAAGTTTCAGTACCAGCTGTCAGTGCAATTTTCCCACCTTACATGATGACAAGCTCCTGCTAGTCCTGAACAAAATCATATTCTACTCTCCTCCCATTAATTCAATCACGTCTCATGATTTATGGGAAAACAGGCCCTAGAATTGCCCAGCATATCCATCCAACACTTCTCACCTTCACTCAGAGTAAGCAGCAGAAAGTTGACACCCAAACAAGTAAGGAGAGAGCAGAAGGGCATCTGCCAGCTGTGGAGAAGCAATCAAACATTTACAATCTCAAAAGGATGCTATTTATTAGTTATTAATTAGGAAGGCCACTGAGGAAAAGTGAATAAAGGAGGCTGCATAAAGAATTAGAAAGGATCTAGTATCATTTTTTCCCTGGGATTTGAACCAATCCAAAATTCTTTTTTAAAGTACATGTGAAGCCTACATAACACCTTATGTTAAAAATCCATTCTATTTCCAACATCAGTAGGGCAGGAGTTGATGTTTCATCATAGCTTAAAAGCAATGTGAAAAGGATCCTAAGAGCTAAGAAAAGGAGTTGCATGCAATCACAGAATCACAGCAATTATGATCCTAAAGAAGTGTACTTGCATAGAAGTCTAGTGTGGGAAAGAATGCTAAGTTAGATAAGCCTTTCTATGGTCTAACAAAGCTTCTTTCTATGGTCTTAAAATGAAATGAACACCAGAACAATAGGACAAAATGACCATAATGACCATAAGAAGTTGTACATCCTTTGATTTAAACATTTAGACCAAAAAAGCTTTCTCTTTTTCCCACTAGAAAAGGCAAGTCTTATAAAAAGAATTTATTATGACAACAGGCAAAGATTCTGTTGAACTATGACCTGAAAAAGTAGCTATATATAAAAGCACTAACCTGAGGAGGAACCACACTCCTTCAGCAACATCCTGCAGTGGTTCCAGGTACAGCTCTAGTTGCTTATAGGATACCACCAGATTAAAGAGGTCCAAGGAAGGAGGCTTAGGGTGAGAGGGCGAAACTTGCTGGGCATCAGATGCTGTGGCAGCGTCTAATCCATTCCCTGTGGACACTCCACCATCACGTTCTGATACCTGCATGCTGTAAATATGCATTTGTGATTTAACTTAATTTTTTATTTATTTCCCTGAAGGGAAAATTAAGGGGAACAAAGTTAATCATTTCTGAAATAACACTGTTTTGAAACATAACATTTATTAAAACCTAAAATTCAAAGCTTGTTAAATAGTGGAAGTTGTAAATACAAAAATTAATAAGCAAACAACAAAATAAACTAGCAACACATTTCATTTCTGTGGCACTGAAGTGAAACATAAATTGCCATTTATCCATGGGCTGCATACCTCTAAGGCTACAGAAAATTATATTTCCGATTCAGACAATAATGAACAAATGGAGTTTGCATGAAGAAGTTGCATGAAAATCCAATGGAAAGTGCATTGCAAACAAAAATAAATGCATAAAATCATTATATTTACATTTATTAATTTACTCCAATTATCATTTCTTTATGAACAAAATCTCTCTTCATAAATTTTATTTTTCTTATATGTACCCATTTCATGTATTCACAACTATGTATACGCTTATACTTATTATCTTGTAAACAATTGGCAAATCAAATAAATAAATAAATAAATAAATATTGATTACACAGAGGGGAAAGCTGGAAGGAAAATAACCCGTGTATTCAACCAATATGCTGACAAGAGCTAACAATTCATTAACCTATACTCTTTATCGAAAGTGGAGAGGTGCATCTGTGGAAGAAAAAAAGACCAAATCACATTCTGCATTATAGTCTAACTGGGCAATTCTATTACCTGAACAAATTGCATCAAAACATACACACACAAAAACCTCATGACATCTTTCATTATCTCAATATACCTAACAAAAAGGACCCTAAATCCTTTTCCAGAAATGAAGAAAGTTTTCAATTTAGTCATAGATGAAGAGATCTGTGATTAATAACTACCAGATACAAAAAGATCCAGAGCCTGCAAGCCTTATCAACCGCATTTCCCCTTCACCGGCATGGGCATCTTTTCAGGAAGGAAACCACAAAACCCACAACTTCAATCGTATAGAGCTCTGAAAAACCAAGCACGCCGATCCGACGAAGCAAACGTTCCCACATTGCATATTTTCCCACCTGGCGCTGTCCAGATGCACTGAATTAAAACTGCCAGCACCGCATCCAACACGTCCTTGCCGCGCTGGCGAGAACTATAGGAATTCATGGCATCTAGAGGGTTCAAGGTTGGAGAAGTTTGCTTCATGGGGGAAGGAAGACACCGATTCCCTGGACCAGATCATGGAGACCTACCAGATACCAAAGCCTCACCTCGATCCTGCTCCGCTCCACACTCACCCCAATCTCAAATCAGGAGAAGGGGCGGAGCTTTCCCAGCGGCTCGGTTCAGCTCGACCCTCCTGTGGCCGCCCGCACTTCCTCGCAAGAGAGATCCGGCTGTGCCTAAGCTTCACTTCTCAGTATAAAGCTTCGGAAAAGCGGAGGCCGTATCCGCCTATCAAGCTCAGCAAGCCAATCAGAGGCAGCGACACAATCCGAAGGGCGTGAAGGGTCACACCAGCGGATGGGCTCCCCGGAAAGGCTCACCTCCTATTGGTTAAAAGCCTCTGGCCCTCAGCCTATAAGAGTTGGATTTCTTGCTCGCGGTACTGGCAAGCTGAGGCTAGAGTTCCTGGAATTGGCTGCGGCCTGAGCATGCTTCGGCTGTTTGCCTCTGCTAAAGTTAGCCGTTGGTTATGGCGTCTTAGCTGAAAAGCTCCAGTCACAGAAGAGTAACGTAAATGTAAGGTTGCGTACTGGAAACTACCAGAGCATTTCCAGTCAGGGTTCCTACAATCGTCAAGATTGATTTCATGATGAGGTTGTTGAAAACTTAAAACTTATTACGCGTTAAGCAAATTTGTTCAAATATTTTTCAAATTATCTCATACTAAGGGAAACACAAGCTTCTCCTGTTATGACTGAAGTCACAAACAATGTAGGTAAACCATAATGTGCTTTGCTTGTTTGGGACCAGCAACGTCCCGATTTTGGGAAAGACACAAAATTATCAACCGTAAGTTTTATCCTTATAGAAGGTAAAAGGGCAGTTGGTATTTTGGGAAAGGAATTTAGGCCCTTTCTGACAAACCAGAAAGCAGTCCCGATTCCCAAGAGCTTCTCCAGAAAGAATAACAAGAACAAAAGGGGGAGTAAGGTAGGAAACGACGGCGACGGTGGCTTTAGTTGCAGGAGAGGAACCCGCCTCCCACATTTCCTTGCTCGTTGAACTTGCGCAAGTATTTTGGGTCCAGTGGGCAGCGCAGGAAGCCACAAAAACGGTTTTAAGTAACCAGGCTGTCATCAAAGTGCCTGGGTTTTCTGTCACTTATGGGCAGGCTGTTGGACGCACCTCCTGATGGAATGAAAGAAAAGATTAAAAGAAAAGACATTTGGATTACTCCATTTATGCTCCCTGCGCCTTGTGTAAAGCTGCTTCTTTGAAAATAGGTATTTGCTATTAATAAGACAATGAATTAATGCGAGCTACAGTCATCTAGGCAAAACTGTTTTTAACAAGTCCTGTGGTCAAGGTTATTAGAATTCAATTAGAATTGAAATTAGAGTTGACAATGAAAATATCCAAGTAGTTCTGGCTTTTACTATCAACAGTAAAAGAACAAGCAGTCAAGAAATATGCTGCAGTCTAGCATTCAGCAGAGCAACTGTGAAGATCTTGGAAAAGACTTTCATACTGTGATGTGGACTGTTTTTTCCTTGAGGAAGATGTTTCACTTCTCATCCAAGAAGCTTCATTGGTTCTGGCAGGATGGTGGGATGATGGAAGGATTAGTTCTGACAGGATGGGGGCGGGGGGAGGGTTGAAAGGATCATATTTCTTTGCAGTAATCTGGTAGTTAGCACACTCAGAGTTCTTGAGGTCACTTGAGGGTTTATTGGAAAAGTATTAATCCATTTGAACATCAATATTGGAAAAGACTCCTAGAAAATATTATTGGCAGCCAAGAAGGAAAACCAGATCAGCCCAGAGTTCCCTCTCAAGACACAAATGACCAGCTCTATTTATCTTACTTCAGACATATTATGCAAAGACCCAGATTCTCTGGAAAAGACTCTACTGAAAGATGGAAAAAGGACAACCAGCAACAAGGACTTACTGTGGCAATGAATGTACCAGTGAGAGACTTGAAAAAACAAGGATAGATCATCATGGAAAAAATCTATGTGGTCACTAGGAGCTAAAAACAACTTTTGGCACATAAAGTCAAAAATACTCTGAACAGTATAGTGATACTTTTAAATTTGTTTTTCTTTGTACAAAAAACCTCTGCAATTCTGTTCATACAACTTGCTATAATAGAAATGCCTCCTAAATGCAATCGTTATTTTAGTGAACTGCAAAAAAAATAAAGAGCTGCACCTGTAGACACATTTTTTTATATTATAATGCACAACTACATTTGCATTGTTTGCCACAGATTTAAAGACCCATCATGGAAAAGGGATTATTTATTGATTACATATTGGTGTATTGTATTTGTGCTTCAATAGAAGTTAAGATAATGCTCATAGTAATCTTTAATTAGAAAATTGTAATAAAATTGTTGGCATGTTAAGTGAAATTTCTACAATGTTATAAGGAAAGGCTGTTGCCAAGTAACAAATGATTGGATGTTTGGATAATAACAGAAATAGTAACTTTTGTGGCATAAGACCAGGCTCTGAAAATATTAATTTCAACATAATGTGCAGGCTGAGGAATTCTGCGAGTTGAAGTCTTAAAATTGCCAAGTTTGGAGACCTCTGGTCTATTGTCTAGCTGCTAGCATGTTATATGAATTAAGCCATTGTGTTTGTAAACCATAAGGTAGGGCTTTGGCTGTTTTACTCTCAGGTTTTGTGGACCTGATCACTGGTGTCTGTTGACCTCGTGTCACAGTTTGGTTTTGTGTGCTGGCAGATAATAGGTACCCAACATGCTGTTTATACTGTAGTCAACAATAAAACTTAGCATTCACAAGAATGCCATCAGGTGGTGGTAGAAAACAGACTTTAAACCTTTCCACCAAGGATTGAAAAGATAGGAAGAACAGCTGTTTCCTCTCAGTAATTGTCTGTTTATTTAAAAAAAACATTTAAAATCCATAATGAAAAGTTTACTGGAAGAACCAAAATGTCAAAAAATATATACAAACATTTGCAATTATAAAAATAACTCTACAGCTCTGAGATAAGACCCACAGAAACCTCTTATACAGATAAACTGCCTCAAACCCTTTCTTTACTTATCCCAGATTGTCACATATACAATTTGAGTCAATTCATATGTATAAATGACACAAATAGAAATAGATTTTATAGATTTCAACATTTTAAATATTTCAGTACTTGGACCAGGCACTATTAATACCAATCATTATTAAAATTTATATCCTCCCAGCTCCCGAAACTCTGGGTGGCTGACATCCAGATGAAACTTATTACATTTACCATTGTAAATAACAATATAAAAATAAACATACGAGGGTTAAAAACCAATCCATGCAGATGCTTTTAATCCCCAAGTACTCATTCCAACAATAAGGATGTGAGTGACTGTCAATAAGACTATCTGCTCTAGCTAGAGATACAATTTACAGTCAAAGCTGGGCAAAGCCCCTACCCTCTAGCAAGTTCTGGCCTCTCGAGCTTACTTTTTCAGGAGACTACAACTACATCCAGAGTTGGCACAAGCTGCCAGAGAATCACTTAATGTCCAAACAAATGACCATTCTGATTTGGTATATTCCATTTCAGTCTGTTCTATCCCATCCAAATGTGTACAACTTCTAAGTTTAGAATGTACATAGTATTTTCTGCCCAGTTACAGTAGAGACACGTAGTTGAGTAATATCAGCATATATTAATTCCAAATCAGTAGATTTCCTTTCCCTGAGTTTCATATAAATGTTAAATAAAATAGAACAGAATACAAACCCTGTGGCACTCCATAGGAGAGCAGTGACATACTAAATTACTCTTCTGTTAATATAATTATTTTAGCCTGCTGTGGAAGGAACAAAATCACTGTAAAACAGTGCCTCCAGCTCCCCACCTTGCAGGTTACCAGAAACTATGGCAATGGTATTGCATATTGAGATATCAGAATCCGGAGAGCTGCACTACTTCTAGATCCCATGGAAGTCACCTAAGTAAAAGACTGTTAGGAACAGGTATGAGTTCAGTTTGTATAAGGACAGGCAGCCCACCCCAGGTGAGGCATTAGGAGAAGGAAACATTTCAAAAAGGCTAGGCCTGAATTTATTCTGACAAATTTCTGTTTTAGGTCCTGAGCTATTCAACATGCTAAAAAATGACTTGCACAGGGAATTAAGTATCAAATTTACAGAAGATACTAAGTATCAAATTTACAGAAGATACTAAGATAAGTGAGAAAGCAAATAGCTCAAAAGACTAATTCAGAATAATTCAGAATAATTTATGAACACTAACAATGGATAGAAAGCAGCCTCTAGACAATGAATGGCACATCTAATTTCAAGGGACAAATGCAAAATCCTACATATGGGATAAAAAAAATCGAAGACACAATTATAGAATAAAAGAAGCATATTAGGCAGCAGTACATCAGAAAGGTTTGGGATATTTTGGTGGATCACAAGATGAATATGAACCAGTAGTGTAGTAGAGCTGCAAAATAAATGCCAAATTTAATCTTAGCCTACATCAATATACTATAATGAAAGAAACCAAATGAAAAGATGCCATTGTTCCTCTTTTTGTATTAATCAGACCACCTGGAATAGAATATACAGTTCTGAGTATTGTATTTTCAGAAGAACATTGGTAAACTGTAGGGGGTCAAAAGGAAGAATTAACAGTATGAGTTTTTTAACAGACTGCTTTGGATGGTCACCTGTCCCTTGCTGGTAATCCATCTATCAAAAATGCTGTGAGGTCAATGTCTGTATTGTATTGACTCTTAAGGATTGGCCTAGCTCTAGGCCTTAGATGATCTTTATAGCCCCCTGAGCCCTAATTGCACAATTATTATTTTTTAGCTGTTACCAGTTATTTATCTGCAGTAAATTAGGCCACCTAAATTAGAAGCAAGCTAGGTGATTAGATTTAGGTCCTCAACTGGAAAGTTGATAAACATTTATCAACTCAGAGGGGGTCAGCATGATAGATTTTGATCAGTAATGTTCAATGCAGAGACCTTTATCCTATTGTGGATTAATTCAGAATTAGTCTCTTTTTCTGGCTATAGGATCTTAACATATTATGTCCTAATCATTTACATTTAGTAAGGCATTGTTATTTACTGTATATGAGCCTCTGGCGCAATGGTTGGAGTGCAGTACTGCAAGCTACTTCTGCAGCCAGCTGACTAGAGTTTGGCAGTTCAAATCTCACCAGGCTCAAGGTTGGCTCAGCTTTCCATCCTTCCGAGGTGGATAAAATGGGGACTCAGATTCTTGGGGGCAATATTGCTATATGAAAGGTAGCCTATGAATTTTCAAGTTTTGCTGTCCCCTACTTTACTATATAGTGTTATTGTTGCTGAGAGAACCCTGAAAAATAACCTGTGTGTCCTGCAATGAGTTTCAGCATTTCCTCATAATGGCTCAAGTACTTTCTTCCTGTCGTGTTCCCTTCCATGGTTTTAGTTAATTCCTTTTTTCCTTGCATGAAAGCTCTTGTGCAAAAAACCCCCAATTCTTTTAGCTTTGTCCAGGATGTCTTGATGGTCTTTCATGCATGGTTTTCCTGCTTGAATCCTTCACTCTGCCCATAGAAGTTCACTTCCCACTTCAGGAAGTGTTGCAGTCTGAGTCTCATTCCTCCCTTCACTGTCTGGGCTTGTCTACTGATCAAAAATAATGGTTTGGACAGGTTGTTGCAGGATAAAAATAATACTCTGAGGGAAGATCTGAAACTTGAATAATTATGGCTGCCTTACAATGACATGGTGATACATTTTGGAATGCTCTCATTACAGAATACTCCCATGAGGGTGTACACAAAGCATAAATCTCAATCATTTTGGTCATGGTGTCCCAAATGTGCTTTTCAAAGGGCAACTGGACTTTTAGTTTTTTTCTTGAAAACTTTTTGCTTCTCATCCAAGAAGCTCCTTTAGTTGGAGCCTGAAATGAATTGAAGAAGCTTCTTGGATGAGAAGCGAAATGTTTTCAAGAAAAAAACTAAGAAAGTTCAGTTGCCTTTTGAAAAGCACCTTTGGGACACACAGAGCAATAGTAAACACACTCTGATCAATAAGAGTGCAGTTGCCTGTTTCTGCATAAATTCATGTGGTAAAATATGAAGATTTAACAGTCAGCTAAAATGTATTATTTTAATTAGAAATGTAAAAAATCTCATGAGTCATGGTACACACAAAAACATTCTTCAGAAGGATGTATTCACCCTGCTTGAATATTTTCCTCATTCTGACTGCCCTGTGTTATCTACTCACAAACAATGATCACAATTGATCTTGTTATTACAACATAATCACTTTCATGAGTAAAATGTAACCCATCAATTACCCTAGTGCTCCTGAAAATGATCTCACTTCATTGCTCTGAAAAAGGCTTGAACAGTAAATTCCACTTTCTGTTATCATCTAGCCATGATCTACAGTACACCAGAAAGCTTGATCAAAGTGGGGCTACCAACATTTTATTCTGGCATTGTTACATGTTAACTAGTTCCTATCATAAATGAGGAGTAAAAGGTCATCAATATGCAATGCTGTAATTGATGATGCTTACATTCTGAGCAAGTATTGGTGGATTTGCTTCAAATTATTATGCTTTTGCTGCTTAAAGTATTCATCCAAATTATTCATCCAATTTAAAGTAGATCCTGTCCAATATCATAGTCCAACGTATTTATGATAGAAAATAACTTCCCATCTCTGCTTTTCCTCATTACTAATGTCTACAATCTTTACTGCAACTTAACTAATTTCTACAATTAGAACTGTTTTTAGCACCAAAACTTTTTCCTTTAAAAAAAGCACTGAATATCCTGAATGTTTAAAGTAATATATATTGAAATTCATCTCTATCTAACAATAATTTGTTTAATTTGTATCCCATCTTCATTATTTTTATAAACAATTCAATGTGCCCAAAATATCTAATATTCCTTCTGTTTCTCCACAACGACAATCCAGTTATCTGAATGCAGTCAGGTACATCTGTGACATGCGATGTTCTATTAAGTTAGTTTCTTGCTGACTTAAAATAAAGTAATGGCAGGAAAAACCAATGTCTGTAAGTAAATTAGTAACACGAAGATTGTGAAATCTGTTACGGCATTTGTCCAGTTTTGTCTGATGTTTCGAACAGCTTTGGGGCCAAAATCAATAAAAACTATAAATGTCAAGGATCTTTCTTTCCTGGTTATGATCAAGTGTGAGTCAAAAGCAATATATTAAATTCCATTCATATCAATTATTTACACATTTTTCTTTCTAAAAAACAACTGTTATGCATTGGCAGATGATCCATCTATTAGTAACATCCAATCATCTTTTATTTCAAAAATAAAGTACTATCTGTAAGACAGTATTATAGGTGTTAATACTTAATTGCAGGACTAACTTGTGCAAGGAGGACTTAAGAGTTTAAGATAACAGTTGATGACAATCATGCACGCACAAAGAAAAATTATCACATAATCATTAAGCTCATGAAAGAAAGATGTACATTGCTCATGTGGTCTCCAAATCAGATTTCTTCTTTTATATCTTACCAGTCGCTGGAACTACCCATCTTGCAGGAATAAGGCACAGGGCCAGTCCTAGCATTAAGTAAGTAAGGCAGAAATCTCAGGCAATATATGTGGAATTTAGCAAATTCTAAGTTATTTAATCTGTAATTGCTATTTTTTTACAGCCAAAGATGAATGATTTGCTTCTTACCTATTATTACCCATATTGCCCTCATCTCTCCATAAATTACATTTTCCTTGTTCTCATACTTATGTTTCTCCCCTTTGCTCTTTCCTCACTGCATTTGGAGAGGAAAATGCATATATACAGTACTTAAAACAGCATTTTAAACAGATTATGCTTATTATACATAATTTTATTCAGAATCCAAGATAATTACAGAATTAAGGAAATAATCTGGAATGTAATATTTATCAAGACAGAACATATCTAAAATTTGATGCAGAAATAGAAATCTGTCTAAAGACCAAAGTGGAACTTTTGGAAAGTAAGGGAAAATTATTCAAATACCCCTAAATATTTAATCAATTTTACACTGCTTGCTTTGCAACTCCCCCTACTGAGTAAGCCTTTGTCCAGGTTTTATGTTAAAGAATAATCTAGTGGCAGGAGATGCTCCAAACTTAATGTTATAGCCATTCCCAGATATATTACACATTGTTGAGCATGTTAACAGTAGCTAAAAGTAGCAACACTTCCCCTTGCTCTTCCTATCTCAAGTAGGTAGGATGGCACAGCTATCCTCCGCTGATGGGCTGCTCATAGCATAGTGCCAGCATGCCTGAAGATTTTTATTTCCTTATATTTATCTCCTCCTCCTAGAACAGTCAGGCTATCATGCCCTACCATAACTCTTAATTAAATTGTCTTGGCATGGGCATTTGGTTCTTTCCCAATAGCTAATCAATTTCACCTTGGGTGAAAACAGGTAGTGTCCCATTCTTCCTTTCTTCCCTTCCATTCTTGCATAACAGCAAAACTATTATATGAAACTAATAGACTGTCCAAAGTCAAGGATGCACCTAAACAGCTGGCTTTGGGTAGACTTTTTCTTCTACAAAAACAGTACAGGATAATGTTTAAAATATTGAACTTAGAATGAGGAGACCCAGGTTTAAGTTGATATGCAACCATATTAATTCATTAGATTACAGATAGTCCTTGTTTAGTGACTGTTCAAAGTTACACAGCACTGAAAATAGTGACTTATGACCAGTTTTCACGCCTACAACCGTTGCATCATCCCCATGGTCATGTGATCAAAATTAGATGAGGTTGGTGTGCTGAGGTTCAAGCAGATCTGTCATTGTGAAACCCCTAAAGCCAGTCTTAGGATATCATTGAGTAAAGGGGCTATTAAGCTGGCTTCTCATTTGCTACTGCTAGAACAAAATTCCTTTCTAATTAAGATTTTGTCAAGGGAGGGGCAGCTCCACCATTTGCACTACAGAAGCACAATAGTTGTAGAGATTTGCCAGAGGCAGTTTTGTAGCTGTTCAAGAAGTTTGACAAAAAGGCATAATCTGTGTCCAAGAAAATCTGTATTTCAGAAGTACTTTTCCTGAACTAGGACAGGCAGTGATCTTCCATGAGCATAGTGAAATATTATATGATGAAACTTGTTGGATTCTAGTTACAAGATTTGAATGATCATAGGTATCAGGCTATAATACCATCAGGGTTAATCACTTGATAAGATGTAATTGTCCAGCACCACCATTTCTCCATGAAATTCTGAATTAATCCATGCTGGATCTCAATATTATCAGGGGCTTTCTGAATTATGTAAGTTGCTGTTCAAGAATTCTTGTTGCTATGGAAATGATTTCCCACCCTCTTCCTTTTGTCCAATTCTGAAGTATTGATACTTAAACTACTATGGCTGGTTTCTATATTTATAATTAGACTTTTTCAGGTACTATAAAATTATACTTTCACTTGCCTCAAACTGAGTATAATGTTCTATGCAAAATAAATTGCAAATACTTCCAGATTTTTTTCCAGATACTACAGTTTATAGCCCTATCATCAAGGAGTTACACCACACTTATAACCTAGAAAATAGCTCTATCCCTTGCTAGTTAGATACCTTCTTTAATGAGATCCAAATTCTCAGTAGTTTTAGAAAGTCTGTATAAAACAGAGGCATCAGGGAGTAAATTTGGAAAGCTTTATTTCCAGATACCTGTTTTTGAAAAATATCCTGTATAAACTTAAGGCTTACTGTAGAAGGCATTAACTAGAGAAAATTTATAATTCACCCTAATTCCAAATGTACCTTTAGCTAATTATCAGAAAACCCTTTCCATTTCTAGGTGAAGCCTCCACTCAGCATCTTTTGTCCCATCACTGTGAACATTCCCTCCTATTTATAATGATTGCTTTGCTGTAAAAGGGATTCCAAATGTGGTACTCTTAAAAACATTGGACAAAATAATTCTCTTCAGATGGTAAATAGAATCCCAAACTTCTGAAGGAAACAATTTTAGAGAAGGCTACTTTAATGCAGGATATAGACTGAGATATGTCATCAAAGTGAAATAATACAGCAACATTTATGGGGCCAGATCACAGAAGGTTTTATTTGAGCAATTCTTTTGTGAATTGAAACCAATAAGATTGGAATTCATTCATGGAAGCAAAGCTTAGATCTAGGATATATTAAACAATACCGTACCCATAAAGAAAAATAATTTCTGAGCATATTCAACATGTACTACTTTTCTTAATTTAATTAGCATACATCTGAAATCAAAATCAGTTCTTTCAATTAGAGAGTGCAGTTTCAGATGGCAGGAGGCATTATCTCTCTGTTTTCTGAAAAACACGTTAAAATAATAATGCTACAAATACTATCGGGTAGATTCAAAAGTTTTAAAATTTACAGTAAATAATTATGTATAAATATCTGTTTAAAACAGAATATTCCTGTGTAAAACAAGCAAACAAAAACCCCTCAAGAAGCCCATAGGGTATAAAATCTGAACATTTCATTTCTAAGATCCAAAACAGGATAGCATGAATAATAAAACCAATATTGTATACCAGAAGATGATAATACCGAATCCTATAGCAATCAGATATATTGGAAGTACAGATCAGGTCAAAACTTCCCAGACCCATAAAAATCATCCTGCCAAAATGAAAGAAGAGAAAAGAGAGAGAGAAATTAATCCACAATCTGGTTCCCAGGTGTTCCTCCTAAGATGCACCATTTTTAGCTTCTGGGTCATGATGCTAAGAGTCCATCTGTGATCAGTCATCTGGAGGTAAGAGCATTCACAACTCTCAGAAAAAATAGGGACTGCATCAGGTTTTCTTCAGGAAGGTGACAGCATCTGGAGCAAGATATCTGTAGGCTAATTGTATGCTAGGCTTATCCATCTATTTGAATAAGATCTGTTTCTACTTCTTGAACTTCTTGCATCTCTCAGATGATATCATGGTGCCCCTGGAAACGCCGTACCAAGCAGTAGAGTCCAGAGAGCAAGTACAGGAAAGCAGTTTTACCAGCAAAGATAGCAGCAACTAAGTAGGCAGTGTAACTGCAGGGCTGGCTGTAACCTGGCAGAGTACAATAGCTGATGCTCCTCGCCTTGTAGCCTATGATGCTTGCAGCAGCTGTGAAGAAAATAACTCCAAGCAACAGGTCATGCAGAATGTTTGTTAGGAGCCAGTGGGTCCCCAGCACAGGAATCAGAGTCCATCGGCCCAATAAACTGAGCCCAAAAAGAACCAAGGTAAGAAGCCACACCAGGACTGCTGCAAAGACTGCAAAGTAGGTTGCTCCTTCATACTTGTGTGCCGCTAAAATTATCCAGCAGACAGCACCCAACAGCAGCTGTGCTATACGCAGCCATCCTAACAGGCTTCGTAGGAAGGGCCTATTCAGGCTCAGAGATTCTCTAGATGCTGGACATGGAGGTGGAGGTGAAGAAGGGGGTGGTGGAAGAGGCATGTTATACCACTAGATCCTCTGCAGCTTGTCTCCTCTAGTGCCTTCTTCAGCTGAGCAAATCTCCCCTCTTCTTTTCCCCTCACTTCTGTCTGCAGCTGCCAAACATCTGCAGCTTAGTAGTTGTTCCTGCACTAGGGCCTCTCCATTTCCTGTTTTAGCCCTCCCTTTCCCACCCTTGCCCCTCCTATTTTTGGAGCTCATTTCATTTCTCCTTCTTACTAACAACTCTCTCCCTCTCTCCATTGCCCCTGTAGCTTTAGCCAAGTACTTAAAATAATTTCTGAATGCTGCCTTCTTTAGAATTCCTTAGCTCTGTTGCTACTTGGGCCAACAAGGCTCTGCCAAACCAAAAAGATTGACTAAAGAAAACATGAATTCTGCAGATATCAAGTTCAGTTCCTCCCTTCTGCATGGAAAAGGGCCAAGTGATAGTCACTCATTAAATTCCCAAGAAGGAAAAACTTGAACATTAAAACTAAATGTATAGTTTCTTCATTTGCTGTTCTGGCATTTAAATTTTGTTCCATTCTGCTTTAGATTTCGGAAAGGCAACCTTTGATTTTGAATAAGCATAATCCCTAGAGGATCTTTTAAGCCTTCCCTTTTTGCTGCAAACAAAACTTTTTATCAACCTCAAACTGAAGCTGACCTAATCACATCTGTAAATCCATGAAAACCACACCCTTTATGTTAAATTAAGAAGCTGGAGCAGGAGTGTCTTGAAGCTGGCCACAAAGGGATACCGTAACTGCAAAGAGTGGAGTAAAGTTTCCAGTGTTTTTCTTCCCACCTGGAACTGAACCCAGATGGACCTTTCTTCCAACACTACTATGATGCATTTTAAGTTCTAGTTCATTTTTAGTTCATCTCCACAACTGAATCTTTCAGAATTGTTGTTCATTGACATAAAAAAAACTATTCTTTGTGTCATTGTAACTTAATTTTGGTTTTTAGATGCTCCTGTAAGCAAAGAACTTCTATGTGCTGAATGTGTTAAATATTATAGGTCATGACTAAATATGTACCATCAAATCTGATCTGAGTCTTAGTGACTAAATAGATTTTCTCCATGACTATCCCTAAGTGGAGCTTTCTGTTTTTACTGTTGAGAAAAGTCTTACTCTTGCTATTTTCCACATATGGGATACTAAAACATGTATAAAATCAATAGTCCAAAACCCCTAGGGAAGTCCTGGAAGCCTGTCGTTCAGACAAATCAACCATCAACAGGCACATAGAGATAACCAATGTAGATACCACTCAAAAGAGACAATCAAAAAGCCAAAACGGAAACAAAAATACCAACACATCCCAACCAGCAAACAACACCCACAAGAGCAGAGAACATCAAAATTAACACCAGACCAACAGTCAAAAAGTAAACAATACCCCAATGAAAGAATTACAAATGCAGACAAACAAGCTAATAGTAAACAGCTTAATCAAGGAACCAAAAAATTACTGCCACCAACACTAACAGGACAAGCCACAAGTACAGGGGTGTCAAACTCACGGCCTGCAGGCCGAATGCATTACATACAGGCCCCATCCCCGCCCAGTTTAGCAAAAGGGGGGAAAGTCCCGATATGTCATGTGACATGAGTTTGACACCCCTGCACTAGTATATAAAAATAAGAGCAAACCCCACTCCCTATTAACACTGATAACGTTACTTAATTGGGTAATGCAACGTCTGTAAGGAAATCACCAAACTAGGAGAGCACGAAGGACCCCACAGTTCAACCCTGAGCTACAAATATTCTCTTCAGTATGTCAGTATGGAAAGAATCAAACTATCATGGGACTAGGTTAGCCAGACTTCAGCACATACATTATTGCTTCTCTGTCAGACAGGCTGTCAGAGAAGCTAGTGGTGTTCTGCAAGGTAACCCTGTTGTGTGAAAATAGCCGAAGGGCTTTAACACACGCCAATGGACAGAAACCTCAAGGAAGCCGAGAAGAAAAATGGTAAAACTGTCCAAAGTTGCTTTCGATAGCCAGATGGACCGCATATAAATTCAATAAATGAAGGAATAAATAAAAATCGCCCATGGCTGTGACACTATGCAGCTAAGGCCCTCTGTTTATATTGGATGGCGGCCGGCATTTGAACCAAGGCAAGAGTGTCTGTGCAGGAGCTGAACACAAAAACACACGGCCCGCCGAAAGCCAACTTCTAAGCAACGACGTCCTCTCGCCCTGCAGGCTAAAACCTCCCTTCTTCCTGACGTCAATAATCCTGCCTGCCACGTGTTCGCAAAAGAGGCCTCAACGTCCCTCCCTCGTCCTGCATTGATTGGCTAGATCACAGCATTCTCTTTCGACATTTGGAGAAGAGGGCAGCGGAAGGGATTGGCTGAGATGTGTATTGTCGTTTCTCTTCATTGGCCAAACGTATCTTCTCAGGAGCCGAGTATGAATGGCCTGAGGTCGGTTTGAGGAGGGAAGGTGAGACCTCCCCGAGCTCGATAACCCTGGCGGATCTTCGAGAGCTTTGGAGGAGCCGGCGACGCCAGGTCCGTGAGTGCCTTGCAGAGCTTGAAGGTCCTGGCTTCAGCCTCGATCGCCGTTCTGGATGGCATGGAGAAGGGAGGGGAGAAAGGTGATTCCTTATGGCCGTTCAAAAGACGTTCGAAGATTTTCTAGCAATAATTCAGACAAATCCCCTTTTGTCTGCTGAGATGCGTGTTAGTTGGGAGGCATTCTGCTGCTGCGTATCTTCTTCAAAGAATCCAAAGTGATCGGGTGGGGTGGGGTTCTCTGGAACGAGGGACTTGCCCTATATTACTCAGTGGAAATGACTCGCAGGGAGTACTCCTTATATAATGTTAATGGTAGCTGACAATTGCGAATATCGGAGACAATTTAGCTGAGGCCCATTCGATTGAGAGGCTACCCGTTAGTGTGCATTTCAAACCTATGTCTCTGCAATTCAGGACCCTTCTATAAATACTGGCGTCCTCAAACTCCCATAGGGTAGAATAAATGACAGTGTTCGGTATTGTATTGTAAAAGGATGCGCTTTTACCATCGTGAGAACTGAGACATTAGTACCAATAAAGGAGAATATGGTAGCTCAGGGATGAAATGAGGGGTCCTTGGTGCTCTCTGAGCTTGTTTTCTTGCAGATGTTTCATTACCCTACCTAACCAGGTAACATCATCAGTGCTAGAAAGCCTCCTTACTCACACTGTTGATGTAGTTAGTAGTTAGGGTAATGACCTATCTGCAAGAAAACAAGCAAGCTCAGAAAGGACCCTCCTGAGATATTAGTGTTAGCCCTCTTGCTTCCTCCCTTTCAGTCAGATTGGCGGATTAATCGATGTGGCTTATTGACATTATCTGCCAGTTTAGCAAATATGACTCCAGTTCAAATTGCTGCTGGTCCATCATGTGTGTTGCTCACTTATGTACTTTTTTGGGCATCTGGATCGGTAGGGTTTTCCAAGGAAATTGTAGCTGTTGTTACGAGGCTTTGCCAAACACAGGGCATGTCAGAACCTGAAAGGGAAAAAAATGTCCTGTTGTTGAGAAAACTTCCCATCCCAAATAGATCCACCCTGGTACTCATACCAGTTTAGGTGGAATAACCTGGAGCTCATATTTCCTGCTAATTGAGTAAATGTGCAAGTCCTGACTTGACAATGCATAGTCTATCTTCTACTATATATGAATTACCATACAGTTTTCACCTTAAGCTGTGACATCTGAACAATGTCAGTGCCTTAAGTCAATGAAAAGCCCTGAGTTAACATTCTTGAAATATTGCATAACTGAATAACCACAATGGTAGAGAAAGGAGTCTGTAATGGATATTTTAATTTGCATTCTTGCACAGAGCAGAGAGTTAAGACTTAATGATTTAAATGATCTTCTCTGTTCTGAGGAATCATCTTCCTGGAGGAATTAGGATGAACTGTGTTACAAGGAAATTTAGTTCTAACCTGTGGTCCCAAAATGTTAGGTATTCAGATTAAGGCTATTAAACATCTATGCATGTTTCCACTTCGACCCAGGTTATGGTAGGAAAGAGGAACTGCTGTCAGGACCAGTTAACCAATCTGCTTTTTCCTGGTTTCATTTTTTCTACAGAACCACCATTAGCTACGATATGGAGAGATCCTAGCACCATGGGAACTCCAGCCTCTATTACCTGTGACTTGCCACAGAATCCAATCACCAAATCATGTACTAGAAAGAGAGCATCTGCCAATATTTTCCAGGGGGTGGGGTTACTTCAGTTACGTCGTCTCTTCCGTAGCAGTGGGGATGTGCAAGCAGAAGAACGAGCCCAGCTAATTTGGGAGCGTGCAGAAAGCCAATGCATTACTCGGGCCTTACAACAGCTCCACAGAAGGCAGAGGAGGCTGAGGCTGCAAGCCAATAGGAAGCCTCTATATGGAAAGGGCAGTAGTACCAGGCTGCTAGAGCTACAGCACTTTAGTCACTTAAGGTATGATTTTGAAATTTGTTTTTATACTGCTTTTTAATTTTACTTAGATTGCTGGTACTGGAAGCAGAATTTGTAGGCTCTATCCCCTCCCCCAGCAACTTCTTCTGTTGCTTTCAACTAAGAGTAGGAACATATTGTTATTCCGATTCACAATTGGTTAATGTACTGTATCTTTAGGAAGGAAGGTAAGGATTTATTTAGCTTGGGTTTTTTTCATTGAAATCTTCTTAATGGTTTTCTGGCATGTATTTAAAAAGTAAAACCCTTAGTTAGCTGCTGCACCATTTAGTTGTGAACTGTGAACTATTCAACTCTTAATATTTCTAATACAATTGGTATTGTGTTAAGTATTAAACAGTAATAAAATGATGTATTGGGAAGAGTTTCTTTAATAGGTGGTCCAATCTTGAAGCACCTTTTGTTGAATTCTATTCATGGATATTACAATAGTAACCAAATTGATCTGTAGAGATTCTCAGTCATCCAGGTCCTGCTTGTTGCAAATATGTTTTTTCAGAAGGCAACTGGACTTTCTTGTTTTTTCTTTTGAAGACGTTTTGCTTCTCATCCAAGAAGCTTCTTCAGCTCTGACAGGACAGTGGGGAATGGAACCATTCTGAAAACCTCCTGAAAAAGCACCTTTGGGATAACCAATTTGATGTAGAATAGATTATTTATAGGCCTTTCAGAAAGGGAAAACAGATTTTAGCTCATATAGCTGATTAGGTAGGTGAATGATTTACAATATTACAGATCAGAAGAAACAAAGTTATAGGAAACTGCAGTGGGGGAGAAGATGAAATGATAAAATGTGTCATGATATTTCAACATAATCTCTACCTTTTGGAAGTGATGTGCAATTATCTAAGGGGCAGAGCTTGAATCATAACATCACAAGAAACATTTCATTGTTTTTCTCATTTTGTTGCCATCTGGACCTGCTATAGGCAACCCTGAGCAAATTCTTTCTTCCCCCTTCCTATTGTTAGGGGTTGTTAAAGCACAAAATATATTCATCATAGCTAAACAAAATGCTGTAAATCAACAGTAAGCTGACATGGTGAGATTATTTGGATTTCATTTTCCATCAAATCTAGCCCCCATGACCCATGGCAAATTATGGATGTAGTCTAAAACATCTGGAGAATATAAGTATTATTCTGCTAACATAGCAAGAGGATATTGAGTTTAAGAGCAGCTATATATATATATATATGTTACATTAGCAAAGCAGCATCACAATGGTTTTCTCCCTATTCCTTATCTTGATCGTCTGCTTCTAAGAAAAAAGGAGTATAATGTTAATTCTTAATGAGACTTTTGTTGACCCACAGGATTGAAGACTGTAATACATCTGCTGCTGCTGTTGATGATGACAGTAGGAAGAAAGAGATAGAGGCAGCAGATGGAAGTGGCCACTACACTGCTTCCCAATATAGGAAGAAGGAAAAAGAGATGGGCATGGCTACATGCACAATGAAAAATGATTGTGATTTTATGCCGATGGTTGTGGCCCAGTGTAATCAGACTAGCCTGGAGAAGCCTCAAAGGGTCTGACAGATGATTGCAGGTAACAGTAGAAATAAATTGAAAAATTATTTTGCTCTCAAGCACTTTGGTTTGCTAATTTAGACTCGATCAGTTTATGTAAAAGCACAAACACTACGTATGTTGACTATTTATGGTTTATATTTAATAAAGCTTCCTGTCTAAAAACCTCTCTGAATGTAAGAGTCCAAATGTCTCTCTAGTCCAGAACTGCTTTCTCCTAACAGATCTTTGGGAAATTTCAAAATGCAGAAGAAATTATTTTCCTTATTATTCCATATGCAAACTTACCGCTATCCAGAGGTGATGTACATAAACACTCAGTTAATAACTGCTTCTATATTTATCTTCCATTCACCAAATCTACTTTTACAAATTGTTTGAGAGAAACCAAAAATGTAGAAAGCCACATTCCCTCACATGACCAGCTTCAACAGTTTTTGCCCAGCGGCGTGCCAGAGAAAGTGTTGCCCTACCAAAGGTCTGGATTCCTTTCTTGCAGATGCCATATGAAAATACACCAAGGGCTACATCGATTTTAGAACTGCAGGCTGCTTACCTTTGCCTTAAACAACATCGAATTGGCAAGGTTTATTTAAATAAAAGGTTTTAGTGAGTACAGCAAGTTCTGAACATGTTTGCTAATCCATTGAAGTTAGAACTAAATGTTTTCTCACTGCCACAAATGCATACAAATATTCTAAAGGCAAGTACCTTTTCCCCACAATTGCAGAAAAAGTCTGAGAAGTGCTGGCCTACAGCAGGGGTGTCAAACTCACGTCGTCACAGTGGTGTCATGTGATGTACTGGGACTTTTTTGCCCTTTGCTAAACCGGGCGCGGGTGCGGCCAGCATGTGACGTACCTTGCCCACAGGCCGCGAATTTGACAGCCCTGGCTTAGACATGTGAATCAGTTATAAGCAGCTGCAAGACAGCATGATACACATAGCTGCTTTTTCATTTCATGGATCTGATTGACAACCACCAAGAAACAATCATGTCATATTGCCATTCAAACACTGATAGGAAGGTCTGACTTTCAAAGGGCAAAAAGTTACATTACTACTTACTTTACCTCTACAACCCTTTCTGAACATTACTAAATAATCAACGTTTGAAAATGTGTCAAGGCCAAATTAAACAGCAGCATAGGAAGAAATAAGGCACAACAATTTCTAGGAGACAATACACAATTTTGTATCTCACTAAGCCTAAATGTAATGGTTTTCCCTACAATGCTGGAATATAATCCTGTAAATCCACTCCATATTTAATATTGAATTTGAAAAATTGATTTTCAGTCACTGCACACATGCAATGCTATCAGCACAGAACATGTAATACGGTAATTAGGTATCTGTTCTAATCAGGGGCAGCAATGATAAATTATTAAAATACAGGAATAGGAGGCAATTTATCCATGTTGTAGCAGCTCCAGCATAAACCAGGTCCTGCAAACATATTTTACAAATAAAACAAGAACAATAAGGAGGGACTTTTTGACAATGCAGGTATTGTAGACTACAATAATCTGTGGTAAATAAAAGTCAGTCATGTCAAGGCACAATTGCAGCTCTACTGCATGGTGTGAGGCTAGTGAAGGGGGAAGATCCAGTTCTTATTAACTCCAGAAGACATAAACACACACAAGAGACTGACTCTGTAACAGCAGATCTGTTATGAAGAGATTTGCATTGATTTAAATATATTACATACATTTCTATAGTGCATAAGAACAATACAATTCAGTTCGGACTGGCAAAAATTTAAAGTATTTCCAAGTGACAGCTTCTGCCTGCCACTTCTAACAAAATGCAAGAAACTGTCTCTTGAGCCAGCAACACCAGAGAAAAAGAGGTCCTACATTCAGCATATCAGGACTTTGTTTAAAAGAGACAGGAAGCTAAAATTAGTAAAAAGTCTCTTCTTGAAGGTCTGGGAAGCAGCCAAGTAGCCAACTGGGAAACTTATATAGAAAATTTCAAATAAGTTCTTGTTGCCAGTTTAGTACAGTAGCCTATGAGAAGCAACAATCATTGAATCATTCCACTGTACATAGAACATCATCTTGATATGGTAGAAATTCTACCTTCCTCTTACAATTCTCTACAGCCTGTAGAGGACATCTCCCCATGTCAGCATCCCACACAGAATTTCCCTCCCTACTTCCCTCCCCCCCCCCTACAGATTGTCAATGCTCAAACCAGCCCAATGGAATTCCCACTCTGTAGGACAATGCACACACCATTGCTTCTGGAATAACTTCTCTTCTCCTAAACCAGCCAGCATTTCTAGAGATGAGAGACAGCTATTGCTTACCCTTGGGAATACAATATATGTGTCTGAAATGCTAACCCCAAGATAATAGTGGTAGATATATAACTGTTATTCGATTGCTCTAGGATTATGTGGAGCATGAATTTATGAGCATGGGATGGATAATTTAAAACCAAATTAAAAATTAGTATCTGAGGTCTGTGGTCCTAGCCACAAGAGGAACGGGAAGCACACTAGTTAATTTTTGCTCTATGGTTGTCTTGCAGAATCCGTCTGCCCTATTATTTATCCTAAGTGGAATTGAAGCTCTTACATTTAGCTTTGGCCCAATCCTCAATAAATTACTTTGTATCAGATTAAGTTCTGATTATCACCACATTTCCTATTGAACAGCCCCAAGGCATACACGCTCGGAGCTCCTCCCTAGGACAAGAGAAACAGCAAATCCAGTGGGGCAGGAAAACCTGCTTTCAATAGGAATAACAAATGTGCAACAAGGAAGGAACAACAAGGCTGGCAGCGATACACAGTGAAGTGCTTCCATCCAATTTGGATTATCCCCTCACCACCAGCCCTTCCTTGTAGGAGACCTTGTGAGATGTCCATCCAAATGAACATTAGAAGGATATCTTGAAACAAAAGGGCATGCAGGCTCCTGCTAGGAAATGCTGTCATGCTTGGGCTGATGGATAGGACAATGTCCAGCCCAAAGAGAGGGCAGCAGCAATCAGACCAATGAACATCCCTTGTTTCTCACAGGGAATATACAGAGTTGAGACTGACCCTGCTTACATTTCCGTCCGTCTACAGCAGGCAACCTCAGTCTGGAGGGTTGATTGCTTGCTCTCAAATGATGCCCCCTCTAAAGTCCTTCACTGAGAATAGAGGCAACTGCTACCACCAGGTAAAGAAGGGCCTGCGGCTCTGGAAGCTTTGTGTGTATGATTCACTGGCAGAGCGCTGATGGGAACGAGCAGTCTCTACAATAACCGGAGGCATCTGGACCAAGTTAAGAGGGCTCTTCCCATCTTTCAGGGCCTGCATCAAGTTCAGGATCTAGGAATGGAAGAAAGAAAACTGAATACCAAACTAATGTATAAACGGTAAAAATTGCCCAATGCCCAACATAGGTTCCATCTCTCCAGTGGGACTAACTACATACCTGACCACGCATTACTGCAATCTGTTTATGAAATTGGCCTCGGTCAAAACCTGGATCTTTCTATAAAAGAAAGAAATAGCATCCCTTAATTAGGATGGGTGTGGCTGCTCCTTAGAGAAAAATGGGTGTCTCCCATAATATTATGATATTAAATTGCTCTTGTGGTTACCTTGAAGAGTTCATAGAGATCTTCTTCTAGATCCTTGATAAAATTAAGGTCTGAAATCTTTGGCAGGATAAGATCCTTGATCTCTTGAGAGAATGGCACTTTGGCCTGTGGCAGCCATGCCCAATAGAATGGATCTTGTGAAGGAAGAACAAATAGAAGGCAAATATTAGGCTCATAATGCCAGGCTAGCAATAAGGTTAGCACAGATTCAGATACAAAGGAAATACTTCAAGACTTAACAGCCTGGACTTATTAAAGGAACATCAAGAAATTAGCCCTTCACAAACATCCACACTGAAAAAAAAAATACATACAATGAACTCGTATGGCTTCTCTTATTTGGAATACTTACATGCTCTCCAAGAGTCTGGATGCTTAAGAGGGAAAGCCAAACCATTGTCAATGGCTGCCAGTTTAATTATAGGCTCCTTGACTACAACCCATTCTGAGTCCTACAAGGAAACGGAAAATGTTGCATCAGGAAATGATACAAATTCCAGCAATCATTGTCCATTAGTTGAAGAGATAATGTATAATTCCAGAAGACTCATTGCCCCAAAGCTACTATAATGGAATGCTTGCAATAGCAATAGCACTTAGACTTACCGCTTTGCAGTGCTTTACAGCCCTCTTTACAGAGTCAGCATATTGCTCCCAATAATCTGGGTCCACATTTTACTGACCTTAGAAAGATGGACAGCTCAGTCAACTTTGAGCTGGTGAAAATCGAACTGCCAAACTGCTGGCAGTCAACAGAAGTAGTCTGCAATACTACATTCTAACCACTGCACCACCACAGCTCTTAAACCATGTCAACATAGTTTAAGCTACCTCTGTTTTATATCCTTTCTGCAAAGGTGCAAAGAGAAACCAGGCACTGCTTGGACTACACGGTGTTACAGACATTATTAATGCACTTTCATATGTTGCCCACTATAAAACCAAGATGCCATAAAGTGCTATTGCTGAATTACCTAAGAAGGGTCTAGCAAATCCTAGGTCTCTACATCTATTCCATATACTTAAAGCTAACTCTAATATTTCTATACAGTTCACATGACATATATTAAGTATTTTTATCATATGTACACCTCTACTATAGAGGATTAATCTGGATCTCTAGTGTTTGAACTTCCCTAGATCTGTTCCATACAGGACATTATATGAAAGTTTCTGAGAGCTCCTTATCTTCTGT
Source organism: Notechis scutatus (assembly GCF_049901735.1). Classification (NCBI taxonomy): domain Eukaryota; kingdom Metazoa; phylum Chordata; class Lepidosauria; order Squamata; family Elapidae; genus Notechis; species Notechis scutatus. Next base: position 123,999,037 of record NC_142012.1, on the reverse strand, counting down.
ACCATAGATTCATATGGAGTTGTCAGAGCTCCACTGGGCCCTACTCACCTGCATACTGGTACTGTCCAGGGGGCAATCACACTTGATCAGCCAGTTGTCATTACCCCTATCTGCAAAGAAATAGAAATGCACAGATGGAAAATAGAGAAATATCTCACCACAGATAACAAACCTCACACCCCAATATTATGGGTGGAAAAATTACTGGAATATGGCATGACTGGAATATGAAATAGGAAGAAGATCCTATGCTTTCTAGCCCAGTGGTCGCTAACCGGTGGGCCGTGGCCCACTGGTGGTCCATGAGAAAATTTTGGTGGGCTGCAGTGCACCCGTGTCTGCAATGGGTGATACTGGCAGCAGATGGACTAATGCGCGCAGGGAGGTAGGGCAGTGCACGAGAGATCACGGCATCGGAGCCCTTCCCGGGTGGGGGGAAAGGAACCTCTGATCTGGTGCTGGGTGGTGGGAATCTGATGTCCGAAGGCTGGCGAGCTGCGTGCTGAAGACCAGATGGCTGGTGGGGAGGTGGGGCAATCCTGTGGTCTCCTTAGCAAACCCGTGTTGTGGCTGCTGCCTTCTGCCTCCGCGCATCGAGGAGGCTGAGCAGCAGCGGGAAGAGTGCAGACCTCCTGAGCTGCAGGAAGTGGCTGCTGGCAATGCCCTCAGATGAAGATGTAGCGAGGGGGAGGCTTGACCCCCTCTTCCTCCTCGCCAGAAGCGCTCACACGCCCAGCAGGAAGGAGGAGGCTTGGCGGGTGCCAGAGGGGCTGTGAGCGCTTTGTGTATGAGCACTTTTGGCAAGGAGGAAGAGAAGCTCCTAAGGGGAGGAGTCGAGCCTCCTCCTCACATCTTCACCTGAGGGCATCGCTGGCAGCTGCTCGACCTCCTTGATACACAGAAGCAGGAGGCAGGAGGTAACACCAGTCCAGAGGTTCCTTTCCCCCCCCCCCCCACCCCCTTGCAGGCCAGGGAACACCCGGGAAGGGCTTCGATGCCGCAATCTCCCGCGTGTATCAGTCCATCCGCTGCCAATATCACCCTTGTTGCCCCACCTCCCCATCAGCCATCTGGTCTTCAGCACGTGGCTCGTTGGCCTCTGGACATTAGATTCTCACCACCCAGCACCAGTTCCTTTCTCCCCACTCCACCCCACCCCCCGGGGACAGAGGGGGGGGAGAGAGAGAGAGAAAGAGAAAGAGGGAGAAAGAGGGAGGAGGGAAAGAGAGAGGGAGAAAGAGAAAGGGAGAAAGAGAAGGGGGAGGTAAAGAGAGAGAGAGAGAGAGAGAGGGAGAGAGAGAGAGAGAGAGAGAGAGAGAGAGATAGATAGATAGATAGATATAGATAGATAGATAGATAGATAGATAGATAGATCCAGGTGTTTTGTTTTCTGTGGAAAACGGGTCCAAATGACTCTGTGATGACTCAGAGTGTAACACAAATGTAACAAAATCCAAAACGTAAATAAATATCCTTTATTGCCTCCAACTTGGCCCCACTGTTCAATAATACTCAGTTGGAGATAAAACATACTCCAAAAATAGTCTTCAAAAGAAAGCAATACAGTCCAAATTTAATGAGCAGACAGAGGTGAAATAAAAAACCAAACAACTACAATGACGAAATGTCCACAATGGAACAGGAGAAGTATTTACCAAATTCAAGGAGATAACAAAGCACAGTCTGTTGGAAGGACGCCAACCAAGATAACTTCAGACCAAAATAAAACATGCTTGCTTCTGGCAACCTGTGTTCTAACCGTCTCTCTTATATACTATTCTCCCCAGCTGCCACCAATCATGGCCGCTTCCTCTCGTGTAAGCCAAGTTGTTTTCTTCTTCGTTCCTCCCTGCGTGTCCTAGGATGCAGAGGGATGGGCCTGGTTCTTCCTCTGACTGCCCAGTCAGCCTCTGCCCTTCCCCAGCCTCCTCCACAACCTTCGGAGCCACACCTCCACCCCCTGTCAGAATCTGACTCTACCAAGGGCATGACAGACTCTGAGTATTTAAGGTTGCAGAAACAGGCAGCCAAGCTCAGTGCCTGAAGGACCCCATCCCATTAGTCCAGGCGCTTCAGCGAGCAGCGTGCTGGATTCATTTAGTGGTCCACAGGATTTAAAATTATACATTTGGTGGTCCCTGAGGTCCAAACGGTTGGTGACCCCTGTTCTAGCCCAAAGAACCCAGTTCCAGTCCTTAAGACCTTCAGAAATGGCTGGAAAAGAATCTTGTTTGAAATTCTGGGAAGCTGTAACTAGTTCATTTCAGCAATATTGAGACATGTAGAACAATGCCTTGATTTGACAAAAAATTAAACAGACATAGTGGAGAATGTATTACACTGAACAAGCATTTTCAATATGAATAACCTCAATCAGCATTCCATGTCAAGAGCAAAGGCAGGACCTACCAGTATTGCGTATAATATAGTCCAGCACCACCAATCTCTCAAACTGTAGCAACAATTGATGGTTACTCTTTTCTGGAAGAGGCTCAGACTCAAAGCGCCGCAACCAGTAATCTGCATCCTTATAGCCTTCCACAAAAAGCTGGAAGGAACCCACCTGAGAATAAGAAACAAGTACCTTAACAAGAGCAACATACCAAAGAACAATATCCAAACGCCTTACTCTTTTATCAATATCCCCTACCTTTGGTGGTAGACCAATTCGATGAAACCTCTGCCCAACCTTTGGCACTTTTTCCAAGGCGAGACGCTTGCCTCGGGACTTCACTCTGTCAATGGCGCTGTAGTTAAATGTTTCACTGGCCAAGTACACCACCTTGAAGAAGTTATAAGCAGTTCACAATCAGTTTCTCTCTCATCTATACTAGCCAGTTTCGCATCTATACTAGCCATTCAGCCATCCCCAGGTACAGAACAAAGTCATAACTGCATAAATCTAAGCATATCCAGGCCTGTCTGTCTAGAACAATTTCTAATCATCTGGTTGAATGTAGAATTTAAATGGCTTGAAAAACAAATCATAACAATGGAGAATAATGAGAAATTAGAGATTAGCGTCAAGTGTACATACTATAACACATATGTGTAAGATAGACCAGATCAAGAAACCAATAGCATATGGGCCTAAATCTTAAAAGTCTGAATGTGCTTCTCCACCCCCTCACTTTATTTTGTGTGAATTAAGGAGTCACACCTGTTTGAGAAGTTTTCGCAAACTGATTTCAGGAAAGGACTCGAACCCCATTTTCTCAATTGTTACATGTGCTTAACTCTCAAAGTAATCAAAACTATTTTTCTTTTTATAAAAAAACTTAACTACAGTCATTCTCACATTACTATTATTTGCTGTCTCCAGTGTCTTTTTTCAGAAGAACAGGAACTTTTTCAAAAGTACCTGTTGTCTCTAACCAAATATAACTGAGATTCATAAATATTTGGACTAGGAATAAGTGACCGGAAATTTAAAGGGACAGTGAAGGGAAGAATGTCACTGAAGATGTGACATACTGGTGATCTCAAATACAGCCATGGGGAATCAACCTTTCAGGTATTTTCAAATTGCAACTTCCATAAGTCTGAATCACAGGGCCACTAAGGCAAGCAAGATAGGAATTGAAGTTGCATGTAATCCAAAAGCCCCTGGGGTTTTCTGTATCTGGCATATAGGGAAATATGGTCCTATTCCAACCTCATGATCCACAGTTTAATCCCATTTGATTATCTCTCTCCTATGAATGGGCTCACCATTGTGCGAGGTACAATGTTCAGTTCCAGCTTTTGGTCAACAAGACTTGCACCAGCTTCAGACAGGTATCCTTGGTTGAGAACTAGACAATCTCTTCCAAAACAGCAGGGACAACAAAGTTTTTGCAGCCATTTTGTCCACTTTGGATTCAGATGCCCATAGGGTTCTTCATTCTTCGGTTTGAACACACCAATGATTTTCTGAATGGGACAGAAGAATGGGCATTGCTAATATAGGCTGGATAAAGCAAAAGCAACACAGAAAATTAATCATCCCAGTTTGGTGATAACCCTGTAGCTCCAAGACTTGTGACTAGAGAATATAATTCCTCTCCCCCTCTTTCTTTGTAGGAGATACGGGTTTTTTTTTAAAAGAGGCAAAAGCTTTAAGTAGAATATGGAGGTTTAATAACATGTGATGTTGGGTATGGTTTAAGCATGAATAAAATCACAAGATTAAAGTACAGGCTGTTGGAAACCATGACTCTAATCAAAGACACAGTCACGATAATAAAAGGGGGGGAAATAACCCATAGGAAAATCCAGTAAATAATAATATAAGGCTCTGAGCACATCACAAGACAGTATTGATCTCAACTAATAAACAACTGTGACATAAAAAAATTGTCTGAAATGTTGAGAGGCTGTTTTAAAAGGGCAGTCTATTTCATTTTCTAGCAACGAGAGAGAAGTTTGGGTAATCTGATTTTGTTTGTGATCCAAGGAATGCAACTGCAAGTAGCAAGATTACAGATCTGAGATGTGAGAATACAGCATAAACTAAAACCACAACATCAGATATTTTTTTTAGAGAATATGGGGTGATACTACAAAAGAAGCAGGGCGTTAAAAACAACAAAGCAATCTTTTGTCAAGGGATTTCCACCTCCTCCTGCTCCTTAACTCTGTGAAGTAGTAGACCAGTAACTCCAGTAGATGAACACAGATCAGGATAAAACCAATTTAGACACCTGTCATCTCATGCCTTCCCAAATTTATGAAGTCTTCCAGAATGCTAATATAAAAAGAAACACTCTGAGTATGTTTGCCAGAGGAAGGGGGAACCTAGACTTAAATAGTAAGTGATTTTATTTTCATAAAAGACCTTCTGTTTTATAAAAAGCTCATTGGGTCTCATGATTTGTTGAACCCCTGAAAAATGTACAGATAATTTTGCTAAACCTTGGATATAGAGCATAGTCATTAAGGCTTCAACCCAGTAGTTCTACCTTCAGCCTTTTTATTCCCATTTCTGTGACCAAACAGTAGAAACAATTTACAAATAAAATGCAGAGTAGAAAATAAAGGATAAGCTGTCTGATTTACCTGACTTATATATACTAGTAATAATGAATGTTAGCACAACACATTTTGTCCATCAGATATAATCAATGCTTTTATCAAAACGAGAGCAAAACATTTAAGATGGGAACATCATTGCTATCATAAAACCTCTTTAAGGAATATTTTTATGTAGAAACTTAATTCAAATAGGTTCCCAAGAACCTTATACTGAAACATAAGACTTCAGCACTCAGGTGGAATATATTCTGAAAACTTTTACCAAAATTACCATGTTTCCTCAAAAATAAGACCTACCATTAGTCCTTTCCTTGCACTACCGGTATCTGATCTGGCTGTCTCTGAAATACAACTTCTTTACCCGCAGAAGCATTTCTGATAAAACTAGACTTTCCATATTGTCAATTCAGTGTTAGATACTAGCTAAATCACTTCTAATCAAGTAGAAAAGCATATTTCTAAACCAATCTTTCCCAATCTAGCAATGACCAGAGATATACTGAACTACTGTACAAGTCCCATTTCTTCCAGCCAACATAATTTACTGATCATTCTGTGGAGATTATGGTAGTTGTAGTTCAGCGTATTTGAGGGCATCAGATTTGGAAGTCTGCCCTCAGCTGGATGTAATCAAATAGGAGAACCAGTTTGGTGTAGAGGTTAAAGTTTTGGCCAGGAGACTTTGAGCTCTAGATCTAGATCTCCCTTAGGCATGAAAGCCAGCTGAATGACTTTAGGCCAGTCTCGCTTTCTCAGCACAATCCACCACACAGATTTTTTTGTTATGGGGAAATAGGAGGCAGGAGTATTAGGCATGTTCACTGCCTTGAGTAATATATATAAAAGGTGGGATAAAAATATAATAACAATAGTTTAGGATTAAAAACATTCAGACATAGAAACCTATAGGGAGTTGCCCCTTTGGGGCAATGATTAAGTCAATCCAACTAAGCACACAGACTTTTCATTGTGGAGATAAAAAAGGAAAAGAAAATAATATGTATGACATTCTAAAATTTGGGGGGAAAGATAGAACACACAACTAATAAATAAGTAAATAAATAATACAACAACATAGCTGTAGTCTCACACATGCAGCAAACATAACCAAATTCCACAGCAAACTCTTACAAGTTTTCACTGACCCAACTCTAATCTAACAAGCCTAACTGATAACCCTGATACCAAGTCCTAAACTCCAAGACTTAATTCCTTTATAGTGATATATAGTAAATCAACACAAAAGTTTGATTTATCTCAGCTGCATCTCACAAATCTAACAAGAAAAGAAATTAATTTAAATAGAAAATAAGAGCCTGGATTCCTAGAAATGAAAAGATTTGTAATGCTATATGATTTCATGCAGTTGGGTACGCAGAATAAAGGAGCCAAATTAATTTAGTTAGATATAATAGGCTACAAACACAGTCAGCTCTGTCCAAATATGGGAATGTACTGCTGCTGACTGAAAATTCATCATCCCATTCTCCATGTGATCAATTGTTCCTCTTATTTCAATATATTATGATACAGCATGTAAAACTGAACTATAGACTGAAATGCTCAGTTTCCTAAAGGTGGAGAAATAGTAATACAAACAGCAGCAGCAACCACCACCAAAGCCTCAAAGATGTTCTAAACTAAAAAAAACTTATGTGAGCTTCAACCTGAGAATTGGAGAGAATTCAGTTGCAAGTATATAAGCACAAATAGAGACAAATCTTGTCTTCATGTAACCTTTACGCAAATCGATTTTAAACATTGAGTGATGCCAATTCCAGTGACACCTTGGGGAATTATTCTCCTGCCAAGGACTCTTATAGCAGTAAAATAACAAACAATATGCTTATTGTCTTCTCTAAAGCTTTTGAAAGAATGTATGTATCATTGTCCATACACATGAAATTTTATAGAGCAGTAAGATGAGAAGCTCCTTGCCTCCAAACAAGCTTACACTCTAAAATAGCTACAAAAGGATCAACGTATTATTTTCATAGAATTTGAACCCCTTTTCTAAAAAGCTGGGTTTCAAAAGAAAAGAAAAAGATTGTAGTTTAATTGCCATCAATGACCAATGGGGAAAAATCAATATTGATTATTTTCAATACTGTATGTAGAATTAACCCAAATCAAATTTTGAAGATTTGATTTGCTTTGTTCAAAAGATCAGAAAATTTAAGAAAGAAGGAGTTGTTTTCCTCCAGAGCAATGTTTTGCTATAAGGCAGCCATTAAATTTATAAGAATCTAAAATAGTTCAAAGGAGTGTCCCCGGACTATATTCCTACTGACTGACTAACATTCAAATTGATCATCTTCATGTGTGACTTATAAAATAGAACCAAAAGCTAGCAGCAGTATTACTTGAATAAGACTGCATATAGTGCACTACAGGACAATTAGAAAGCTTCCACTCCCGATCCAACTTAAACACTTAAGTATAAGAAATTAAATAATACCACTTTATAATGCCTTGGTAAGACCACACTCTGAATACTGCATCCAGCTTTGATCGCCACAATATAAAACATTTGTTGATCCTCTAGAAAGAATGTAGAGAACAGCAACAAAGATGATTAGGAGATTGGAGGCTAAAACATATAAAAATGGTTGCTGGAATTGTCTAGTATGTCAAGTTTAATGAAAAGAAGGGTCACAGGATAGCAGTGTTCCAATATCTAAGGGGCTGACACAAAAAAGAAGGGTCAAGCTATTCTCCAAGGCACCTGAAGGCAGGACAAGAAGCAGCGGATGGAAATTAATCAAAGAGAGATCCAACCTAGAACTAAGGAGGAATTTCATGATAGAACAATTAATCCCTTTTCTCCAGAAGTTGTGAATGCTCCAACACTGGAAGTTTTTAAGAAGAGATTGGCCAACCATTTGTCTGAAATGGTTTTCCTACCTGAACAGGGGTTTGGACTAAAAGACCTCCAAGGTCCCTTCCAACCCTGTTATTCTGTTAATTGATCATGTCAACCAAAAATATGCATTAGCATTAAAATACCCTTTCCCCTAAATTAACTGTTTTATTACATTATAAAATGTGTATAATATATATTGAATAAAGATGATAGTGAACTACGGTGGTGTTTATGCAATAAAAACTAGAAATTGTCAACACTATGTAAACTAAACCTTTAAAGATGAGGGGAAATGTATATATCAATGTTAAAAATAATTTCTAAATTGTTAATCAACATAGGGCTCAAAACTGTTCAAAAGACATTTCACCCTGATAACCAAAAATGTACATCGCCAAACTTTTAATATTATTGATTGTAAATTCATTGGTACCTCAGCATAGTTCAGAGGGTTTCTGGGCCAAGCAGAAACGATGTCACTATGCAACAAAGTTATTTCACTGAACATCATTATTATTGTTCCTAAATATGGTCTTATTAATTCAATAAAATCTTCCATAATGACAAAGGCATATCGTGTGTCATTTTTTAATGCGTCAGAAGAAACAATTCCAGTACTATAACGCATTCGGAAGACCTAGCTTAGAAGGTAAAAGTGAGCAAAAGTCAATACAGAATTGGGGAGGGGGGCGCAAGGGACCGACAAAGGCAGCAACTGCAAATGTCCCGCAACTCTTGCATCCTCTCTCCCGCCCTTCCGATACTTTAAAAATGCATCCATCCACACGTCCCGTTCTTTTTTCCCCTTGTCCCGTGATCTGAATACTTTTCCCGAGCCCCGATCTCTCACCCCCTGCGGATCCTTGACGAAATAGCTGCCGCTAGAACCTTGGTAGATGCGCTCAGGGTAAATTCCGCGTTCGCTCGCCAGCTCTGCCAGTCGCACCACCTCGGCGAATTCTGGGTCATCGGGAAATTCATTGCGGTGCTCCCGTTCACCTCGACCCGCGGCGATCCCTACTCCGACCCCCACTTGAGCCTGAGTCTGGGTCGCCCCGGCTGTTGCTACAGTCCCCCGCGTGGCTCCACGCTCCGCACCACCCCCACGATCCAATAGTGGCTGGCGCTCCCGGTCGCGGCCACCTGCGGGAGATCCCGGTGGGGAGGGACAGGGACAGGGTCCAGCGGGAGTAGTCGGGGCAGCGGGGCAGGGCGGGGAGCGCACGGCACCCCCAGGCAGCCCATACCCCGGGGCCGGACCGCGCTCTGGAGATACCAGCGGGCTCGTTTCATCCATAGGCCGAGCCGGTCCGAGGCGCTGATCTAACCCCGGATGGGCGCTTGCACGCATAAACTACGGCCCCGCGGTCTCAGACTCAACGCCGCTCAGTTCGGATCACCTGACGCCGGCCCGCGGCCACTGCCGTTTCCGCCAGAGTAGCATCAGCGAATCACAGTGCGACCATGCCCCCCGTTTACAGAGTGCCCGGAAGCCACGCCTATTAGAGAGCCCATCGTCCATTCGCAAAGCTTGTCCCGCCCAGTGCACGCCCCCTCGTTATGTAGAGTTCCACCTCCCCTTTCCGAGCTAAGTCATGCCTTTTGAATGGAGCATAAATATAGATCCGTTCCATACTTTTCAATCCGTGCTTCTTCTTTTTTTTTTCACTCGGCCCCTATTGTCACAATTCCGTTTCTTGAGCAGAGCGCCGCACGCATTCTGTATTACATGTACATTGTACTGTATATCGTATCGCCTCCTGATTATGCTGAAGACATTTTATGTCATCTAGCGCTCTGTTGCTAAATCACACCTACGTATTCTGCGCTGATTGCAATGACCATTTGTCAATGTGCTACACACAATTCTTTTCGCGATGTCAACGTACAGTAATATATCACGTATGTATAACACCGCTGTGGAATGTCATAGGATCTTACTGTAAATCCTTTCATAAAAATTATATATCCTACTGTCCGAGTTGAAGAAAGGCTGTCATTGCAATTGTACTGGACTGACTACGTGGTTCTTAAAGGACTTAAAACTTGTAAAGGGAAATAACAAATTATCCCATAGCCTTTAATTGCAATAATCTGCCTCTAAAGACTCCTTCTTTTTTTTTAAGGAAATAGATGGGTACCCTCTGGATATTTATGATCTCGTTGGTTTCCAAGAATTTTCTACACGCTCCCATTCACTTTCATCATGGGAACCAGGCAACACTTACTGAATGATGGAGTCACTGGATCGTTTTCTTGATTTGTCTTCCTCCTACCCAAGAGTTAGTTTGGTGTAGTGCTGAAGGTGCTGGCATAGAAACCAGGCCACTGTGAATTCTAGTTCCGCATTAAAGCATGAAAGCACTAGGTGACTTTAGGCCAGTCACACTCTCTCAGCAGAACTCAGGGTTGTTGTTGTTGGGATAATAGGAGGAAGAAGGAGTATTATGTATGCTTACTACCCTGAATTACTCATAAAGTATAAAGGCAGGATAAAAATCTAGTAAATAAATCCTGTTAGAACTCATCTGTTTTAATTATCCGCTTCCCTGGTCGTTTGTTTCAGTTATTCTAATGTTGAGAAATTGACAGAATTTGTATTTCTGGCTGTTCTGAGATAAAAATGTTGGAGAACAATCGCAACTCCTACATTCCCAACTCCATTTCAACTCGTTTCAGCACGGCATGCGCACTTGGCAATCCTTGCCTTCCTCGCTCCACCGCCAACACTGTGTTGCAAAAGCTGTACTTTCCCTCTTCAAAGTGACAGTTCCTATTTAAAGAGGGGGAGGGGAGAATGTTTTGCTTAAGCTATTAAAAACTTGAAAAATGAACCCCTTTCCCACTTCCTTAACAGCCTGAGTGTGCTTCTCAGAAATCACCAGCTATTGGACATTAAATATTAAATAACAATAACAAACATTAAATAACAATAATATGTTGTTATTAATAACAATAATATGTTGTTATTAATAACAATAATATGTTGTTAACAATAATATGTTTTATTCTTTTTATTCAGAACTGCTTAGCACAAGGATTGCATAATATATTGAATATAATGAAACCTTCTTCTGGCAAACATTTTTATTTCTCAAGTGCTTGCATGTCACCAAAACTGTTAATATCAATGCAATTCACAGTAATATTTATTCCAATGCATGCTGTCTGAAATATTTATGGAATAATCATAGGGATATCATATATAGGTTCATTATCCACTGGAAAAAATATTGAACTGCTATTGTAGTATTCAAGTTTACATTTTTAAAACTAGATTCTTCCATTTACCTGTTCATTAGAATTTCTTGATTCAAGCAATACATAGGGAATCATTTAATTTATTTGGTTTTGCATTAGCATACTCTAGTTTTTAAACTATAGTTTATGGTTCAATGCATTGTATTGCAGTTAAATATGATTTATTTACTAAAGCATGGTTAAACAAATGATTACTATCCAATTAAATTTCACTTAGCTATCATAGAATAAAAATTTGAGTGATCTCATATAATACAAAAAAATAAAATTTTCACACTGGAGAAAAATATAAACTGCCAGATCAGTTTATATTACAAATTGTTTTAAACAACTCTTACTAAAATATCAGTTATGATACCTTATGTGGGACACATAACTAAGAAAGAGAAAAAGAAATATTGCAGTTATTGGTGTTTTTAATGAATGTGTAGCTTGACCTGCAGGAATCTTATAGTGATTCAGTACCTTTTTAATATATTCATGATTTATTTGGAATTAGGAATGAGAATTGACATGTCCATGTTTTCAGATGATTTTACATGATTTACATTAATCAAGAGTAATTTATTTCCAAAAGTTTTTAGGGAATAGGAAAATGGTGCCTTTGAGGCTAGATTATTATTTATTATTATAGACAATGTAATTTCTCTTATTTAAATTCTGTTTTTCTGTTATATGGTCAATCACGCTTTCTAGCTCCCATCAGTTGACAATATTTTAGAGGAAGAATTAGGAGCATGCCACACTATCTGACCTAACAGGATGAGCCATGGTGGCGCAGTGGTTGGAATGTAGTGTTGCAGACTACTTCTGCTGACTGCTAGCTGCCTGCAATTTGACGGTTTGAATCTCACCAGCCTCAAGGTTGACTCAGCCTTCCATCCTTCTGAGGCCGGTAAAATTAGGACCTAGATTATTGGGGGCAGTATGCTGACTCTGTAAACCACTTAGAGAGGGCTGTAAAGCACTGTGAAGCAGTCTAAGTGCTACTGCTATTGCTCTGAGTAAATGTTAGGAAAAAGCAGTCCCACAGATTACCTGGGTTAATTCTGATGACCACCACTTTGAGTTGCTCCTGCAAGGAAACTGAAACAGTGCAGTTCACACAATATGAGAAAACCTAGGGACCCCATTACTGTGCATGCTCTGCGTTCTCAACCAGTTGAAGTTTCCTGGTGGACTTTGAGGGCAGATTCATTTAAAGCACATTGTAATAATCCAAACAGGCAGTGACCAAGACATGAGTGACTGTGAGCAAGATCAGGAAAGGGAACAATTGGCAACTAGACAAATCTGTGCAAAGGATCCCATGCCAACTGCCACCTGCTCCTTGAGCAAAAATTGTGAGTTCAGAATGAACACCCCAACCCCAAATTGTGTACCAGCTCAGTTTTGGTGGAGTGCCACTCCATCCAGATTCAAAGATGAAGTATCATTTAGGCCTGGGGAGGTGGCAGAAACCCATAGCTACTCATCTTGCCAGGATTGAACTGAAGCCAGTACCTCCCCATCCAGAGATATATAATTATTATTAGCATACTAATGATACTAAATTCCACACCAACAAATGTCAGAAAACCTAGCAGCTTCATGCAGCTGTTAAAAGGGAGTGGTGAAAGGCTCCAGCACTGGAACTCCACATTGGAGGGGCTAGAGGAAGGGGTGGGTTTCTACTGGTTCTGTCCACCTCTGTAGAACCGGTAGCTCTGAAGAGCAGCAGACAGAACCGGTTCTATGTCTGCTGATGTTTTTGCCCACCCGCCCACCCAGGCTCTTACCTGATCTTTATTTCCTGATTTTTCAACTTCAGCAGCCGAATGAGCCACAGCTGCAGTTTAAAAAGCAGGAAAAGAGGGCTGTTTCAAAGGCTGCTTCTCTGCATGCAGCGTGCTGATGATGATTTACAGGCGTGCAGCTCGCAGCGTGCAGGAAGCACATCATAAATCACTGAACCTCATAAATCCCGAACCGGTAGTTAACCCTGTCGTATCCCACCCCTGGCTAGAGGGCTTAACTTTTCAACTACCCATATTACCAACAATAAATGGAACAGGCTATGGAAGAAGGAGAACCACCATAACCCAGTGCCTCTCATTCTTAAGCCTTAAAGCCAGTCCAGGAGACTGTGGTTAATGGTATTGAATGGCCAGAGAGGCCCAGGAAGGCCAGAATGTTCGCATCAGCTCCATCTCATGTTCTCCAAAGGTAAGGTAAAAACACATATCTAAGTCGGTAAAGCAGAAATCTTCTGATATTTGCCTAGGCTCTATGCTAAAATATCTTAGGTTTTCCTGTCATAATCTATATACTACGGATAGAAAAACTCTCATGTTTGTGTGTAACCCTTAACTGGGTGAAACAATGCCTCATTGGGCAACAATTTTTAAACTAAGGTACCTCAAACGGGCTAACTTACAGAACATGTCCAAAATCCAAAATCTGTGACACCCATGGAATTCTATAAATATTTTGTAACATCATCATAAAACATGACATAATATAAAATGTCATAAAACATTTCCTGCGGTCATCTATTTATGTTCGATTATGCTGTAGAGTTCAACTTGGCTATTTTCATGGCACATCTCGTTCCCTCTTCCAATTAAGGCAGTATATTAGAAGCTTGTTTATTGTTAAAGGCGTTGAGGATAAAGAAATATATCTGAAAAGATGACCAAATGAGTCACAGTTGTTTAGTATAACTTATCTAACATCATTTCATTTTGTTTTGTTCAAGTGACTGTTGTGACCAGCTGCCGTGTCATAAGTTAAAATAAGTCAGAACATCTTTTTGTTTTGTCTATTTTCAGTTAGTTTGAATGTTTCTGGCAGTAAAAAGGGTCATATTCAATGCATTTCTTATATCCTCCAGGTTCCTTGAAATTAGTAGCCTTTTTAAAATTGGTTTTGTCTAAATCTCTTAACACATGAAGGGATTTTGAAACTGCCCAGAGGCCTTAAGATTTAGGGCATTATACACAAGCTTAATAAATTGTAGCTATTATTATTAATGGAATTGCTTCAAACATCCGTGGAGTTGAAATGAAATATTCATTTCCTTGTTGTGGATTTGCTATCAATTTTTGGGAGGGGTGTAATATTTCAGCAAAACAGTTTAAAGACAACTTCAATGCATAAATATCATTCAACAAAAATCAGCCATCTGAAATTATCCAGTAGCCATAAAGAAACATTCATTCCATTCCTTACTGAACAAAACAAAAACAAAAGTCAGGCACTTGAAATTAAGTTTTATTGTTTCATAAACGCCCCTTTTTGATCTTCTTCTTCTTCAAGGGCACTGCCTAATTGCTTCAACATCTTTTCCCGAATTTTGTCTCTTGGGCGCTGCAGAAGGCATCTCTCCTAGCAGATGAAGGGAGCTCTGGAGAGCCTCAGCATGGCAGCCTCTCGCTTCTGTGGAGAAGAAAGCCTTGTCTTTGTGCCCCTCAGAAAAATGGCCGTTCCGTGAAAATTTCCTTGCCCTTCACAAAGAAGGCCACGAAGGGACGGGAAGGGAGAATTAGCCGGAAGGCTGGGCAATAGAGGGGCGCGTTACTACCGGTTGTCTAGGAAACCACCAACAGCGTGAGCGGACAATTCCTAGTGGGCGAGTGCCTTGAGAGATGGATGGGGGGAAGCCTGGCATAGAGGAGGGAGGGAGGCGGTGGCCCATGGGGGAGAGCAAAGGGGGGGGGCGTGCGGCTGGTGGCAGCTGCTGCTACAAAGCTTGCATCCAGGTGAGGGGCGCGGTCATTGTTGGTGCAATGAGTAGATAAAAGCACAGGGATGCCGCGGCCGGGAATGCTGCGTGGAATCCGGGCGGGTAGGAAGGCTTTGGGGGCAGGAAACTGCAACGTGAAGAAAGGCTGAGTGGAAAGCATCAGCAGCGACCGGTAAAGCGGGGTGCAGAGCCGTTGTAGTCTACTAGATGGGTGTGGTTCCGGGCTGCAGGGCATGACTTAAGGATGCTGGGCTCGGTCGCGGAGCTGTCAAAAGAGACTTTGCAGTGAGCAGTTTTGATTCCACTACTGAGGGATGCTGCCTAGGGGTAAGTGATGACTCAGGACTGTTAGCGTTGCCTGAAATGTTGCGGCGTAGGGAAAACTAAAGCAGAGGAGTACAGTAGGTCCTCTTTGATTTCTGGCTTTTTGTTCATTGAATCAGATTCTGCTGATGTGTATGGAGATGTCTTCAGAAATAGGGAAACTGCTACCCGCATGGTTTGCTGCTGAGCAACTGCAGTTGCTCTGCTCCGTAAAACAGCTGTAATTATTTCCAGGGAAGCAGCAGTCATTGTACTGTAAGATCCCTGAAAGGACAAGCAGGTCTCTGATTCTTTTTGTGTAGCCCTTTAACCAGCTTTAATCATTAATTACAAATTTTTCCCTTCAGAGGAAAGAAAATGTGTATTTTCACAGCAGCAACTTTTTAGAAAATGTGATTCTGGTTGGCATTTGAGAAAAGACTGGCACAATTTTGCTCCTTTATACTAGCCTTATCCAACCTATCAAATTCCAGATATATTGAATGTTCAATCTTACTTTCTTCAGCCAGGATAGACACACTGACTGGATGAATATGGAAGTTGTCATCCAAAACATGTGGAGAAAATCAAGTTGGGGAACATTCCTTTATACTTCCTCCTATGAGATGTATTGGTTTGTGTACAATATTGTGTGGCTTGAATCTGAGATTAGTTTTGAAATCTTGGTTCACTTCATAGTTATTATGCTACTAGTTTTCCCATTTAATGTAATATAATAAGTGAGCACTCCTATTTTTTATAATCTTAGCTTTATTAGCTATGGACAAAAAGGCTATTTTTTTTCTAAAGATCCCTAAAAATAAAAAAATAAAAATAAAATGAATTGGAGATGTTATCAAGAAAATAGAACATAACATCTTTTGTTTTTGCTTCATAGTATATGTGATTATTGTTCTGAAACCCCTTGGCTTTTACACTTGAAATTACTGTCTTTGTGTACTATACACTAGTATGAGAAATGATGTTCATGCTTAACAGCTTATCCAATGGTGTATGAGAATGATTCTAACAGAGGATTCATGATAAGTGTATAGCACTAGTATGCTGAATAGATAATCCACTAATAGGAGACGCCTGAGGAATATGGCCACAGCTGAGTCTGAGAAGTGAACATTTTCCCCATATACTATTACTGCTTACCAATCATTTGTGACTCATTCTTCCTCAAAGGATTACAAACAGAACTTATAGAGCAAAGCAACAGAAATGCAGGTAGAATATTAGTGCATTTTCCTGTACTGGATAGATGAATATCTGAAAAAACATAATTATCTTTGTAGCTGATGTATCTCCAAATGTTGCTCCTGAAGAACTAACAATAAAGACAAGTTGGGCATGCAGGATGAAAGAAAGCATAAGTAGTAATAGCTTTTTTAGATATGTAAAACTGACTATTGTGGCTTCAAAAAACATTAATGTTTTTTGTAATGTTTAATGTTTCAGCAGTCTTTGGTTTTTCTTTTTTCTCCACAAGCAATCACATAGCCATCCATTTCTTACAGGGGAAAGGATGGTTCTCACCATGCCAACCATAAGTACTGTTATTCATATAGCAGCAACAATTATCAATAAGGAATCAGTTTCGTTATGTAGCATTGCCCACTTTTTCTTTCCTAGTCTTCAGTGACTATCAAAAGCATTTAATACATTAGAATATAACAGATGCAACAATACCCAACTCAAGCTATTGAAGCTGTGATGGACAAAGCAACTCAGAACCACAGAAGCCTTGTGAAATCAGAGAAGCTGACAGAATCTCAGAAACATGAAACTGTTAGAATCTACTCCACAAATGATACAATTCAATATACCATGTAAATGTTCCAACTGTTTGAAAGAAAGGCAGTAACTCTACTACGCTTCACTGCTATTAGTATTCAATTCAAATTACTTCCATCTGATTACCTGCAGTGGAAGGGTGGTCTGCATCTTTGAGTTGATCCAGCTGCACTCTTTTTTGGATAGAGACCACCCAAGTTGTGTCCACAGTTATTCCAGATAAATTGCAGTCATGCATGTTTCATAAGTGGAGTCCTTTTGCTCAGGCTAGTTTAAGTCTAGTCTAGTGAAATAAAATTAATAAATTGTAGCAATCTAAGATGTAAGGCTTAAATTTCTTGTGTAAGGATTGGATATGCTTTCCAGTGAAAGTACGAAGTTGCTTTATATACAACTGGCATGGGGAAATACCTGTAGAATGAAAATCAGTCTGTGGTGTGAGAACTGAACTACTATATCAATACCATTTGAGGGAGGATCCCATAAGAGTAAAGCAAATAGCAACCTGTGTTTAAGAGGTTTATTCTTCTATGTTTAAGATATAGGGAATGGTTGAACTGGAAGTGATCTAGTTCAATATTGCACTGAAGTTCATATGAATAAAATTGCAGAATAGTAACAGAAACAGCAGTTTTCATTTATTATCTCTCAACTCTGAAATACAATGAATGACATTGTTCATTGATGTTCTTTTAATGTAAGGTATCATGGTATACTATACCATATCATGGTATTGCACATAAGCAATGCTTGAGCAGAGTCCGCAGGATTGTCTGGGATACTACACATTCTCTTCACAACCTGTTTTCCTTGTTGCTTTCTTGGAGGAGGCTTTGTGGTTTTCTGAAGCAGAACATCTAGATTCAGTTGATGCTGGACTTTTCTCTTTCTGCTACACATTCTATATAGTGAGATATGTATATCACTATACATTTTGAATATGTGTGTGTGTGTTTTGCGGGTATATATTTATGTATCTATATAGCATGTGTATATTAGTATTATGTATATGTTTGGGTAAATATACACCCAAACACCCACCAGGCAACAGAATTTTATTTTTAATGTGGGCCAGTGTGCTCTCAGTAAAAAAAAAAATGACAATAAAGTTATCTTATGTGTGCAGAAGAGGTGAGGTAGCTATGCTTTCTCTCTTGAAGGAAAGACGGGATCAAAATTTACTTTTATCACACTGAGGGTAACTGTCTGATTTGAGGCTACTCTCTGCAGTATGCTACTATTAGTATTTTAGAAGTGATTCTCACATAAATTGTTTTAGAAGATCTTAAGTGATATCAATATGGAAGTACAAAGTTTGTCTGGTATTTTGTTGATGTTTCAAAGAGAATTTCCATATGCCATTTTAAAGAATATAAGAATAAGTTGAACTGTAGGGTGATATCTAGCTCGCTGGAATCTGGACAGCAGCACTCTCCAGTTCTATATTTTATTTCAGCCCTAAATACATTATGTATTTCAGTAACCCGTTCTTATTTTGTCAGAAGACCATTTGAAAATAATGTGCCAGTCATCAAAATATTGTGCCTGTTATATGTATCCATGTAACATATGCGGTCAATTTGATCATTAAAATTCTTAGTCTTAAGTATCATAACAATATTAATATTAATGCACAGTTATTTCATAATTTAATGAGAAAATACATAGCCCTTTCTTGGTTTGGAATTAAATTACTTTCTATATTGTCCTTAGGCTATTAGACATTTCAAGCTATGAATGTACTAATTATGCAATTGCAATATTTTCTAAAATATATTGTGGTGTTTACTAATATCATGCATGAAATGAATACTATGATTTTGTGATATCTGTACGGCACCAGAAATGGTGTCTGGCTTACTATCAAGCTGAGACATGAAGTGCAGATCGTATTTTGTATGAGTGGAACAAAATCTAATAAAACATGGTTGATCTGATTTTAGTGATACAGTTAGATTACTTTGGACAATGGACTTACAGGAGGGCCTTTTACATGGTAATTATTTGCTTATTTCAAAATGGAGCAAGCTAAGTCTGCTGTAGTAATAAACAGTGTGCCATACCCTTTCTCTTGACAGTACCCAGTCTAACTTTCCCATTCATAGTGCCACAGTTTTGTAAACGTAAACTCCATTCCCTCCTAGCACTGATGATGTTATCTACCATACTTTGGTAATAAAACATCAACAAGAAAACTACAAAGCTCAGGGAGCACCAAGGACCCAACAGTTTTGTAAATGTTTCTTCTCCCTTTTCAAACTTGTCTCATGCTATTTTCATATTCCTAAAACTTCTGTTGCAGCTGCTATCCTGTCTTCCTGAAAGTTAGTATCATGACTTTGACTAAGGGCTCATTCACTTACTCCAGTGGAGAGGAATACTGTGGGGAATGGAAGGAAGGTAAGTAATTTTTCATAGGTGCAGTACCATCAGTTTCACTTGTAGGACCCTACTTGGGAAAGATTCAGGCTATTTTTATTACTATGGAGAATTAAGCCAGAGAATTTTTTCTATTGTCATTATGAAATAGAATAAATTGTTTTGAAATTGGTTAGATCAGGAACTCTATTAAGAGGAAGTTATGAAAATGACCATAGAACAAGTAAATACTTATAGTGTAAAAGAAGGGGAACACTCTCAATATTTGTCTCAACAAACAGAGAGAAATAAAAGAGCTTAATTATTTTAAACATGTATTAGATGCACAAGTATAAAGGAAAGATACTTCAAATCTGTATACATCTGTAAACAGAAAATTGGACTGAAAACAAAGCAATTGGAACCTACAATTGCAATGATAGTAATCATTAACAATAAATTGTATTTATACTATCTCTTTTCTCAGAAACAAGAAATATGTACCTTGTGTTCATACAGTATTTCTAAATTTGGAAAATTATGTTGTGCTTAAAAGCAATTGCTATCATAGATATAGCTGATAAAAGAAATCCATGCTCTTGCCAGGAGACCTCTCATAAAAGGAGCTTGCATATAATAAGGATCTACAGGTGACTGGAGGTGATTCATCTCATTTAGCAATGAAGATGCTTGCATAGCTTTTAGAGAAGGATGGCTACAAACTCTTAATTTCAACTTTGCAGTAGCTTCTACAAGAAGCTATCTTGACTATTGCAAAGAATTAGGATGGCAGCAAAGAACATAAGCTTCATCCTGGTGAGAGAAGAGCTTCTAAAACTAGTTCTGCAAATAGGTTTTCTTTGAAAAGATGTCGAAGAATAATCTGCTCTCTGCCCTCCTTACCAAGATATCTTTATCAGGAGATGGAGATGACCCCCTTCACGATCCCTATACAGTTTACTATTGGTTACTAATGATGGGCCAGAATACATCAATATACTTAGTGGGATCATGTGGGATTTGCAAGTCATACAATATATAAATCTAGGCAGCAATAAGATTATTGTTTGGAATTAAACTAATGTTCTCCAATCACCTGTGTTATCTGACAAGAAATAAGACAGTTAACAAAGATAAGCCTTTTCCTACTGTCAGCACAGAAACAAAATCCCAGAATTTCTCTTCAAAAGTAGAGCAACTTTAGGAATTATGTTTCAGTGTAACTTTTACCGTTACCTATGACTATATGAAGGGTAAAGCCTGGAAGGAAAAGGATTGGGGTAAATAAACCTACTCACTTAGTGTTGTCGACAGTGCTTATGACCAGCTATATATGTTGCATTTTCATTTTATGTATGCGATTATCTGTTCTTTGGTATGTCCAATGTATAGAGATACTGGCATACCTTTTCCCATCTAGCACTGATCACTGCTCTCAACACTTATTTTGGGACATCTGTCTCTGACAGGACTGGGGAAGGAACTAAATACTGAAACTTCTGGTACTTTAAGAGGTACAGTAGTTTATGGGCATTGGGGATTTCTTGCTATCTTTGATAAGTGGTGCTCTGAAGCACCCCTTCACTGATTCCTACATATTTGCATCTACAATTGACATACCAAAAATGTGAAAGACAAACAACAGCTGGTCACTAAACCTTTTCACCTCTTTCTCCATCAGTACATTGGTGATATGCTGGACTTTTTTTTGTTTTTTGCTTTTAAGTTTTCTGCAGAAGTGGTGAAAGCAATTGGGGAAGCTGTTTCTTTCATTTTTAAAAACTCAATAGTAATTCACAAGAGTTCTGCCAGTTTCTCTTTCTAGTCTGTCAGAGTATATTCATGAACTGGAATAGAGCTTAGTAACAAGATCAGCCAATGAGAGCTGAATTGAGGGCTGAAACTTAAAGAAAAAAAAATCTGAGCATGGTTTATCTCTGTTCTGTACTCAGCTCTAAAGTGAAAGAGAAAGTAACTTGCTTGCTTGCTTACTGAAAACTAGAGCTCTGCTCTGAACCTGTAACATATCTGCTTCTGTTTGAGTTTACTCCATGTTGGAGAAATCTACAACTGGTATTGTAAAATTTACTTCATGTACTTATGAAGAAGTTAGCCATCTCAGCCATCTATGTTTACTTTTCTGGCACTGAATTTACACTGCAATATTCTGAACATAGTCCAAATGACAGAAAGAAGGGTGTTATTTCCACCATCCACCCAGTGCACCATATGGAAAGATTTTCCTATTTATTAATCAAATTTCATTTTATTTTTAGCTTACCAGATTATAAGCAAGAGTTAACTGAGTGTTTTATGTGGCATACCAAAGATCTATCACTGAAAATTATATTCCCTCAAAGACCTAATTCAAGAAAAGAAAGCAATTAATGCTTGTTTTTATACCAGTCAGGACCATAGTAACCAGAACACCTGGCC
The DNA here is from genome assembly GCF_049901735.1 of Notechis scutatus. Classification (NCBI taxonomy): domain Eukaryota; kingdom Metazoa; phylum Chordata; class Lepidosauria; order Squamata; family Elapidae; genus Notechis; species Notechis scutatus. The sequence continues at coordinate 123,977,279 of NC_142012.1, read as the reverse complement.
AACATCATTATCAAAGCTGAAAAATGGATTGAAAACTGGACAGCAATTTCTTAAGTCCATTTCATTTCCATCCAGTTTCAAAATAGGGCCCAGCTGTGGAAAAATGTTCTTTACAGATATACATTTGAATCAGTGTGGTATATGAGAGTCTTTATAATAGTGGCTATTCAGTCAAATCTAGAAAACTAGTCCTGCTTCACATATCTTTTTTAAAAAAGTGCTGTGAACCTGTGCATGATATAATGCATGGAATAATGCAGCCCACGTGTTTTATAAATAATGATTGGTAAAAGGAACAAACAACAAGAGGTTCCTTCCATTCTTTATCTGCCTACCAGATTATCTGGCACTGATTCTGTTATTGTTTCATTTTCATTTTGAAACTAATATAAAGTAACATGTCATTACACTGATTGATAAGATATGGTTTACAAACAACAGTATCTACCTTTTTGGCCACTGATAGAAAAGTAATGCTTCTCATTTTCTTCCATTAGGACGTCGACATGGTATTGGACAATTGACTTTTGCTGATGGCAGCATTTACATAGGACATTTTGAAAATGGTCTCTTCAATGGATATGGAGTGCTCAATTTTGCAGATGGTTCCAGGTGAGTACCAGATTGTGAGTTCAGTAGCATTGTACTGGCTAGTTCAAAGAGAGGACCCACATGCATGATCTGAGTTGTTTTCAGAAAATAAGAATAAATATGTAGTACATATTGCTCATGGTATGATAAAGGATTTTGTAGAATGACTATAGATAATAGATTAACAGAGTTGGAAGGCACCTTGTAGTTCATCTAGTCCAATCCCCCGCCCAAGCAGGAGACCCTACACCATTTCTGAGAGATGGCAGTCCAGTCTCTTCTTGAAGGCTTCCAGTGATGAAGCTCCCACAACTTCCGAAGGCAAGCTGTTCCATTGGTTGATTGCTGTCACTGTCAGAAAATGTTTCCTTATTTCCAGGTTGAATCTCTCCTTGTTCAGTTTCCATCCATAATTCCTTGTCTGGGCTTCAGGTGCTTTGGAAAATAGCTTGAACCCCATCTTTCTGTGGTAGGCCCTCAAATATTGGAACACTGCTATCATGTCTCCCCTGATCCTTCTCTTCACTAGACTAGCCATGTCCAATTCCTGCAACCATTCTTCATATGTTTTAGCCTCTGGTCCCCTAATCATCTTGATTGCTCTTCTCTGCACTTTTTCTAGATTCTCAACATCTTTTTTTATAGTGTGGTGACCAAAACTGGATGCAGTGTTCTAGGTGTGGTCTTACTAAGACTTTATAAAGTGGTATTACTACCTCGCTTGATCTTGATTGTATCCCCGTTAATGCAACTTAGAATTGCATTGGGTTTTTTTCGCTGTTGCTGCACACTGTTAGCTCATATTTAATTGGTTGTTCACTAAGACTCCAAGATCCCCCTCACAGTTACTGCTATTAAGCCTGGTTTCCCAATCTATGTGTACTTTTAGTTTTTCTTGCCTAAGTGTAAGACTTTAGTTTGTTCTACATTAAATTTCATTTTATTATTTAACATTTTGACTGTGTGTTGTTACTTTTTGTATACATGAATTTTCTTTTAATACAAGTATGCAACAAAAATATCCCATATTTGTTGCCATATACTTTTTCAGTATAGATCATTGGCATGCTGTAGAATGGCCACTGAATGTTTTAAAATATTCCATTAATACTTCTAAGGCCCTTTTCCTTTTATTTAGTACTGATGTTTTAAGAACTTTTTTATAGTAATTGCAAATGAGATAGCAGTGTCCAATCAGACACACTCCTGTTATTCTTGCAGATATGAAGGGGAATTTGTGCAGGGAAAATTCAACGGTGTTGGAGTCTTCACACGCTATGACAACATGATCTTCGAGGGAGAATTCAAGGGTGGACGGGTTGATGGTTTTGGTGAGTGATAAGGATACATCCTGTGGGTGTAACTAAGCATCAAAGCTAATAATCTTGGATTAAATCTATTTTGGAAGTTTGCTGCAGCATGGAACAGGGCATATGTGAGAGTTTGTTTAAAAATACCATCCTCTGAGATACATGCAGACATATTTCATAGCACTGCATGCACAAATCAACTTTCCTACTGAACAATAATGTTCTGTTTTCTCCCACAGGACTTTTGACTTTTCCTGATGGCTCTCATGGGAAACCCCGTAATGAAGGCTTTTTTGAAAACAACAAACTCTTGCGACGGGAAAAGTGCCAGACAGTGGTCCAACGTGCACAGAGTGCTTCCAAGATGGCACATAGCTTGACAGCATAAAGAGTATAAATTCTACCATAACACAGGGCTTTCTTATGACTGGCAGCCTAACCCAGAGGTTGGTAAGAGTATGGAGTACAAGATTCACAGAAGGAAATACCATCTCTAGGATGCAAACTATTATAACTGAACCCTGCTTGCCTTTATCATTTCCTTAAGCAGCTTGGCCCCTATAATGTGAACTGGTGCCAAAACTAAGCTATGAAGCCTATGTGTCCTGTCAGTATCACATCCAAAATCATAGCAATTCCTTTGTTAGAAGCATTCTCCATTAGACAGATTGCTAATCCTATAACCCCACAACTGAGTTGGGCACAATGGGTATCCCAATTACTGGGGCTCGTTAATATACAATCCATCTTTCTTGCCACAAACCTAACACAGCTGTTGTTGTTATATGATCAGTTGAGTTGGTTTCCAGTGGTCAGAGAACTTGTAAAGAACTTGTATTCAGCTTAATTTTGTATCTTCTTATATGTCCCTAAACCTCTAGTTGATTCCCTACTGCTCAGTCTTCCTTTCTTTATAAAAATTAAATGAATACATATAAACAAATAAATACAAAAAGCAAAGAATTAACATATTGAGTGGCATTAAGAATTCTAGACTTTCTGAATGTGACTTTTAACAATTTTGTAGATCGGCATAATAAGAATGTCTGAGTTCTACTACATTTTATGCTTTAAGACTCCAGAACAGATTCAGGATCTCTTTCCACTCTTTATTCTAGCCTTGTGTTTTACACAATTTGCTAAGGCCGTTTTCACTGTGAGCTTCTTGTGTGACAGACAGCATTTCACAATTATCCCTTCCTTACATGGATGCAGATCACTTATTTAAGGGCCATAGTAGGAAGAGATTCACTATACTCCAGAGATGTTACATGGTTTTCATCTACCGTAGTGCCATGTACATACAGCTGTATCGTTTTACAAATGTTAAAAAGGGAATGTTGTTACTTTTTAAAACCTTGCCTCTGCTAGTCATAGGACAAGGCAAAGTTTTGCAAATTCCTTCCTACTTCAAAACTGGAATTTCTTTGCACACAAATACTCCTTGTCTCCACCCACACTTCCCTCTTTTGGCGTCTGAAACTTTACCACACATTCCATTAATGTTTCAAGCCTGACTTTTCTGCCTTAATGGCTAGACATTTGCTTTAAAATAAAATGAATCTCAGGATGCTGATCACTAGTCCAATATATTATAATATCACAGAATAATGGCATGTGTAGCCCTATATGTATCCAAAATAAGCAACAGCATCTTTTATACAATGCCGTAAAGCTAAAGAGACAGCTGTTCCCAGATAATGCCATACTGTATATCTCTATAGAACGGTGTTTCTTCTCTACCTTGGCAACTTTACAATGTATGGACTTCAACTCCCAGAAGTCATCAGGAAGTCCACACATCTTAAAGATGCTAAGATTGAGAGACACCATTGTAGAAAATGCATTAAATAAGACTGGAAGCTAGCAAACACCTTATAATAACTTATAAATGATGAGATTGCAGGGCATTCTTCATATATTGTACAAATAGATGGGCAATGATATGGAAGAGATAACTGGTTCCTTGCTAGAGAAGCAGGCTGAATGAAAATACCAGGCTGGAGGAATAGAAGTTAAATTTTCTAGAGATTATAGCAAATCCCTCCGTGGGGTAACAATTGAGTTAAAATGGGTCAATAAAGAATAACTCTGTATCTGTCAACCATTTTATGTTTCTGTGCACTAAAATTAAACATGGGATTGTTTAACGGGGCGGTATTCTTAGTCAAGCATTGACCCATGTAATGTGTGTTCCTAAGTGCCATGCTGGAGCCCTTGTAACCAGCCTATCTCTACACTGAATGTCTGTGTGTCAATGCTACCCTCGTGCCTTTGTGTCTTTGCCCATCTAAGGGCCTTGGCCAAATAAAGAGTTGCTGAAGCTCGACTTTGGTGTATTATTTTCTTCCGATACCAAGGCAGGTGGATTAGCCTTATTCAATTATGCAGATCCAGAATGGATCTTGTGTTTATTCTGGCCTAATATGCAGTAGTGCCAAGCATTTGATTTTTGATCACATGACTAGGGATGCTGCAATTGTCATAAGTGTGAAAAATGGTCGTAAGTCACATTTTTCAGTGCTGTTGTAACTTTGAACAGTCACTAAATGTACTGTTGTAAGTTGAGGACTACCTGTATGTACATTTCGATAATTTTCTTTAAATTGATGTATTTTATTACATACAGTAAAATATATTTTATTCATTTGTTTAATTGGGTTCTCTTTATCTCGTTTTAGGACTTGGGTGGCAAACTACAGTAGTCACATTTTAGATCATATAGAAAATGTAAAAGGGTTCACAAACTTTTGAGCACTACTGTACAGGCTCCACTCACTAGTTCCATCACTTACTCATTAAGTCCTTGAGAGATTCAATAGGAACTAATCTGAAAAGTTTCCACACCATTGCAATGAGAATATCTGGTTAGACTGAATATAAAAACAGGACAAATCATTATATATAACCAATGTTGGAATACAAGCTGCTGGTTTTTTAAAGACAATATTTTGCATATGTAGGTAATGATAGCCATTTATTTTATACTACTAAAACTCTTCTTTCTGATTGAGTGTAACCTTCAATTGGATGAAATGGTGCATTACAGGGCCACATTTTTTGAATCAAGATACCTCAGATGGGCTAATTTATAGAATGTGTACAAAATCTGGGACCCATGACTCCCATGGGATTGAAATTTGGGGAAGTTGTGGCAACTGCTGCAGTCATGATCATACTCCCTGCCAGCTTCCTACAAAAAAAGCCAATAAGGAAGCCCACAGGAAAATGGAAGTTGCTCCTGCTTCCACTGCTTTTTTCCTCTGTGGTCATTCAGTTGAGTTTAGTAAGGTAATATATCTGAAACGTTAACCCAATGGGTTATGGGTTGTCTAGTCATCTTAAAAGATGTTCTTCCAACACCTTTAATGGCCATCTTTGAATATTAGAATTAAAATTCTTTATTGGCCATGTGATTGGACACACGAGGAATTTGTCTTGGTGCAAATGATCTCAGTATACATAAAAGAAAAGATACATTCATCAAGAGTCAAAAATCACAAGGTACAACACTTAATAATAGTCATAGGGTATAAGAAGCAATCAAATCATACTAGGAAACAGTCAATATAGATCCTAAGGATACCAGCAACAAAGTTACAGTCATACAGTCACAAGTGGGAGGGGATGGTTGATAAGGAGTGATGAGAAGATTAATAATTATAGTAGTGCAGACTTTGTAAATAGTTGGACAGTGTTGAGGGAATTATTTGTTTAGCAGAGTGATGGCATTTGGGAAAAAACTGTTCTTGTGTCTAGTTCTGGTGTGAAGTGCTCTATAGGTTGGTTTGAGGGAAGGAGTTGAAACAGTTTATGTCCTGCATGTGAGGGATCTGTAAATATTTTCACAGCCCTCTTTTTGACTCGTATATGAATTTGCTTGAAATGGTAGATTCAAATAACACTTAGCCAAGATGCCATTTTGTTTACTTGTGGCTGAGCAAATGTATGAATTCAGCTGCTGTAATTTATCCAACAATTAAGATTAAATCATAGCATAGAAAGTGTTGAATCCAGCCAATGAGTTTTAGATAATTATAAGGTACTCCAATATTTTCTGATGTTATCCTTTCCATTTTTTCCCTTTGCTCCTTTGACCTACAACTGTCAAAACTGCCCCCTTGAGCAATCTTCACCTGATGCTGGTCTTTACATTTGCAACTGCCTACTATGCTGGCAAAATGTTTAGTCCTTTACATTTTTCATATCTATGTTTTTAAAGAAAAATTTGACACAATTAGTTAGCTTCCACTAACTGGTTCAACTAAACTTAAGTACTTGTAAGGATGCAATGCATTTTCTTATTTACAACTTCAATTTCCCCCCAACTTTTTCCACTTGAAGAGATTTTCCATAATAATTTTGTTTCTACTCATGCTGCTGGAATTGTATAAAATGTTTTATGAAACAGCTTGATTAAGTCTGATGCTCCAGTCTCACTGACCTTCAGCCATATAGTTTTTAAAGAAAACAGGGTTGGGGCTGTGACTGCATAGGTACAATTATCCACTTCTAGTCATTTTGGATCTGGATGTACTGCAAGAAGTTGTACCATCAATTAGCCTTAGTGTGTTTATGCTTTAGCTAAATATATAGTCAGCAGCAAAACTATTGAACGGTTCTCCATTCCTTTTTCCAAATATAATGCACCATTATTAGACAGCGGAAAAAGGACAATAACAGAACCATAATTATTTGGAAGAATGTATTTTTATGCCATACTATAACATTTCTGCCCTTGAGGGCTATGAGCAACACTCAGACCTATGCAGCGGTGTTTTATGAAATAATTAAAAAAACAACACTTAAATTGTACTGATCTAGCTTCAGTGAATTCCATAAATACATAGTGTAGGTAACAGGTTAGGGATAGGTTGTAATGGAGAAAATCTATGTAGTCACTAAAAGTCAAAAATGACTTGATGGCACATAATCATTCACTAATTGCACATTCTTATACCATTTCAAAAGTTTTCAATTTTTCAGTGGATCATACAACTATTAAACAAACTCATTTACTGTGCATGAGGTAGTAGTGCAAATGGTATTTTGACCTAGTAAATCATAAAAATGAATGAAATGTTATCTTTGACATAGGACATTAAGATTACACACATCTAATTTCTGAACCCAGAGAATTAGCCTTTCACCATTCTATGATTCCAGAACTAGTCAGGGTATAGGAAAATGCTGAAAAGAATAGAAGATATATAAGACATAGGTGTGCTATATAGAATTGAGAAATTTTAAGTGGCAAAGGAATGTTCGCAGATACAGCATTTTCACATCTAAAGCTCCATTCTGAAGATTTTACTTCATTGTTTTGTTGCTATAGTGATGCTCCAATAAGTACACTATGAGTTGAATGAGCTGCATGCATTTAAGTAAATTGCAAGACACATGAGCCTTTCCCGATTAGACAGTAATTGGCTGCAGCTAGATTCCAGGCATTGCTAGAACTCCTTTGTCCTTCAGAGCCAGCCATTGGAGGTGAAATCATGGCGTAATTCCATTAATTGTATCTCAGTTAATGGTAGCAAAGGGGCACGGCAAAAGCCTCCTTGATAGCCAAACCACTCCATCGCCTGCTTGAGACCTGGGACCCCAAATTTCCGGGTGACCTGTTGGAACACAAATAATATAAAATTCTAAAAGATACTATCAGACTAATCTTGTAGAATAACTGTTTACAAATTTCTTTTCATGCAAGCACCACTCTAATAACAGAAAGTGGCACAGATTGAAGGCTTGTACTATGTAAGAATTGGTAATGACAATTATTTCTCTGCAATTTTTCCTAAACCTAAGTAAGGAATTCATGTCTGCAATACTTCAGCATTTTGAGTCAATGTAGACTCCTTGAAACAATGTAGATTATTATTTTGGGGGGAAATTGTTATTTTTTTACTTAGATAACATAAGATCTGGAGTTAGTATAAATCTACTACTAATTTAGGCCAATGGTTTAATTTTACATTTTCCTCTACTTTAACTGACAGAGGCACGGTTTATCCCCAATGTTTCTGTCCAATATCTTTTAACAAGCACATTTTAGCACTGAACTATGAAAAGCAGAAAGACTAGGAAAATTAGTAAAGGTTAATTAATATTAAAAGAACCAGGATTTTTAATTAATTAAAAGACCTGACTATTTTTTTAAATATTAATTGTGCCTAAAATTAATCTGAAAGTATTTCAAAATTCATAATTGTAAAAAATTTGGGGGCGAGGAACACATTTTGGAAACACACCATGTGAATGAAACACAGGCTTTTCAAACACTGTGATTTTTTTCTCTAAGTGCGTGGTTTTTTGTTTTTTTTAAAAAAAAAAGCAAAATAGAAATTTTAAATGTGGAAAGTTCAAACTATTGGAATGAAAGCAGGAGAGCAGTAGACAATGATTTAGTAGAATTACTTTATCATTGTATTTGACATTATGGGACACACAGCCTCCAGTTCAAAGAAGATTATTATGACAAGTGCACAGGATTGGACTTCAGGCGGATTCCTGGCTGCGGGAATCCCACAAAAATAGTGGGTTTTTAAAATTATTCTAACCTTCTTTCCCAAAACTTGCCAACAAGGATAGTTTCACTTTAGAATGTTTAAGTTCCCCCACATTTAAGGGCTCTTACTGCAATGTTTGGCTCAATCAATCGATGCTGCAGTTCGCGAGCTTCATCCCAGTTTCCACCATGGGAAAGATCATCAAGCTGACAGACAGCACTGCCTAATACATTGGCAAGGGCACAGACTCCTCCTGTAGCACCTAAAGTAGAGCTCAGAGTCAACAGAAAATGTCTAGTTTATAAACAATTCATCTTCCCATATATACTTCATCCACCCCAACAGCTTTTCTTGCATTATTCCAGAGCAGGGCTTTCAAACTCGCAGCGTTATGTTGTCGTCACGTGAGGTATCGTGACTTTTTCCCCCTTTGCTAAAACGGGGGTGAGCGTGGCCAGCATGTGATGCATCTGGCCCGCGGGCTGCGAGTTTCACACCCTTGTTCCAGAGCATACTAACTTAATAATTTCTTCTTAGCAATCATGTACATTATAATACAACTATTGTATTTTTAAAAATATTACAATAGCTCAGGGGTGTCAAACTCTCATCATCAGGGCGGCATCACGTGACATATTGGAATTTTATTCCCCTTTGTTAAACCAGGCAACGCATCCAGCCTGCGGACCGTGAGTTTGGCACCACCACAATAGCTGCTTTCCTATTCCGAAAGTGGGATATTGCTTCCCCATATGCTGAAACATTTATCCTACAACCTACCTACAATATAGCTGGCTAGCAAAAAACCAGCTGATCCTGCCAGTACCTGGAAGTCTTCATTCTGTGTCTTGTGGACAAGCAGCCCCAGGCGTGTAATCTGGTAAAAGATAGATTGGTTTGATAGCAGGAGATAGCACTAATCACCAAAATGCTAAAAGGTGCCATTAGCAAAAACACAGGGGGCTCATGGTGATACTGCACTCATAATCACACATGCCAAGGAAGTAATAAATACAAGGCTCTTTAATGAACATTTTAATATTGTCCATGCCACTTGATTTTGCTAAATCAATCTTTTCCAATGTAGATTTCTCCAGATGTTTGGTCCTAAAAATCCCAGCAGTTCCAGCCTGCATATCCAAAATGGTAATGGGAATTAGAATCAAAACATCTGGAGAGGCCAGTCTAAAGTTTGTTAGCTTTTTGAAGTTTTCTCTTTTTTCACTTTGTTCTACAAAGGTCTTGTAATTTAAAAGGCAGCTAAGGATTACACGGTCTCCAGCTTCATGCATCTAGACAAGTCTGTTGGAAAAAAAATAATACAATTTTAGATTTCAGAAGTGTGTTAGCAAAATTTCCGCAGCCTCATGTTTGGAAAATGAAAATTTGAAGCTGTTTGAAATGCTCCTATACAGCTGTGCTTGAAGAGCAATAGTTGTTCTCATAAGGCAGACCAGCTACAGTAGAACAAATATAGTTGGGATTTCATCCTATATTGGTTCTTCAGAAATAACTACTGTATAATTACCACATAAATGTTATATTTTTTATCTTTCAAATTTATATTACACCTTATTCTTCAATCTACTCAGCCTGGGGATTGCTGTGTTTATTCTTACTCATAAGTAAAAGTAAACTTTGACTGTTATCATCCAGTGAGCTTTTTGATGAAACAGAGATTTGAACTTGAATCGTCACATTCTATGGTATGGCGCTCTCTATAAAACAGTAATGTGAACTTTAACAAAGTACCTACTTTGTTGTTCTACTGTTAGTTTAATGTTCAAGTGATAATTGTATGGGAAACTGCCACCTGGCTGTGCTAAAAATGTTTAAAAAGCATTTTTTTTTCAATACTGAAACATTAATTCTTCATAGGGGGAAAGAACAATTTGCAGATCTCCAGGTCTCTTAAGAGAAAATGTGTACAACAGCTTTCATTCTTTAACACCAAAATATGACCAACATGTAGATTCTTATATTGCCAAGAAGGAATAAGAATCCCTGAAGGGATCACATTAGTGCAGCATCTGGTTGTCATATTTCACTCACATTACCATCACTGTCCTTGATCCCCACTATGTTAGGATGTTGCGCGAGGTTGACCACTGCCTCATTGGGCAGTTCCAAGCCTGTGTTGGCTGGAACACTGTACAGTATCACAGGGATTGGAGATGCATCAGCCACCTGGGAACATAAAGTAGTAAAGGATGTGAGCACACAGGTTAACAATCTACTAGTGAACAACAAACTGCACTGAATTTAACTGATTAGACATAATTAAATTAACTAATTAATAGTATTTTTCTCAGCTGTCAAAATAAACACTATACTTTGTAGAAGAGAAGAGAAGAGAAGAGAAGAGAAGAGAAGAGAAGAGAAGAGAAGAGAAGAGAAGAGAATTCTTTATTGGCCAAGTGTGATTGGACACACAAGAAATTTGTCTTGGTACAAATGCTCTCAGTATACATAAAAGAAAAGATACATTCATCAAGAGTCAAGAATCATAAGGTACAACAAGAAGTGCCAACTTCTGGAGGATGTCTGAGGCTTTCAGAAAAACATACATTCTTGGGGTCCCAAATTATGTACCTCTGCTACATGGATATTGCAATTGTATCTCTCTTGAATTTTGCTTGGCTTATTATTGCACTTTAGTATTTAGAAACTGGACAACTGAATTATTACATGCATTTCCTGCTCAGCAGAATGTGGATCATTGAAATATAATATTTTGGTGAATTGGGATACATCCATTCTTTCACCATAGCAAATTTCAGAATAGTTGTCCTTCTATGGCAAATACCATGATTTCAATAATGGCTTGTGATCCATTAATTGATTTAACTCAGCCTGTCCTAAGCTGGCATCTTTCAAATATGTTGGTATTACAATTCCCAGTATTCCCAGCCAACATGGCTAAATCTTATATGCAGTAATTCCAACAAATGTGGAGGACACAGATATAGAAAGCCTTTTTCAACTGCTTATGAAATTCTCAGAATCTTGAGAATGAATAATGAGAAGTTAATCTCAACCCTATAATGAAAAAGAATGGAGGATACAAATTCTCGTTTTTTATTTTCTGTTCAACGCTCAGTATTCAAGTAAAAGAATTTAAGACAAAGTACTTCTATCTGTAAACAATCACTAAATTTAAGAAATTTCACTTGAATCAAGATTTTTTTTTTAAAAAAGCTGAATTTCTATTGTGTTTGAATTCTAACAACACCTTCAAGTTCAAATAATATGTAATAGATAAGGAATACATAACCTTTCCATCACTGTTCCCAGCATCATCTTACCACACCTTCAAAACTTTATTTAGTATCTATCATCTGATTTGGTTTATACATAATACTAAGCCATAATGTCAGCTTTACTTTTTTGGCTCAAGGTGTAATGTGATACCTTTGACACCACTTCAGTCATCTCTAATAAATATAAATCAGAGAATATCCTGACCCACTTCTTTACCTGGGTGTAATGATGGATCAAGGCAGCACTGGACATGCTTCCACGGAAGTAACAAGGAGTCACCACAAGAGCAGCATCAGCACCCTTGTCAGCCATTTGTTTTGTCTTCTCAATGGTGCAGTAAGTTGCTAAGAGAAGAAATATAAGTGACTTAAAGGACAGCTCTTGGTATATTAGGAGCTTCTTGAGGGTCAAATTAGATACCAGACATAGAATCTTTATATAAGGTTTGGTCAGCTAGAGGCCAACTCCTCTAGTCTACTTCTTTTATTGCTCACATTCACATCCTGACCCAACCAGCAGAAGCTTTTCTTTAGGCACAGCTTGGTGCACCCGCATCACGACTTCCAGGCATTCCTCCTGTGTCAAGTAGGGAGCTTCCCCATTGGAACCATGTACTACAAAACCTAAAGAAATAAGAAGATAACACTGAGGAGCTATTTATGTTTCCATCAAGCAGAAAATCCCACTGTTTTATTTTAAGTATGCATACAGGTAGTCCTCGACCTACAACCATTCATTTAGTGACCATTCGAAATTACAATGTCACTGAAAAAAGTGGATTTATAGCCATTTTTCACCTTTACAACTGTTGCAGCATCTCCACAGTTTTGTGATCAAAATTCAGATGCTTGGCCACTGGCATGTATTTGTCCTGGGGTCATATGATCACCTTTTGCGACCTTCCGACAAGAAAAATCAATGGAGAAGCTAGATTCACTTAACAACTGCAATCATTTGCTTAACAACTGTGGCAAGAAAGGTCAAAAAGTAGGGCAAAACTCATTTAACCATCTTGCTTAACAACAGAAATGTTGAGCTCAATTGTGGTTGTAAATCGAGGGTTACCTATGTTTTTAAACTAAAATTCTCCAAAGCAAAGCATCAATGAATCAAATAATTAACATTATGGAACTATAAGATGAACAAACAATAGAAAAAGCAGCAGGCATTAAGAAACTAGTAGTCTATACACAGCAGTAAACAAGCCAAATTAGTCCAGGTCTGGGGAATATGTCTTAATCTTGCAACCTTGGCTGCTTACAGTATAAAAGTCACAACTCACATTTTCATTTGTGTTTGGAATATATAGTAGCATACTTTAAAACAAGAAAGATACATGTTCCAGATGAGCATTGAGGTAAGAGGTGAAGAAGTAGTGTCCCTCTAGATCAGGGCTCTCCAACCTTGGTGACTTTAAGCTTGGCGGACTTCAACTCCCAAAATGGGAGTTGGCTGGGGAATTCTGGGAGTAGAAGTCCTCCAAGCTTAAAGTCGCCAAGGTTGGAGACCCCTGCTCTAGATACTGTTGAACTCCAACTGTTATTAATTCCAGCCATATGGGTTATGTGCCAGATTGATGGCAATTGTCACCTAATAATAAGATCTAGGGCACGGGTGTCAAACTCATGGCGTGATGTTGCCATCACAGGACGTCTTGTGACATTTTTCCCCTTTGCCAAGCTGGGTGGGCGTGGCTTACACGTGACACATCCAGCTCTCCGGCCACCAGTTTGACACCTCTGAGCTAGGGGAACAAATCTCCTGTATCATCCGCCCAGCTGCCATGTTTTGACTCAGCTTATGTTTTCCAGTAGATTCCAAAGGCAGTATAGCATTACAAAAGCCTGGCTTAACTTTTATTAACAAATGATAGTTACATCACATGCAGAAATTGAGTAAGTTAATTTACCGACACTATGATAGTGTAGTCTGGTGGTGAACTTGAATAGAGGAGATTCAGGTTAAACTCCCAACTGGAACATAGCTCAGTGGGGGACTTTCCAATGACATTTCAGTCCAAGTTACCTCACAACTCATTGTAGGGATAAAAGTAAAGATTTCCATTTATATCCTCTCAAAGGAAAGTTAAAAAACGCAATACACAGATAAATAAGATGCAATAATACATTGAATTTCTACTTGACATTTATATTATAGTTAGGCATATGATCATTTCCATGAAAAGACAATAGCTTTATCCTGAGCGCAGATGAACTAAAAGCTTTAGGAAAGAATACATTTCTTGGGAATTCAAGAAGTACACAAGTTGTTACTGATATAATATAGTTATCTGCTAGTTAATGTTAGTAGATCATTACTCAGGAATAGGAAAAATGTGCTATCCAGTACATGTTCCTCCATTTTCCATTTACAGTAGGCTAGGTCCAAAGTCTGGGTGGGCAACTATGCGTATCCTTGAAGACAAAATAATTTGGCTGTGCTTCGCCTTCCTATACTTTTGAAAGGACTTATTAGTGCTTTCAAAAGTACAGGAAGGAGAAGCACCCCCAAATTTTAATAAAATAAAATGGTTTCTTTTTTCCTAATCTTTCTTAAACTAACAACACTGGAAAAGGTGGGGCAAAAGGAGAAGGATGAGGATGAGATGGTTTGATAATGTCATTGATGAAATGAACATGAATTTGGACAAACTCCACGAGGCAGTGGAAAACAGTAGAACCCCAGTGAGCTATGGTGCATTGCAAAGAGTTGGACACAACTTAGCAACAAAAAAATCTGGATAATATTCAGCCATAACAGGTGTATGCCTTCCTGCTATCATTTATGGTGGCACTTTCTCCACAGTGAAGCATGTTGGTTTCTCCCCCAAAACTGAATATTTTCTATGCCAGAAATGTGCTTTTAACAGAAATCTGTCCAGATGGCCTGAGTTCACCATTTAGGAACAAGTTAATATATCATGCTTTACTTAAGTAGAATTTACTGAATAAACCATAACTAGTTGGGCTCAGAACCACAATGTCTCCAGTCACACAACCTGTTGATAGATAGATAGATAGATAGATAGATAGATAGATAGATGTGGTTGGTTGCTTTTAGACGGGCAAAAGGAAGCATACTGGAAACTGTACGATTCCCCCCACCTCTTTCCGCAGGGTTCAAAGGACACATTTACCCGTGTGTCCTTCTCCCCTCAAGAGTGAATACCCTACCTCGGAAAGGAATTTCGGCGTAGAGGCGCAGATTCTCCTGCAACCGGGCGTAATCTACACGGCCTTGAGACGTGAAAGGGGTGACGAGGGGCGGATAGATACCCCGCAGGTCTAGGCGGCGAGCAGGTGCCGCTGCAGCCAAGAACCTTCGGAGAACACCGCCCGCAGCCACACGCGTGGGGCTCGCGCAAGGGGTCCGCGGCCAAAATTGGCACAGAAAGCGCGGGGCTAGGGTCGCCCTGGCCATCCTGCTGTTGCTTGATGCGAATGCTGTGCCGCTCCGGGTCATCGGATCCCTTCAGGAAGGCGGAGGAAAAGTCCCTCGAGACCGCCCGCGGGGCGGGAAGTCAGACCACACCAGCTCAGATACGGCTGGCTGAACTCCCTTTAGGAGACCTGAAAGCAGAAAGCAGGCGCCGCTTCACCTCTTCCTTCCCTTCGTTTCTTTTGCAACTTTCAGGTTGGACCTGTTCCCAGACGGAAGTAGGCCAAACTCCCTCCGAGTCTAAGCTTTCCTTATCTATTTATGAGTTTATAAACCGCTTCACTCGGTGCTATTCTAAACACTATACAAAAGGAAGTCTTTTAAGAGTTGACTTTGCTAAAATCCACGAACAAGGTGGTTGTGGGGAAGAGGAAGGAGGGGGGAAAGCCAGAGGTTAGGGTGAAAAACAAAACAAGAAAGAGCCTTTCATGACGGGCCACACCAGCATGAAAGACCTTGGCAGGCAAAAAGACAGAGCAGAATGGCAATTGCGCTATCTAAGTCATAATATGGTTTATTTGATTTTGCTTAGCTAGATTGGCTTAGACAAATGTGGCTTATTCATTAATCCACAGTGAAGCAAAGAGGTTGATGAGAGAATGGGCTTATTTGCTTTGATATAAATGGTCTTTCTCACTACAAAGTAAAAACATCTGCTTTGAGCTTGTTTATGGAATAGCTGTTCAGTGTAATACTATATATAAATTCATTAATAAACAGCACTGGCATCTGTTGGCTGTTTCAGATCAATTAAGCCATTCAAATTCCTCACCAGCGACCTACTCTACTCCAGGTAAGCAGTGACAAATCCTAACAGATTTTATAAAATTTTGTTGTTGCTCTTAGGGATTACAGGTTTCCCCCCACTTTTCTCTTAACCATGACACAAATATGTCCTGACAACATATTTGGGGAGCATTTTATGACAGTGTCTTCAGCACGCCCTTAGCCCTTCAGAGTGACATGCTTAAGTCTCCCTTAGTTGCACCAGTACTTTCCCTCCTTATCATGACACCATCAAAGTTTAGGCAATGCAATTATCCACAGAAAAACTGCATCAGAGTGGTGGTGGTGACGAGAAAGGGAGAGTGGCAACATGGCAGTGTTTTCATTCTCTATTCAGTTTAATGTGTCTTGTTCACATCCTTATCTGCTGAAGGATGTTAGCACTTTTAATGGGCACAAAATATTAACAGTGTTATTTTGCATGCTGAACAACAGATCTGACCTCCATTTGTTAAGCCAATTTGGCATTGGCTGTCCTGCAACTTTGGAAAGGACATTTCTGCCAAAGAAACAAAGGTTATCCTATGTCTTCAAATGAATTGTTCTTAAGTGAATATGCAACTTGGAAAGTAAGGCCAGCAGAAAAGCACATGGCAGCCATCCAATTGATGCTTGGGTTCACACTCTAAAAAGAATATGATAGGTTCTCCAGCTTGTCAGACTTTGCAGTACTATAAAATATATGCATAGACACTCTCTGCACATGAATTAAACAAATTAATATTTAGGGTGTGCATTGCTATGATTGGTAGATAATTTTAACAGATGGCTAGATCCACGTTACATTTTTCTTTTGTACTCTGTTTTAAACGTTATGTTGTGGTTTTGTTCACCTTCTAGCCTATGTTTGTGTCTTTTCAACTTTAGTGTTCTGTGTATAAAAATTGACTATAGGATGGAATATTGTGTTTTTACATGATTTTTTAAAAATGTCCTTTATGCTTTTCCTGTAGCCATTGAATTGCTGGTTTTATATTTTTTCTGGAAGATTGAAAGCAGATTGCTCTGTACTCAGAAAGGCTGTTGCTTCTCAAGCTGTGAGTCTCTCCTACATTCACTACTTGGCCAGTTATAGAAGATGCACATGTCCTTAGTTATCTGCACCTGCAAGAAGTCCCAGAGCAATCACATTTGAAACTGTGTCATATCTGATTAGTTATCATACAGCTGTTTGAAACTTGTGGGAATTATCAATAGCTTACTGCAATTTGACTCAGTGGATATCAGAATTGCGGTTGTTTATCAGACCTTTAACAACTGTGTGACAAGCAGAAATTTCACAATGCCTGCTTGAGAAAAATGGAAGGTTCTCAGTTATTGAATTTAGTCTCGTCATCCAACTGCCAAAGATATAATAGCATTGTGATTGATTTAAAAAAAAACCATTAGAAATTGCATTTCCCCCCACTTTTTTTGGTTTTGTTTTGCTTTGATTGCATTTTTATTGGGGTTTTGTGACCTTAAATTTCAAACTATTCTTGCTTCAAATTGCAGGTGTCTGCTTTGTTCATCCAACTACGTCTCATGTTGGCATTTCTGTTGTGTTTGGCTCTTTCTTTTCCAGCACTTCCCGTGTATCTGCCTGCCATAACTGCACCAG
Source organism: Notechis scutatus (assembly GCF_049901735.1). NCBI lineage: Eukaryota > Metazoa > Chordata > Lepidosauria > Squamata > Elapidae > Notechis > Notechis scutatus. The sequence continues at coordinate 123,959,784 of NC_142012.1, read as the reverse complement.
ATCTGCAGGAGTTTTGCCAGCCTGTGTAGGAGAAACAGAGAGAAGGAGGTTTTACAAACTCCAAACTGACATGAAACATTCCATTACTTCAAAACATGGATATGCGTTTGCTGATCTATTAAATGCTAGTGGACAGCATCTGAAAAAGAAACCACATTTCTTTTGCTGTTATTTTTGTTGCTATTGATTTATTTACAAATGTTATCCACTGTATAGGCCACAGTGGATAAAAACTTACCAGATTTTTGGCCAACATATCTGCCCCATGCAAAATCAACATCTTCATTATCTTGTAGCGATTGAGGCGTACAGCATCATGCAGGGCACTGTCTCCCTCCTGCAGTAGAGAGATGACAATAGCACACTGCCTAAATTCACATATAATGCTAATATTATAACCAGTTTGTTGAATAACTCTAATGACTTGTTCATAGATAATGCTAGTCAACTATAGGAAAATTCATAAATTACGTTGTCAAAACAAACAAACTTCACAATGACAGTATTATGTGAGAATTAGATCTATATGTAAGATTGGCAATCAAAAATAAGTTTGAGTATAGTACCAAAACAAGAGAAATAGCAGCAAATAAACAGCTAGATAAAAATAACATGCATTAAAAATTAGTCTGGATCCACTGAATATGGCTTTCTGAGTCAGCTATAACAAGAAATGGGCAAATACTATAGAGTTGAAAATCATGTCAGCCAAATAATTTCTGTCTGTCATAGATAAGATTGCAGGTTTGCCATTATGTGGAAAATATTAGCACTAGGAATCAGAAAGTAGAAACAGTGTTTCGTTTTGTGCTTTGTAGGCTGAAAATATCTAAGATGATATGGAACAGTTACAATAGAGAATTGCTTGACTACCTTGAAAAAGAAAAAGAAGCATATTAAGATTTGAAATTAAACTTCAAAAGGAAGATGTTTAAATCCTAAAACCATAGCACATCTTTCTCAAGCTTGGTTTTCTGTTCATTTTGTTTCCTTTGTGAGTTTGAGTGCTAATATTTGCATGAACTTCATATTACATTTATATTTCACCCGTACTACAAGGAAATCTGGATAGTATGATTCTTACAAAATCCTCTGCGTATATATAATTGTGGTCATTTACCTTAGTGGATTAAGATGCAAGTTACATGTTAGGTAGATAAGCAGTCAGAAAAAGGTATTTCTTACACGGTCACGGGAATTGACATCCACACCACTGTTTATCAGATGTTCCACAACCTCTGCTACACCAGTGCGAGTGGCCACATGTAAAGGAGTACTGAGAAGCTGAGTTCAAACAGACAATGAATAAATATAAAAAACAAAAGCAGAAAAGGATAAGTATATTCCTTGTTAGCTATTTTTTTTCTTGAAAGAAACGAAGGTAGTTAATTTAAGTGAGTTCATTTGGTCTCATAATGAAATGTTGAGACTAAAAACAAGGCGACTCAGGTTTTATTTTTTTCAACCATGGAAATCAGGTGGGCCATTCATTCTCTCAACCCAACCTACTGCAATGAGGGTGGGAGACGGCAGGCCTTATATTGAAGATGCTGGCTGTTGTGGTTTGCTGGCAGCCTGCGCAGATGGCAGCAGAATCGCACAGTGGGGAAGAAAGGGGATCTGTCTGGGAGTCTGGAGAGGACTTGGATGGGGGTCTTGTGTCCGATGGAGAGATGGGGCCAGGACCATCTTGGAGTGGGTTGCTGACTCCGGAACCTCCGGAGCCTGGCAGTAGCAAGGCCGAGGAACAAGGGGAGCCTGTTTCCAGTTGCACATGTGCTCAGAGCTGCTAGAAGGCGAGAGCAGCTGAAACAAAAGGGGCGACTTGGGAGTAAGGCTGGGAGGTGATTGCCCCTCCCATAAGGTATAAAGGACAGGCCAAAATGACAAAACCTTTGCAGGAAGCAAAGTCGTTCGTTCGGTTCAGACTCATTCTTGAAGCTCTTTGTATTTCGGTTGGTTTTTGTTCTACTTTATTTGACACTTCTGTTATTGGCAGCACTTCACAGGAAAGAAAGGGACTATTTGAGATTCATTACCGGCTGGGAATGAAAATAATCCCCAGTGTTGCAATAAAACAAGACTTGTTTTTAAAATAAGTGTGCGCGTAATTAGGGTCTCGGAAACCTTGGTCAGAACACTGGCTTAGAAACCAGGAAATTGTGAGCTCTGGGCCTCTTTTAAACATGAAATTCAGCTGGGTGACTTAGGGTCAGTTGCTCTCTTAGCCCAACTCACCTCAAAAGTTTGCTGTGGGGGAATGACAAGGAAGGAAGGATATTAACTATGTTCACCACTTTGAGTTATTTCTATATTTTAAAAAAGGCAGTATAAAAAGCTAATAAAAATAAAGTGCTCTGGGACGTTAGAATTCAAATAGACAAGCACCTGCCACACAACACCCCAGACTTAACAATTGTCAATAAGGAAGACAAAAAAAATCTGTAGGGTGAATGTGGCAGAACTTGTAGACAGCAGAATTAGAAGAGAAAGCTCTGGAGAAAATCATGAAATACAAGGACCTGCAAATAAAAGTAGAACAACTGTCGCAAAAAAAAGCAAAGATAGTATCAATAGTAATAGGCACCTTGGGTGTAATCCCAAACCATCTGGACATCACTTGAATTTCATTGGCGCTAACAGTATCCCCATCAGTCAAAATGCAACTTTACTTAGAACACCTTACATCCTCCAGCGGTTTTTTTTTGACGCCATCAGATAACAATATCTGTCTATCCCAGGTCCTTGGGAAGGACTCAATAGGTAGATAGAAATGCCAAATCCAACTTTAACATCTGGCTGAATGTATAACCAACAACAACAATAATAATAATAATAATAATAATAATAATAATAATAATAATAATAATAATAATAATAATAATAATAATAATAGTTTCTTCCCCAAACCCCCAAAACTTTAACCTTAGACTGTCTACTATTGACCTCACCCCTTTCCTAAGAGGTCTGTGGGGGCGTGCATAAGCGCACCAACGTACCTACCGTCCCTGTCCTATTGTTTCTTTTATTTTTCTTACATATACCCTTTTAATGTATTAATAACTATGTATATACTTATACCTATTATCTTGTAAGCGATTGACAAATCAAAAACTAACTAAATAAATAAATGAAAATAATACTAGAGGTTTAGATGTAAGTGCACCCCAAATACAACACTATTAGTACCTTCAGAAAACTTTATTTTTCAGTTTTAGAAAGCCCAGTTATATTCCTTAATCTTGAAAGTAGGGGGATGAAGGTTTGTATCTTCACTTGTGACTAATATACTTGGATTGGATTAATGTATTTGGAAAGTGGACATTTAGATAGAACTAATTTAATTTCATTAATTGCAGTCATGTATTTAATAAGTATCTTTTGTCACATGAAATATATTATTGGGTTTTGGAGACAATCTACTGGATCACCTAAGGCTTTGAGAAAAGTACAAGTTGTGTACTCTGCCTTAACATCTGAATCTTCCTATTTCCTTAAAGGTTTTTTTTTTTTTCAAATTTCCTGTGTGACGCTGATCTGTTTCCTTGAATCAGCTCTCAACTCACCTTGTCCTTCAACTTTAGATTAGCCCCTTTTTCCTGCAAGAGCTTCACAACAGCTAGGTGTCCACCACGGCAGGCCCAGTGCATAGCTGTGGAATCCAACTGTCAACAAAAACCATGACTTGTCAGGAGACCACTGTTCCGGTTTCCTTCCAAGGCTGTCTCCAGTATTCTTTGGGGTCCCCTTTCTGATTCCAAATAATTATAACTCTCAGCCTTCCCCCCCCCAAAAAAAACCACCAAATAGTTCTGAGCACAATATTGTACCCAGAATATTCCATATACTGTACATTTCCACTGTGCTTTAGAGGAATTTGGTGGCAATAATGCATATATAGCCCATGCAGAGGGAGGGTGGCAATCTCAGCAGACACGGAGAAGTATCTTACGCGATCTCTGAAGTCAATAGTGGCACCTTGGTCCAAAAGCTTCTCTACAATTTCTGTGTGCCCTTCCAGGGAGGCACGGTGCAAAGCTGTCCTGTGGAACTAAATGAGGGACAGAATTAGTCTTCTGTAAATGGTAGGCTAAAAAGAGGAAAGGCTATGTCCAAAGGTGATTTTCTGACATTCACGGGCCCTTTCCTTTTTAAAAATCCTTGCCAGCACCAGGTTTCCCGTAGTTGCTCATAACAAATCAATATGCGTGACTCCTCCGTATGCTGTTTTAAATCAAATTTCACCCCCCCTCATATTTTTGTAGGAATATATTGAAAAGAGCAGATGTGCTATTGGAATGACATTTCTATTAATAAAGGAGAATGTTTGTAGCTCAAGGTTGAAATGAGGAGTCCTCCTTGCTGCTCTTTGAGCTGGCTTGGTTTCTTGCAGACGTTTCGTTACCCAAACTAGGTAACATTGTCAGTGCTCTATTTCTATTTTCCACTTCAATTTTACAAATATTTGTACTCTTCTGGTGGACATGAGCAAGCATACAGGTAGTCCTCAACTTATAACAGTTCATTTAGTGACCATTTGAAGTTATAACAGCTGAAAAAAGTGATTTATGACCATTTTTCACACTTATGACCATTGCAGTATCCCCAAGGCCAGATAATCAAAATTTAGACACTTGGCAACTGATTCATACTTACGACAGTTGCAGTGTTTCAGAGTCATATGATCACCTTTTGCATTTTTCTGACAAGCAAAAGTCAATGGAGAAGCTAGATTCACTTAACACTTACGTTACTAACTTAACTGCAGTGATTCACTTAACAACTGTGGCAACAAAGTTTGCAAAATGGGGCAACATTCACTTAACAACTGTCTTGCTTAGCAACAGAAATTTTGTGTTCAATTGTGGTTGTATGTCGAGGACTAACTGTACTTGAAATCAGAGATGTTAAATCCAGGAGCAATCTACAAGCTATTAATCTGATCCTCTCTGGCTATCTTGGGATATGGCTTTTTTTTTTTTTCCCAAAAGAAAGAAAATAACAAATTTGGGGCAACTTATTCCAATGTTAACATTACTTTTATTAGTGAACAAGAGCCTTTTCTTCCCTTGGAGTTTGTATCAATTTAAAACAGATTGTGTCCAAAAAACAGAAACAGCAAAGAACACTCTATGCCAGGGCTGTCCAACCTTGGCAACTTTAAGACTTGTGGACTTCAACTCCCAGAATTCCTCAGCCAGCTTTGCCAAGGTTGGACAGCCCTGCTCTATGCCAAACGTTTTCCTGCTCAATCAACAAATATTTGAATATATTCAGGGGTGGGCTGCTGGGGTTTCGCAGGGGTTTAGGAGAGCCCCTAGGTAGGTAAGATTCTGTGCAGTTCAGAGAACTCCCAAATCCCACTCCTGGCTGGCCCCACCCACCCTGCCCTGCCCCTCCCAGGAGTCACGTGGCCCGTTTTGAATGCAGACAAGTGCAGGACGTGCGTAGATACTTGGGGAGAGCTAAAAACGGGCTTCCCAGAAGTTCAGGAAGGCCGGAAATAGGCCCGTTTCCGGCTTCCAGAGAGCCTCCGGAGCCCAGGGAGGCCATTTTCGCCCTCTTGGAGGCTCGAGGAAAGCCTCCGGATCCCAGGGAGGGCAAAAACGCCCCCTCTGCCATAGTGCTGGAAGCTGACTAGGCCATGCCTATCATGGCCACGCCCACCCAGCAACCAGGCAGAGAACCCTTTGCTAAAATTTTTGAAGCCCACCCCTACATATATATCTTTATGGAAAGTGAAAAATAGTCATGAGGAAAAAGATACTTTTGTGGCCTTACTTCATCGCAGGTGTTTGGGGAACCTCCATCTACCAGGAACTTCTCCACTACTTGTATCCTGCCCTGCACAGCAGCTTTCAAAAAATCCTCCACTGCCACAGGTCCCGTCTGTAAGCATTTTTTAAAACAGAAGGATGACAATATTTTAACCTCTATATGAAAAGTTGCATGAAAAATATTTTACAGGAAAAAGTAAATATGAACCCCATCAAGACAATGTGTACTGGATTTTAAAAAAAACCTCTCAGTCTCCTAGTTTCTAGCCTGATGCTTTAACCACTACCCCAAACTGGCTCTTGGAAGATACTAATGGACTTTTATTTTAAAATCCTCAACAGTAGTAATGTTGGCTCTGGAATTCTGGCCAATAAAAATTCATATCTATGTATCGCCTTGAACCCATGCAAATAAATTTGATAATGCTCTCCCTCCCTCTCTCTCTCTCTCTCTCTCTCTCTCTCTCTCTCTCTCTCTCTCTCTCTCAACAGCCAGTTTGTAGAAGATTGTTCTCTGCCATTTTGCTCTGCTTCTCAAGATCTGGTCAGAATAAATATTGATCTTTCTCCCTTTTTCTCCAGTGTTTTCTTTTTCTCTTCTCCTACAATTTCCTCTGGTTCAGGCTCTGGTTTCTCCTCTTCCTTCTTTTTTGCTTTTTTGTGTAGTTTGAAGAGGTATTCGGTGCCACCAACTTCAAGGATCTCCTTTCTTAGGTCGACAGAACTCTTCCGCACCTTTTCTTGTCCCTATAGGAAGAGAAGCATATACAAAAACTCTTATGGTTTTCAAAAATTGTCTAAGAACTATTAGTTGTCTGATTTTCTAAGTAATGTCATGGAACAGTCTTTGGCCTGTTACATCAGCCTTTCCTTCCCGGTAAGGCAGGGAAGGTATGTTGCGGACCTTGTCAACCAAAGAATTCCAAAAGGTACGGTCCAGAAAGAGAGTCTTCTTGCCATTACCCCCAACCTGTGTGTTCTGACCCAATCCTTGTTCCAAGGAAACAAACACGAAACAGAGGTAACAGCAAAACCTTTTAATGATTCTTTACGAATTCCGTTCCTTCACGGTTAAAAGGCTGTTTCAAACTAATTGTCTCTGATAAGAATGAACCTTGCCAAGGTTGTGCAAGGCTGCCAAGAATACTAGATAAAGTTACTGAGAAATATTTCAAACACAAAGAGTCTCCAAACACCAACCAAGATACTCCGAATGTCCACTAGGCTTGAGTACTAAAACTTCTTTGCTTCCGGTTTCACAGCTGGCTTTTATCTCTTAAGGGAGGGACCATTACCTTACAGCCTTACTCCCGAGTCACCCATGCTGCTGCAGCTGCTCTTTCCTACGAGCAGCCCTGTGTGCATGCGCACTGGGCACAGGCTCCTCAGGGACCTCTTCCTCACTGCTGCCAGCCTCCACAATCTCAGAAGGCAGCATTCCACTCCCTGATGGTCCTGGCCCCATCCCTTCATCACACGCAGGCCCCTCATCTGAGTCCTCACTTTCTGAGACCTCAGCCATCCTCACCTGCTGCCGCCAAACCACAAAAGTGAGGTGGGCCACCATTCTCGTGGCCTTCAGGAAAGGCATGAAAGCACAACTCTATCCCCTTGCTTGGGACGCACCAAAAAGCATGAAGACATGAGGCTGATTAATGCCCTGAAAACCTCCCCCTCCCTTTTAATTAAGTTTAACAATTGCCTCTTTTAAATATTATATAATGGTTGTATGCTTGTAATATTTTATTATTATTTTATTTTATGAGACTGCCCAGAGTCTCTTAGTGGGAGAGATGGGTCGTTCTTAAATATAACAAATAAAAGTAAATACATAAATATAGCAATGTTTAATTCTTTATTCCTCCACTTTCTTAGTATCTGCATAGCAAATGGATATTTTTATTAAAATGTCTATAGAAACTAACAATAGATTTTCCATTCTAAAAGATTTAACAAGTTATACTAGTAATTTAGGGGTTTCAGAAGTTGAAAATGCTGCTGATCCAACCTTGTTAACTAATGTTGTAACTATAAATATTGCGATTGAGTTACACTGGTACAGAATATTTGTCTCTTAACACAGAGTATGTTAAGTTAATCCAAAGTCAATGATCACTATTTCCATTCAATTTTTCCATATCATCATCCTTTTCCTAATTTTTAAAGTTGAGTTTCCCAATATAGCATGGGAAAAAGGATCAAATCATTTTTTATTAAACATTCTATTTCATTTTTAGCTGACTTAATTGTTTCCAGGTTTACTAGTTTTAGTATATTTAGCATATAAGTTGTCCAAATGAACAATTAACACCATCTATTGGCTTTCAGTACTTAGTATCTGATAATAAGCAAGCATTATAATATAACTCCAGATTCAGAAAACCAATTCCTTTCTTATTAATTGGTAATTGCATTTTCTATGAAAATATTCTTGGAATCTAACAACCTCACAGTAAGTTTCTAAAGAAAACAATATTTTCTGAAAGTATTTTCCAGAAATATGAACTGGAATTCCTCTCAGAATATAAATTAATTTGGGAATAATATTTTGAGAGCATTCACTTTTCTCCAAAGTATAAGGATTAATGAATCACTCCCGTCTATCAATATCTGAAGAAACCTGTATTGTATTTATATTACATGTTACAAATCAAGTTATATCCTTTATAACTTGATATTTAATGGACATACATACCCGGATACTTTATGGATTCAGCACAAATATAGAATTGATGCTCCTTAAATAAATGGGTAACCAAATGGAAGTATCCTGCTATTTTACTAAAGACATCCATTTGTGCGTCAATTGTGAAATAGTACCGTGTAGTTTAGAAATAAACGAAATATTTTCATTTGCAACCAATTTGTGTTCAACTGAGTTATGTTACCACCCTTGGAGTGGTAAAAAGCTAGTGACTAATACACAGAGAATGTTTTACCCAATAAAATATGCTCTGGGTGTGGGTTTTGTTGGTAGAATAGGTAAAATAGGATCTAAGAGTCCCACTCACCTTAAGATTTGCAACGTCCTTGTTAATAAGTCCATGTTTTTTCTTTTCCAGATGTGGAATATCCAACTGGACCACTTCTGGTGGCATTGCAGAGGAGTGTTTTTTCTGGGTTAAAAAAATGGAGAAAGTGTCCAAGCCTGAGGCATCTGCTCTCTGCTTTTTTGTTTCTTTCTTTCTAATTTATGGTGCATTCTATTTTTGAGGGTTTTATTAGATACATCCAAATTCTTTTTCTTCTAAATAAGTTTATTAATGTTTACAAATACAAAGCTAAAAAGAATTAAGAAAAATATAAAAAAGTAAAGAAATAATAATCTCTTGCTACTCCCAGGATAACCTGATAATTATCTTGAAACGTAATTTTTACGACTAAGATATCCAAATCCAATGCAAGAATGTGGTTGTCTCTCTTAATAACTAGAGTTTGGGATTATTTTGGTTTTTTTGGGGGTGACCTTGATATACTGTAATCTGATAAAGCAGCAACATATTTCATTCCCGCTTTTTAATCATAACATTAAAACTTGAGGTCAAAACATGGCTTCCCCTTTAAATCTGCTTCCTGAACCAATTGACAAAACTCTCTGATAAAACAGCTATGGCTGGCAAGAATATTTTGCTTAACTTATGCCAACATCTTTCATCCATAGTTTAGTATTCCAGTAAGCTTCTAGGCCCCATCTTTTACATCTACTTTCACTGCCTGAATCCCAAGTAACCAGCCTTCTTTGGCTTTAGATACTCACTTGTTGCTGTTCATCTTCCAGTTTCAGCTTCGCTTCAATCAGCTCCGTTGCCCATTTTATCTTGTCGTCCATATCCATCTTTGTTTGTCCTGGAAATGTGAATATTCTCCCCTACTCCTCAGATCCTAACTCAACTTCCCAATCTTTTATACTGTGTACTCTCTGACATCTCCTCTTGCAGTCACTGATATGTCCTGCCCCTGGGTGCCTTTGTCATGAGCTCAGTCTGTCAAACTCTCTTCCTTTTCACAAATCACGTATCTAGTGATCCTTTAATAGTTACACATCTCTGGCCAATCAGGAAGTGAACACAGAATTCCCTGAACTACAGAGGGATATGAGATTTTGGCAGAATTCCTTTAGTCCCATATAGGTGATTGGGCTTCCCTAGTTAGATTGTGGGTGGAGTTTATAGCTCCATGTCTGGGTAGAATTCTCTGTAACTATTTATGAATTATTATGATGCTTGGTAGAACAATCTAATATAGAATCATAGATATGATCCTAACTTGGTGCCCTCCAGATGTGTTGGGTTACATAGCCTGAGCATACTAGTTGACAACAGTAGATTTATAATCTGACACATCTGAAGAATACCAAATTAGGAAGTTCCCTATTTATTTTAAAATGCTACCTGCTATGGGAAAGTGCTACATATCAGCCCATGGGGTTTGCCAGAAAGATTTGCCAACCTGCCAGGCATCTAACTTAGTCACAAAGCCTGGAATAGTGAGCATGGAATACTATGATGAACCAGGGGCAGATGAGATGACATTAGGAAGAATTGAGATGAGAACTATTTATAGCGGACATAGTCTCTGTGTCCCTCTCCCCTTTAAATTATGATAGCAGTGTTGCTCAACTAATGGGATGTTCCTGCATGCACAAAATGTAAATCCTTTCCTTAATAATAATTCAGAATGTATTTGGGCAACTTTCTTTCCAACAACAGAAGTTTGCTTACATAGGAATGCAGGACAGAATGAGCGACTGGGAAGGGAACAGGCTGATTGACCAAACATATCTTGGGCCATTTTACAACAAGACTTGAATTTGCTTAGCATCCTTTTTCTACTATCCCCGTTTCCTGAGACAAAAGAATGGTTCCAACCACAATCAGGCTATATTTCCTAATTCCTGCCTGCATGATAAAAACAAGACCATATACTGCATATATATTTTTATAAGTGGATTAAATATGTGGTAACTCTTTCAGTTTCAGAGAATGAACTTATCATCCCTTAAATTCTTTATAACCAGGTATTCCTTAAAAATAGAAGTTTAAAGTGTTGAAAATGTAACTTTTAAAGTTAATATGAATCAGAGGCAAAGCAACTCTGCTACTAATTATGTTGTTGACAATTCATGGGCACAAGTTTTGCAAAAGTGCAAAATGTCTGTACAAGTTTTGACACATCCAAATATTAACAACTGATGTGAGCTTCTAGGGTCCTGCAGTTATGGGTCTATATAAAATTGCCATATTAAGAATGCTGGGTTGCATCATATAAGTTGGTACATGTTTGATTATCAATCAGCTAATTTGACTTATGAAAAATGAACAAATTGATTTGTAATTTAGAGCTCATTCTTTGTTATCCCCTTATTTGTACTTAGTAGTGTACTGTACAAAATGAGTCATTAACATATATTATTAATTTTGACATGAAAAAATGGAACTAAATCTTCACTGAAACAGGCACATGGATAGTTGGAAAAAGATTTTATTGATAAATTACACTGGGATCCATATACACAATCCAGTCTGCACGTACCACACCTTATCTGGATCAGCGGTTATCCATAGAACTAGGATGAGCTGACTTGTAGAACAGTCATCCTTGATACCAACCTCAGTATAAGCAACAGCCTAGATATGGAAGAATTAGCCCTGGCCATTGATTTATTTATTTGGGGCCTGAGGCAGTAGTCTCTCATGTGAGAGACACTTTGGTCTCATGCTTTCTCTAAAAGCTTTTCAGTACTCAAATGGGAGCTACACTGAGTCCCTGAAAAGAACGAGACTCACAATCCATCATTTCAGGCTTACAGTCCCAATGTGGGCAACTCCAACTGGACTAGAATTGAAGGGAAAGGAAGGAGACATTGTTTCGGTGCCAGCCGAACCTAGAAATGGGTGAGGTAACTAATTCTTTGGAGCTTGGGGAAGCTAAAAATCTAGCCCAGATAGTCATGAGAAGCAAACCACTGGGAGAAACAGAAACCACTTTGAATATTGCACATCCGTACTACTGCCTAGGTTGCTGACTGTGTCCTGCAGCGAGACAGCATGTGCAACCCTTCAAAGGCTTTGGACTCTGCCAGTGTGCTTTTAAATGCACTATCTGTTTCTCTAGATGCATAGAACAGACACCTGTTCACACAAGTTTCTGCTCAGTCTCTGGGTCAAACTGGGAGTCACAACAACTATCTCTAGCTCAGTTCCTTGGTACAGAGGGCTGATTGACAATTACTTGAATTACAAAGTCTTTCTGGATTTTAGTCTCTTGCAGGCGGGTCCTATCTGTCAGCAACTTGCCAGAAAAAAACCAACGTTGCCATGCAGGCTCCAGTCCTTCCTGGGCGTAGAGTTGCTTCTTAAGTTGTCCAATTGTGTCCGTCATGCTGGCATTCAGACGTAGATCCTTGCCAGATGAGAGGCGCACTTTCAGTGGGAATTCACGGCGAGTATTGGGTGCCGGCTCTGGAGGTTCTGCACCCTCCTCTTCACTCCACTCCATAATCAAGTTAATAGGTGGTGCCAGGCAGTATACAGGAAGTTGGTATCGGTTACCCAATTCATCATAGCACTCAGTAAGTGAGCCTGTAGAGGAATGAATACACCATTAGAGGGCGTCAGAAGCTTAAGGAAAAAGAAATCACAAAATTATTTTGAGATCATCTTAATTCTAAACTAAAACTTTCAAGCGTAATCTTTCTGTTTCTCTCCAGAACCTGGCTTCTTTTCTGATACCATGATGCTGCTCAAACCTAGTCACAGACTCCTGTGCCAGTCTTCCATTTCTATAGTATGCTCCAGTTTTATCACAAAGTGATCTCACCCAGTGGTTTCATGTAGATGTAGAGGCAGCACTGAACTCTATGACACTCTGCAAATCAGGGGCTGCAACCTGCCTCTCCCACTCCCTATATACAACCTATAGCAAGGAGAAAGGCAATCCTGCTTACTCCTATAACCACAGTTAAGAGCATGGATTTTCTTCATAGACATGTCATGTTATGTTAATGCATGCTTTTGTACTTTATTTTAGTAGAATGAAGTAGCTCTGAGGAGCAATATCCTTCAAGTTCTAATAAGTTAGCACATCATTTCTGTTCTGTACTGAGGGACATACCATGAGGCAAGGTAACTCCAGCACCATCAATAATGGCTTGTGCTAGACCATGATCATTTGCCTCCACAGCATAGGCAGCAGCCTTGAGTGCATCCCAAATCTCCTTGCGTCCCTCAAAGGCAGGGGCTGTGTCCCAAAATTCATCCCGCTTGCTTCTTAGTTGCCCATCCGTCATTGGGTAATCACTCTTCCATTTGGGGCGATCCTTTTTTAGAGGTTCATTCCGACCTGCAAAGAGATAGGGACATTTTAAAACAGGAAACTTCAAAACCTCTAACTACATCTTACAACCACTGCTTCATCTTTTTACATCAAATGCTGGCAAGTTGCATCATTCCTTGAGGCTGTGACAGCTTTTCCTAGTTAATTAATCACTACTTTATCAGAGATAGGATTAATTAAACCCTGACTAATATTTTTCATATATATGTGATCACAAACTCCTTATATGAACAAAGAAAGCCTTAATATTTTTAAGTCTTCCCATGTTTTAATCTGAGCATACCAATTTTTCCTCAACTCCCATCTCTATATAAATCCTACAAACTTCAGCTTACATTTTTAAAATTCTGCTAAAATAACTGTTTCTGCTTTTTTCTTTCTTAGCTGCGTCATCCAAAAACTGAACAGTTTAATAGAGGAACAACTAATAGAAAACAGAATGCTACACATTCTGAGAAAGATGAGATCATCACTGAACTGAGAAGCACTATGAGTGACAATATTTGCCTTTGTTGCTTAAAGCAATGAATGCAGCATACATCATTTTTCTAGCAATTATAGCATCTGACGTTACTAAAAACACTGCAAAGGAAAAATTAAACCAGCCTTCTCCTATCCTGTACTTTCCACGTCTGCTGGATTCCCCCCCTCCCTTTAATTCTCATCCAATATTATGGGGCTCACGGTAGTTAAAATCCAACACATGTGGGAGACATCAAGTTGGAGAAATCAGGACTAAATTTTCTGTACGATTCTGTTAAAAAGAAGAGCTGTGATAAGAACAAACTCAGTGACATTTAAATAGGACATGATATCCTCCAATCTAGATCATCCAAACAGATTGGGGTGGGGGAGGCAATCTGGATATTGTGATCCCAATCCATCTAAATTAAGACACCATTAATTTAAGTAAGACTACATGAAATACTTAGCTCAAGAAAGACTGAATAATGCGTACATGGATATGAACAAAATAGTTAAGACAGATGTGGACACACTTTAGAGTTATAACATCATTTTTTTCATTAAAAAACCCCCACCAGAACACTGAAATCTACTACTTACAGGCAGACAAAAACAAACAAACAAAAACACCAGGGGCTCATAGGTAGAATCAGTTATTTACTGCAGTTCAACCATGTTGTGTGTGTGTGTGTGTGTGAATTAATATTTTCAGGAATGGGAATTCTTTTAACATTACACAAAATCCTAGTCAAAAGTAATAAATAAATATCCTATTTCAGAGACTGAGATTGCGAGACTGAAGTAAAAAATAAATGCCAGGGTCAACAGGATTTAAAAGCAGAAGGCTATGTGTTCAAAAAAGAAGGTGCTACTCACATTCCTTGCTCAGTGAAAGAGAACTAGATGGTGAAAACTAACAGTTCAGATATGAAAAGTGCAATTACTGAGAAAAGGATAAAAAATTCACTGTTCTGTATAGAATACTGAAAGACAGCCTTAAAAAGCCAAATCATGTGACAGTATCACTCAGGACAAGTCATAAAGACGCTCCTTAAGTCAACCCTAGTCTGGAATTATTTTTTAAGTTTCTTTCAAAATTAAAATTAATTTAAAATTAAATCTTTACAAAAAAAAAATTTTTTTTTTGTCAGAATAGTTCCAAAGTGGCTCTTTTAGAACAATTCCACTTTAGCAGCAATTTCCTTTTAGGTGGTAATTGCCAAACCTTTAAAATTTCAGCTGGCAGAATTTCTAGCCAGTGGATGTTTCAAGGATGTTTTTTTTTTTTCCCCCCTGTTCAATCGTGCAATTTTCACAGGCTACCCGGACATGTCCCTGCAGTTTTCTAGGCAAGACTTTTCACAAGACCTTTGCCATTGCCTCCTCTCAGCAAGGTTGAGAGAAAATGACCGGCCCCGAAGTCACTCAGCTGACTTTGTGCCTAAGGCAGGATTAGAACTCACCACGGACTCCTGGTTTCTAGCCTGGATGGTTTAATCACTACACCAAAATTTCAAGTTTAGCCTAATATAGAGAGAGGGCATTAGACTGGAGAAGTCCGGTTTATGAGGGACCGGGTGAAAATGGGTAGAGAAGGGATTGCTGCAGAGGGCAACTCGGCTGTAATTTAAGGGCATCATGGACACGAGAGAGTTGCTACAGCAGGGACGGGTTCGGCCGCTGCCTTTGCTTGCATTCCCTCTTTCTACCCCCCCCACCCCCCCACCCGCCACCCTATCTCCTTGCTTGCTTCCACAGGCTGCTGTCTCTGTGATAAGAGAGAGGTTAACTGAATGGATTCAAGAATAGGGCATGTGATGCATGTCTTCCTTGACCTCTGTCTCCTCCTTGTCCTCTCACACAGGGCCCTTGTTCTTCCATGGCTGCTGTAGTGGGGGAGGGGCCCCCTGGTACAGCAATCGCTCTGAAGATTGCTAGCTACGGAGGCCAGGGATGCAATGACAGCCAGCTGCAAACAGAGGGAAAAACCAAAGGCTTCCTGTTGCCTGCAGTTTAGAACGCCTTTCCAAACAAACATACCTATTATCTCCAGAGGGAGATGAAAAAAAGAGGCACTGGGATCAAATGCCTAACACTCTATGGAGCCCAACTGATCAGAGATGCCCTAGCATATTCTTCAGAATTTTTCATTCTCAACTGGAAGCAGCCTGAGAACAGTCCTCAAGAAGCAAGTATTTTAGCGCTTGTTCTTTGATAGAATTTTTATTAAAATATTTTTTTAAATAAAGGATCTAAACTAATATAAAGTATAAAAATATAAAGAAAGATAAGGATACTTAAAAGAAAAATCAAGGAGAAAACTAAAAGGTTAAACATGACCTCTTCGTTCAGCTAATCAATCCCCTTTGCCAGCCAAGGAAGGCATAAAATCTCAGAATCCAATGAGAACCCTTTCTTTTAAGGCTAGGAACAGCAGGACAGGAACTATTTTCCCCAGGATTTATGCTGGAGCAGAAACAGTTAAGGTTCCTTGAAGGGTAGCTCCAATGAAAATTGGGCCTCGGCATGTTTGCTAATAGATTCACAAAAAAAGAAACAAACCTGATGAATTTCCAAGTCATGTGCTTATTTATCCATGTCATTTGGCTGGTAAGCCAGGAAGGGGAAGGCATGTAGAAAACATTAAGTTATGGGGGCAATGGCTTGGTTCACTCTAAGGCATCATCACCGATATCCCCAGCTGTCATCAACATATTCCTAGTTGCCAAGTACCTTACTATACTGTTTATCATCTTGCAATGCTCAACCTCTAAGACAGGATCAAACGTTAGAGAGATAGTGCAGGAAGACACTGATCTGATTAATTCTGATCTGATCAACCCCCAACTAACTGCAGTCAGTGGAAATTCTGCAAGGATATAAATAATTAGCAGTGTCTTCAGTTTCACGGAAGCCATGAGAGAACTATGTTCTCCCTCCCTTACAATATCCACAAATCCCAAACAGTCTATAGTTAAAAGCTTTGCTTACAAACATCGGGCCAGTAAAATCACATGATGTTGGGCGAATAATTGCACTTCATTGCTGCAAAACAGAGAGTCATCAAACTGACTCAGGGAATTAGGGGGTAGTGCTGACCACTAAGCTCCTGGGATTTGATATAAGGGCAGTTAGCTTTTCTGACCTGGGTGTGCATACACAAAGAAGCGCTTGGGGCAAGAATGCCAGAGACCAAATTTCAAAGACAGCAATTCTTGCACAGAACTCATTGGAACAGACACTAACTTGCACTTCCAATGGGATGGGCAGGATACCTCCTTACCCTGCCCATCCCATTACCCACTCACTTTATTTATTTTATTTATTTATTTTATTTTTATTTATTTATTTTTGTCAGTTGCTTACAAGATAATAGGTATAAGTAAATATATATATATGAATACATGGACACATATAAGAAAAAGAAAACAAAAAACAAAAAAACAATAGGACAGGGACGGTAGGCACGTTGGTGTGCTTATGCACACCCCCACAGACCTCTTAGGAAAGGGGTGAGGTCAATAGTAGACAGTCTAAGGTTAAAGTTTTATGGGGTTTGGGGAAGAAACCACAGAGTCAGGTAGAGTATTCCAGATATTGACCACTCTTGCTGAAGTCGTATTTCTTGCAATCAAGTTTGGTGCGATTAACTTTGAGTTTGTATCGTTTGCTCGTGTTGTTATGGTTGAAGCTGAAGTATTCATTGACAGGTAGGGCATTGCAATGTATGATTTTATATACTTTACTTAGATCGGACCGAAGGCGGCGTAGTTCTAGATTTTCTAGGTCTAGAATTTCGAGTCTGGTGGCGTAAGGTATTCTGCAACGAGTAGAGGAGTGGAGAACTCTTCTTGTGAAATATTTCTGGACTTTCTCAACTGGGTTAATATCAGATACGTAATGTGGGTTCCAGACTGATGAGCTGTATTCGAGTATTGGTCTAGCAAATGTTTTGTATGCTCTAGTTAGTAGTGTAATATTACCAGAGAAAAAGCTACGTAAGATTAGGTTAACAACTCTTAACGCCTTTTTGGCTATGTAGTTACAGTGGGCTCTAGCACTTAGGTCATTAGAGATGAGTACTCCAAGATCCTTGACAGAGTTTGCATCATCAACAAGGTCTTGACTATTCAGCCCTGTCTTGACTATTTTATTTTCTGATTTTTTTTTTTGCCAATATGTAGGACAGAGCATTTATTTGTTGAGATTTGAAGTTACCATTTGTTTGACCATTTTGATACATAGTCAAGGTCTTTTTGAAGGGTAGCAGTATTGTCTGTGGTGTTGAATAGCTTTACATCACCAGCGAAGAGAATGCAGTTGCTCTTGATATGATCACAGAGGTCATTTATGTAGAGTATGAAAAGAGTTGGTCCTAGAACACTGCCTTGGGGGACACCACTGTTGACAGGTACAGAATTTAATAGGACACTCCCAATTTTGACCATTTGTTGTCTGTTTGACAGGAATGCTTCTATTCAGTTATGCAGGTGTCCAGAGATACCATAAGATTTTAGTTTTAGGAGTAGTTTGTCATGTACCACTGAATCAAAGGCTTTACAGAAGTCTATGTAGATTGCGTCTATTGCTTTGCCCTGATCAAGTTGTGTAGTCCATATGTTTTTGCAGTATAAGAGTTGCAGATTACAGGATAGTTTTTTTTCCTGAAACCAAATTGTTTATTAGAGAATAGATTGTTTGTTTCTAAGTGGAGGATGATGGATTGGTTAATAATTGATTCCATGACTTTACAGGTGACGCAGCATAAGGAGATTGGTCTGTAATTTTCAACTAGGCTGGGGTCTCCCTTTTTGAAGATGGGGATGACTGTGGCTTGTGACCATAGTTTTAGCAAGGAGTTGGTCCTGAAAGATTTTTCAAAGATTATGCTTAGAGGTTCGGCTATGGCAGTGGATAGCTTTTTTAAGAAGTAGGCACATATTCCTTTCGGTCCAATATAGAGATGGTTTTAGATTGCGTAGTGCTTTTTCAACATTGTCTTCTGTAAAATCAATATGTATTAGATCATTGTAGTTGTCTGTGGTTCGGCTAGGAAATACTGGGCATGATCCATTGCTGTTTACAAATACTGAGCCAAAGAATGTGTTAAAGAGGTTGGCTTTAATAGTGTTGTCGTTGCAGTCTTTACCATTAGGTCCTTTCAGGAGTGGGATGGATCTTAAGTTTTTTTGTTTGTTGTTTACAAAATTGTAGAAAGCGCGGGTGGAATTGGTGCGTAGAAGGTTTTCTTCTTGTTTAATGTGATAATTGGTGCATTCAGTCTTTATCTGGTGGCATAAATTTTTGTATCGGCTTTTGAAGTTGGCAACGTGACCAGATTTGTTTTTCCGCCAAAGTGATCTCTTTTTGGATCGAAGCTTCCTTATTGTTATGGGTCATTTGTTTTTTTCTGGTTTTGGGAGTTGTTAATGGTACATATAGTTTGATGGCTCTTTTGACTTCAAGTAAAAATATATTGTAATGGTCTTCAACAGTATTGCATCCAGAGAATAGAAATTGCCAATCAAGGGATGAGAGATCATTGTTTATAAGATCATAGTTGCCTTTTTTGAAGTTATAATTGGGGATTCCATCGTTGTAATGATTTTTGTGTGGACGTATGTTGAGACAAAAGTCAATCTTTTAATTTGTATTCCGTAAATTGAATTCAAACTATTGTAGAAGATAACTTCCATAAAGGACATTACATAGCAGAATCAATCACCTTGTGCTCTGTTTATCAGGCTCTGCATTTGACAGGGGAGGTCCTCATGGGCTGTCAAGACACCATCTCCTTCAAAAGAGACTACATCCACTCAGTTGTATCAGAGAATAAACATTATTTGATAGCAATAATCTCTTTGGCACCCACACATAAAAAACATGAACGTGCATATTCTTGCACCAAGGTGATCCAAAGTCAGTGACACAAATAAATTAAGGAAATCATTCAAATTTTCCGTTCCCTGTTTTGAAAAAGGCTACAGTATTAACAATAGGTTTGAGGATTGGAAAGAAAGAACAGATGGACAGAACCTAAGACATGGTGTACATAAAGGATGGCCAGAAAGCTCTTCTTGCTTCATTAGATGGATTTCGTGCAATCTTCATTGGCCATGTATTTCAGCTTTTGTTCCAGCTATGGCAGCTAGAAAAACATTATTTTAAAATGAAAGCAGAGGATATGTGGATGCCAAATTCTGTGATTATTAAACTCCAGACAAAAAGATAAACCTATTCCTACTCCATCGTCATTCAGTCTTTTGCCCAGCAAGACTATCTCCTTCAAGACAGGGTGGGGTTTCCCCAGTGGAAAGGAGGCAAGACAGAGTCAGATTCCTTCAAGCGATCCTATCTAGACTGAGTTTCAAGTCAGCTGTGTAAGAAGCCTGTGTTGCAGATTAAGTCTAAATAGGATGGTAAATTGAGGGAAAGCTAAAAGTAAAACATATTCTCAAGACAGGACAAAGCTGTAATGGCAAATAAATAAATAAAAATATCTCAGGCTCAAGCTCAGTCTGCTTTTCTGCTAAGCCTCCAAAGTGATAATTTCATTATGGATGATGACTGTGTAGCTCTTGTGGGTTTTATGCCTGCCCTGGCAGGGAGAGAAGAAATACTGTCCTGAATAGGATATTATTTACTGCCTAGTATTAAAGCTGACCTATAAATAAAAAACAAATCCTGAACTAATGGTAAAAAACACCCAGGCCAGTTTCAAGTCAGTTAAGCAACAATGTTAGGTGAAACTTTTGAAACAAGAGATTGGAATGTCAGCAATCAACTAAAATTAATTAAATTCCAAATTTTAACTCCGTATTTGCTAAGCCTCAATGCCAAAGTGTGCCTGCCTAACAAAGAGGAATTATTCTCTCTACCATTTCAAGACCTTAGAGCAGAGGTCTCATTCTCGCGGCCCACGGGCCAATTGCGGCCCGCAGGACGATATCCTGTGGCCCCCACCGTGATATGAAAGTATAATATTAGTGTATAATATAAATATAAAGTATAATATAAAGTATAATATTATGCGGCCCAGCCTTACCCAGACTCTGCCTCCAGCGGCCCCCAGGTAAATTGTGTTTGAGACCCCTGCCTTAGAGAAAGAAATTATATGGACATGTTTTCTTGTCAAAGCTGCATACTCTAGCTAGCTCCCCAGCCTAGTGACTTCCAGATGTCCAGAATTACAACTTCCAAAATGTGCAGCCATTATCAGCTAAGTCGCTAGGCAGAATCGAGTACTATTTATTGGAAAGCTACCTCCCCCTTTCATGATAGATTCTCAGATCTGGGCCAGAACCAACTACAGGTAGTCCTCAACTTAACAACAGTTCATTTAGTGACCATTCCAAGTTACAATGGCAATGAAAAAAGTGACTTATGACCATTTTTCACATGACCACTGAGACATCCAATGGGCACGTGTTCAAAACTCAGGTGCTTGGCAAGTGACTTATATTTATGACAGCTGCAATGTCCTGGGGTCCCATGAGATCCCTTTTTGCGACCTTCTGGCAAGCAAAGCCAATGGGGAAGCCAGATTCACTTAACAACCGTGTTGCTAACTTAACCACTACAGAGATTCTCTTTACAACTGTGGCAAGAAAGGATGTACAATGAAACAAAATTCATCCGTCTCACCTAGCAACAGAAATTTTGGGTTCAACTGTAGTCGTAAATCAAGGATTACCTGTAAAAGCATTTATAATCCTTTTACTATATGACAAATTTCAACTTGTAAACTTATAAATAGGAAATAGAAAAAGGTGTTAACCAATTAATATATCATATAATAGTACACGATTTATCTTAAAAAAACAAGGTCTAGGCTACAATGTGCATTAATATTACTACTGAAGCTAGTCAGTTATGACAGTACTTCCAACCTTTTCGCTCTGCAGCTATCTATTCCTTATGCACTATACAATGTCTGCTCTCAAAATGCTACAATTAGCCAACTTAGGCCGCATGTTTTGACCTTCTGATTGAACCAAAGGTGATAAAAGGAGAACCAGCTTGACAAGCCTTCGGGAAAAAAATATAGGTAGTCATTGACTTAACAATCATTTGTTTAGTGACTATTGGAAGTTACAACAGCACTGGAAAAAAAAGATTTACAACCACTGCTCGTACTTACGACTGTCACAGCATCCCCACAATCATGTGATCAAAATTTGGATGCTTGGTCAATGGTAGATATTTACAGCTGCAACATGCCGGGGCCATGTGATTACCATTTGCAACCTTCCCAGTCAGCTTCTGAGAAGCAAAGTCAGGGGGGGAAGCCAGATTCATTTAAGAATTGCATAACAACTGTGGCAAAAACATTCATAAAATAGGGCACAAGTCAGTGAACAATCACCTTGTTTAGAATTGGAAATTCTGGCCCCAATTGTGGTGGTTAAGTCAAGAACTATCAGTATCTCACTTGTGAAGTGGATTATCTACAGAGAGAAAGAAATACATGCAGCTACCTCAAACCAAAAGTAAGTAAATATTGTGTATTTTAAGTATTATGAGCTTTCTAGGCTTTGGGACAGATGACCTTCCTACACTCAAGGGCTCTATAATCAAGCTACGGCCTAAGTCACAAAGGACAGGTATGATAGAAGTTATATGAATAAAGTGTTAATGAATCAACAATAGCTGGATATTTCACTGTAACGATCACTATCAATGCCAGTCACTCTCACATCATTAGAAGTTTAATAACACCCAGGAGATGCATTATCTCAACCATCCTTCAAAGCTAAATTACCTTTATAATTTTATTTAAAGATTATATATATCCAGTATTAAGTAAATTCATCAACTTAATCATGTGAAAATCCCAGCAAAAGGCTAGTTTACTTATATTGTAACTAATTAGTATTCTCATTAAAATTATTTAATGGGATGGAAACGTTCATCCTAAGGTTCAAAAGTGAGCTGCTAGCCTTCTCTATCTAGTCCTTTGAGATCTCTGAAAAGCCTAAAATCCCTGACTCCTCTGAAAAGGAAGGGAGATAAAGGAAAAACGGCTAATAACCAAAGCAAATTATTTTTCTATACTGAAGTAGAAAATATAAACTTGTGTCATGTTCACCCTATGTAGACAAGCCTGCTTCTTCGAGCCAAACTTCAGGAAGGTCTAAATATCATTTCTACATTTCTACGCCCTTCCAGAAAACAGAGTCATGCTTCCTCTTTTCTATTAACTTTAATGTTAATGTTAGTGTTTTTGTCTTTACTTTTCCGAAGCATAAATCTGGATTCCCACATTGTGTTAACTCAATAGCTAGAGCTAGAGCTGAGTTACAGTATACGTAGCATCAACATTTATAAATCACAATGACTAGATTCACACAACATGATAGATTCGATAGATGATAGATAGATAAATAGATAGATAGATAGATAGATAGATAGATAGATAGATAGATAGATAGATAGATAAATGCAAGTGTGACATAAGGGTATATAGCCACAGCATAATTGTTTGGATGCCATATATAAAATATTTAGAGCACTCAAAAGAATAGGCCAATATCCCGAGGCTGATATTTTTTAAAATGTGAAAGACAGCAACAGTACTTAGACTTATATACCACCCCATAGGGCAGTTTACTTAATAACTAAAATATTTTATTTCCATCAACATTTAGCTCAATCATCTCTGTGGCAAGCAAGATCTAAATTATAATTACAAGGAATAAAGGAAAAGATTGAGTATATGGTACATGTGATTATAGTGTCATATATACCGTAGTGCAAAAACAAATAATGGCATCTCTTACAGCGCTATCGTGTTAGCTATTGAGTTTGAAAAATGTAAAAACAAAAGCTGCAGCAAGGAAATAAAAGCTAACGTTTGTATACATTAAGAATCTCATAGAATTTAACAGAATAAATGTAAAATATATAAAATCATAGAATTTATAGAATAAAAATATTTTGAAAATAGGATAAATATCTACCAATAACATTAAATGTCTAATTTCCAATGAATAAGGAAACACAACATAACACAAGTAAACTACATAAGCAAAATTTTTGTGTGTGTGAGAAGAAGACAGGTTTCATTTCAAGTTGCTAGACTGGTTTAACATTACAAAAATACTTTAAATGCTTTTTTGGAACAAGAAGAATTACAGTAGCTCATTACTTGATAAGGTGCACTTTGTGAAGTTTTCAAAGAACTAACCAATTTGATTGTGTATTGTTAGAGCAGCCATTGAACTGGATTTTTGGAATTTCTTCATAAAGGTAACATGCAAGCAAAATAAAAGATACAATAAAGATTACTGGCATAAGAGATGCTTTTAAAACATTCCCTGGTGAAGGAAAACCAAACTAAAGAGTAATAAGAGAGAATTAACTGAGAAGAAATAAGTGCCTATGGTGTCTTGAACTGCTATAATTTCATGTAAGAATTATTTAAATGAATTTGTACCCATTGTCAACAATAGAATCTGCAGAAAAGAAAACACATAAGAGGACTACAATAATGACAACTATAGAGTACCTTTCCTGAGTCTATCCAATCTCCATTTCTTCACTTATAGGATAGATCAGAGCTCCCCCACCACTTTGGGTCCAGAGACATGTCTGGAAAGTTGAAAGGATGTTATGGTCTCTTCCACAAGATATTGTGATGTTAGCCAAGGCTAATTACAAAAACCTATTTCCCAGAATGCACTCTAAATGCTCAAAGGGCCTCTACCTTTTGTCTGGCAGGTGGGCATATTTTTTAACCTAAGCACTGGGATATTGTTCCCCATTCTTTTTATCTTATCTTCTAAAATGTTTTCAGTGAATACACAACATTAATAGCAATCAAGATTAAGGTTCAAGCTCACCCTTTACTCCGCATCATCCTACATCCTAATTTTAAAACATATAAAATGAGGTGGGGCATGAATCTAGGAAGTAGGTACAAAGGAGATAACCTTAAGCTCATGGACCTAAGTGGGGCATTAGAGAAAAAATATTTTAAATTATGTTGAAAACATTTTTATTCTTTGAACGACATAAACGGAATTTCACAAACAGAAAACCAGTTGATACTAGCTTACTACCTTAAAGTTCTACTTCTAGACTTCCTGTACGCATCATAGACTCAAAAACAAAATACAGGTAGTTCTCAGTTGAGGACCACAATTGAGGCCAAACGTTCTGTTCTTAAATGAGACATTTGTTAAGTGAGTTTTGCGACATTTGCCGCATTTAACAATTTTTCTTGCTACAGATATTAAGTGAATCACTGCAGGTGTTAAGTTAGTAACATGGGTGTTATGTGAATCTGGTTTCCCCATAGTCTTGGCTTGTCAGAAGTTCACAAGAGGAAATCACATGACCCCGGGACCCTGTAATCATCATAAATATGAGTCAATGGCCAAGTGTCTGAATTTTGACCGATGGGGATGCTGGAATAGTCATAAGTGTGAAAAATGGTCATAAGTCACTTTTTTCATCGCCATTGTCACTTTGAACAATCACTAAATGAACTGTTGTAAGTTGAGGTCTACTTGTACTACACCAGACAGGCTTTTTTTCCAATTAAAATATAGCTTTTACTATGTTCTTACAACACTGATCTGGTAAAAATTAATATGAAGTTAAATTTATAAAATGTGTATATATGTTGATTTACATATTTGGAGCTCATGAATACACCAGTCAAAGACAGTAGAAAGACAAACACAAAAGGTGAGAACGAAGAGCAATTCCTCCACCCAAAGAACAGGGAACGGGAGAAAACCTAAGGAAGGGGGGGCATGTCAATTCACAAACTGTCCATTGAACTTCCCTAAGCAGGTCTCCCTGCAAAATATGACCACAAAAAAGGCAGTTTAGGAGCTTGGTGAAACCACTTCTCTTGTGGTATAACCAACAGAAGGGTTATGTATTCAAAAGTTCCAAATCCCAAAGGTATTTTTGTTTTAAGATTGGCAAACCATAACAATTGCCCTTCATCAGGAAACCGATTACGTAAGTAGAGTAACAAATATTCATAAATATTAAAAAGGTAATTGTGTTACTATATACAGGGAGTCGACCTACAACAGTTCATCCAGTGACCATTCAAAGTTAAAACAGTGACTTATGACAGTTTTTCACACTTATGGCCATGGCCGCATCCCCAAGGTCATGTGATCAAAATTCAGATATTTGGCAACTGGTTCATATTTACAACAGTTGTGGTGTTCCGGCATCATGTTATCCCCTTTTGCAACCATCTGACAAACAAAGTCAATGGAGGAGACAGAGTCAGTTAATAACTATATTACTAATTTAGCAACTGTAGTGATTCACTTAACAACGGTGGCAAGAAAGGATGTAAAATGAAGCAAAACTCCCTTAACAAATGTCCCACTTAGCAACAGAAATGTTGCTCAATTGTGTTGGGCTCAATTGTGGTCGTAAAACAAGGATTACCTGTACAGAACTAAAGCGAAGTCATTGTGCTGTCCTATTCACTCACACACACATGTAACGGTGGGCTAGTAGTTTTATTAAAATTCCCCAGCAATTCCCTTTACTAAAAACCCAGAAGTGTCCCAATCAAGTTCACCCAAAAGCAGACCAAGGCTAGCCCACCAGTTACCAAACCAGACAAATCCACTAGGAAAAATTAAATTCACAATACAAAAGGGTGCATGAGCCAAGAAAAGTCCAGAATTCACAAGGCACGATCCAAGGCAAGACTGGAATCGCAATGATCGGCTAGGAAATGCACACATTATTCCCAGCATCATCTCCATCTGTCTGCTGTGTTTAAATAGCGCCACCTTCTGGTGCAGTTCATCAAGAGGGACAAAGCTGCCTTCTCATGAGTAATCAGGCTGACCTTCACTGCTCCTGCCTTTTCTCTGCCCTACCAGTTCTCAGATCAGTGCAGGAGGCAGTTCCTCCTCCTCATCACTTACCAGCTGCAGCTGCATGCTTTCTCCACCTTCAGCCAAATCACTCTGAGCTGGCTACTTGGAGCCACTGACCAACTCCTTTCCTGAAGTGCCCATGACTAGCTTATCCACCTCTGAACTAACATCTGGGCAAGCCTCTGGAGGAGTCATCAGTCATACTATAGTATAAATGCAACCTCTTTGGTATGGAAAGGGAGAATGCATACTGTATTCTACTTGTTTTGCTTGAAACAAGATGTTGTGTGTGCTATATAAGTTCTATTCCGTATCTTCTTGCCCAGACATGTCTTTTGCACACAGCTGTGCCCACTTTCTCCTTCCTCCTGCCCTGCATAAGTCCTTGGAAGACAAATTGCTTTGCATAAAAGAGACATTCTGCAAGAAAATAGACAGATCAGCTTTTTTTTTTGAAAGAGCACTTCTAGGAGCTGTAAATGATTGATGATTTAGCCAAGAACTACCCTGTCCATTAAATGATGGTAGCTATGTAGTGTTGGGAACTGTCAAGACTATACCTGCGTGACAATCTACGCAGTGCTGTACTATGTCACACAGAATATTTCTTCTCTTCAGCCCCAATTATCTTTTGGCTTAACTGAGTAAAACTGGAGCAGACCAAACACAACACTGCCAAACAGATTTAGCATTAAGCAGCAGAAGA
The DNA here is from genome assembly GCF_049901735.1 of Notechis scutatus. Taxonomy (NCBI): domain Eukaryota; kingdom Metazoa; phylum Chordata; class Lepidosauria; order Squamata; family Elapidae; genus Notechis; species Notechis scutatus. The sequence goes on along the minus strand of NC_142012.1, from coordinate 123,932,638 downwards.
ATGAAAATGCTCTGCTGAAAAAAGCTTCATCAACCTAGGCCTTGCTTCTATGAAGCTTGGCTCTAACTCTGGAAAAAACCACATGGTTAATTCAGCACAGAAGAGATAGGAGCTAATGTCATCATATTTTGCCATCCACGATGGAACTCTCCTACCATTTCATACGGTAGGACAGAAAATTTTGATCAGTGCTATTTCTTAGCTCGGCTGAATGATAACATGATCAGCTGCAACTGAAGATGCATGACATCGAAGATGCATGACATTCATCTTAATTTGCTTCTGACAGTTTAGAGTGACAATTATAGGTAATTCTATTCTGCAAAATGACTTAGAATATAGCAAAATAAGAGCACCGCATTAAAGAGATCTTCACTGGACACCAGAATAAGATACGCTTAACCTGATCCTTTTAGTTGCTAAACTAAGGACATAAATTCTTCTCTATTGAATTTGTGAGCCATACCTTCAAGCAGTATAATCTAAATTTAGGATCCCAGGTGAGATTGCTACCTTGGATCCCATATGGGAAGACAGCTGGGTAATATTGGCTGAGCAAAACAAACAACAGGCCTGGGAGCTGGGGATTAAGTGATGACTGTTATAGGTGAGAAGAAGTAGATTCTTAGCACTACTAAGAAGTTGGCTTATGAAGAAGTAGATCCCTCCTAAACAGGTCTATATAGCATGCAAAAAGGAGACAAAGACCATTCTTACTATGCTATGAAACCTATTTCCACCCTAACTTCATAATAAAATCAGTTGTTTACAGGATCAGCAAAAGTATGCACAAAAAAGAGTATACATGTGCAGAAAAAGAAACCAGAGGAGGAAACTTCAGCAACATTACTGCAAGTGTTAAATATTTTAGAAATTGAATACAAATTACTTTCAAAAATTGACACGAATTTCTAATTGATATGCATATCCATATAATTTTATTACCAACACAGTAGACTCTAGTGCCCAGACCAGGGCTGTCAAACTCGATTTCATTAACATCATCAGGATGTTTGCATGTTTGACCTCGGGGAACCTGGGTGGGTGTGGCCAATATGACATCACTCATGTTGTGGAGGGAGGGTGCCTGTGGCGGCCCAAGCTCTCTGCCAGAGAAATCGGGCTCCCGTTTTCGGCTGTGACAGTCTTCTGCAACCCTCTGCCAGCAAAAACAGAGTTCAGGAGGGCCGCATGTGGCCCTCACAAGCTCCTTTTTTGCTGGCAGAGGTACCACAGACCGGTCCTTCATTGTTTCCAAGGCGGCAGCGCAGGCCAGATCTAAGCACCCTGCGGGCTGGATCTGGGCCCCAGGCCTCGAGTTCGACAACCCTGGCCTAGACTGAAATAATAAAAAGTAAAGGTGATACCGGTAGGAAAAGTAGAATTTTTCAGTTTGTCTTCCTTTTACAAATTTAATCCAGGCCCACTATTCCTATGATTTATTTTATTCAGAGTTCTTTGACTATTCTTGGTGTGTGCTCTTTAAACTGGAAGATATGGAATATTTAAAGATGACAATTTTCAAAACTAATGACATATTTTTCAGTTTATATGTGCCTTACATCAAAGGTTGTAACTATTTATTGCACATTTTTAAATATATTAACGGCCTTGTGAATGTTTCTTCACAAGATGGGGATCCAAGTGTGCTATTGAAAAGGTTCTAACCTCCTAACTCACTGGACCTATATAGCTGAGACAGAAGCAGTACACTAGGAGAGGGACTATTGGAGTTAGGAGGGAGAATGTAGGAGCCAGAAAACAGGGTAAAAGAAAGGATCTGAGAAGCTGAAGAAGAAACATCAGCGGTACATAAGGACATTTGTTGTACCTGTTGCAATTCAAATGTCTTTAGATTAAGGCCAATGAAAATTCATTTGGGCAAGACAGCATGAGTTTACACTCATGATAGGGCTAATAAAACCCAGTAAAGTTTATTTTACACAATTTAAGCAACAGTGCTGTAAGCTATAGGCATACAAGACTTATCCCAACTGGCACTTCTCGTATTGCCTGTATGCCTGCAAAAATAAATCTAATGCTGAAACTACAATTCTTGGACAGGAAGACCATATCAATAATGCATAGGTTTCCTGCCCCTAGAGATTAGGGCATCTTCTACCAGGAACTGAAGACATTTACTTTCAAATAAGCATTTGACTCTGTTGTTATTTAGGTTAATTATTGATTCTGGCTCAGTTGTTTTTATCGTTGTTGTTATTTTGGGCTTTTTGCAACTGTGTTTTAATGATTTGCTATTGTTTTTATGTTTTTATATTTGTAAATTGCTGCAGTGACTATTTTTTGGAAAGATAAAAGATCCATCTAAATTGAGCCTAACTCTATTAATGGTATTTTTAAACTACCCATTCAAGGCAAACCTCTCTGATATTCCCAGATAATCACCAGTCAAGTACCAACGAAGACAAATGTTCACTTAGCTTCCAAATTGGCTACCGTTGTTACATACTGCTTACTTTATGTTGCTGTCTGTGACTACTTTCTGGAAATCAAATACAGGGCATACATTTCTTAAATATTAAGTCATTAAACATTACCAAGATTGGAAGGATCTACTTAAATTGATGTTGCTGTTTTTATTTCTACTGGACGGAAACAATATTCTTGTAATGGGAATAAGAAATCTTAGTTAAGAAATGCCTCCTTCCCCACATACATTATATACAAGCATCTGATGAGAGATTGTCAGCCTCCTTCCCCACATACATTATATACAAGCATCTGATGAGAGATTGTCAGCCTCCTTTTGGGAAAAATATAGCTTACAAGGGTTTCTCTTAACCCACTTACTCATCCCTCCTACTTCCTGTTTCTCATTTTTTGCCTCCTACAAAATAGTAATTATTACTGGAAGCAAGAGACATGCAATTGCTATCAGTAGCTATATGAGCAAAGCAAAGGCATGAGTCAGTTCCACAGTCCTTTGGTGGGGCCAGTTTCTTGTTTTAACAGGGTGTATTCCAGAAGCACCCTGTTCAAAGAGAATAAACACATCAATCATACCATATAGCACCCAAACTAGATAACTACTTTTAGAGTGGGTATGTATGCTTTGCTTATAGAATTCTAGAACTTTATATGAGTTTATGGATCATGATATGTAAATTAGTAACAGATGCAGCTGACTCATCAACAGATCTATGGAATCTAGAATTCCCAGTCAGGGAATTTCACAAACCTATCAGTACATCAAATCCATATGTTAACCATTTGCACATTAGGTTTATCCATCTATGTAAACACAAGAATGTTTTTTTTGTTTATTCCAATTTATTATAGCCAATGGATTCTGAATTTGCAGGAGCATTGTCAAAATAGTTTGGGCCCAAATAATGCTTTTGGATGGAGACTGAATTATCATTCCACCCATAACACCAATGCAGTCATCTCTGGGGTGGAGCACATGATTTTTGAACAACAATGGACCCATAATTTAGGACCGGAAAGCAGAATAATAGCCTTTGACACCTGGATAATTAGAGAATAAAAATGCTTTAACTATAAATTCCATAGAACTTCAGTGTTCTTAAATAATTAGAATATTTTATTTCATACTTACTGGATAAAACGGGGAAAGAACTATCCTGCCACTCTCTGAAATTTCACTACAAACCATACTCTACAATATTTTAAATATCTTTTTCTTAGTCTAAAAATGCCATTTTACTAAGTAGTTTCTAGCTAATACTTTTTTAAAACATTACTAAGGATGTATTTATGCTGTGTGTTTGATATTCATCCAAGCTCATATTTGCAAAATGCCAGCAATACATACTTGGAGTGCCACCCTTTAAGAAGTCAAAGCTACTCAGCTTTTTATGACAGCCAGTGTATTACTTAACATCACAATCTTACACTTTTTACCAAATAATAAGACCCATCTCATTAGGATCAATAATACCAGTATTACAGCCTAACGCAAATAAATTGATATGCTGATAAAATTAATACATAGAAGGATTAATTCTTTAGTCCAATAATAATACATTTTCTTCTGGAAAAGTGTAACTTCTCACAATACTTCCATCTTGTATCAGAAAATCATTAGATACTGATAGTAAAAATCTTTAACACTGGAAGGAAATATATTAAGAAATACAGAATACCATAGTTTATTGGAAACATCTAAGTTCAATATGAACTATACAACAGCAACTTGTCAGACTTTGAATCTTGAAAAATCTGCATTAAAAATATCTTGGGACCTTGGACACTGAAAGCCTGCATCCATGACCAAGCTACAGGCTTTCCTATTTCTCACAATCTAGCTATTAGTAATAGATATTTCAGTGATCCCCATGAAGAAAATTAGATATTCTTTCCCAAGATTTGCAAACTATGCCAAGAAGTTTACTTTTCATTTTAAAGTACACACTCAGATTTTCAAAGAAAAAAAAAATTAAGAAGGAAATCCTAGTCTTCCACACAAGAATTTTAAAAGAAATACCATTGATACTACATTGCTTTTCTTTTTGAGAGTAAGCAATATTATGCCATGTACAATAATCAAGAGACAGTAGTAAACAAAAAAAAAATTATGGCATGGGGTAAATAGAAAAAAAAAGGAAAATATAGTGAAATCTAGTTTTATGCTATCATCATTCACTAGATTTCTCCACATCTTCCTATCCTTATATTTTTGCTTCTGACATTGCTTCATATATTATTGTGCCACCTGCTTTTTAAACATCTCACTTCTCTTTTTTGAGGATCACATCAACTTGATCCAACCATGAGTTGTTCAGTTTCCCTTTTCCCTTGGCCCGTTCATTCTTTTCTGATGTATTATGTTGCAATTTGATCTTCATTATTTCCAATATAATTGTTTCATACTGATCACCATTTTTGTATTCCTACACCCGTTCAGCACTCATTCATTCTTGATCCTCTCTTATGACACCACACACATTTCTTAAGTACCCCATTCCCAGGGCATTCAATTTATTTTTATGTTTCTTCCAGTATAGCTTAGTCTCATAAGCATATAACAAAGTGGATAGAAGCATATTCTTATACATAACAATTTTTCACTTCATTCAACAACATTCATTCTTTGTAACAGTTCACATAGTATCTAGTACTATTCTACCAGCATTTGCATGCCTTATAATATTTCTTCATCTATGTTTGTTTACTTACTATTCTACCAAGATACAACTTACTTGCTCTAGTTGTTGACTATTTGGGTATAACTTGCAATTGTTCATTCCATTTTCCTTGTCAAGAAAAGCTACTTTGGTCTTTGGTACATCAATTCTCAGTTCCATGCTCCTTTTTACATCAAACCATGTGAATCACTCAGGTTCTCATAACACTGTCTGCCTAAAAGTATACACCACTTCACACCCAATCCAGATATGTCTTCATGTTACCACAAGCATTCCTTAAACATCTACCCATCTTTACATTAAACAACCAAGGAAATATCACACACATTTGTAATATTTCCTGCTCAATGTTGAACACTATGCATTCCATTTATTATCACACATGCTTTACTTCCATCAGATATTATTCATATCATTTTCATCAATCCAACTTCCTATTCACCCACATTCATAATTCAGATTTACCAAAAATTTTCAACAAAAATTTTCTATATTGCACGTCAACAAACATGCAATATAGTTTATTTTTCACATTCATATACATCTCAATGACTTGTGGAACTACACATTCTGGTCTACATAGCTCTTGTCCATCATAAAACAAGTTTAGATTTTTGGCCATACCCTTTTAGTCAAAATTATGCTAAATATTTCCCCACAAAACTCTAGTTTTTTGCATTTAACTCATGCTATCTTTCCCTTTTTATATGGGAAAAATACATTCTTCTAATTGTCTGGCAGAGATGCAGTTTTCACACACAATTTACACAAGTCATGCAATCACTCAATATTTAAATCACATCTAGAAATTAATATTTCTGTTATACTATCTGCACTTACAGACTTATTTTTCAATGTTCCAATATGTTTTTTTCCTATTTTTTCTTAGATGCTACTGTTTATAGTATTTGTTTCAATTATGTTTGATATATCACAATCTTTCATACTCCTCAAAGCTTTTGGTCACTTTAGTTTCATCCCAAATTACCATATCTGATCTATTTTTAGGTCTATTCACTTTGCTTGAGGCTGTTTGTTCATTTCCTTTCTCCATTAAAACTGCTCTGCATTTTCTCTGCCTTTTTAAAGAATAACTACATCCTTTGCAATTATTTTTTTGCTCTACACGACTATACAATATTTTTACATTCTCATTTTTTAAACATTCTCTTATGTGTATTTTTCTTATCCACTATCTCTTTCATCATTTTTCATACTCCCTGTTAGCATAACTCCACATATGTTTGTGACAGTCTGTATCATTATTCTTTTCACTCTGTTCCAAGTAGCTACAAACCAGCCTTAGCCCTCCACAGACTGGTTCTTCTGTTTTACAAGATCAGTCTTGTTAAAAAAAGATGCAAAAATATCAAGCATCAGAGTACAGTACTGTGTGTAACCAATGGTATCAGTCTCCCCACAACTCTCAATGAAGTCTGAGGTCTTACTCTGTCTTGGAGGGGCATCTTAGGACAAGCTGTTTAATGAAAGCAGACCAGCTGTAAATCTCCTGGTCTGAAACCCAAAAATAATCCTCCTCACAATAGAGTTCCCTGAAGCAGAAAATAGCAAGGGTTCATTGATCATTCCTCCCTGCTTTTTATCTGCTGTTTAAAAGCATATGGGGACATTAATCTGCAACTTTAAAAACAAAATTTAATCTTGAACAGTGAAGCACGGAAACTAAATTTTCCATCCCTCTATGATTATTTAATTACTGAGGCTTCTTTTTTGCTGAAGTCAGGACTGCTCAATCCTCAAAAATCCTTTATCAGTATTTATGTACCACAACATTTGGAGTGTCAAATACTGCTGATGACATTGTTAGGTTAGAACAGTTTCTGCTATTGATCCAGCTAATGCATCTACAGCAGAGTGAGACAGTTCTTAGTCTAGAAAGGGAATAATAATGCTATTGACTGACATGGACTAAAGAATCAGGGCAGATCTTATGCACATGGGTTTACATCACAAAGGATCACATGCATGCATTCAAGCAGCACAGATTCTGTGTCCCAACTTGCAAAATTTACACAGGAACTTTGAACATGGAATCAGACAAGGATTTCTGATCCACATATTAGTGAAGGCCATACTCCTTTAGTGTAGCAAATACTGTAGTCCTCTAGGATGTGTTTTAAGGGTTCCTATATTCTGGGGTGCATAAAAATCAGACAGCAAAGCCAAATCTGTTTCCGGCAGGATGAAACCACAAATCATTCCAATTTCTCTCTTAGGAGTACATTTGGATGGAGCACGTGTGCTGAAACCCTGCTAGCCCCAAAGCAGTCCTTAAACCAGCTAGCATGTCTGCATTAGTGAGAAGAGGAGGCACAGCAGTTTCCACTTCAACCTGGTGAGACGGGCTGGACTGGCTCTTACATAAAGTGAGTAGGCAAGTTTCCAGATCACCCCAAATTCCTAGAGAAGGAATTCAAGGGACCTGGGATGGCTCTCAAAGCTTTGCACTCAGAATGGGAAATAATCCCCCACCCCACCCCAAACATCGAAACACACACAGAGAGAGACATTTCTGTAGAACCTACAGAACTCTATAACCCGGGAGGATAACTTCTCTATTTCCAGCAAGAACGGAGGTATATAGAGAGATATGCCCGCTTCACTGCACGCTCATCTGAGCCACACACCTGGGCAGGAAAAGAGCGCGGAGGCGCCCTTTCTCAGGCTTGGGACGGGTCGCGCTCGGTGCCCGCTTAGAGCAGGGATCGTGGTTCCCCCTTTAGGCCTTAAGGAGAAGCGCTGTACGGAGAGCGGCTCTCGGTATTTACAGAGTCTGAGCTACCCCCTTCCCGAGGGCCCCGGACGGTTTAGTTAGGGAGCTCACCGGCTCGCTTGCGCGGGTTTCCCGGGGTGATCGGCCCCTCTCTGCGCTGTCTTCCCACGCAGCTGCCCATGGCCGAAGTCCCACGGTGCAACTTCAAAGGACCTGCGTGCCTGAGCCCGGCTCAGGGCTGTCTCGCCCCGCATGAGGCAAGATCCCAGTTCGCCCTCCGGACGCCCAAACTTTGTGAGACGCGGTTGGGGGGCTTTCTCCTCCGCCCTTCAGATCCTCGGGTTTTCCTTGCAAAAGAAAAAAGGAAAAGGGGGAAGCCCGCAAGCAGGCTCCGTACTGCCGAAGCGAGGTCCGCACCGGGCAGGCCCAGGGATCGGTCGTTACAGCGCTACAACCGCCACCCCACAGAGCTCTGAGCCGGGATGAGTGCCGCGGCCCTGGAAGACACTTCTGGGCTCCTCCCTCTCCAGGTGAGCATGTGACTCGGCGGCCGGAGCTCAAGCCCCGCCCCGCCTCCTCTCCGCCAGGAAGCGGGTAGTCCGTGACCCTGGCCTCAATTCCAGCGGCGAGGGGACGGGCGAGACGGGGCTGCAACGGAGGAGGCGTAGGGCCAAAGCAGGGTGACACCCTTCCAAACTCCTCCTACAGGACTAGAATACAGGCGAGTTAAGGTGAAATAGGCATTTCCCTCCCAAATGCCAAAAGGCTCAGTGGAAAGGTGATTTCCCGAAGCTACAAGACGCACCGAATCATTTTAGCTTATATACAATAATGTTACACGCAGTCAGCCTATATGGTTACTCAACGTGTCGTGCAAATCAGTACCATTGCTTTGAATAAACAATTCAGTTCTCAGCAGGGGGCAGCAGCTGGCTGGTTCGTTTGAATTGGGAAGCTAAACCAAGCCCAATCTGGTTAGAGCTTGGCTAGGAGATTACCGGAGAATTCCAGGTTGGTAGGTCAACGTCCTGAGAGAAAACAGCAGCAACCCACTTCCATACAGTTGCTAAGAAAATAAACCACATCACTGTGCAAGCTCACTTATGGTTCAGCTAATAATGTATAAATACATAATTCACATAAAAAGCCATACATGACAGTGAAAGTGCTCCAACTGCTTCCTTGGTACCTGTTCCTTTTGTGCATGGTATTTGGTCTGGTAACTGTTTCCCAACATTTACAACTTTTAAAATGTTTGGATTTCCCATTGACTGAGGAATTCTAGAAGCTGAAGTTCCACACCTCTTAGTTGGGAACCAGTGATCTAATTGATGCCACATTTCTTTCATCTCTCAATTTTTTTTTCTTAAAAAGAAAAATGATTTATGAGATATTTAACTCTTTAGTTGGTTCCCTTCCTATGTTTACATGCTTATGAACAGCAAACACTGCCCATGGAAGCCTACGTCCACCTAATTCAATACTATTGGTTCAACCAATTTGCATTGTGCCTCCTGAATTTCAGAAAGAATTTTTGTCCATTGTTTTATGTTTCCAAAACAAACCATACCTATTCAATTTAAACAATTAACTAAGAAGTAAATTTTTAAAAATATTCTGGTAGAAGACACTCATCAGAGCCACTTTTGGGTATTGCACCCAAGACAACTGCATGAATATATTCATGAAATCACCAGGAATCAAGCACAGTTCAAAGGCAATGCTTTCTCTTTTTTTGCCCTTTTTAAATGTTCAGCGCTGCTATCCCCATCTAAATTTACTCTATAGTTAGGATTTCTCTTTCCTACCTGTGATCTCATTTCTATCTTATACACCCATTCAGAATTGATACCCAGGAAACACTGAATTAATACAGTTGCTTGCATTTGCACAGCTCATTGCTCAGATAAAACCCGGTCCTAAATTGTGGCTCAATATATCATAGGAACTAGCTCATATAGTTAGCTTATGGTTCTGTGGGTTTTGCAAGCTCGGTGAGATTTGATAAAATATTATTCAAGAACCATAGCTTAGAATAATGTAGAAACAAGAGTCACTGAACCATAAAGAAACAAATTCAGCTACTTTCTTAAAATACACTTAGCTAGATTGTGACTTGCTAACATGTCACGTCAGCACAGAGAAAAAAGTTCCTTGACTTCTGTGCAAAATTGATAGCTGCAATGCTTAACTCTCTGTTCCTGATAGAAATGAGAGACCTGATTGCAAAAAAAAAAAAAAAAAAAGACTCAAGACAAACTCCACTCCAGATCACTGCATAAAAATGACCTAGCATTATTTCTGGGAGTGGGAGGGTGGGGCGAGAGAGTGTATCATGCATAGATTTAATAATATGGAAGTAAATTGTTCTTTGGGGATATGTTTTCAACTTCCCTAATTAGCTTACATCCCCCAGATTTCATTGGGATTTCCCAAGAACAAGGTTATCCCTACTGAACTTCAGTGGCCAAAGTTGATCCAATGTTACCAGATGCTGATGAATCATGGCTTACTCAATCCACTTTTATTGGTTTGCATGATATACTGAAACCAATGGGCTGGGTACATGATACTAAAATGTGGTTGGCAAGTTCTTCAAGAATAGCCGAATGTTGAGCTGGTCAGTGATCCAAGTTTTGTGGGGCTATCAAAAGCAATTTTGTCCATTTCCTAGTTTTGATTAAAACACAAGCTTGCCTTTTGAGTATTAGACATAAAACGTTTTGAGCTATTCAACATAAAAAATATAGTCACTACTTCTTAGCCCTGTATAACCACTTCTAATAATAAAATCATATAAAGTACATTACTTGATGTTTATATTTTAGATTGGCAAGCCAATAAAGAGACTCGGGTCGTCTGGGTATTTTTGAAATGACTTCTGATTTTTATACACAGCTTCCCATCTTGTTCCAAAATTAGTATCTTGGGAAATAAAATATCTATGGTTTGCACATTATTTGCATGCTCTTTAAGCAAGAGGATAAGCTTCTTACCCTCCATAATTGAACCTTAATGCCTACTTTGCCCTTCGGCTCCGTTGGCACAACCTTGGCCGGCAGACCCGCCTAGAAACTCGCGCCGCTATTCTTGCCAATCGCTGGAGGGGATTCTTTAAACGTGACAGAAGTTTACCTCGGTACACGTGATTGGGAGACGCGCACGCGCGGTTGCTGCTTCTTGCCTCCCCCCTTTTTTTTCTCAGGTTATCATGGCGGCCGGAGGGGCTCACGTTGCCAAAGGGAAACCTGCCTCCCTGTTACAGGAGCGGGAATGGGAAAACGCGGCCAAGAAGGCGGCTGAAGGTATGGTCAGGTGTGAATAGAAATAGCATGGAAATGAGCAGGCGTGTTTCTGCAGTGCATGCAGAAAACGAGGTTTGTAGGGCAAGAAGGACTACTCAGGGCTTTGAAATACATGGTGAATAAAATGGAGAGGAAGGCAGGATGATCGAGATTAGAGAAGATGAAATGCTGAAGTTAGGTGTGTGGGGGTGAAGAGACTTCTTGGGAAATTATGCTCAGGAGTGTAATTCAATAGTACCCTTAATAAATTAATCCTGGGGTTTTTAGAGTGGTTTTTTTCTCCCATCTATAGTAAATGCGTTTATCCGCCTCTGTATCCAGCAATTATAATCGGTGGAAGTCGAGCACAAGCAAGCTGTTCGTTCATAAAGTGAAGCAGTTGGTATTGCAGGGTATGGCACGTGTTACTTTTGGTAAAGGAAAAAAAATGAATCAGTTCTTCGTTCAAAGAACCCTTCCCAGACTTGGTTGTCTTTGAAACTATAAGTGAATGGGGGAGACGAGGTTTGAAAAAAAGGATAACGAAGACTCATGTAAATAAATATTGTCGACATTATCATAAAGCTTTTAGGTAGGAAAAAATGGTTTCATTTTCATGTAGTGTAGCATTCTCTGAAATACATAACGGAAAGGAAAGTGCATGAAGGATTCTTTCTCACATTTGGCCAGGTGGACAGACACATTCCACTATGTATTTTTTTTGTTTTGTTTAGGTAAGACTGGAAGAATAGTTTTCCTAGCAGCACAGTCATTTATAGCAACCAGTCATTTTATGGGTATTGGTTACATCCTAGATCAAGTTATGTAGGTACCATGATATTCTAAACTGAACTTGGTTATTCTTTCATGTTGCAAGCAGTTATTTGATCCCATTTTTTATTTACAAAAGAGTGGGTTTTTTGGCTTTCGAATTCATGAAGAGTTTTCTTAATGTCAAGTGTGATTAGAAACTATGAAAAATACATGCTTATGTTTTGGTTTAATACCTTGGATTTTGAATTCCAATCTGAATTGGAACTTTTTGACAGTTTACTTGGGAAAAGGATTGTGGGATTTTATCATGGGTTTTGGTGCCCATTACAAATAAATAACAACAGGGCTAAACAGTAAAGGGTGTTGCTTCTAGCTGGGTAGGGGAGAAATACTGTAAATCCTTGATTTAGTGGATCTTGGTTTAGCAGGTTTCCAGCACAACAGAAAATATGTGTGTATTTTCTATGCCTGCATAAAATTCTGTTTACCATTTTATGCACATATTAAATGCATAAAGTACACATTTATAAAATCCTATTTGGATTTAACATTCTGTTTTGCTTTTCTCTGATTAGTTAAATCAAAGGTTGGTTGCATCTTGAAAGTGAATGAAATAACTCGTTTTCCTTAACTTTCAATCTAGATAATACTGGTAAGAATAATACAGTTCTCTATTTCCCACGGACTGTATTCTACAACAGGGATATACTGTAGGCAGTGCAGGCTGCATGGGTAAAATGCAAAAATTACAGGGAACTATTTAGCAGCGTATTAGCTATTTAATGAATTCAGTGCTGGGATAGATTTTGAAAAGATTCTATACAATATTTCTTTTTCTATTGTAATTAGACCAATTTTTGTTTATAAACTTGTTTACTTTTTTCTATGTGCAAATTTCCTCATTGCTAGTAAGATAAAGCAGTTGTTCAGTAAAGATTGTGGATACTGTGACCTTTTTGGTATAAATGTATATTTTTCTGATTTTACATTTGAAATTTCAGACCCTATGACTTGACTATATTGTAAATAAGTGCATGGCACAAAGATAACAAGCATATATTGAATGTAAAAATAATTGCAGGCCTAAATTCCAATGGCTTAACTCCGTATTTCATGAGGAGCTGAAATCCAAGCCTTTCTATTGTTACTAATATTGTAGAAGCACAATAATATACTTGGATGTATGCTCTTCTGGGAATGAAAGAGTTAAGAATATTTATTAGAGGGACTGTTTTGAACTTGGCTAATGTAATTATTTTCTTCAGTGTTCAGATGCCATTTTTCTACATACACAACAAAATATATTGTCATGAAAATGTCACATTTAAGAAAAATGATAGGCAATGCTTGCCTTAAAATATTCAATGTTATAATTATATAATACTTTTTATATTATAATACTTTTTAATTCTAGATGAAAAGCTGAAGAAATTTAGTGAACTTTGTCCACTATAAGAGTTGCTGATGTTTCTGTTCATTATCACTGTAGTTTCTATAACCCTTGTTTAATACGTTTTTAAAGAGGCAATATAAGTACCTAATTGATTTGTTCAAGTCTTAACAGGTGTGCATGGTTTCTCAGTATGCATGGTTTCTAAGATCGTACATGTAGGCTGAAAATGCCAACCTATATAGCTTATTCTTACAATCTGGTCACATTAAAGATAGGTGGGAATACATACAGTACTATTTACCAACATATCATTCATCTACTTGGTTCTTGTTAGTGTCAAATGATTTCTGCAAAGACAGGGGTTTTTTTGTGCTGCTGAACTGGCAATATGTTTAGCAATATACTATAGTTAATCTTGGTGGCTTGAAAGCATTTTGGAGATATCCCTGGATCCTTTCTAATGACAAATGATATAAAATACATTATAGTGATTGCTTTTACCTGAGCAATGCATTATGGCAAAAAAAAAAAAAAAAAGAATTAGTCTTGTGTTAAGCACTAGTGTAATCCTAGATAATTAGGAATTGTAAGGAGAAAGTAATATACCTGATACAGAGATAGGACATTCTTTGCCTCTTCTTTATGCTCAGCACAGAAAACAAGCTAAAAGCATAGGAAGGTGCCTCTGTTAGAAAATCCTACATGCTGAGCACACTAGATGTTCAACTTGTCATTGCGTAAGACTGTATTCCCATAGTAACCTGGCTCATTTTTGAATGTCAGTAACATACAACACAAGTAAGTCATTGATTCCCTAGTAGGTAACTTAAAGATATAAGACAATTTAGGTTAACTCGAGGCAAGATTGAGTTAGTTGAGACATAGTGTCTTAATTGTTAATTGAACAAACACTGAGTGACAAGTTACACTGGGATTTAAAGTATATATATTCCCATTTTTCCCTGTGTAAAAATGGAACTAGAAATTAACAATTTCAATTCCTTTTTCTCTTAGGAGTGAAGGCAGGAACATGTTCCATCTTAGATGTTGTGGAAATCTTGGGGTAAGTAGATAACTGCAATAATCTATGTTCTACATACGTAATATATATTCTGATGTCCAGCATGTCTACGTACTAATAGAGCAACATAAAGGATATCAAAATTGTACTAAAATTTTAAGAAATCAGTCTGATTGAATGAAGTTAGTGATTTTTTTTACCACTAATGTATACTATGCTATCCAAGTATGAAGGACACATAAATCTTCACAAGATTTCATGTAATATGCACAAGATTAAATATAATAATCTCTTTGTACATATACTAAACATTCTGTAATAAAGACTAGTTTTAGTAGAACCAAAAGGACTGTGATTTTGAGGTTGAATAAAGGACAAGTGGATGTGGGGTTGGGAAGGAAGATAGAGGGAAGATTAAATAGGCTTAGGTGGGTATTCTGCAGTTGAATTCAAGTGTGAGCATGATTCTAGGGAGGATAGTGATGGGAAGATTTTCCTGATGGATTGACACACATGTCATACTGAGTGTGCCTCTTAAGACCAATCTACATTTCTTGCAACCAAAAGCCAGATCACACTACATGACTTGATCATGACTTGCTGGAATGGTTTGGCCAAATCTCTCAGATACAGTGTGTTTAGTCTATGTAAAATACAATTTTTAATGTGAACTGCTAATGATAACTGTATTTCATAAGGATATTCTTATGGCTAGCTTCTGGATTTTAACATTTACTTTATGTCAGGAGTCCCCAACCTCTGGGCTGCTGCCCACCACTGGACCTTGAGTCTTTCAGAACCAGGCCATGGAAGTGGCATGTGAGCATACGCATTCTTATCATGGGAGTAGCAAGCAAGCGCATGTGCACTCCATTTGTGCAAGCGGCGGCATGTGTATCTGTCACTCGCGCAAATGTTGCGCACACTTACCCATGCATGTGGGTAGCCATCTCCTCTTCCCCTGCCCCTGATCCACAAAGCTAACAAGATTGAGGAACTCTGCTTTATGTGATACCCTGTTCTTTTCATTAATAGAAAAGGTTGTCTTTTCTGCATTATTTGGAAAAGGCAGGATCATGTAGATGTTTATGAATGAGACATAGAGGTGTATTTAGTGGCATATCCTTTACTTCTTTTTCATATTATCACCTGTGTTTGCTATTATGAGTCAAGTGGAAATTTTTGGAAATTATACAAAGTGTAGCTCATTACATATCAATCAGATAAAAAAGGGAATATATAGGAAAAAAGGTTATTTTGTTCTTTTTTTAATGGATACACATCTGAGACAGCATTTTCTTTAGGTTGTTTCTTTATTTTTATTCTGTGTAGTTTTAAGTCACAGGTAATTGTAGTTTTCTTAAATTATAATTTTTCTGTGTAAATTGTGAATTCTGCATAATTTCAGCCTTCAGCCTTAGCATGAAGATATTTGTGTGTATAATATTATGAATTGTAATAAATTGAACTCCCTGCAGAATTTATTTTTGAGATTCTAACAAATTCCTATTTTGTAGCAGATCAGCACCATCTTGCGATCTCCCTGAAAGTTTTATTTTGCATTGCCTTGTAGATTTTCAGTTCAGTTACAAGACAATTTTGTAAATCTTTTTCTACAACAATGAATGTATGCATTTTAAGGTGCAATGTAAAAATGCAATTTTATTTCTCTCCTTTTTTTAAAACAGTTTGAGAGAGAAAGACTTGACTCTTGCTATTCATTTACTTCTACGCTACATTGCTGGGAGGGATTGTTATTGAAATTATTTTCATTTAGACACTAGAAAAGCAATACTAGTTTTGAGAGTCCTCTTGTTCTTTCTGACTAAGTAAGGAGATGACAGCAACTGATTTGCCCCCCAAAGATGGGTGATGTCAAGAGAAATTACCAAGCTGCTACATCAAAGCAGAAGTGGAATCAGGGTGTAAAATCCAGAGGGCTTCTAGTAGGAGGAGTTTGAATGTTCCAACTTTCTAGCCTACAGGCTCAATTATTATAGTGTACCTTAGTAGCAAGAGACAGTAGCTGGCTATTAAGCCAACATAATATTTGTCAACAGCCAAATAAAAGGGAAGGAATTAGCAATTTAGTTAGGTGACCACTTTGGGATAAAGGTAAGAGTCCCTGCAAATGTTACTCTGCTAGTCATTGTCAATTATAGGGGCAATGTTTATCTCTGGTTCAAAGCCACTGAGCCAGCGCTGTTTGAAGACATTTCTGTGATCAGGTGGCCAGCATAATGTCATGGAGTGCTGTTACCTTCCCACCGAAGTGATACCTATTTATCAACTTGCATTTGCATGCTTTTGAACTGCTAGGTTGGCAGGAGCTGGGACGAGGATGGGAGCTCACCCCGTTGTGTGGCACTCGGGTTTCAAACCTGGGCTGCTGGCTTTCCAGCCGATAAGCCCAGCGTCTTAATCACTGAGCCACCACCCCATCCTACTTTTGGGTGGGCCCCAGAAATACTCTGAATTAGTCAAAGAATGTAATAAGGACATCTCAAAAAACATTTCTTGCCTGAAAAGAATAAAGAAAGAATGACAGTTGGAGGTTCAGAAAAATATATGCATATGTTAATGATAATTTATCAGAGCAATTTCTGATGCAATATAATTAAAATTGTGATTGATCAAGTAAGAGAAATCTCACTCCAACTCCTTCCTGCTAATACAATATTTTCCTCTTTACTTGCTTGATTCTAAACATTTCCTCTTTTTTTCCTAATGCAGAACTCCTCTGAAGAATGAGGATTCTCAAGTGCGGGCACAGGGCATTCAAGTGCTCTCTGAGGTCCTTCTACAGTGTTATTCCCTCCTCCAAGAGCAGGAAGGTGGGACAAAATATAATTCTCACAGTGAGCTAAATTTCCTCACCAGGCACAAAACTTCCCTCAGTTTTTATTCAGTGTTATTCAACGATCAGGAGCATATGTGTAGGCAAATATAATTCACTGACTTGGTAGCCTTTGACATGCGCATCCTTGTGGGGTAAAACTGAACTGTAGGATCACATATACAACTATTTTATATTTTGCGATACAGATAGTCCTCAACAGGGAATCCCAGTCTAGCCATTCTCATTGTCCTGCATTCTGCCATGCCAGCTGATTTTCAGTGTCTTCATCCTGGGTTTGCACAAAACTGTTTGCCACACCAGACCATCTTTGCAAGACCCTTCATGCCATTTTCCAAATAATGCACAGACTTGTCCAAATAGTACGTGTCCTCACAAGGATTTGGAAGGCTTCAAAGTCTTTCAAGAAAGCCACACACAATTTGGACAAGACTGCATGCATTCTCTGGCCAGCCGCTGCCTTGCAAAAAAGTCCAGGGCCGGCCTGCTTGGTCAGCAGCAGGCATAAGAAAATAGCAAAGGGCAGCAAAGGGTGCAGAACAAAGGGGCCAAAAGAACAAGGAGTAGAGATAGGCAGGTGGAGGGAGTTGAAACATCCCTCTGATCATAAATGCAGGCTGGCTGCTACATGACCATATTTTGATCACCTGGCTATGTAGGCACTGCAGTGCAGTGGCTATAACTTTGGTCATGGGTTGTAAGTCCAATTTTTTAAACACTATCGTAATTTTGAATGGTCACAGAACAAATAGTCATAAGTTGAGGACTACGAGACATTCACTCCCTCACTCCCTCTCCCTCCCTCTCCCTCTCTCTCTCTCTCTCTCTCTCTCTCTCTCTCTCTCTGTGTGTGTATGTGTAAAATTTAGAATGTTTTAATTTTATGTGGTTCTTCCTCATCCTTACAAACACTTAAACTGCAGTGTGATTTACTTTTTACTTTATCTTACCTTTGTGGCAGTTTTGAGTGCCCGAAGGCATTTATATGTACCATGCCACTATTAACTGGTGCATATGTGATAAACAATTATGTTTATTTGGAGAAGATAAGAAGCATCTTAATATTAAACAATATCTCATATGTTCAACCAAAGAGTAAGACTATGTAACTTTTTGGATTTGAAGGCAAAAAGAAACTTTGGAGTGAGAGCAGAGAGCACTATTGTGTGATAGTTACAATTGGCAGCTGGTCCCTGAAAAAATTGTATTGCTATAATAGTTTATGTACTTCCCTACTTCGGCACATCTTTTTGCCTGGAAATCTAAAGCACTGCATGCTCCTATTTAAAGGAGTGAGGTGAATAATTTGTAAGTTTAACAGGGAAGCGAACTGTAGTGACACAAAAAGAAGAGGGATTGATTGAATTGTTTGGCTGTTCCTGAATTGAGAATGCATTATGAATTTTGGCATTTTTGATTCTGTTTACAAACATATAATACTATCCATAAATGCACATCATCCCTGACAGTGTTCATCACTGGGTATTTTCTCAGGGCCTCCTTAACGTAGCTTACAGCTGTCTCAAGAGAACATTCCTTCTTGTGTTTGCCGTGCTAAGAACAAATGATTGGAACTGTGATTCTGCACTGAGAAGCGTGCTTTGTGATAAGTGGTTGGTTATGTGCAGTTTGTCTTCTGGAGTTTTTCTTTGTTATGGGAACTGTATTTATCATCACCAAATGTTTAAATGAATGTGGGAGTACCCAAAGGAAGATGAATCTCACATCATCAAGAAATCTGTGATACTTCTTTATTGCCCATTTTTGTCCTGTAGTTCCAAGTCTGACCAAGATGTCAGTTTGTTAGCTTTAATTCCTAATGTGTGATTTGAAAACTTGCTTACTAATATAGCACAGTGGCTAATAATGTTTTAATTGTTAATTATAGTAATATTAATGTTTTTATTCCAGTGACCCAACTTGTCTTGTTCTATGAGAACCGTCTAAAAGACAATCACCTTGTCATTCCTTCTGTGCTGCAGGGACTAAAAGCTCTGGTGAGAATTTACTATCAGTGATACATAGTTCATTATGTGAAATTTCCAGGATCTAAATGACAGTGGCTATCTTTGGTGTGTTTCGTGTGTTTCTGTATCTTTTTCCCCCTGTATTTTCTTTTTCTCTGGACTTTGATTCCCCCCACTATTTTTCTTAGTTTATATTAGTGTTTTTTTTTATCTTTGTAAAATTATTAGTAAAAATGTGTACACCTTTTCTATAAAAATAAGTAGCAGAATCTTCCTAACAGAGATGAATGACTTAACCACAATTTGAATTAAATCGACTTTGCTGAGATTCTGATTCTGAACTACTGCAGATAGCCATCTCTTAATGAAGTTGGACATTTATCATATTTTTTCCTCTTTTTAGAGCAAATGTGTAGTGTTAGCTCCAGGACTGGCAGTTTCTGTTCTCAAAGCTATCTTTCAGGAAGTTCACGTTCAGGTGAGGATGGAAATCCTTTACATTCTGTATATGTGATTCAACATTCTTTCCAACAGTCATTATTATTGCACTGCTTATACTGTATAGCATCTCATGCCTGCAGTGACTAAATATTAATATGTAGCTAGGGGCTTTCTCTTCGTTTTGGTGTCAGAGACTGAATATGTCAAATTCTGCTAAAGAATCTTTATAATCCTTTGCAAGTTGAAGTCACGTTCTGATCCACTGATATTATAATAGAAAGAATGGTCTCCGTGGTCTGTTCAATGACTCTGGCATATATAATGCAGATATGACTTATTAGATACATTAAATGTCAGTTCAAATCAGTTTTCTGTATAAACGTTCTTAATTGCTTCTGACATGTTCTTTCTTACATTCTATTTCTCAAATGATGTCCTTATGTAATAGCATAATTAAAACAGGGACAAAGTGAGGCTGGACAACTGACCCTTGAGATTAAATCTAAAACTATTAATATTATAGGTCTTACTGTTGTATATAGAGGTATGACCACAATTGAGCCCAACGTTTCTGTTGCTAAGAAAGACAATTGCTAAATGAATTTTGCTCCATTTTATGACCTTTCTTGCCACAATTGTTAAGTGAACCACTGCAGTTGTTAAGTTAGTAACATGATTGTTATGTGTATCTGGCTTCCCCATTGACTTTGCTTGTCAGAAAGACGCAAAAGGTTGTTGCATGACCCTGGGACACTGCAGCCATCATAAATATCCACTGTAATCAGTTGCCAAGCATCCAAATTTAAATTAGGTGCAACATGGGATGCTGCAATGGTTGTAAGTGTGAAGAATGTCACACATAGCTCTTTTAATGACATTGTAACTTTGAATGGTCGCTAAATGAATTGTAAGTTGAGAACTATCTGTAATGTGTGAATGGAAGTTCTTATGTGCATTACACTTATATTGGAACTAAAATATCTTGGGGTTCACAAGAAGCAGCAAAGTATATAGAGCTGCACTAAAAATGAGACAAAAAAAATGGAATGAAGAAAAGTTTTGACCATCTCTGCACTAATACAGATTGTAGGCATAAGCTTTGACTTGCATTTAATTAATCTGAATTGTCCTCTGTACCAGTAGATAAAGTACAAATAAATTTACCTTAGAAGAAATGGAAATAACAAAAGAGTCTAATAAAATATGATTTTAAGAATATGTGAATAATGATTATTTGAATAGCCATGCCTTTCTTTTCTTTTAGTCTATGCTACAGTTAAATCGTCATACTGTCTATAGTATCATCACTAATTTCATGAGCAACCGAGAGACAGGTGAGAAGAGTATTTTTGGAAGTAATTGAGTCACATGTCCAACTTGAAAACCGTGGAGTCTTATTTGCTGCTTTTTTTCCACAGAGCTAAAAGGTTTAGGTGCTGATTTCACCTTGGGCTTTATTCAAGTGATGGATGGAGAGAAAGACCCACGCAACCTGTTAATAGCCTTCCAGATTGTTCGAGACATCATTGTAAAGGGCTATGCACTAGGTAAATTCAGCTCAAAGTGAAGTTAATCATCCAAAGAAAAGCTTGTGTTACCATTATAACAAATGCAAAATGTATTGATTCAGGAACAAAGTGATTGGAGAACTCCATATTCAGTTCCTTTCCAGATCATCCCATTGGAGGTGAACAGGAAATTCTGTTCACTAGTTTCCAGAAGCATGTCCTTCGAACCAGAAGCTGTTTTGAAATGTTCAAAGCAAAATGAGGGTATTTCAACCAGTTTACCCCTCAAAATATCTTAAGCAACTTCCAGTTTGGATTATTTGTTTGTGAAAACAGTCAATCTACTCTCTGGAATGGCCGTGTCCAAATGGAAACAGAATGTTCTTGAACTATCTGACAAGAGCTATGTCCAGATTGGAAGATTTTAGAAACCCCTAGTTCTACCCTCTTAGTTATGAGAATTTATTCTAGTAAGGAGGGATATTAAACATGGAAAATAGCTAAAATACATTTAAAGTAAAAACCGTTGAATCAAAGTTATAGATTTTCTTGTGTTAAGCTCTAAGACAAATCTCCTGAGTTGTGGGTGTTCACAGTTATGTCACCAGGTGAACTTCAAATATAGATCCTGTCCAGAATTTGAGCCTCTATAATTTGCAATGACTTAATATGAAATTGTGACTCAAATGCCATACTGTTATGTTTATAATTTTCAGGGCCTTTTGCAGAAGAGCTGTTTGAGGTGACTTCCTGCTACTTCCCTATTGACTTTACTCCTGTGAGTGAATTGTTCAGATGACAAGTTTGTCTTATAACCAGTTCTCAAACTGAAATATGGGTGCTGAAACGTAACAATATATGCTATGAAGGATATTTTTTATAAAGAGGTTTATTCAACAAGATGACTTTCATAATATCTTCAATCTTTGATTTTGTTCTAGCCCTCCAATGATCCTCATGGAATCCAGAGAGAAGACCTGATTTTCAGTCTGCGGGCAGTGCTGACCTCTACCCCCGTTTTTGCTGAAGTATGACAGTTTTAATAGGCGCAGTTATTGGATAACGTGAAAAGGGACATGAATTTTCATGACACCATTTCTCACTTATAGTTAAACTTATTGTTACAATGCTTTTCAAGTAAATTGTAATTGTTGTCGCTCCCTGATTCATACAGGTGCTCTTTATTACAATTTTGATATGCTGACTCTAGTAGAGAGCTTTTTGTTTATTGGGCTTGTTTTTACAGTAGAGAGAAAGGAAGGAAGAAACAAAATTACTCTCTTCTGAGCCTTTTGGAATTCCAGCATATTAGTGAGGCTGTTTCCTTCTTAATATAGTAGCTTTGTTCACCAATTAGTTTTGTCCTGCAGATCTTTCTGAACCTGGTTAATCCTGCCAGGGGTTCAGCTTCAGATTCTTCCTCCAGCTTCTATGTGCTTGGATTGACACAATATAAATACAGCACCTTCAACCTCCAAGGGTTTCTACCATTGTCTAAGATATCTGCCCTTTTATACATTGCTCACCGGTGCCCAAATTAGGCAAGAAGCTTCTCAGTGTTTACATGTTACTTTACACACAGAAAAAGGCCCTCAGCCTTGGGACAAATCTATAATATGTAGATTATGTCATTCAGATCATCTCATCCTGCCATAAGAGGTTGAAAATAAATCCACCAACACTGATATTCGGGAAAGATTTCTGATTTGTTAATAGTAAGGAAAATTGTTCCTAGTACATTCACATTCAAGCCTAATTACTGTAATGTCCCTGGATGCATCTGTGTGGTTTTGTTGGCATGATACAAAAGTGGTTTAACATTGTGTTCTTCTAGAAGGATTGTATTCTTCTAGAAGGTTTTGTGTGTGTTTGCGTTTGTTTTGTGTGTGTGTGTGTGTGAGAGAGAGAGAGGGAGAGAGTAGATCCCCCCAATGTGCTTTTTAATACTTTTTTCTCCAAAATGTGCTTTTTGTTACTTATTCCTCCTATAGTTCCTACTTCCATTGCTCATTGAGAAAATAGACTCAGATGTACAAAGTGCCAAGCTGGATTCCCTGCAAACCCTGGTGAGAGCATTCAATAGTGATAATTAAATTTGCCTAAGCCATGGGAATTAGTTTTACTTTATGCCCAAATGGTACAATATATTGGCAATTAAGACCCACAGCTAATTATTTCTATGTGAATCTCCTTACAGATTGCTGCGTCCAAGATCTATGGGCATAAAGAATTGAAAGAATTCCTCCCTAGCCTTTGGTCATCCTTGCGCACAGAAGTAAGAGGAAGTAGTATATTTTGAGGGGGGTGGGAAATAGACTGAGCTTCCAGGGAACGGTGCATTGTAAACTTTTCCACTCTACTGCATGAGGGACTTTATACAGTTTTACAGTGAATAGTTGTGAGTCGTATAACATTTAAAGAAGCTATGGAGAGAAATGGAAGAAATAGATTAAGCTTGCTTTTTAAAGACGTCTGTAATACTAACTAAATATATCCATGGTGGCAAAAACAAGAAGATCTGACTCCACCTTTTTATAGGTGTTCCAGACAGCAAGTGAGAAGATAGAAACAGAATGCTTGTCTGCTTTGCGAGCTCTGTCAGCATGTCTGTCCCGTATGGTGCTTGGAGCTGATGATGAGGATCTTCTGGATTCCTTTCTTAGAGGAGTTCTGCAAGGTAAGCCTTTACATTGTTTTTTTGCTCCTATGATATGTATTCTGTTGTTCCTCCTTGACGTGCTGTTGAACACCTTAAAGAGAAAATAGTTCATGATTTGGGTCTCAGCACTCAAGGAGAAGGTATCAGAAAATCAGATGCAGAGAATTTTTTTTTAATTAAATTTTAATGCTGTTGGCAGTCATCACCCTGGTGGAATAAATACAATATTGGTACTGCTTCGTAAGGTATGCTATTACTCTTAAGCAATCTTGTTTATTTTAGATTGCAGACACCATCTGTGTGAGCCTGACATGAAACTGGTGTGGCCAAGCGCTAAGCTCTTGCAGGCAGCCGCAGGAGCTTCTTTGCGGGCTTATTACCAGATCACAAGCAGTGTACTTCCTTTGCTGTTGGAACAGTATGCCAAGCATGAGCAGGTGAGAAGAAATTGGGACAGAAAACTTTCTGTTGAAGAGCTGGGTTTAAAAGGTCGTGTAACTCCAGACCCAGTATATTTTGTTGGCAATTCTATCATGCCCTAGGCTTATAGTTCGGTTGAACTCCAATTTAGAACAAAAGTCTGCATATCTTGTCTTTTCCTCTATTTAGGGAAATTTCTCCAATCCATCCTGTGTCCTCTTGATCTCTTGTAGAGTAGTCAGCACAGGACAGTCTTGGAGGTGTTGCTTGGTTTCTTGGAGTTACGGCAAATGTGGGGTCCTGAGGAGGAAGGTGAGTTGCTGCTTAGTTACCTTCCAGGACATAATTTTCTTTTACTTAAGTATTCTGCTAACAAGACTGTTCTTAACAGCTTCTTTATATTATTGTGGGTTTTTTTGTTGCTCAGAGGTGTGTTCTGCAGAGATAAATGATTTTCATTCATAGAGACAGAGCAGTAATCTGAGAAGGAAAGAGGAGAGACATAGGGAAATTTTTATCCTTTGTAATAGGTGAGGTAAATTCTGGAAAACTCTTTTCCTTAAAAACCTCATTCTAAATTTCTAAGTCTGCCTTGCTGTGTGATTTATCATACATAAAGGAACCACTCCTGCTTGAATTTAGTCAAACTTTTCTTATAAATATATGTAATCAGTTTTGCCAGAGCTGCATATTCTCTAATTCTGTAGTAAAAGTGGTTTTTCATTCTTACGTTGTTGACAGGGTTTCATTTTTCCAGTGCTGTATCAAATTGGTTTTTGTCGATGTCAGCATTTATCTTAATAGACTGGGATATTTTTATTTATACTCTCTGGAATTATTAATAAAATACATATAGTCTCAGTTCAGTTTAAAATTTTATTTTAAACATTTTTTAATTTTTTCATACATTTTTTCCAATACTTTTTGTGGGGGAGGGGGGGCTTTTTACATTCCATGACCAGAATGTCCCTTTTTCATTGTAGCATTGCTACCATTAGTTACAGATAGTTCTCAATTTACAACCACAATTGGGACCAGAATTTCTGTTGCTTAGCAAGGCAGTTGTTAAGTGAACCACTGCAGTTCAGTGAATCATGGTTGTTAAGTGAATCCAGCTTCTCTCATTGACTTTGCTTCTCTGAAGTCATCTGGGAAGATTGCAAATGGAGATCGTTGTATTTTTCGGACTATAAGATGCACCGGACCATAAGACGCATTTCAGAGGAAAACAAGGAAAAATAGTTTTTTTCCTCCAGGCGTCCTGTTTTTACCCTCCCCAGTGTCCAGAAGCACACTGCAGGCCAAAAATGCACCCGTTTTTGGCCTTCCAAACCCTCTGCGGGTCCTGTTTTTGCCCTCCCCAGCATCCAGAAGCACTCCCGGAAATCTCTGTGGGTCCTGTTTTCAGCTTTCCCGATGGGTCCCCCAGAGGCCAAAAACGGGTATGTTTTGACCTGCAGAGTGCTTCTGGACGCCAGGGAGGACAAAAATGGAACGCGTGGAGGCTTTCGAAGGCCAAAAATAGGCCTGTATTCGCTGTATAAAATGCACAGACATTTCCACCCACTTTTTTGGGGGGAAAGGGTTGTCTTATACTCTGAAAAATACGGTATATGACCCCAGGACACTGCAACTATAGGTAGTCCTTGACTTATGACCATAATTGAGCCCAAAATTTATGTTGCTAAGTGAAACACTCGTTAAGTGAGTTTTGCCCCATTTTATGACCTTTCTTGACACAGTTGTGAGGCGAACTGCTGCAGCTGTTAATTTAGTAACAAGGTTGTTAAGTGAATCTGGTTTCCCCATTGACTTTACTCATCAAAAAGTTACAAAAGGGGATCATATGACCCTGGGACACAGTAAAGGTCATAAAGATGAACCAGTCGCCAAGCATCTGCATTTTGTTTACATGGCTACAGTGATGTTACAATGTTGTACATGTGAGAAACAGTCATCCGTCCCTTTTTCCAGCACCATTGTAATTTTGAACAGTCACTAAAAGAATTGTTGTAAGTCAAGGACTACCTGTATTATAAATTCATGCTGGTTGCCAAGTGACCAAATTTTGATAATTTGACCATGGGGACACTGCAAGTGTTGTAAGTGTGAGGACTGCTCTCTCATAACTTTTTCAGTGATGTAACTTTGAATGATCACTAAACAAATGGTCATAGGCTGAGGACCACCTTTATTGTATGGTTTATCCATCTCGTTAATCACTGACAGAGATATACTATATATCATCTGTAAAATTCTTGTACCAATTTTCCCTCAAATTGTAGCTTGGAATTAATTTTATAGCTATAACTCATTCCATTGATGCACTGTAATTATTTATTTGAAGTTTTGAATCCATTTTGTCTTACATTTTTAAAATTTATTATGTCACCATATTATATTTCATTGATTTATAAATGTGTCTCAGATGTTCTTGATTCTGCATACGTTTCAAATTCTTTTAACTTTCTCAAGATGCTTCCTCCTTTGTAGGTATGGTGGTATTGTATCACTAGAGCAGTGGTGTCAAACTCACATTCTCGCAGCGGTATCACATGATGGATCAGGACTTTCCCCCCTAACTTCCTCACTAAACTGTGTGGGTGTAGCCAGCGTGTGACACATCCGGCCCTTGGGCTGGGAGTTTGACAGCCCTGACCTAGAGCTTGATTTTCACTTCTTTAAAATTTAAAATTTAAATTTTTCTACAACCCTCACAGATTACTGGTTTGACACTGAAAGTTGTTATTATAGTACCAATGCTAGTAAAAACCTTGCTTCTAGTTTTGAATATACTCAAGATTGCTTCATTAAATGTAATTCTCTCTCTCTGTCTCCTTTACAGACAAAAGTCCACTGCTTTCTTGCAAAGACACTCTGTGTTCTCTGGTATTCTCTGCCTTAGCTGAGCCCAACGTTCAACTTCAATTGGTTGGGATCCAGATTCTGACATTTCTAGGATCTCGTCAAGGTATGTGTTATTCTTTGGTTTGAAATGGCATTTCTTGGAGGTAGAGGAAATATCATATGCTTTTTTTCTCTCAAATGCATTTTTAGATGCTAGTGAGTATACATGTGTCTGGTTTGCTGGTTAGCATGTTTCCTAGTCTTAACAGCTGAGCTTCCAGCAAATTGATCATTTGAATGGACTTGGTATATGTTGCGATTATTTCACAAGAACTAGAATAAAATATAGCATTTTCCCTGTTTTAGAGCTTCTGGATCTTGCAGATGTGGAAAAGCTTGCAGATCATTTTGCACAGTTCATCCTAAATGAAACGGATTCCCAGATCAGGTCAGAACAATCCTCCTGATCAAACAAACAAACTACTAAGAATTTTTGAAAAACCATTTTTCCTTTTTGTAATATTGGGTATCATTGCTAATTTGCTTACAAATAGTAAAAATAATTCCACCAGTTAATACCATTTGGGAAATTCTTCAATTTCAGATTTCCATATCTTGATCTAAGATTTTTGTACAAGTTAATTAACAGAAAAAGGGCATTTCTAAAAGTACTGTTGTAATCCCATTTGATTCCTCATATTTGGGTTTGTATGGCCATTCTTTGATATTAATTTGTGTCCGAATAATCTAAGCTGGGTTCACATAACAAGATATGCTCAAAGAAATAAGCTGTGTTGTGGCTCAGCATGGATTTCATATACTAAAATAGTTGGGTTTTTTTTTTTAAAAAAAGGTCTAACTATACACCTACTTTCACCTAGATTAGCATTTCCAGATTAATATTTTATGGAACTTGGCCAGTAGTGTTGATAATTTTTCCATAGAAGAACCAGTTAATTCAGTTAAGTTTTTAATTGCTCAAGCCATGGTTCAAAGCCTGTCAGATTATTTGATAATATGTCTAGTGAGAATTCCTATCCTCTACTGCCAGTTTTTAGCCTAACACTTCTGGATGGAATTTTGCAAAATCTAGGCATTTGGCATCACTCTGGTTCAGAGTGTTTATAAACTTAACAGTTATAAAACCTCACACATAGAATATAAGTAAAGGTTCCCCTCGCACATATGTGCTAATCTTTTCTGGCTCTAGGGGGCGGTGCTCATCTCTGTTCCAAAGCTGAAGAGCCAGCACTGTCCGAAGACATCTCCGTGGTCATGTGGCCGGCATGACTAAATGCCCAACACGCAAGAAATGCTGTTACCTTCCCACCAAAGTGGTCCCTATTTTTCTTCTTGCATTTTTACGTGCTTTCGAACTGTTAAGTTGACAGAAGCTGGGACAAGTAATGGGAGCTGACTCCGTTACGCGGTGCTAGGGATTCGAACTGGCGAACTACCAACCTTTATGATCGACAAGCTTAGCGTCTTAGCCTCTGAGCCACCGCGTCCCCTTCTATACCATACAGGTGAAACTCAAAAAATTAGAATATCATGCAAAAGTTCATTTATTTCAGTAATGCAACTTAAAAGGTGAAACTAATATATGAGATAGACTCATTACATGCAAAGCAAGATAGTTCAAGCCATGATGTGTCATAATTGTGATGATGATGGCTTACAGGTCATGAAAACCCCAAATCCACAATCTCAGAAATTTAGTATATTACATGCAATCAATAAAACAAGGATTGTACATAGACCAATATCGGACCTCTGAAAAGTATAAGCATGCATGTGTACTCAGTACTTGGTTTGGGCCCCTTTTGCAGCAATTACTGCCTCAATGCGGCATGGCATGGAAGCTATCAGCCTGTGGCACTGCTGAGGTGTTATGGAAGACCAGGATGCTTCAATAGCGGCCTTCAGCTCTTCTGCATTGTTCAGTCTCATGTCTCTCATCTTTCTCTTGGCAATGCCCCATAGATTCTTTATGGGGTTCAGGTCAGGTGAGTTTGCTGGCCAATCAAGCACAGTAACCCCACGGTCATTGAACCAGGTTTTGGTGCTTTTGGCAGTGTGGGCAGGTGCCAAGTCCTGCTGGAAAATGAAGTCAGCATCCCCATAAAGCTCGTCTGCAGAAAGAAGCATGAAGTGCTCCAAAATCTCCTGGTAGACGGCTCCATTGACCCTGGACTTAATGAAGCACAGTGGACCAACACCAGCAGATGCCATGGCTCCCCAAATCAACACAGACTGTGGAAACTTCACACTGGACTTCAAGCATCTTGCAGCGTGTGCCTCTCCATTCTTCCTCTAGACTCTGGGTCCTTGGTTTCCAAATGAGATGCAAAAGTTGCTCTCATCAGAAAAGAGGACTTTGGACCACTGAGCAACAGACCAGTTCTGTTTTTCTTTAGCCCAGGTAAGACACTTCTGACTTTGTTTGTTGTTCAGGAGCGGCTTGACAAGAGGAATACGACATTTGAAGCCCATGTCCAGATCCGGTGGCTCTTGATGCACTGACTCCAGCCTCAGTCTATTCCTTGTGAAAGTCCCCAACACTTTTGAATGGCCTTTTCCTGACAATCCTCTCCAGGCTGTGGTCATCCCTGCTGCTTGTGCACCTTTTTCTTCCACACTTTTCCCTTCCACATAACTTTCTATTAATGTGCTTTGATACAGCACTTTGGGAACATCCAACTTCTTTTGCAATTACCTTTTGAGGCTTTCCCTCCTTATGGAGGGTGTCAATGATGGTTTTCTGCACAACTGTCAGGTCAGCAGTCTTTCCCATGATTGTGCTTCCTACTGAACCAGACTGAGAGACCATTTAAAGGCTCAGGAACCCTTTGCAGGTGTTATGGTTTAATTAGCTGATTAGAGTGGGACACTTTGAGCCTAGAATATTGAACCTTTTCACAATATTCTAATTTTCTGAGATTGTGGATTTGGGGTTTTCATGAGCTGTAAGCCATAATAATCACAATTATGACACATCACAGCTTGAACTATCTTGCTGTGCATGTAATGAGTCTATCTCATATATAGTTTCATCCTTTACGTTGCATTACTGAAATAAATGAACTTTTGCACGATATTCTAATTTTTCGAGTTTCACCTGTATATTCTATACATAGAATATATGATATTACAGTTTCAAAAATTTGATCCTCACAGAAATGATCTGTGTGTTTCATTATGGCAGTTCATTCTTACTTTTTCTACATCTTCTTAGTTTGGCAGCTATGGATGCTGCTGGCACCCTTGCTCCTGTCTACCCAGAAATCCTCAGCAAGTGTTTGGTTCAGAAGCTTTCAAAAGTACTGGAACCAGGTAGAATCTTTCCAGTTGATGCCTTTCTTAATAGTTGCATGGAAGTGCTAATTCCCTGTCTGAATTTCTCAGTAGTTTTGATTGCATTGTAAATAGATTTCTTGTAAATAAACTTAACCTGCATATGGAAGATTCTGTTCTATCATGAGAAAGTCAAATATTTTTGACTAAACTAATTATATGATTCATATGTTTCAGAACTTCAGGACAATACTTTATCTCACGAGAAACATCTACAAGCTCTGGCAGCAGTGTCCTCCCATCCTAGTATTGTAAGGCAAACTGTTCCTATCCTCTTGCAACATCTCCAGCAGATTCAGAAAGGTAATGTTTTAAATGGCACTACTGGAATTTTGAGAAGGGGAACTCGTATCTGATGTTTGAGATTGTATTAGAAAGAGCCAGATTTCTGCAACAATTGTGCTCAAAAAGATGGAAAGACTTAGAATCTGTGTGTGCTTGTGTAGCCTCTTTCCATGGGAAGAGCTCTGAACTCTAAATTCTTAATGTCTTCTACTACAGGCAGTAAATCATTGTTCTATAATTATATATGACAGGACTTCAAAGTTTGGACTAATTCCAGACTTCCTATGATTTTATTATTTATTTGATTTGTATGGCCACCTATCTCATCTAACTAATCTGGGTGTCTCAGAACAGATAAAAATGTTAAAAATATGTTAAATAAATAAATAAATAAAAACAATAAATATTCCAATTTTCCACAATGCAGGCCAGCAACTATGAAAACATACCTTTTGTTCATCAACAAAGTATACCTGCAACCTGGGAAAATAAGAGATAACAAACTTTTCACACTAATAGAATTTTTTTATGAGAAACGGAGAAACGAAATCATATAGTGAAGGCGATGTGCTGTCAGAATGTTTATTGCAGTCTATTATTGTCATGGTGTAGTGTCTTTGAAGAAATTCCTAGTCATTTATTAAATCTTACATCTTGATTTATTAAGCTGAGAAATCATTTTTAAGACTGTGTGCACCATAGGCTTGACTTTGAAATATTCCAGTCTCCAAATAGTAGTATAACATTGGAAGTATGAAATAAATATGTTTTGAAAGTTTGGTTTTGAGGTCAGTACAAATTTAAAATCTGCCGTTTTAAGTAGATTCATTTTACAGAAATTATAGACTTTCTGGTTTGATTGCTCACTTGCAATGGAGAGGAGCAAAACGATGATATGCGGAACTGCTTTGCAAATGATGCACTTTTAATCATTATGCCACAGTGTGGTGGTAATTCGATTACAGACAATGTAGTGATCATTTTTCAAATATATGAATCATCAATAAATACAAGTTCTTTTTTAATACCATGAGGTTTTAAATTTGCTCTTGTTTTTGCAGGCAAAATGCCAGCAAGTAATAATTCAGTGGTATCTGTGTGCCACAGCTTACAACAGGTCGCCCTTCAGTGCCAGAAAAATGCTCAGACATATTGGTATTTCCATCAGGAAGTGGTATCCTGCTTGCTAGGCTTAGCAGTACAAGCTGCTTTGGAAGGTAGGATGGCAGAAATACTCACTGTTTTACACCCTCTCAACTAAAGCAGAACCTATAGTTAAGGTTGGACTGTTTCCCCCCCCAGTTCTAGATTGATTAATGATATTATTTGTCTTTGTAATTCCGAACAAGAAGAGAGATAACACACAAGTTTTGTGTGTTTAAATTCATATGTTGGACTGGCCTTTATTCCTCCCTCATCTGTTCAGAGCCGCTTCATGAGTTATAATTTCTTCTCTGTAAAACAGCTAGGCAATACATTGAAAGGACCCCTGAAAAGAACTAATAAGAACTAACATCTCAGTTTCTATTACCGCTTTCAGAAAATTCTCAAACAACCCCTGACGCAGTTCTGCTAACAGAAGAAGCCTTATCATCCATGGTGTTAGTCATCAGTGCGGCCTGCATGCACTTAAGCCCAGAGTGAGTAACAGGTCCCTTGTGGTTTCTGATGCTGTACAATTTAGAATTTCATTTGGATAAGACTGAGTTTCTGCTTGATGCAAGTCAAAGGTTATTAGGGGAGGTTTTGGTAGTCTCTTTCTCTTGACCTTTCTGTCCATTAATTTAGTGTCAATTGTTGGCAGATTGGCTGCCCAGAGTGTGTCCAAAGTGGTACCTCTCTTCCTGGATGGAGAACTTTCCTTCCTGCCCGAAAACAACTATCCCAGCCCTTTTCATCCCTTTCAGGTATTTGAGCCTAATCTGTGCCAGCTATTTATTTCATGCAATTCAAGGTGGTGTTCCTAAGGCTTCCTCCTTCTATTTTCCCCATATCACATTTCCTTGAAACGAGCTGACAGTGAGTGACAGTCCCAGAATCACCAGCCAGCTCCTGTGCCTAAGGCAGGGGTGTCCAACCTTGGCAACTTTAAGACTTGTGGACTTCAACTCCCAGAATTCCTCAACCAGCAAAGCTGGTTGAGGAATTCTGGGAGTTGAAGTCCACAAGTCTTAAAGTTGCCAAGGTTGGGACACCCCTGGCCTAAGGGAAGACTAGAACTCATGATTTCCTGGTTTCTGGTCCAGCACCTTAAGCACTACACCAAAATGGTGTTTGGAAAAGCATTCTTAGACATTTCTGGATAACACGCATAGTAAAAACAACGTCTTTTCTACAGGATGGGCCATGTCCAGCGGCAGCCCCAAGAAGACTGGTTGCTCTCCTTATGGCCTTCGTATGTTCACTGCCAAGAACAGTGAGTCCTGGGGAGAATTTTCAGTGGGGTTTTTAGAGAATGGGGTGGGATAACTTGCGGCCTTTCAAACATTCGCACATCAACTTCCACCATTCTAACCATTGCTGGTGGTGAGGACCGTGGACATCGTAGGTCAGGAACATTTGGAAATTTACTTGAGACTAGATCTGCACTATGCGATGCCAAGGTGAGGTGCCAGTGGAAAGTTTCCTGTCACCTTCTGCAATGTCTGCTTTCCTTGCAGGTGGCAATTCCTCAGCAGGATCGGTTGTTGCATCAGCTACTAGCTCTTAGCTGTTCCTGTGACTGCCCATTCACTGCTACTGCCGCTGCCAAATGCTTTGCAGGATTGATCAACAAATACCCAGAAGGTAATAAACGAAAGCCATAGAATTAGGGTGATACTCTCATGCTACTGAAACCCTAAAACTATTAAAACTAAAAAACCCAAACCCTGTTGTGCTACATATTACATAGTTTAACTGTTAGAAAACGTAACAAAGGTGTAACAGCTGTTTCTGCTGTTTTCAGGGACACACTTAGATCAGCTCTTGGAAACGGCCATAAAAACGCTGGAACGAGGCTTAAATGAAGGTCCCTATCAACACCAGGCCCTTACACTGCTGTTGTGGGTAGGTTTGCATAATGTTGTATGCATACTCATGCTTCCTCCATGCTAGTTTCAGAGTTGATTGTATCTTTTTGTCCTTGCAGGTGAGTAAAGCGTTGTTGCTACGCTATCACCCATTGATCACACAGCTGACCGACAAGGTGAGCTCTAGAGAAAAGCTGGGATTCTCATAAAGACCTAATACCTTGACCTCTTTTTTAAACATGTCCTGCTGTTGTTTGCTCTACAGCTACTCCAGCTTTTGGGGGACACCGTTCTTGGCCCTGCAGTGGGCGATGGCTTTGCCTTGCTCATGGCTGATTCTACTGATGTATTGGGCAAGAGCTGTCATGCTGAGGTGCGTCTCATGTTCCGCCAGCATTTCTTCACAGATTGTGTGCCACGGTTGGTGCAAAATTTCCACACATCCACTCCTGGTAAGAAATCTTGTGTTTTTCTTAAAAACATTTCCTAGGCAGTATACTCTCTCCATAGGAGAAAAGGAACTTTATGCTCTTTCCTGCTTTATTTCTTGCAAGGTTTGAGCTTTCTGTTATTGCTTGAGGGGCAGACAGGAGAATTTGCAGCCTTAATTGGCCAGCTCCATGAGAGAAAGAATTGAGAAATAGAAGAATGATGTGTTTTTTTACTGCCAACAAGTGGGCCTCTGTCTGTAGCTGTTGGAATCTGATGCAAATGAATGTTGCGATGATATTTTTGTAGAAAAATCTTAACTGGACTGCATTTTTCCTCCTAGATGTGAAAACAAATTACCTGAAAGGCCTGTCTCACATATTAAATCACTTGCCCAAGCCAGTGCTAGTGACAGAGCTGCCTACAGTGAGTGTAAAACGATGGCCAAGGTTCTCTTTACCTGTTGTGGGTTCCTTAAATCCAAGTGTATAATAGTAAAGGAAATGTGACCCTTTCCTTCTCTCCTTCACCCATTCTCACAGTTGCTGCCTCTGTTACTAGAGTCTCTGTCATGTTCTGACCATGTGGTGCAGCTTTCAACTTTGCATTGCATACAGCCATTGCTACTTGATGCACCTCATGTTATGCATCTCCACATCGACACACTTGTGGGCAAGTTTCTTAACCTAACAGACAATTCTGCCATGGTGAGTAGGGTAGTATTTCCTTCCTCAGTCTTCCTTTTCTATCTGGAAGAAGCTTCGAAACTTAATTGTATGCCTTTTTATGTGTTGCAGGCAATCCGTATTGCTGCCCTTCAGTGCCTCCATGCACTTGCCTCCTTACCTACCCCAGTGGTAAGTGGTGAAAGCATTTGTGGCTGGTAATTTGGCAGTTCATCTCCCTCGTTAGTTTATAAACGGGGCTTTAGTTGAGTCCTCATTAAAATGGGGCTTTCCAATTCTTGACAGGTGATCCCATTCAAGCCAAAAGTCATTCGAGCATTGGCCAAGCCTTTAGATGACAAGAAGCGCCTTGTACGTAAAGAAGCTGTCATAGCACGAGGAGAATGGTAAGGTTTACATTGTTCCTCGGTTCTGTTTCTTTCCTTTTTAATAGCAGCCCTGATCAACTAGACCTCTTTGATATCAGCTATTTAAAAAGCCTCTGTAATGAAACTAGTCGTACAATGCTAAAATAGCCCTGAATAATTTTGACTTTGATAATAAGCTTTGGGAAGCATGATTTGCAGTCTGTATCCTTTCCTCTTCTCATCGAAATCTGTGGTCTATACTTTACAGGTTTTTGCTTGGGACACCTGGCAGGTGAAACGTTACTCTCTGAATCCTGACTGACAAGCTTTTGTGCTGTTTGCCTTGGACCATTTTTCTTGCAGTTCAGCAAAGCTTTGGACAAAAATGGAGGCGTTTCCTTCCTTTTTAGGAGTGGATTGCCTTTTTTATAGGCTGCTGGAATCCTAACCACAGTGGATGCAACCCTCAAGCCTCACTTTTTACTGCAGTGCAGTATGGCATAGAGGTAGCAGAATCTCCTGTGTGCAATAGATGGGGTTAGAAGAATAAATAACCCATTTGTTGAAAGCTTCTGGAGAAGATGCCTCTTAAGAGAAAGACATTGAACTGAGCATAGTGACTTCAGTTCTGCTATTATTCATGTTGCTGGAGTACTACATTCTTATATTCCTCATTTAGTGGTATAAAAATTAACCACTATAAACCATAGCTAATTATCTATTAGAGGAATTCAAACAATTTTCATTTATAGTGATTTTGCACACATAAAACACATGTAGTCATAAACAAAATAAATTATTACAATTTGGGATAACTATAAAATTCAGAATTATTCTAAATACAAATGGCAAGAACTATGGAAAGGGTTACTTAGACAGTTGTTTATCTATCTTGGGTAGCTGTGTTTGAGCAAAATATAAACTGCTGAAAGCAGAGTTAAGGCTCATTTAGAGTTGCTTGAGAGTATGTTATATGGTTGACAACAGGAATGTGGTATTCTATAAAACACCAATTTGCCAACTATAGGTTGCCACTTGCTGTCCCTGCTTATCTTTGGGGGTGGGATGTAAGTTGGATACTTCAGGAAACAAAAGTGCTGGCCGGAAACTACTCATCATTTTTAAAAATACCTTTAGAGCTGAAAAATGATATTGGAAATAAAAATGGTGAAGGCTGGTTCTTTGCTGTAAGCTAGTCTCCCATTTATTTTAATAAAAATTTCCTGAAATAATTGAAATGAAGCAGAGAGGATGGTAAGGGAAGTGTTGAGTATAATATCCACCATGCTGATTTGAACAGTTCCAAGCTAGTTTAGGGGATGAAACTATTTAGATGTAAAATTGGCAACATCTCATCCCTTATATTCTTTATTAGTGCTGTTTATAAAGTATTCCACCTAGTATTCCACCTGCATATAGTATTCCACCTAGATTTTTATGAAGCATTTCCTATTCAGACTAATTTTGAAAAGCCTTAACACTGGGATACTGCCCTGCTTAAAAGACACTAAAGAAACAGGTTTCCTTGATTTAGTACTGTCGAAGGACATCTCATTAACAAATATAGCAGAATTGCAACAGAAAGTGGGTAAGAATAGATCACTGCACAGTGATCATGATATTGTATACTATTGTAAATATTAGGAAAAGGCTGCACTTCACAAGAGTCAAAGTTGCTGGAATATAAAGCTGGGAAGGACTGCTAAAAAATTCTGTTTAAAAGACGACACCATTTCAACTTTTTTTTTTTTTACATAAAATAATTTTTGGATGTTCTGTTCATTGAACATAGAACAATTAATAAACTGTGGGGCTCCAGTCTTAAATGCTCAACTATTTGGTTTTAATACTCTACATAACAGCTTTTCTGGTGCTTTATTGATAAATAGCTGGAGAAATGCAAGACCATTCTGGCTAACGGGGGTGTGTAATTGTTGCTACAAAAAGAGTTGGGATACTAGCCAATAGTGCCATGCTCTGATTATTGCTGTACTAAATTAGTGAGGGTTTAATCCGGTGAGACCCAGTGCAAATTTCTGCCTGTTGGGGAAAGGGATAACTCTAGACTCCTCCCTCTTAAAATAACCTTGTTACGCGTGTTATAGAAACATATCACACATGTTAGAGCTGCAGCTGAATTGTAGCTGTTGAAACATTAATTTGTCCCATTGACAGGAAAAACAACTTGTTGAATATAGCCTGGATAGATATTGATAATGGACATGTTCCTTAGTATCAATGTTGCTTGTTGGCTTGAAATAACCATTGAATCAGAAATCAGTATTGAAAGTAAAGAATTACTATTTTTTTTAAAAAAATAGTTACTCTTGTTAGTTATGAATCAACAGTTTTTGTATTTAAATCTTTCCACTGCTCCTTTCCCACTAAAGAGGAGATG
Organism: Notechis scutatus; assembly: GCF_049901735.1. NCBI lineage: Eukaryota > Metazoa > Chordata > Lepidosauria > Squamata > Elapidae > Notechis > Notechis scutatus. The sequence continues at coordinate 123,895,094 of NC_142012.1, read as the reverse complement.
ATTGTTTATATATATTTATTTTTATGGTAAAAAAAATAAGTCCTTACAGGAAGAGCAACAAGACCTAATATGCCAGTTAACTTCCTCGAGTTAGGGAAAGAGCTACTTTGCCCCTTCTCAATAGTTTGCTCCAGCCCCACTGGACTATGTGCAAAACAAAATAGACACAGGCAGTAGATCCCAGACTGCAGCTGGAGGTTCTCCAGTCTCCTGTGGGATGAGCAGTTCACTGCAGATAATGCCATTGTGATGTTAGTCTGCCAGTTTAGGGACAGTGTCTTCTGTTATGCTTCCCAGTGAAAGAAGCCTGTGGTTTCAAGTCTTCCACCTGCTGGGACAATTAGTTCTTCATCCAATTCAAATTGTCAAAAGAGGCCTCTTCTGTTGAGCAACACAAGGAGGAGTTTCCCAACTCAAGCCAGATCCATAAGGGGGATGTGGGGAAGGTAGTAGAACTCGAGTGATCCAGTGTCTGGGAAAAAGAGCAGGGCTTCAGTAAGAAATGTGTACAAGTACTCCTCAATTTATGACCGGTCACTTAAATGACAGTTTGAGGTTACAATACATTCAAAAATTACAGTACTCATGATCTATTCTTGAAGTTATGGTTGCCATCCCACCCTTGTGGTCACATGATCACATTTTGGTTGCTTGGTGACCAGTTCACATTTACACTGGGTTGCAGCATCCCATATCATGTGATCGTGTTAGCAACTCTTCCCCCATTTTCTGGCAAAAAAACACCCAATACATAAAATGGGTTCACAATTAATGACCACATGGTTTACTTAAAGAATGTTGTGACTTGCTTGACCATCATAAAAATAGTTATAACATCGGTAATGTGGCACCTTGACTTTTGATCAAAATTTTGGTCCCAATTATGGTTGTAAATCAAGAACTACCTGTAGTGCAGGAAGACGTGGAAGTCTGCTTTAATATTGCTTCTGTTAGCATTTTCTAATTGCCAGGTACTTGGAATATGACTGTATTATGAGTCTAATTCCAGTTATGATAGTTAATTTCATCAATTGCAACATCCATCCTATTCTAATATATGTAGTACATTCACATCTATTACCTCCGTCTTTCGACACCCAGGAAAACCTTCCAGTTGCCCAGTGGACCAAAGCTGTATGGATTTCGAAATATCTAGAGCCAAGAGAAAAGGGGAATGAAACGCTATTCAATTATTTTGATTCTAACTCAAGTACTCTTCCTCTATAGAGGAGAAAAGATGTGTATGTATTTGTGATTGGCAAGGACTTCAGATATTTAACAACAACCAAACTCCATACAAGGCAATTTTAAAATGTACAATAAAGAAAGCTCATGGTAATTGGCATTGCACTTTTGTGCTAGAAGTGTCAACCATAGTAAAAGAAATGCTCTTGAAAGAACTTTTTGTCCTCAAAATTTCCTGTATCTTGATCTGAGCTTTACTTGATAAATTCTAAATTGCTAGTAAAGAAAGGCCTATAGTTTATCTGTGATACATAGACCTCTGTGATACAGAGACCATCAAAAACTACAGAAACAATCAACTGAGAAAAAAAAATTAGTTAAATAGAAGAGTGGGGGGGGGGGGGGGAGAAAAGGGGGGTTGGGGGGGGTTTTGTTGGGGGGGGGTTGTTGTTTTTTTTTGGGGGGGGGTTTTTTTTTTTTTAAAAAAAAAAAAAAAAAAAAGGGGGGGGGGGGGGGATATAAGGGGGGGGGGGGGGGGGGGGGGGGGGGGGGGGGGGGGGGGGGGGGGGGGGGGGGGGGGGGGGGGGGGGGGGGGGGGGGGGGGGGGGGGGGGGGGGGGGGGGGGGGGGGGGGGGGGGGGGGGAAACCTTTCGGCTTTACTAGATGATAGTGTGTATATAGAATTCTAAACACATTAAAATAACCCAAATAAAGTAGCATAAAATTTAAAACTATGATGAACTGCAGTGTAAAAAGTGCCTCGTGTTTCTAAAAGGCAGAAAAGTGAAACCAGCAAATCTAAAACATTTACAGGTTTTTTAGAGGCATGCTAGAAAGAACTTTTTGTTAGTAGCTGCGGGTCTGTCCCCCTTTTTCTTTCTCCCTTGTGGCTCTTACCTTGCCCTTTTTCTGTAGCCTCTTTTTTTCTTTGTGATTGATGTGTCTTTCGATGCTGGTCTCGCCACGGGTGATGAGGGCTGAGTGCCAGAGCATGAGGGCACCCAATGCCACGGCTACTGAACTGAGAGGAACAGTTTAAAGAACATGGATGTCAAACTCTGCTGAGAAGAATACTTGTAAAAATGAGTTGGTGGAGCACCATGCAAACTGGGATACTCCCAAGATTCACTTGGCAGCACCCTGAAAGTTTCCTGAAGTAGTTTCCCTCCCAACACTTTCCATCAAAGAACTGGATCAGTTACCTGCAGAGGACCCAGGCGTACACTATGCTCTTGTGGAAAGCTCGCTGGCGGAAGGAAAAGATGGGTGGTGGTGTCTGAGAGTAAGTCTGTAAGTAAGAGCAAATGTTGCCACAATTGCAAGTGAGAATGCAGGGAAGAAAAAGCAGTGGCCCAAACCAGAAGCTGCCAAGGGCTTTCTAGGACGAACAAATGAAATGGAAAGCACAGCAAGCAAGCCTGGTACATTTTTAAGACACAAAGACTATGGTCATGAGAGAGATGGGCAGAGCACTGGGACCCAGGACACATTTTCCTTACTCCCCATTAGCATTTATCTTTCAAAAGCAGACAAAACATCTGGTTTGGGAAATGTCTCCTTCATATATAGGGACAAAATGCCAGTTGAATGGTGTTCCATAGCTCCCTTGTGAGGAAGAATGGAAAGCGTCTGTGCCCAGGAAATTAAAAGTGAATTGTGACAATCACTTCCGACTGTCCTTGATTTGAACAGCTGATGAGCAGTACCCCACCTGATTGGCTGTCACGTGCAGTTTCTCCTTGTCAAGTAGTTTCATTTTCTATCGGATGGAAAAAAGGCCACCAGTTACCCTCATTCAATTCTTGGCCTATATGCACCCCTGCTGCATAGGGCAGCACCTCTGCAAGTTTCAAGGCCTTTTCCCCTGAAGAAAACAGGTTGCCTCCTGTGCTCACCTCAATGGCAGCATAAGCTTCCCAGAACATGTCCCAGCCACTGATACTGCTGTAGATGCAGCCCATGGTCATGAAAAGCATGAAGGAGAAGAAATAGCGATGATTGTAGTGTCCCACACAGTTGTTAAGCCATGCTGTCTCTTCAGGTTAAAGATCTTTAACTCCAGGGAGAAAGCCAACCTTTTCCCATGTACAACAGCCCAGCCTATAAACACCTAATTTCCACAGCATTCTTTTGGACTTTCAATGTGAACCACTTGTGTTAAAAAGAGGTGTCAAACTTTTTCCTGATGCATGTCATAAATCACTTGCTGTGGAGAATTGTTTTCAAGATATTCCATTCTGTTTATGTGAACAGAATCCCTTAAATTTCCTCAACAAACAATCCACCTGAACCTGATCCTTTATGCTTAGTCCTATTACAGACCTGCAAAAGGATACGGCAGTGATGGTCCATCTTCAACACACACCTGTGGGAGGGAATCAGCATTAATTTTAATTACAGAAGGGTTGTTGATATGCAGCATAACTATTTAACAAACGAATAGTTCAAGCATAGAGGTGAAAAACAAAATAAACCAGAGGCTGAGTTGCATATTACCCCTTTAGTAGAGATTTAATGGATCATGAACATTATTTCTCAGTCTTGGGAATAAAAATAATTAAGCTTTATGCTACCCTACTCTCAATAACTTTGATTGACTCGTAACAAGGAAATTACAGCAAAATCAAGAAAATGAAAGTAATAAAAAATGGCAAGTGTGATGGTGAGAGGTCTCACTCTGCTAGGGTAAAGAACCAAATATTCATGGCTCTTCTAAACGGCAGAATTGGGTCATCCAAATCTTGGGGGTGGGGGACCTCTTCCAGAATGCAGTTGCTGCTATGGAAAAGTCGTCCTTCTGCGGTTCTGAGAAACGATCTCAAAGAAACTAGGAACACACCAACTGCAGGACTGAACTAACCAGGCAGTGATAGAACACAGCCAGTTGTTCAAGTAACCCATCCCTATGCTATGCGGACTTTATAGATAACAACCAGCACCTTAAAATTGCATCCAGAAGCAAACTGGAAATCTGTGCAGCTGGCATGTTTAATAACAAAGAATGTATTGATTTTATTGAATACTTTATAATTATTAATATTCATATCACAAAAGCTAACATTAAGTTGGTGTGCCCAAAGATAAGCCTGTGTGTACTCTATAGATGCATAATCACAAATAAAATATACAGTGTTAGCTGTTTGAAAAGGCTAACTTTCATTTTTAAAAACTGAAAGCAAATGTTTGGTTGTTATTGCTTTAGGTGATGAAATTAAATATTTTTAATTGCTGAAGAGTGCAAAAAATTCAAATTCACCAAGAGGAAGAGAAATAGATTTAGATTTAAATCTAGAATCTATTTTTAATCCCAACAGTGACAGAATTTGTGCAAGATCCATATATAGGAATCTATCAGATTTGTGTAATCTTTTTCTCTTCTTACAAACAATCCTGCTTTATGTATCAGAACAAATTTCACTTTGGAAAAAAATTATCCAAAATTTATATAATGTAGCTGAAACAAAATATAGGGAACATTAGACTGCGCTGATGATGTTACCTAGTTGGATAATGAAACGTTTGCAAGAAAACACCCAAGCTCAGTGAGCACTCAGGACTCCACAATTCAACCCTGAGCTACAAATACTCTTCTAAAATTAGACTTGTACTCATGCATAACAGAACAAAAGCCCACAGCATAACCTAGTCAGTCCTACTGTTGAGGCAATTAAAAATGCCACCATAAACACTTCACTTCTCCCTCAGAGAAACTTTGCACCATATAAATACATGCATTGGTGCTCACATGTTATTCTAAGTCAACTAAATGAGCAGCTGGTTAAAATATAACAAGCAGGAATATACTAAAGGGAAGCTGGCAATCAGAATGAAGACTAACAGATACTTAAGAACTTCTGCTAGACAAGAGTTGTATGGCTAATATTTCATGTTCACAGATTTGCAGAAGCAAACCTAATCAATAATTTTCATAATTTGAGAGGAATCAGCAAGAAATGAAACTTGCAGAACCTCATATGGGGTCACCGTATGCCTTGTAGCAAAAGAGGGAAAGAGCTGAGCTTTTCCAAGGTTCTCAAATAACAAGGATGACTCAAAAAAAAGCAAAGGTGGCAGGGAAGAATGAAAGAAATGAAATACAGACACACTTCAATATACACAATGATGGCTCACCTGTTGCAGATGCTACAGTGGTGGGTTCGGGCAGGTTTGGGCGCAATACATTTCCTGCATATTGACACAGCAGCAAGATCATTCTTTGGGTGCTGTAGAAAAGGAAAAGCAGCTTTTTTGAGCATGGTGGAGCATTGCTTGTCAGACTTTTGAGCATGGTGGAGCATTGCTTGTCAGACTTTTGAGCATGGTGGAGCATTGCTTGTCAGACTTTTGGCTAAAATCAATTGTAAGTATTGTTGAGTAGCAAAGACATTGCCTTTTCATTCTTTTCATTCTTACCAAAGATAATGATCAGAAGCTCTTGGCATACTCTGGGGGGGGTGTTGTTCACAGCATGTGAACAACTCCAGCTGTTTTTGGTCCTTGACATTTCATAGTAAAATGCCTAGTGGTCGGGTTTCCACAACATATTTATCCATAGTGAACTGAGTTCTGGATTTACATAGCACACTGAATCATAAATTAACCATATGGTTTGCATAACACATAAAGCTGAAATATGGTTGGCTGGAAGATAGTTTAGTAAGTGTGAACCCAGATAGACAGAAAAAAGGCTGGAAACCATGCCGAGCAGCCCTGCCTATGAATCTAAAAGAAATATCAAATGCTAAAAGAAGTCCAAATATAAGTATTAAAGCCTCAGTCCTACCTGTGGTGGATAGCCAGGCTGAGTAGTGATAGCCATGTAGTAATGGAAAACAATCATGACAAGGTTCCAATGGCCATAGATAATATGCCAGAAGATCCAGGGAATGGAATAGGTCTGGAGAATCGTTGGAAGGAGGCAAATGTACACTATGGCCACCACAGAAGTGGTCAGTGTTATCACCAGAGCCACAAATACCTGTTGAAGGGATAAAGGAATTTGAGCTAGCAAGGTACTATATTTCAAGTCAGCCCTTTGGAAGAGAAAGGATATGTGGCAGATACATTCCCTTTATGCTCTTTCCTGCTTTATTTATTTCTTGCAAGGTTTGAGCTTTCTATTATTTCATCTTGTTTTCTGGGAAGCCGAAAGAGATAATAGTTAACAGATTCTATGAAGTCCTAATGGCACATCCTCCCACAGCTTCAGTTCTTTTTTTTAAATCTCCTGGCTTTACTTAAGCACTTTGAACTAGCTACTGTAAGTATGTAGCTTGAAAACTGGAGCTATAACTTTATTAATACAGAAAATATCTCTCCTTAAGCTCCCAATTTTGTTTTGTTTTTCTAAGTACTCACCACTCCAAACCAACGAGTGACATGATCTACCAGCCAGTATATAGGCTCAAAGAGGGCATCAAGAGCTGTGTCGCTATCAGCAAAAGAGTTGTAAAACAGAGAGCGCAAACAGAGATGCCCATATAGCCACAGTTGTTCCACTTGCTGGGTCAGCCAGAACCGGCGCCGCTGACCTATCCGCAAACACTTCAGGAAGAAACGCATGACAGCAGAATAATACATCTGGCGGCGACTCCTCATCTCTGCAGCTCAGAACCTGGGAAGAAAGGAGGAAATGTCAAATGTTTGACAGGGCTTGGTGAGGAAAACGTTGGCACCAGACACTCAGAGCAGTGCTCCATCATCATCTTGTTCGGTAATGCCCCATTGCAAGTAGGTGAAGAATCCTTGCAGTCATGGTTAGCATTGTGGCTGGGGAATCACTCACTTTGGATGTCTCCAGTGCAGCATTAATGGAAGAGCTATGCCCTCTTCCATAACACCAATAACAACACAGTAATAAAGGTTGTGACTTTGTTTCTGCTTCCTTTCCTAGGCTGAACAGCAAGATACCTTGTGTGACCACATGCATATTGTATTCAAAATGCAGAAGGTGCTCAGAACTTGCTCTACAATTCCCTGAAGAGCACATCTTTTATGATTATGTTTGGGTTTCTTTTCCCCCTGCATAATTACAGAGAACCATAATAAAGGGAGAAAAAGGACTAACTCAGAGGAAGCCAAAAATATATCAAATGGTGAGGATATTAGATGAAACTGGCATGGTCTGGAATTGTAATCCAGGATTAGGCACCTGAGATATTGGACATCAGTTCTCCATAATCTCTAGCCAACACAAACATCATTTAAACTGCTAAAGCATAACTAGAATTTAGTCCAATACTCTTGAATAGGATACACTATATAGAACGGTTATAGATTTAACACTATATATATATTTAAGGACAAGTAATGTAGCTTTAAATTTTTCTAAAAAAATCATTGCTTTTATTCCTCGTTCATTCTTTTATCTGTATCTTTTCTAAATACCAAAATATTCCATAATCACTAATCCCTCTCAAAACTAATCTCTTCCTTGGCATCTCTGCCTCACTTGAGCCAATCATCCCACTTAGACTAGTCTATGGCCACCAAGGAAGGCCAAATGTTTAAAATATTACTTTTACCTGTTTGTATAACTCCAGCATCAAGCAGCTACTAATCAAAAAACAAGAAGGAACTTGAGCTGGATCAGCTCTGGAGAAAACTGATCTTGGCCAATTAATATTAAGTGAGAATGACTCTGGGAAGTCCTCTGTGGGAGCCAAAAGCATCCTCGTAAGGTGATGCTATGGCAGATCAAATTAAATTTTAGCCAATGTAAAATTAGACCTACATGTTTCTGTCTAAAACTGCAGCAACTGTTACTGGTTTTATGCCAACAGATCTCTCTTAATCTCTCTCTCTTCTCCCAGTTCTTATTTCAAATAGTCAATAGAAGCATATTATTTATTCTTAAGTTTATCCCTGCACATGGAGTGGAATTCTTTCTTTGGTATTGAGAAACCTCATTCTGAAGTTTGATGATAATTCACCAAGTGCAGGAAGTGTGGCTTCCTGCCAAGTTCCAGAAGAAACCAAACAAATATGTGGAAAGCTTTGCAAAATCAACCTGAAAATTATAAACAATAAATATCTGCTATCCTGAAAAATCTAAATCTATCTGCTTGCATTCCATTATTGCCTCAAATTCTCTGGTTTTTCCACTACCGATTTTAAATACAATGCCCTCCTCCAAAGTATTAAAATGGTGCCCACCTTTTGTTCAAGAGACAATATGATTGCACAGATTAAGCAGGGATATCAGTTTCTCACACAAAAATATTTCATGGTGGGTCAAGAATTACCTGAATCCACTTCATTTGGCAGCTGTAATATTGTAGCACACTTCTTGTTGTCCAAAAAAATTATCCACTAAAAAGCAATGTTGTCAGATCGTTGTATAATCGCTGTATAATATTCACAAAGAATAGATCTCAATTACCGGTAGTTTTCTTGGGGTAGATATTTAGAGGGAAGATCAGAAGACCCTGATAATTCTTGCGGGACAAAATGCTTACATTAATTCGTTAAGCACGAGTAGGCTGCAGAAAAAAATAATGTAAGCATATACCAAATATTTACTAACACACTTGTCTTTTGCCAACCAAATTTCCACCAAGACACCCACGACATAACGGAACCCACGAAGAAGAGCCAATGGACCGCTTTCTAAAGGTTGTAATACTTCCTGACTCTTGGAAGTTGAACAAGGTGAGCTCGGGCTGTAACTCCGCCTCTATGCAAAGCTCAGCTACTTAGGCACACATATGACTCTGGCAATAAAAATCACAGATGGCGAAGGAGAAAGAAAAGAATTGTGGCATCTATTCATCGGAATCTTTGGAGAAGGCCAAGGCTTAAAAAAAATAGAAGCACGCCTGCTTCGGCCAATCAATCGTCCTTTTACAGACGCGAGAAAACAAAGCATCCTTGCCCGCGTGCATTTCAATGAGGCGGCTAGGCAATTCTTCGGCCAGCGAAGGAGACTTCATCCCAGCTTCGTTTCACAGCAACAAGCAACAGCAACGCCAAGAGCACGGGGACGATCAGAGATTTCAGCAAGAAGCACTGCAGGAACTTCTGGAGGCGCCAGCCGGTGGAACCCAAAGACGTGGGAAAGGGCCGTTTACCAATAGACATCATGTAAAATCAGTTTCCTTCCAACTCTTTCCCGCTTACCTGGAGCTGCCATTGTTGGGGCTCAATGAACCCCTCTCTATAGACCTCTCCTCAACAATTGCAGTCTTCCCGGCATCATTTCCCCCCCCATCCTTATCCTTATTCGCACATGCGCGGCTACACGTTGGCTAAGCTAAATGAAACTACACTTCCCGTCATTCAGTGCGCTTCCAGGGCTATTCTTTTCCGCCGGCCTCCTAGTTACAATCACTGTGCTGCAACATTCGAGGTTCGGTCGTGGGCTGCTATTCAGAAGAACGCGTGCTTGGAGGAAGTCATGTGAGCGTGGAATGGGCCAATGATAATTCCAGCCTCCCGCGGGGAAGAGGCGGCCTAGCGCGAAGTCCTTTCGGTGACGACCCGGCATGGTTCCTGCGCGCTACTGTGTTCCTGGTGGGTGACCGGGAGAGGGCGGGTGGGGAGCCGCTCTAAAAGGGACCGTTCCTGGGTTGAGCGCTAATTTCCTGGGCTCAGCTCCAGAGAGCCTTGTGCGTGAAATGTCTGGCATTCGGTTCAGTCTCAGAGCGATAAGAGGCTGAATTTGGGGCTCTGTGAGTTGGTTTGTACGACACGGATGGCCTTGATCATAGGATTTGTCGGGCGTCGGAATCGGTTTTAGTTCATAGAATATATCTACGAATGTAACTGGAAGGGATCTGATAGATCATCCAGAGGACCAACCCTCTATTCAGTGGAAGAATCCCCTACTTTCCCCAACAAATGGTCATTCGACCCTCTCTAGTAAAGGGACAACTTTCACGGTTCTGTATTATGCATTTTATCGGTCCTCACCATCTAATCTAGCAGCCTCTCCAGTGGTTTAGATAGATGCTTCGGGAAAGCTTTCAACCAGAGCATTATGTGCACTTGGATTTTCAGAAAACCTTTACAGTTCTTCAACTGCTTTTGATAAAGTTAGCAGCCATGGAATAAGAGGACCTATTCCTACAGGATTGTAAATTAATTTTAAAAATCAAAGCAGAAATTAGAAATAAATTGGCCTTTTTTTTTGCTGTGAAGGCAAGTAAGAAGTGAATTCTCCAAGATCCATGGGAGGACCAAGTCTTTCAAGTTTTAACTGTTAATAATCTTAAAGTATGGAGCTGCCCAAGTTTACAGATGATACTAAATTTTTTAGGATAATCGAAACCAAAAGTGATATGAAAACCTCTAGAAGAATCTGTTTAAAATGGGTGAATATCTAATCAAGTATGATTCAATTAAATTAATTTTAGGCAAAACGTAACTGTACATATAGATGAAAGTAATCCCAGTCGACACTGAAATCATAGTGGATAATTCAGTGACGATATTAACTCTTTGTATGGCAGCTGTGAAAATATAAACTTCATACTAGGGAATCATTAAGAAACAGATGAAAACAAAACTGGCACATTGTAATACCTATAGACAAGTCTTTGATATGCATTTATAGTGTACAGTTGTGTTTGATACATTTTGGAAAAAATGATACAAAAGAGATGGAAAAAGTGGAGAAAAGGGCTGTCAAAATAAGCAAAGTGATAAAACATTTTCCCAATGAATAGAAAAACTAGAACTTGTAGGATTCTTTACTTTGAAAGGTTACTTGAGTAGGAACATGATTAAGATGTACAAAATCATTCATGCCATGGAAAAAGTACAAAAACAAAAGTGTCTTTGTGCCTTAAAATGTTAGGATTAGGGCCATCCACTGAGACTGGTTGGAAAGATGTTTAGAACTGACAAAAGAAAGCTTTTTTCTACATAGTACAAAATTATTTTGGGGAATTAATTACAAGATATGTCAAAAATAATTTATTTGGAGGTTTTAATGGGGATTAGATAAATTCATGGATGACATCAATCATAGGCTTCCAGTCTTGAGATACATTGTCACCTCCAGATTAGGACTACATGTCTGTAGATATAATCAGGGGTGGGATTCTACCAGTTTGCACCTATTCTCTAGAACCAGTTGTTAACATTCTGAGCAGTTTGGAGAACCGGTTGTTAGAAGAAATTACTGTCCTAATCCTGTAAGGAAGGCAGGAAGGAAACATTCTGGTGTTGCTTACAGAAACTGCCTCTCCATTAACCAGACATGATATTTTTCCGATTAAAATCGAATTCCGATTTTTGGGAATCGCCCGGCGATGCGAGCGGCGGGCGGGCGGTATGAGCGGCGGGCGGTGCGGGCGGTGCGAGCGGCGGGCGGGTGGGCGGGCGAGCGGCGGGCGGGCGAGCGGCGGCAGGCATGATATTCTTCCAATTAAAATCGAATTCGATTTTTTGGGAATCCCCCCTTTCCCCCACCCCTTCTCCTCCTTCCCCTCCTCTCGGAGGCCCCGAGTCAGGAGTTGCTGGCGCGCTCCAGTCCCGCGTTGCCTCAGGAAGGAAAAGGCAAAAGGAAGAGCCGCGGCGGCGCTTGCAACGGGAGCAGCGGCTCCTGGTTTTGCCTTTCCTTCCCGAGGCAACGCGGGACTGGAGCCGCGTGAGCTGCGCCGGCGGTAGCAACTCCTGACAGCCCCAGCCGGATACCTGAACGGAGCCCGGGCGGTGCGAGCGGAGGCCGCTGAGCGGCAGGAAAAGGGAGCTGGTCCAGCCACAGACCAGCCTCCGTGCAACACGCCACCGCCCGGCCCTGGCGAGGAAAGCAGCGGGCGCTCCCGGGCGCGCGGCGGGGGTCTCTTTTGGCCGGCCCCGATTTTTTTTTAGAGCGGAATATCATGCCTGGGCGGGTGGGCGGGACAAGCGGCGGGCGGGCGGGCGGGCGGGCGATTTCTTGGCGCGCGGTGGGGGGTCTCTTTTGGACGGCCCCGATTTTTTTTTCAGAGGGGAATATCATGCCTGATTAACCCTTATTACATTCTTGGCAGGACTAGACTTCCTGTCTCAGGAACGTCTCTGGAGTTTTTTCCCCCTTCTTTGCTGGTACTTGCTCGTGTGGAGTGACCATTCAAAGTTACAATGGCACTGACTTATGACTTATGACCATTTTTCGCACTTACGACTGTTGCAGCATCCCCACAGTCATGAGAGGCCAGGCGAGGAGACGCATGCCTCAATGTGAGTGATATTGAGTTGGCCATGCCCAGCCAATAACATGACCACCAAGCCATGTCCACCAACTAAGCCATGCCCACAGAACTGGTTGTTAAAAAATTTGAATCCCACCCCTGGATATAATGCCATCTGCTTGAAAACACTTCAGTGATTTCTGCTTAGCCATGGTGAGAAACAAAGTGTTAGATTAACTCTTGGCCTGATCTGGTTGGTTTATTGTGTTCTTATTTTTTTTCTTTACTCATTTGTTCTGTCTATAGTATCTATTTGTGTTACACACAAACTCATGCGCATGTGTCACAGTGGAAATAATTTCTCGTCAGAGCAATCAGACATGAGGATTTAGAAAATAAGATGTTTTGGCTTGTGTTCTATTTCACAGGAGAGCGACTCTGCAGTTTAGAGGAAGGAACCCCTGGAAATGGTACCTACACACGCCATGGTTCTATCTTTGCCTCTTTGGCTGGTTGTTTCATGAAGAAAAGTGAGAATGGCATGGTGAGAATCAAGTATTTCTACATAGAAATACTTCTTAACTTCTCAATTGTGACTGGGATTTCAGTTGTACAGCAGTCATTTTTACAGGAGTCATTAAGCTAATCATGTAATTGTAAGTCCAAATCACATGTTTGTTAAATGAATCATGCGGTTTTAAGTCTGAATCCAGAAACAGCAAAAGATGCTGGAAACCAGTAAAAATAACATTGTAAATTGTGGCCACATGATTGCAGGACACTGCAACCAGTTGTAAATTTGAGCCTGTTGCCAAGTGCCCAAAATGCAATCATATGATGAAGAAGGGGGAGAATGCAACATTTTACAATGGCCAAAAGTGTTTTATGGGTTGTAATGCACCCTCTCCAAGACCATTATAATTTGTGAACCATCATTAAACAAGGACCGCATGTAGCAATGTGTGCTGTGGATGACAGTGGGAGGGATGATAAGGATTTCATGCCTTGAATGATGACATACTGGCAATTCAGAAGGGGCTGGACTTCAATTTATCTCTTGGTGGTAGTTCAATACTCAGTGAATGATTGAATCATGCTGGTTTTGCACCCTCCCTACAGCTCCCGGTAATCTCTGTGATGAGAGATGTAGAATCTCAGCTACTGCCTGATGTGGGAGCCACAGTGACCTGCAAGGTAGCCTCAGCAGATCTACCTAATAATTTCATTGTTATTTTTAATCCAACTATTAGTGTTAAGAAAATAAAAGGTAATACAAATAGATAGAATGCTATATTTATCCATAAGTGAAGAGTAGGGTTTTTTTTCCCCTTGCAGATCATTCATCTTTGGAAGCTCATGTTAGACGTGCTAACAATGTGATGAATGAAACAAATTAGGCTTTTGTCTAATCTCTCTCTGGTATTGCTTAAATATGGGCTCATTTTCCCTACAGTAAAATGAGTATGTGAAGCCTAGATCACAATTATAATCATAATATATTGCCAATGTTGCCATCTGTATTTGTTTTTATATGTTTTTAGTTATTTCGTCCCTGCATTCAATATTTAGCAGGGCCACTGAGATATTGCAGAAAGAGAAAAAGATTATATATCCCAGCTTGGAGATTAGCTTGGTTATTTCACTATGTGGAACTGCTATTATCAATTACAATCCTGAAGTTATAAGAGAGAACAGGTTGTTGCTAAAAGTTGCTTTCTCCCTTCCTCTTTAGGTTTGCAGTATTAATTCTCGTTTTGCCAAGGTGCATATTTTGTATGTTGGTTCTACACCATTAAAATCCCCATTCCGTGGAACAATACGGTATGAAGAAAACTTGATTGTGGGCATCTTTTGAAGATGGCATTAGAATAAGCCAACTACAGTATGTTAATACTCCATCTCATTTTCATTATTGATATTTGAGTGATAATGAGAATTGGAAATATTGTTGATTCTAAAGCTCTGCTTTAGAATCTATATAACCTTTTCATATAATTAACTAACTCTTCTTTCTAAATTATACAATTACACGATATACATGTTTATTTTATTAAATATTGATGCTCGCCTAACCACAAGAGTATCTCTGGGTGGTTTACAATATTAGAAGATAAAATCTTACAAAGCCTCTATGCAGTAGAGATGTAAATACTGTAAAAAATGGGAAGGGAGGGAGTAGGATGCACAGGGAGGGGAGATAAAGTCCCTTGTTCTGTAAGATTAGTTGAAGAGGAGAGAAAAGAAAAATGGCAAAATTATGATTTCTTCTTCACTTCCATTATAGCAGAGAAGACATCCGAGCTACAGAAAAAGACAAGGTCAGATGGCTTTATATTTGGTTATATCAGATGAAGAAAATATGACAGATTAGCAGATTTTTTAAATAATAATGTATAATGTATATGAACACACAGAAATGTTCAATCATTTCATTCCACAGGTATTGATATAGTTTTCAGGAGATGGCTAACACTTGTTAGGAACAAAAAAATAATGCAAGTTGTGTATTTGGAGTAGTAGTAATTTGATTCCTAGGGTAAGAGTACAGGTGGTTAACGACCACTCATTCAACAACCATCTGAACTTACAGAGGCACTGAACAAGCGATACTTTATGACATTCCTCAAAGTTCCATCCGTTGCAGAGGCTCCCTCCCTTTTACATAATCATGATCCGGTCACTTGGCAAATGGCCTGGATTTTGGACTGTTGATCGTGATTTGCAACCATCCCTGCTTGTTTCTCCCAAGCAAAGTCAATGGGGAAGCTGGATCACATGACATCCTGGCTTAACCACCCACAATAATTCACTTAATGGCAATAACCAGAGACTGCCATTGCTAAAGAGTGTGGTCACGTGACATTGTGCTTTACATTGCTTAGTCATGGAAATTCCAGTCTCAATTATTGTGGTTAAGTGAGGGCCACTTGTATCTTTCCACAGAATTTTTTTTAAAAAGTCATAATTATTTCAAGCCTTTCTTAATCCAAGCGTCATTGCTCTACTTGCCAGATAATGTGTCCATTGACATCTGCTTTCTCTTTCCTCCTACTTTAGATAGAGGTTTACAAGAGTTTCCGCCCAGGGGATATTGTTTTGGCCAAAGTTGTATCCTTTTTCTGTTATATTTATGTTTCTGATTTTCTGTGGAAATTTTCAGACATTTTCCCTTAACCTGTGGGACTAGATCTCTTTAGGGGATGCACAATCAAATTATTTGCTGACCACAGCAGAAAATGAGCTGGGGGTAGTGGTGGCTCATAGTGAAGCAGGTAAGAACAATTGTCATCTGAATAAACTGAAAAACAATAGCTTAAATGTACACTGGCACCTTTTAAAGTTTCAACTCTCTGCAGATGTGATTTAGTAGGAAATATCAGGTATGCCATGTCACTGTATCTAAATGGGAAAATCTAGAATAATATCCAGTCTACATAAATAGCTGTTTTTCAGTGTCAAGGTGAAAGCTATCCATCATGGGAGTTGTTTTGAACTGGAATTACATGTAGTCCTCAACTTACAATCATAATTGAGCCCAGGTTAAGTGACAAATTTCTTAAGTGAGTTTGCTCCATTTTATGACTGTTCTCACCACATTTGTTAAGTGAATCACTGCAGTTCTTAAATTAATAACACAGTTGTTTAAGGGAATCTGGTTTCCCCATTGACTTTGCTTGTCCGAAGGGCACAAAAGGGGATCACATGACTGGGATGCTGCAATCGTCATCGTCTGAGTCAAGCATCCGAATGTAAATCACGTGATCAGGGATGCTGGTCATGTGTGTGAAAAATAATCACAAGTCACTTCAGTGCCATTGTAACTTTGAACAGTCACTAAATTAACTGTTGTAAGTCAGGGACCACCTGTACTGAATTTAAAGATAGGCAAGTTGTGACAACATTAGAAATTAATTGCAGGGTAATTTTCAAAAGCAAATGACTTTTTTTCTCCCCAAGATGATACGTTTATATAAATATTGACTTTTTTTGATCTCAGGTTTACAGATGGTGCCAATCAGCTGGTGTGAAATGCAGTGTCCCAGTACACATGGGAAGGAGCTGCGCAAAGTAGCCCGAGTTCAGCCTCAATTTCTGCAGACATAGTGAAAGATGCATACACCAAAACATACGACTGGTAGCAGAAAAGATTAATCCCAGAAGAACCAGAGGAACTTGAAAGAAAAAAAAAAAACAGAAAGCAACTTCAAGAATGCAGAGCTTTTTAGTGAAGGACATCATGATTAGACCGGTTTAGTTTTAATTTTGTAACCTAATTTTATTGTTTTATAATTCAGAAAACTTTCTACTCTGATTTCTGCCTTCAATTGAAGCAGCTACACTCTGCTTTACAAAAGCAAAAGGACAAGAAAACAATTAATAAAGGCTGCCTGGCTGGATTTTCCCTTGTAAAGTACAAGTCATTGGCCTGTCCAGGACGTAAGCCTAAATCAATACCCATCAAATGTACTTTAATTGAAAGCCCTTTTGAATCTCAAGTTGTCTCAGTGTCACAAAGAAAGATGAGATAAAACTAGGAACTAATAGAAAAAATGTTAAAACTATATTTTGGCTTATGGAAACATTAGATTTACATAAAATTTATTATTTTGGGGAGTAGACTTTACTGTCAAACTACTGAGGCAGTCTATACAGTGGCACTCAAGTCAGTCTCTGGCATATAAAATTATGTAACTGCATCTTTTGACAGTATATATGATAGTGAAATATGCAAAATCCCAAATAATGCACATTTCAGCATTCATGTTCAAACTATGGAATTGTTTCCAGGGGTGAATACAAAACAGATATTGTTGACTATGGCTTTTTTCAATAAAATCCCATATCAAAAATGCTTTCTTCCACCTATCCATGTTCTTGTATTTCCTGTACATACCTTTTTAACATCACCTGGGATGTTTTTCAGTCAGTGCTGTGTATAGCCTTGGAGTAGCATTTGAGGCATACAAATGAATTTTCCCCCCATAATTTATTCTGGTCCTGTTTTGGGGGAGTGTGGCTTCTGACAGGTATGTATAGTCATGCATCTGTATTCCTGGCTTGAATATCTCACACAGGAGATTTGTTTCACCTAAAATTGGCAACTCAGGTTCTTCACTGGATTAGTTACAGATTTCTTATTATATTAATATACCACTTTTACAAGTAATACAGACACAGCAGCTATTGCACATAATTCCTTTATTTTACTGAGACTAGGGCAAATTCAGCCATTGTACAGTGAAATTAGCTCTAGTGTAAAGCTGCCATCCAGAAGGCAGAGACAACCACACAGACTATGGGGTAGAAAAGCAACATGATACACAGTATCAGGGTTTACTGGCACTACACAAAGTTATTGGACCACAGGTGGAAATTCCAGAGTGGGAGCTAGTCCTTTCTAGTCTCACCCTTCCTTCCTACATTCAGAAGGCAAAGAAATAAGAATTGGCTTTTCATCTAGCTTAAGTGGAATGGTGTGCTGCTTATGCAAAATTTAAGGGGAAAAAAAACTAATTAAAAAATGGTCCTTGCAACCATCCTGAATGGCAAAATCAAATGAAGCAATACTTGACTAACTGGAGTTCTCACATAACGACAGCAAAGGTTCCCTTGAGAAAACCTTGGTCTCTTCAGTTCAGTAGCACTGAATTTCATTGCTTTAGGATTTGTTTCTGTCAGTAACCCTGCTGATCCACACCTCTAAAATATCTAGCCAGATCCTGCTGGAGAAATGTGAATGTTGAAGGATAAGCCATGGCTCTCAGCTTCACCATCTCTGGCTCTTCAGCCCTGTCCCTTGAGGCATGTGCTAGGAAGGGGAAAGGGGTTATGCTACTGATTACTTTGCCTGCCCTCATTTCTTAACTTTGCCCTGAGCTGCCACAGCTTCCATAGCTTTGCGGACAGTCTCCTCATCTCCCAGGAATTGCATTGGCTTGATAGGCTTCAAATTTTTGTCCAGCTCATAGACTATTGGTATTCCAGTGGGCAGATTGAGTTCCATGATTGCTGCCTCAGACATTCCTGCAAAGAATAACATATATATGAAAATGTACGACAAGGTAAAAGCTTGATTACATTACTCCATTCAGGACCAATTACTAGAGAACTTTGGTTCAACTAACTTTTTAGACTGAGTCAGGTTTAATCAGTTTTTGTTCCTAAGTTACAAACAAAATACTCACCTTCTAGGTGTTTCACAATGCCTCGGAGACTGTTGCCATGGGCTGCAATGAGTACTCGCTTGCCTTCCTTGATCTGAGGAACAATTTCTTCATTCCAGAAGGGCAGTGCCCGGGCAATAGTATCTTTCAAACTCTCACATGTAGGTAACTGATCTTCAGTAAGATCAGCATAGCGGCGATCCTGAAGAAGGAAAGGCACCGGCAACTTAATAACAGTGATTGATTCGTGTTTTCTCAAGACTTGTTATTGAATGCGGTACTTCATTTCAAAATACACTTTAGAAAAATTGTGTCTGAAGCTACCTGCTCGCTTGACATATATGTTAGGCGCCTAAGTGTTTATGTATAGACTATTGTAATTTTTTTTGTAATCCCTGCTCAATGACATTTTAGATCTGCAATGACATTTTAGATCTATTAACTGTGACTTAATAATTATTGCCAGCCATATTTTAGGCAGTAAATAATTATAAGATGTCTAATGAAGTTGTATAACATTAAATAATGCCTTAATTTTTTACCATCTTCAACCACTGAAGAACTGCATTATCATTCACTCATTATTGGCTTCATATTTAAACCTATCTGGATTGGTTTCCTCTTTAGTAGCCCTATTCACAATTTAACTGTACTATGTAGCTTTCTGGTGAACTAGTCTTTAAATATTTGAAATAGTATCCTACATTAATTATATTACCATAGTACATGAATACCTATTACAGTTAAAAACAGCATGTGAGGCCAATGCTCTAGCTATTTCTTAATTCACTAACAAATATTGCATAGGTGGAACATTTCACCAGTTTAAGAACAGCCTTGACTGTTCCCATCCATAGAATACAAACATTCATGAAAGACCAATGTCAATGATTAATTGCATGGAAGCAATCTCTATCCTAAAATTTTGCTCAAAAAAACCCACAGCAATGTAATCATATCCCACAGAAAGCCATAACCTAAAGAAAGATATAGCTGGCCAAAACAGCGGGCCAGTGAGAATATTACATGAGTAGAGGTCAAACGAGATAAAAGTGAACTACAATGGAAGTATTGTTTGAGTCAGAAATCTACAAAGCGAAAGGCAAATGAACTGCACAGTAATTATATTCTAATCCCAGCATGACAATTATTTTAAAATAACCTCAAAGCAACAGCAATCTTCATCAGATTAATAGATTAGTACTTCATCTTACCTTGCTAATGGTGCTATAGAAAGGGTGATCAGGCTCCATTGGAGGTGGAGGGATGTCGAAGGAACGCCTCCATATCTTGACCTGGGCTTCACCATGTTTAGCAGCTGTCTCAGCTTTGTTAAGGCCTGTTAGACCACCATAATGCCTTTCATTGAGACGCCAGGTCCTCACCACTGGTAACCACATTTGGTCAAGAATATCCAACACAGTCCAGAGGGTCCGGATGGCCCTCTTCTGCACAGATGTGAAGCAGATGTCAAACTCATACTTAGCATCTGGAAGAACCCAGAAAGTATAATATTGTAATTTATCATTTATCTTTACAGCAATTATTGGTGACATAGTTAATCCATTTTGACTCATTTAATCAGCAGTTTTGGAACCCTTATATATCCTCATTTGTCTATTAATCATTGGCCATTATATGTAAAATGAGCACTGACAAAGTATTTCAATGCAGCAAATGAATGGGCCCAGGGATAGAGAATTAAAATATCCTCTTTCAGAAGCACTCTGTAGCCTCATACCCTGGTTCCTGCCACCAGCTCTCTTTGAAAGGACGTCCACCTGGCGTTCTCCAACCTAGTCCTAGTCTGTGATGGAAAGGATTCTCACAATCTGAACTGACCTTCCAGTAAAGAAAAAAGCGTGTTTGTGTGTGTGGGGAGTATAATTTATTAACATTAATAAAATAATCACTATAGTGGCCCTTCTGGTCATGTAACATCTTCATTTAGCACGAGACTAAGCTTTCCCTATATGAAAATTTAATCTTGCAAAAGATAAAATAAAATATTGTGGCTTTAACAGTATTTATCAGATCTTCATAATCACCTTGTGCTTCCTTGTTTCCTATTGCTTCTAAAGTGCACAAAAATTTGATTATGCAATAATGCAAACTAATGCCATGGTGGAGAAAGCAACAGTTGTGCAATATAGAAGAATGAATAAGGACACACAAGCATGAATAATACTTGCCACAATCTCCAAATGAAAGGCGGAATTTAAAAAAAACTTATACAGTACAACATGCACACCTGAATATTAGAACTGTTGAACGAACTTTTTATTCCTTGGATACCACAACACTGAATTCAAATAATCTTGCTTTAAATCAGAGGTCTCATTATTGCGGCCCGCGGGCCAATTGCGGCCCGCAGGACGATATCCTGTGGCTCCCACCGTGATATGAAAGTATAATATTAGTGTATAATATAAACTATAATATAAAGTATAATATTATGCGGCCCAGCCTCACCCAGACTCTGCCCCCAGCGGCCCCCAGGTAAATTGTGTTTGAGATCCCTGCTTTAAATAGTATTCCCAGGAAAAGGCCAAACTTACAAATAATATTCTATTCAGATGGGCTCTTAAGTCCATGAACGAATTATTTTAACATTCACATTTTTAATGCACTAACAAAAACTTTCTACAGATTTTGTAACTGGTTGGAGAGAAATTCAGATGAAACTTTGGAGATTCCACAGTTGTGGATAATACAGAAGGTTGTTTTCATCCTTTGAGGACTGGGGCTCTCTTTCAGGCTGTTGGGTAAGTAAAGGTAAGCGTGAAATTAGAGTGTGATTAGACTGCTTCGTGAATCTGCAGAGGTGCAGGTCTTAAATGTTTCCTGGCCCTCCCCCACTTCCTGCATTGGGCACAAGCTCTCCTTTCTCTGTTGCAGTACTGAATGACTCAGCTTCTACATTTCCTTTTTTTTTTTTAAATCACCCAATTGCCAATAAATTTAGACATCCCACTGCTGGATGCTTTCCTTGGAAATAAGTAAGATATCATTGTACCCTCACGGACATATGGAAAAATAACTAACTCAAGGAGACTGTCGAATATGCACAGCTTGGGAGGGAGAGGAACTCTGAAAAACAGCTGCCACCTACTCGAATTAAAACGTCCATTCCCCCCCTTTTAAAAAAAAATGCCGAATATATATATATATTTTTTAACAATCAGAACGGTTTGTTCTGTTATCCTGGAGCTGAATGTCAGCAAAAACCACAAAGGGGCTCGAAGGCACGCTTGGCAAAGGTCTTGCCGAAATCACTTCAGTCCGAAAGGGAAAAGGACCGGGATCCGGCTACTGCGAGACTCCTCCCTTTCGCCTCCGGCAGGAAGGCGCCGTCTCGCGTTTCTCCGCCCAGATGGACGAGGCTGATCGCACGTGCACAGGGCAAAAATCTGGGTCTTTTGTCCTCTAAGCCAGTGGTCTCCAACCTTGGCAACTTTAAGACCTGTGGACTTCAACTCCCAGAATTCCTCAGCCAGCTTTGCTGGCTGAGGAATTCTGGGAGTTGAAGTCCACAGGTCTTAAAGTTGCCAAGGTTGGAGACCTCTGCTCTAAGCAAGTTCCGGCGGTCGCAACAGAACCTGCGGGCGCCCCGGGACCATTTTCTCTAAAACGCCCACCCAGCCACCCCCGAGCTCTTTCGGTCTTCCATTGCACACTCCTAGCGTGGCATAAGAGAGCATCTTTGCCTTCGCGAGCCAATTTTACGCCAAAAAAAAAAAAAAAAAAAGCCCAATTTGCATCTAATTCAATGACACCGGGGACGCACGGATGGGAGTATGAATTGCCTTCCAAGGCAAAAGCTCGGCCCTAAACACCCGACCCCAGGGGAGAGGGATTTGATTTGATTTTTTTAAAATCCACATCAGGGGGTTGAAGTGAAAAATATTCTCCATCCCCCGTTAGTACAGGCTGCATTGATGACCTTTATATAAACAGTCCAAAATTATCCACTTACACCAACCACCCCACACATTTCAGAATAATCAGTCCCCACCCCCACCCCCCTCCCCGTCCCAATTTCCCCGGAGCGAAACAGGAGCAGAGGCGCCCCCGGCTGCCGAGCATCAATGTCCCCCGTCGCTCCCTCCATCCTGCCCCGCTTCCTCCCGCCTCTTCACCTCTCAGCGCTTCGCCGCCGCGCCGCGCTTCTTCCTGCCCGGCTGGGCTCAAATCCGCATCGTACCAGCCGCTGAACCGATTCTCCAGGTTCCAGGCGCTCTCCCCGTGCCGGACCAAGACGAGCCTGTACGCAGCCGCCATGCTCTGAATCGGAGAGACTGAACCGGAGCGCGACGCAAGCGAATCGAGGTTCCTCTCCCTCCCCCAACCAAGGAGACTCTTTACCGGCTAGTGCGCATGTGCCGAAAGGAGACTGCTAGGACGCAGGCGTTCCCGTAATCTTCCAATCTGGGTAGACTCTCAGCAGCTACCCAGATTGCGGGTTCATTTGGGGGACTCCCACTTTATAAGGGAGGGGAAGAAGTTATTTGGTTAAATTTACTCTCGATGCAATGCGTGTGGCTCATGTACAGAAAGAGCTATTTGCATCATTGTCGTTAAGACTATAAAATGCGTTTAGGAAGTAAGAGCATATCATCCGTCCCTCAGACTCCTGAAGCGCATGTAAAAAATGGCGTGGCGTCAGCTGGCAAGCCGTGATTGTCTCATTTTGCTCTGAAAACTTCCTAAACAGGGTCGGAATGTACCACACAGGCAGAAATAATACAAGATCAGAGCAACAGAGCATCCTCTAGTGTGGTGAATGTCAGCTACATAAAATCCATGTTGCAAAAAAAAAAGAAGCCACTAGCCATTAAAGGTTATCGGAGACAACAGATCTATTTTAACTTTGATCAAATAAACCAAGTTTATATTCCTTCCTTTTATGTCTAATAATTTTGATATGTAGTATCTTCAAATAATATGCTGGAACTGGATTTCTTTTACTTTTTAATCTGTCCCTCCTTGCATGATTCTTTAAAGCCTTATCAAGAAGCCTCTTTTGCAAATTCAAATAGGAAAATTATTCAAATCACATTCTGGATAATCAGATATATTCAGTGATTGGACTACTGTAGCATCCTCTACATGGGGATGCCCTGAAGACCATTCTGAGGCTCCAATTGGTGCAGAATGTAGTTGGCAAGTAGTATAGATACCCTTGACTTAAATTTGTTTAATGACCGTTTAAAGTTACAATGGCATTGAAAATGTGACTTATGACCATTTTTCACACTTTCATCTGTTGCAGCATACTCATGGTCATGTGATTAAAACTCAGACACTTGTCAACCGGCTCATATTTATGACCTTTGTATTGTTCAGGGTCATAATCCCTTTTTGTGACCTTCTGACCAGCAAAGTCAATGGAGAAGCCGGATTCACTTTATTATCACATTATTAACTTAACTGCAGTAATTCACTTACTAATTGTGCCAAGTAGAACTCACTTAACAACCGTGTCTTAGACACATATTTTGAGCCCAATTGTGGTTGTAAATTGAGGACTATCTATAAACAGTGCCAGACATATAGCACACATAACACCACTCCTGCATGAGCTGCACAAGTTAGCACTGTGTTCCTAGGTGCAATTCAAGGTGCTGGTAGTTACCTATAAATTTCTACATGGCTTGGAACTGGGGTACCTGAGGGTTGCCTTTTTTCAAGAGTCTCTACCTGTCCAACCAGGTCAAGCAGAATGGCATGCTGCAGATCTTGTCAGCCAAAGAATGTCTACTGGGGGGCTTAGGTGAGCTTTTCCTGCAGTGGCCCCTGCTCTATGGAACATTCTTAGGAGATCAGAATGGGCCCAACCCTGCTAACCTTTCATAAGGTTGTAAACCCTGGCTATTGTCCCAAGGCCGAGGGCCCGATATCTTGGCTAAATTGCTAACTGGCCAAATATCTTGATCTTGTGTATGCTGAATTGGATGCTTTTAATGTTTCTTTTTGCTGGTTATACTGCTTTTATTGTTTAAAATGTTGTTTAACATTTTAATTATAAGCAGCCCAGAGTCATTGACCTCAACCACCTTTCCAGACAATTATTACAAGCTTGAATCTCCCTCAACTTCATATCTGCATAACACCAATGCTGCCTTGGTTGTGCTCTTCAGACAAATTCTATTCGGAACAGCCAATGTAAATATAGAATCAATCAGAAAACTTCAAAGTTCTGCTGTGTTAAGATTTTTAAAAATTGAGACAAAATAAACTGCTTTCCTTGCCTCTTTTATTTACATCAGTGTGGACTTCATCTCCCAGAATTCCTCAGCAACAGTGCTTGCTAGAGAATTCTGGGAGTTGAAATCCACAATCTTAAAATTGCTAACTTTGAAAAACATTGATTTACAGGAAGGAACAGGCCACAGTTAGAAAGGTGTGCAGGGCCAGAAGGAATTGTAATCCAAGTCGGAAAAGAATAAGGAGGTCGGAGCCCACCTTCGGCTTTTTTTTAACTAGCTGGCAAAATGGAAGAGTCGGAAGTTGGTGCTCAACACGGAAGGAGATAACCGGAATTACTTAAAATAAAGTAGACGCGGCACGTGGTTTGGGTCTTTTTCTTTGGCGAGCCGTGGCGAGAACCGAGCGATATGGGTCGTTCGGGCAAGTTGCGCTCCGGTACAGCCGGTAAACTTAAGCGTTGGCGCAAAGGGCACAGCAGCGATAGCAATCCGGAGGGACGACGTTACCGCCTGGCCGCCCGTGGTCGTCTCCTCGCCCCCCGGTCAGGTAAGAGCAGTAGCCGCAAGAGCCACAGAGACGATCGTGGCTTTAATTCCGTTGCGGTAGCCTATTCTTTTCAGTTTAAATGCTGATCAGCGGCAGCTGCAGCTCTTTGAGCGTTAATGAGAAATAACTATTCCACTTACAAATGTTCTACGAATTTTGAGTAAAAATAGATCAGCCATGTCTGTTTGCGGATGAAATATCTACATCTTGAAGCTATAATAACTTCATCATAGAGATCATGTACACCAGTGGCCTGTTGACTCAAGGATCTTGTTTTGGACAAATGGCTGTCTCATCTGAAGATCTCCCATGAAGGGGAAATCTGTCCCACTATAGTTAAGAACTATTGATATTTAATTTTTTTTTCTTAAGATCTACCCTGACTCTTTTTTTTCAGTGTATCAATGTCCTTTTTAGACTGCAGGGCTCAGAACTGGACCCAGTCTTCCAAGTTGGGCCGAACCAAGGCAAAATAGATGGGATGGTTACAAATAGGTCCCCCAAAAGTGCATGTCTGTTTAGCAGTTATACTGCCATAACAAGCCATGTCCAGCTTGGATCTGCTTGGGCTTGTGAATACCCAAATTCTATCATAGATACTTAAGCCCTCATCCTATACTTTTGCCTTTTATTTTTTCCTCATAAGTGTGACTTTACATTTCTCCCTGTAAAAGTTTGTCCTGTTTTAGTCCACTGTCCAAGCTAGATCTTTTTGAATCTTGTCTTTATGTACAAATGTGATAAAAATGTATCGTCAAACCATTCATCCATGTAGTTAATAAAATTATGTGGCCATTTAGCCAGTTAGGAATCCATTTAATAGTTTTTTCATCTACCTTATATTTTAACATTTTCTTAATCAGAGTATCATAAAAGACCACACTCTTGATCTCAGCAGTTGATAAAACCTATATCAAAATCTTCAATAGATCACATCCTCCTCAATGTCATTTCCCCAATCTCTTCAGCTTTGTTAATAAAAGTGGAATATCATTTTGTGATATTTATTTTATTTTGCCTTTATTATTTTTATAAACAAGGCACTATACATCCCAGTACCCCATCCTCCTGATATTTCCCCACAACAACTCTGTGAGGTGAGTTGGGCTGAGGAAATGACAGGCCCAAAGTGCTGTTTCTTGCTAATTGCTGCATTCCTATTCAAATGCTTACAAATATGCTATTTAATCTTATATTAGGGCATGATTTTGTGTAAATTTCTATTTTGGATCCCTTTAGGCAGCTTGGCTTATTATTTATGAATTTCTTTGTGTAGATTATCTGATAGTGATGCTTCAAGAATTAGCTCAATGTTTGCCTTTCTCACAGAAAACAGTAACCTGACTGTAGATGCCCTGAAACTACATAATGAACTGCAGTCATCAGGACCTCTGCCTAGAGAGAATACAAAGTCTTTTGTGGTGGAAGATAACAGTGAATCTGCTAAGACTCACAAATCATCTGCAACTTTCCTGAGTGGCTTGACTGACTGTACTAATCTCACCTTCAGCAGAGTGCAGCGTCTTTGGGAATCCAATTCTGCTGCTCATAAGGAGGTATGCAGCTGCCAATTTTTATGAAAACCAACAAATGTGATTAACAAGATTTTCATTATTACTTTAAGAGAATAGACTATAGGGATAGTGAAGTGCAATAATACCACCCAAATAGACTGGAGCTGTTGAACCAGCAAGACTTAGTTGATAAAGTTGTTTTCTAATGGATTGGATCATTTGTTTTTGTTTTTTTGCTGTTCATTGGTTTTAATAACTGCTAAAAGTACTGTATATGGTTAATATTTCTTTCCAGAGATAGTATCTACCATTCATTAAGGAAATAGGTTATAGTAATAACTCTGCCACTTCAATTCAGTCAAGCCTGATAAGGAATGCAAGGGGAGGAAACCGGTATTGTTGGTAGCATCTTTCCTTCTTTGGAACAGTTTATCCCCAGAGCCCTAATAATTCTATTATTTTGGAAATGGTGAAAAACCTGCTTTACCATCAACCATTTGGGGTTTCAGTTTTCTGTGACTTTTAACCATGTTTGAACAAAATTTCATAGGCTGGGTTAATTTATTTTTGAACCTAATGTTTTTAGGTATATTTTAATGTGAGCTACCCAGAGTCAATATTAATATGGGTGGAATACAAATTACAGAAATAAAGATTCATTAAGTAATAGCTGGACATTTTCTACTATTCTTCTATTACCATGGAAGAAAGGAATAGGACAGAAGATACCCAAGGCTGGAATTTTCTTTGGTGTCTCATATTTGGTACACTGTCTGGGTGGGTAATAAATGCTGCTTTATTCACAGCAGTTGTAAGAGCTTGATGAAAGGATCAGCAAGATTTGTGTATAAATTGAGAAGTATTATACAAGGAATTTTAATTGGGTGAATAAGAGTTTTTGACTCTTTAATTTGGATTTCTTATAGATATGTGCAGTATTGGCTGCAGCCACAGAGGTAATCCGAACACAGGGTGGTACAGAAAGTGAGACAGAATATTTTGGTGTGTTGGTAAGTATCAAAAGAAATATATCCAAATGATAGCCTGGCAATTCCAGAACATTGAAATGTAAAAAGCAATATGTTTACTAAAAACAGAATGATGAGACTCTAAAAATATCTGAAAAGCCACAGATTCCCTCTTTATGCTACAAGTTTTCATTTTGCTCCCTTGTGCATTCTGTAGTCAGCTTATTTTTTAAAAAGTACCCTTCACCTTTTTACCTCAGAGATTTTCATTGAGCACTATAAATGTCAGTGATCTGATCACCAATCTGAAGCTGGAGAGCAAACATCTCCATGCTTTTGACTGCTGGATGGGGCAAGGTGTAAGGCATGGAGAACCAACAAGTATCAAAAAACAGTGTATAGATAGGCTAATGTAGAGATCAGTTTCTTTCAGGATAAAGTCCCACGGATCCACCTTTTCTCCGCGTTTCTGAGCTGTGTTATGTCTCCTTAGATGACTACTCTGGAAGCTGTGGAGTCTCCCGAATCCTTGGCTGCTGTTGCATATCTGTTAAGTTTAGTGCTGAAGCGGTGAGTTCTAGGAACACGACAAGCATTTTTATGAGTTTGGGGGTGCACTTTAGGATAATTCAGAGAAAAAGGGATCAAGAAGGACACTATAAAATTTTGTGCAACAAAGTTGGTGTCTTGGACAAAGATTCTACTACAAATTAGACTCGATCTTGCAAAGTCCGTGATATCCTTTTTTAAACTTATTTAAAGGAAATATTCTTAGGATTATATATTCTTATATAAGTTTCTTATATATTCTTTTTATGTAAAACATTTTGAAACCATTAGTCATTTCTTCTATTATGGTCCCTTGTCACTGTAACTGTGTCCAATTTGCTTCCTCCTTGAATTTGTTACTGCAGTAGGTGGATGAGGGATGATTAAAACTTCACAGTTTGCTGTCTCTTTGTGTCCTTATTTTATACTTAACGGGCATATTAATGATGCCTTACAAAAAGGTAGTCTGTGTCATCAGAGCCTGTGCATCTTATAAGTGGGATGGCAGGGATAGCAATGTGAAGTGCCACAAGTGAGTTTAGTTGCACAAGAATGGAATCACTGAATGCAAAAGGCAGTGGAATGCTTGTTACTAATTCCTCTTATTTGATGCCTGTCATATTCTGAATCTTCCCCAGGGTACCCAGCCCTGTGCTGATCAAAAAGTTCTCCGATGTTTCCAAGGCTTTTATGGAAATTCTAGGCTCACAAGCTTGTGGAGACTCTACTTTGGCTCTACGATGGGTAAGTGCATCAAAGAGGTCATCTATGTATTATCTAAATATTACATATGGGATGCTCTTGTTAATAATAGAATGTTTCCTGCAATGCTCTATATATTTTAAGAGAGAACAAATCTGTTAAAAGCCCCTTTGCTCAGCATTTTGAACTGTACTGTAACAAGTGAAGAAATGCTGGATTGAATTAAGCCTACTATTAGACTGCACATGATTTTGCTTGATACCTGTTTCAGGTATTTAAAACTGAACTGTTTTACAGACAGATGCTTCTGGGTATCTAGTGTTCATAGGACAATGCCTCATTGCTATCCTTTATCTCTTTATTAGGTCCTCTCCTGCCTTGCTACATTGCTACGAAGACAAAATCTGTTAACATGGAATTACCCTGTGACAATGCAAGTTTTCCATGGTATTCTCAGCTTCACTGTCCATGTCAAGCCCAAGGTGAGTTTGTATCTTTTATATGGTTCATGGTTCACAGTTGTTTAAATCTGATTGTTAAATGTCTGGTATAATATGGCTTGAAGTTGGGCAAATATTCTAGCTCAGCCTGCAGCCTCTCCCATCGTTCTTGTCTCCTTCAGGTCCGCAAGGCTGCTCAGCATGGTGTCTGCTCTATCCTCAGGGGTAGTGAGTTCCTATTTGGAGACGGAGCTCCTCCACATCACCCAGCTGCAATTTCTACTGCTAAGTTCTGCATTCAAGAAATTGAGAAATCTGGAGGTATCTAATTCATGTGATAAGAAGCTGTTCCATTTATCTTTCTTTGGCTCTAATTGTGATCCCTACATTGTTCCCCTGAATTCTATGTATTCTGGTTTCAAAAAAAAAAAAAAAAAAAACCAGCAACATTTTAGCAGAAGAGCTGTGGATATGATTCAAAAACTGGTTGAAAGGGCAAGAGGCAGGAGAATTGCAGGTATTCTGCAGTAGCACAACTCTGCAAACCATGCAGAACTCCTGGATAAATGATTTGAAACTAGTCAACTCCTTTTTTGATCTTCTAAAGCAAATTTGCTGAAAGGCCAACTTGTTTTTCCTAGAAATATTTTCCCATTTTAATTTATGTCTAATCATCCTTTTCCGAGGAAGGATCATTTTAATTTCAACTTTGCAAGTAAATATAATACTTTTTCCGGAAAAAAAAAACCTCTTACGTTGATTTTGTTTATTAAAGGATTTTAATATTATATATTTTTATTCCACAACTTTGCACAATACCAGGATGTTTGTAAAATCAGCTTGAAGAATGGAATGCAAACTTTGCAAGGAGCAATAGTAACTGTGTTGTGTGTTGAGAGAATAGTAGAACTAATATTTGTTTGGCTCCTCAGGTGCTAAGGAGGCCACAACAACTTTGCACATGCTGACTCTGCTGCGTGATTTATTGCCCTATTTTCCTGCTCCAGCTGTCAAATCTTGCTGTGAAACCTTGCTTCGAGTTATGACCCTCAGCCATGTAGTAAGTGTTCCTCCTCTTTTTAGGTTGACTTTGTGCTGCCTTGTCTTTTGAATGCAGTATAGTCACAACTGTGTAAGCCACTTGGAAGACCAGAGAGCTTCAGTGGGAGTGAACAACAAAGATGGATTACCTCTATCTACTCCCCTTGTCTTAGCCTAGTTGCAAACCCAAATGCCTCTTTTGACAGAAATGGAGAGGAAAAGCAAGAGCAGTGATTAATTGTTCTTCATTTTTCTTCTCCCCGTCACTGCCCAGCTAGTGACAGCATGTGCTATGAAAGCTTTTCATAGCCTCTTCGCTGCCCAGTCATCTCCAATGTGTTTGCCAGCTGAACTTAATGCCCAGATTATCATGGTAAGTAATGCAGTGATTGGGTGAAAGGTGCACAGCCAGCCTTGGATGTTCAAGTAACCCTTTCTGTTGTTCTGCACCGCCAGGCTCTTTATGACTATGTACCCAATGAGAATGACTTGCAGCCTCTGTTGGCCTGGCTGGCTGTCATGGAACGTGCACATGTTAACCTTGCAAAGTAAGGGTGAGATAATAATGGGGCAGATTTATGTGGGGATTGGAAAATGCTGTTCAGATAGTCAGAAATAACTTTTCTTTTGATTTTAGGCTGCAGTGGGATCTGTGCTTAGCTCATCTTCCCCGTCTCTTCAGCGTAGCTATGAACTGTTTCCTGTCTCCTCACAGCCAGGTGGTGGATGCTGCCGCCCAGACCCTAATGGTATTACATTGCCCTTACTTCTAGATGTAGAGTGCAAAGCTGGCAAGAACTATATTTCAGGGACTTTATTTCATTTAATGTAAGAACTGTGGGGCATTTCCATGTGCAGTTTTGTGATGAAGCACTTCCTGCATTGTCATTGTTGGCTGATGTGCTCTTGATCTGTACAGAGAACGTGGGCTGATGCAAATGTGAATTTGTGTGATTCAGGTTTTGCTCAATGAATGTGTGGCCCCTCTTGTGACAGAACTAGGACTTGTTTCATCTGCAACTCCCTCTGGATCCGCTGTTCACATTTGCAAGATGTTCAGGTACATGAAATAGCTTGGTTGGTTGCAGCAGTTTTACAACCTCCTATTCATGGTTTATTACAAATATAGAATGTTGAGATTCTTTTTTGATTTGCCAATGGTTGTTCTTTGCAGAGCGGTGGAAGAAGGTCTGACATACCAGTACCACGCAGCTTGGGCCTCGGTGTTGCAAGTGTTGAGGGTTTTCTTTAAGGCATGTGGGCAGCAGTGTCATCCTATAATGCAAAAGGTAAAGGAATGCTGTAGGTCATTAACATTAATGGCACATGAAACAAGCAGGGAATTCCCAAGTATCCAGATTAAGAATAAAAACATCTGTAGAAAGTAAAGCCTTTGGATTATTGATTGCTGTTACCTGGATTTAAGAACCTAGATAAGGAGACAAAATGTGAGTTTATACAATTAGTATTGGAAGGCTAGTGATTTGAACCAATACAGGGAGAGGTTTTTTTTAGAATAATTTCCCCCACTGGATATGAAGGCACTGCAGTTGGAATTTTTGTAGGCACCCAGTTAAAAGAATTAAGTGCCCTCCAGAACCAGGCACAATTCATGTTTTCAAGGGGAGAAGACTCCAATAAAGGAGACAATGCATGAATAAACAGGCTTTGGACTTCTCTTGTTAATCTTTTGTTCTTAATTTTGTTAAACATGTTCCAAATTTACCGTATATGCCGGCGTATAAGACGACCCGGCGTATAAGACGACCCCCAACATTTCCACTCAAAATATAGTTTGTTATATACTCGCCTCTTCCGCACGCCTTCCACTTTTGCACTTTTTTTTTTTTTTGAGGCACTTTTGTCTGTGAATGATCCGTGAAGCCGAAAGGAGCAGCCAGTTTTCTCCCAGCTCCCAGTGAAGCGAGGCCGCACGCCCGGGCTCCGCTGAGGTATCCGGCTGGGCTGTCAGGAGTTGTTACCGCTGGCTGCAGCACGCTTTGCTCCAGTCCCGCTTGCCTCGGGAAGGGAAAGGCAAAAAGGAAGAGCCGCGCTTTGCCTTCCCTTCCCGAGGCAACGCGGACTGGAGCCGCGCGGAGCCGCGCCAGCGGTAACAACTCCTGACAGCCCCAGCCGGATACCTCAGCGGAGCTCGGGCGGTGCGAGCCTCGCTTCCTTGGGAGCTGGGAGAAGGCTGGCTGCTCCTTTCGGCTTCACGGGATTCGCTTCCACGGTGCGCAAAGTGCCTCAGCCGCGGGCAGCCGCAGTGCTTCCCAATTACTATTTGCCGGCGTATAAGACGACCCGGCATATAAGACGACCCCCCAATTGGAGGCATCTTTTCAGGGCAAAAGTCATCTTATACGCCGGCAACACGGTACATTATTTTATTCTGCTTCTTTTTTCAAAAGAAAGAAAAAAAGATTTATCTTTGGGAGTTGTACTGCTGAAATTCAGCTAAGAGACTCCAAAACCCATTGATTGCCAGCTATGCTTAGAGGATATGAAAAATTGTGATGCTCTTTCCTATGTGATCCTTTCTAATTTCCCTTTTGCTGCAGTGTCTGCAGTCCCTAGCTGATCTGCGCAGTTCCTCGCACTTTCCCCACTCTGTGTTGCTTGATCAGACTCTGGGAGCCGCAGTGGCCACTATGGGCCCTGAGGTAGTGCTGGAGGCTGTTCCCCTAGATATTGATGGCACAGAGTAAGTAGAGTTTCCTTCTTCATATTTGTAAAGCCATTGCATGTGATGTTTCTGCATTGTTATCATTCTGTCTTCTGAACTAATTTCAATAGACATATGAAGCAGAGTCCAAAAATGTGTTTGAGGTAGGGAACATGTTTTAATCCAGCATGCATCAAGCTTTTAAATTATAGAGGAAGGAGCAATATGACTTGTAATTTCATTGATTTTGCAAAGATACTGAAAGCCACTTGGTTCTTCAAAGCAATGCCCCCATTTACCCTTATTCATTTACTATTATTCACAGGTTTTCTTTGCAGTTGCACAAGGCATTAAGAGAGAACCTGCTGATTAGTTTAGGCATACACCAGAGCCTGCCCATTATTTCATCAAAAATCAAAATTAATGAATTCAGCAAAGCAAAAAAAAATCTCATTTTAGTTGCCATTCTTATCTGGTTTGTAAGCTTTTGTTGTGCTTTTAGTTGTTTTTAAGGACTTTAGCAGTGAAAAAGAGAAATATGTATTGAAATAAGTTCATAGGTTGAAGGGACAAATAAAGACAAATAAGTGTATTTATAAATTATTGAATTTTTTAATAACAAATATATTTGTAAATATTTTTTAGTTTTATTTTGTATGGTTGTTTTGGTTTTCTTAACAACTGAGCTTTGCTTTTGTCTGTATATTCTGGGATTACTAATTTTTATAAGGAATATCAGAAGTTACCCTTTCCAGACTCAGATTTCTGAACCATCTTCTGGCATGGACTGGCAGCAATTTTCAAGAATTTCAGGGAGGAGTTTTTTCAGACCCACATGATAGAGCTTTTACATGCTAAACATGTCTTTCACACTGAGCTGTGACTATAAACTAGCTTATTCCTTGGTCAGTTGATTTTTATACAATTGCCTTGGTATTACTGGGCATCTAACTGGGACAAAAAATGTGACTTTCAGAATAAGCATCTGTTATGCTTTATGTG
Source organism: Notechis scutatus (assembly GCF_049901735.1). Lineage (NCBI taxonomy): Eukaryota > Metazoa > Chordata > Lepidosauria > Squamata > Elapidae > Notechis > Notechis scutatus. The sequence continues at coordinate 123,860,991 of NC_142012.1, read as the reverse complement.
GAATTTTTGAAACCTTACATCAAATAAAGCAAAGATAGGCGGAATGGATCTGTTAGGCATGCAACCCTGACACTTACCATGTTTCATGCTCCACAACTTAATTTTTGTATTATTAATTTAAGCTTAATAGAAGAGGGTGCCAATCACTAGAGGTATTTGAGGGGTCATTGGATTGAGAAGGAGTCTTCTTGTGGTTTGAGTATATGACTGTGAATTTGAGTTCCCTGCTGACCCATGTCTGTTTGGATCTTAACAGTTAATGCATAGATTGAGGACTACCTGTATGTTCAAGAGAAATTAGGAAGCCATCTGACCCAGAGTGTTTGAATTCTATGGTTCTGTGACATTTTTGTGGCTAGAAACAGAAAGCATTGAGAAACGCATATAATCACCCAAATCAAACATACTCACTGCTGGCATTTCCCATCTCCTCTTAATTGCGTACCATTATATTATCTACAGGGAGACATTGGACTTTCCTCACAGTTGGCTCCTTCCTGTGCTCCGAGACCACATCCAAAGCGCACCACTTGCCTTTTTCTCCAGTCATTTCCTGCCACTTGCCACTTCTTTAAAAAACAGAGGTAATTAGACATCCAAGTAGGACAAGCCATATTACTTGCAAGTAGACCTAAGTTTTGGACATCAAAAACCATGTGACAAAATAAACCTGGAGAATTGATCACCTTTAAGTTGGAGGTTTCCAAAAACAAAACTTAGCTTCTTAAGGTGATTTTTTTTCTAGGAGTTTACAATTTGGACTACTTGGTATATATAATTTTATAAAAATCAAGATTTAAAATTATAGGTTAATTGCATTTTTTGTCTTTACCTCTACATTGTGAAAAGTTTTGGAAGGTAGTCAATAAGCAAATTATTGATTATCGATCAAATGTAGACAAATATGTGTCAAATATCTCATGATATTGCATTAGTATGTATATTTCTGATACTTTGCAGACCCAACGGTGTCAGTTATTTTTCCAGATTAACTGTCATGCAAGGAGGGAGGTGTGTTGTAGAATTAGCTTCCAGCAATGCAGCTATTATGGTCATGAACAATGAAGAAACTGGGAGAAACAGTTCAGTAGCATCTGGAGAGTCATCTGTTCTTCATTCCTATCCCTGTGCCTATTAAAATGCAATTACAAATAGATCTCTCTCTTTTTGCAGCCACCGAGCTTGCCCAGGCAGGTCAGGACCTAGAAGCTAAGATCTACAATACACTCCAGTGGCAAGTGAGGAATTTTGTTTTTGGGTTGGTTGGTTGGTTGGTTTCTTTCTTTTTTTTTGATAGCTGGTATAAAGCATATTATGATTTTGACATAGGAAATATCAGTGAAGGTAAAACATGTTGACCTTGCCTTTTTTGTCTTTCAGATCTGGACCTTGCTGCCAAGTTTCTGTAACCATGCTACAGATGTGGTTCTCTCATTCAAAGGACTGGCACGCACTCTAGGCACGGCCATTAATGACTGTTCTGAACTGCGGCAGATAGTGTGCCAAGCTTTGCGCAGGCTAATTAATAAGGGCTGCCAAACAGGTAAACGTGACTTGTTAATTGCCATATTGGCAACATCTTCACCTCATTTCTGTTTATTCCTAGACTCAGACAATAAAAGATTATGATGTAATCTTCAGAAGGTTTGTCTGGGATTGAAGCTTCTGTGGTGGAAAGGCCTGACAAAAGTCCTTGTTAAACTGCCTGAAAATCCTTTGATCTCAGAATAACACTTTCTTCATTCCATTTCTCTGCTTCCATTTGCAGAGGCTGAGCGTGCTGAGGTTGGACGCTTTGCAAAGAACTTTCTGCCCATCATGTTCAATGTATACAGCCAAGAGGGTGATGATAGTGAGAGCTTAGTGCACCGGCGCTCTTTGTTGGACACCATCCGGGCTTACTTGACAGTTACTGAAGCAGGGGTGAGTAGCAATCTTTGAAAAAAAAATATGGGTCTCAGAATTCACCATTTGCTAGAATACTAAAACAGGAAGATGCCTGAAGCTAAAGTGATTTTGGAATTTATGATGGTGTGCTGCTGGTACTGGAAAAACATCTCTATATGGAATTTTTTATTTTATCTTTCACTGCAGATGGTAAATTCCTTCCTGGAGAAAGCTTGTGAGAAATTGACCAGTTCTGATAGTTCAGAATTCACTAGGTAAAGTTTATTTATTTATTAGGTTTGTGTGTCACCCATCCTGTCCAGGTGTAAAGTTACCAGAGAGAGGCTTTATCTTGTGGTGTTTTCTTCTATGCTTCAAGTGGATATGCTCAGCATCTACCTTATATTTGCTCCAGAAGATAGGACATAAATCAGAGTTATCTATATCGATCTGTGAAACATTTCCAAACATCTTTTATTTTTGATCCTGTTATCTTCTGTAAAAATTTGGGGGGATTTTTGTCCCATTCATTAGATAAGGTGAGAAGGAAATGCGGGATGAAATAAATTTCAGGGTGAACTACGTAGTCTTTCCGTTGCTAATTCTAGACTAGATCTGGTAGCTTTATGCCATTATAAGAAGAAGAATTAGTTGTCTTCTATTCAGAAAGAGTTCAAATTCATAAAGATTATTAGGATTGTGTTCTTTTAACTGTGTCCTCCTTGCTGCAGGCTTTCCATTTTGGATTTAGTGGTGGCGATGGCTCCCTATGCTGATGAATCATCTCTGCATGCTCTGTATGGCAGCATCCACTCTTCCCTGCAAGTGAGTTACTGTTCAGCTGTTGGGTTCTATGTTATGACACTTCACATTGCAACCCTGTTGTTTTTGGTCAGTGAGGCTATCAAATTGAAGGAAGAGATCTAGGTAACACATTTCTTTTTTTGAAGAAGAAGCAGAAGCTTGCAAATAAACTTTGTTTGGCGAGTACAAAATAGTGGTGTGAATTTACCCACGTTAGTTGTCACAATCCTATTATCTAGAGTTTTGTTGATCTAATGAAATAATACTTAAATAAGATCCACTGCTGTCCTTTTCAGTTAAAAAACTAAGGGGCATAACTATATGTAATCCTTATTTCATGGGGCTGGTGAAAAAATGTTTTATTAACTGAGGGAGACATTTATTTTTAATTTTTTGTACTGATAGAAATTATTTGAATTCTGTTGATTTTGTGGGAAAGATCCATATAATGTGTTTAGATTTTTATTTAAACATCCTCTCAGCCACTTGAAATTGCTCATTTATAAGCTTTTTCCACATGGCTTAGACCAGGCCAAGACAGCGTAGCAATGGCCATTTATTTGATTGTTGGATTGTAGCTATTTCTTGAAGTTATTTGTTTTATGTGCTGCTAAATCCTTCAAGACTCCAGAGACCTTATAAGAATAGATAATATGCACTGACACCTCACTCACCCCAAACAGTAAAATACAAGCTAAATAAACTAAAAGCATTAAAATGCCCCAAATTCAGAGGCCCACCAAAATAAATATTGCATTATTTTTGGCAATTGGGCATCCCCTGGGCAATAGTGTTAAAACCAGCAAATCCTTTCAACCTAGAAGCTCCCTATAATTAACTCTATAAGTGCTTCTGACATGAAAACAGACAGACCACTTTTCAGAAGGCCTTTGCCAAAGAGGCCACTGTCCTTTCTACCGTGTTTTTCCAACAATACGGCCTCCACCAATAGGAAGCCCCAGCATGATTTATTGGCATAAAATCAAATTAAGCCCCTCCCCCAAATTAAGGCCCATATTAAACATGCGAAATGGGAGGGGGAATGGCGGGGGGATGGCGGGGGGCTTGCCGTTAGGAAGTACTTTGTTGCATGCCCGGATATGGTGCTGCCTGTCTTGGTGGAGCACTTCATATCGGGAGACCTTCCGCCACGGTTGCTTTCCCTTCTCCCTTGCTGCCGTGGCGTTACAGGAACGCCACGGCGTTTGGCGCAGCCATGTGCAGCCAGTCAGGGCTCCTCCCTGCAACCGGAGCCCTGAGGAGACACTTTTCCAGGCGCTCCTGTGGCGCCTTCCCTTTGCCTTCGAAGGTAAAGTGAATTATTTTAAAAACCTCCGCTCATCCCATCAGGGCGCGCGCCGGAGCCGTGCGAGCTGGGCAGAGCTGGGAAAGTGAGCCGGGGGTGTTTCCTGGTTCTGCCCAGCCCGTGCGGCTCTGCCGCCGGCCCTGGCGGGATGAGCGGAGGTTTTAAAATAATTCACTTTACCTTTGAAGGCAAGGAAGGCGCGCCACAAGCGCCTGAATCAAGCTATACCAACAACAAAAGGCAAATCCTCAAGGTGGGCTGGAGGGAGGTGGCTCGTGCCCCCGGGCTGCTTCAATGCAAGGTCCTGACTTGCAGCATCCTGCCGTTGCCGCCGCGTCCTTTTCGCCGCCGCCTCCCTCTCCGACTGCGAAACTCGTGTGCTTAGCCAAACGCTCCGAGCGGGCGAGCTCTTCCATACATAGAGAGAGGGGAAAGACGCCGGCGTGCTCCGAGAGGCTGGTTCTTTTCTCTGCCGAGGCTGATATCTGACTGAATCTCTATCCCGCTCCTTTATCCTCACGATGGGGTCGGCAGTGACGCTCTCTGGTGCAGCCACCTCAGCTTGCCAGCCTTGCCCCGCTATGAGGCGATACTGTGACAGCCGCTGCTGCCGCCTCCTTCTCTTTCCTCGCCTCCCTCCCTTCGCCGGCAGGAGTGTGTGCGCCTGCTGCCACTGCCGCCGCTCCTGAGGCCGTCTGGGGCGGGCAGGTGGGAAAGCAAGCAAGGTGGCTGCGCTGTCTTCTTTTCCCTCAGCGGCGCCGCCACCGCCACCTGCGATGGGCGAGGAGGCGGCAGAGGCACCGAAATGTCACCAAGGCAACGCAGTGCCTCCCGCCGGGCCCTCCGCTCATCCCGCCAGGGCCATGGCAGAGCCGTGCGGGCTGGGCAGAACCAGGAAACACCCACGGCTTGCTTTCCCGGCTCTGCCCAGCCTGCACAGCCTGCCACGGCCCTGGAGGCACTTCCTGTCAGCCTCGGCTAGAGAAAAGAGCGGCCCTGATAGGATGAGTGGAGGTTTTTAAAATAATTCACTTTACCTTCGAAGGCAAAGGGAAGGCGGCCACAGGAGCGCCTGAAGCCAAGTGTCTCCTCAGGGCTCCGGTTGCAGGGAGGAGCCCTGACTGGCTACACGTGGCTGCGCCAACGCTGCGGCGTTGCTGTAACGCTACGGCAGCAAGGGAGAAGGGAAAGCCAGGGTGATGGAAAGTCTCCCGAACATCCAAGCTGTCGCCGCCCGCCCACCCGAGGATGCAAGGGGGAAATTAAGTCACCTCCGAAAAGACGGCCTAGCCAGTTTTTCGGGGTCAAAAAAAAATAAGGCCCGGCCTTATTATGTGAGAAACACGGTACAAGGAGGGTAGAGGTAAGATAATTGAAGAGTTACATTTTGGGGGCTTAGCCAGTGGTGGGATTTAAAAGTTCCCACCACTGGTTCTGTGGGCATGGCTTGGTGGGTGTGGCTGCAAGGGAAGGATTGTGTGATCGTGCGTGCATGCGCGCCAAATTTGCGTGTGTGTTAAAACAGTAAAAACTAAGTTACTGCGCCTCTCTGCTGTTTAGCACAGCAATCTGCTCTGCCAAGCCAAACAGCTGAGAGGTTAAAAAGGACCTAGGAGCAGGGACAGGCAGGTGGCTCCAACTGCAGAGCATTGGAGAGGCTCGGAGCAAACCGGTTCTCTGCCAGCTGATTTTCGGCGCTACTGGTACGCCAGAACCAGGCCGAACCAGTAGAATACCACCACTGATCGTAGTCCCTCTTACCTCATGAAAACGAGGCACCACTTGCAGTTTTTCTTAGGTAGTTGAGTCTGGGTGGAGTCTTAGCATTAAGTCATGTAGGCCTTTATAAGCCAAAAGTAGCACCCAGAAACCTAGTGGCTACTCTGCAGCCTTACAAAATAGGTGTAATATTCTCAAAGTAACAAGCACCAGCCAATAAGCAGATCACTGATTGTGAATCAACTGCACTTTCCAAGTGGTCTTTAGAAGTAGTGCCCAAAATGAAACCGGGGAGGCCCATCAGGATATGGTGTCTTCCCTTTCAAGGTTATGAGAATTGAGTCCTTGTGTTTTTTATATATGCACATTATACTGTATATTTTGAATTATCTATTTGATCTGATTATCCTAGAACAAAGATCATAGAATACAGAAAAAGATTTATCGGGTGCTAGAGGAAGTGTGTGCCTCTGACCAACCTGCGTGTCGTAATTTTGTACAAAGTCATTTGGAGGAACTGAAGAGTGCTCTGTTGGACTCCCTAACCTGTGCAACGTCACCTGCTAAGAGAGTAAGGAAAACTTTTTACCACCCAAAGTAAATAAGATGTAAACTGTGATGGGTATCAAAGAATACTGTGTATATTTCCATATTGCTTTTTTTTTTTGTTCTTAGCCCCGGCTGAAGTGCCTCTTCCATGTTATCAAACAGCTGACAGTGGAACATGAAGATTTTGTCACAGCCCTGGTGCCAGAGGTGAGAGAGCATAGTAAAAGAGGGTTTAGCACAGCCCTGAAGAAACTGGAAATTTGAGTGTAGAATTATGTTGTCAGAAGATGGTGAAACATTAAGTGCATGGAATGAAATATTCATCATTTTATTCACTTATAAAATGTCAAATCTGCTTTTCATTATAAAACCATCCCTGATCTTTGGCCATGACATTTAAATAAGTTTAAAACAACCTCAGATTTGAAATGCAACAATTTCATAGTAAAAGATCTCTGAAAATATTGTTAAATATTGTTAACTATTTAAACCAAGCAGAATAGAATACTTTATTGGCCAAGTGTAATTAAACACACAAGGAATTTGTCTCCGGTGCAAAAGCAACAGGTAAAGCAACAGTGTAATAATCATCATAATGATACTAGTAAGAAGAGGTAGTAAAGAAGAGGGAAAGGATGATGATAATGTTGATGATGATATATAACAGGAGTAATATACTTAGACATAAGACATAAAACATCAGTAACAAATCAGAAGGTGCAATATAAACTTGGATGAATCCAGTTGACTATGAAGGCTCTTACCAACTTGTAAAAGAGAGAAAAGAGACCAGATCACCTTGCTTCTACATTGCTTTCTCTTTGTTGCAAACTTTAGGTCTTTCTCTGAGCAGGGTCATATTTCTCTTCAGCACTTTTGTAATGAAGTTAGCACCAGAGTATCTTGGAATGTGTTACTACTAGCATTTGCAGGGGTTATGCAAATTAAAGATAGCAACTTTCTCCGTTACAGGTGGAAGAGTAACTCCCTTCAGTGTTAAGTCTGGTTATTTTGCAATAAATGTTGCTGAGGAGTTAATGGATCTGTGTTTAAGTTTAAATGACACTTGGGCAATAATTAAAAATATATTCTCATTAATTAGTTGATATTAGTAAGAAATTATACATTCCTCAAAGTTAAGGAAATCACCTACATTACTGAAAACTTTAGTCATCTAGTTGAGTTTTTCTTGAAAAACTGTGGTAGGAAATTTGTAAATTAGCTTAGTTTTGTTACTATTACTGTAATTGTAAGCTTTAGAATAATGTTTGGAATTCTAGCCTTAGTTTTTCTCCCCTCTTTTTAAACGAATGGTAACTCGTGAAGATATTAAAATTACGGTGGAGGCAATAGGTAAGTGATCAGACTGTTGACCATATCTTTGTTCCCTCCAGGTGATCCTCTGCACCAAAGAAGTTTCCGTGGGTGCCCGCAAAAATGCTTATAATCTGCTGGTAGAAATTGGTCACACCTTTATACGCTTTGGAGTCACTCCAAATGGTGAGTCCCAGTTTGCTTATGTGGGGCTTTGCATGAAAAGAAGGTGTTTCTCTTTGTCTTTTGTTGCCAAGCTTGCTCTTCTCTGTCTCCTTTCTTGTTTATACAACATTGCATCCCTTTTCATCTTGAGTACTTCATTTTTTCCATGTTTACTACTGAACTTCATCCTAGTCTGTACAGGTAGTTCTCCACTTCCAACCATTTGTTTAGTGACCATTCAAAGTTACAACAGCATTGAAAAAAATGACACATCACTGTTTTTCACTCTTATGACAGTTGCAGCATCCCACAGTCAGATGATCAAAATTCGATGCTTGGCAGCTGGCATGTATTTGTAGCAATAGCAATAGACTTATATACCACTTTACAGTGCTTTACAGCCCTCTCTAAGTGGTTTACAAAGTCAGCAATAATCTGGGTCCTCATTTTACCCACCTCAGAAGGATGGAAAGCTTAATCAACCTTGAGCCGGTGAGATTCGAACTGCCAAACTGCAGCCAGCAGTCAGCAGAAGTAGCTTGCAGTACTGCACTCTTAAGTAGCTTGCAGTACTGCAGCTCATTTATGACGGTTGCAGTGTCCCAGGATCATGCAATCACCTTTTGTGACCTTCTGACAAGTCAGTGGGGATGCCAGATTCACTTAACAAACATGTTTCTAGCTTAACAATTGCAGTGATTCACTTAACTGTGGCCTGTCGTTAATTCATAAAATGGAGTAACTGTCTTGATTAACAGCGGAAATTTTGGCCTCAATTTGTGGTCGTAAGTCAAGGACTACCCATATAATGTATTCCTCAACAAACCACAATGCACGGTTTCTTTTAATTTTAGTGTCTTCTGCGTGTCCTGTTTTTGCCCTTCCCAGCATCGGAGAGGCTGAAAACGGGATGCACGGTGCTTCTGGATGCTGGGGAGGGCAAAAATGGGACCTGCGGAGGCCAAAAACGGGCCCACATTCGCTCTATTCTTTTGGGGTGGGGGCAAAGTGCATCCTGTAGTTCGAAAAATACAGCGTGTCATCCCTTTTTGGCAACTGGTCTCCATTGGCCTTATCTCTTTATTTCCTAGATTTTCCTCACTTCCTTAAAAGCATCAAATTCTGTGTCTGAGATTAGATAACCATGATTAAAACTGTACTTATCTTCTCAACCTCTGATATGCATTGTTTCCCATCATTTTCCCCTTGTTGCCTGTTGTTAATACCTTTGTTCTCATCTTAGAATGCTGTTCTTTCATTAGGCTAGATCATGATCCATCCACCTTAGTGGCTTCTCAGGGATTCATTTTGTATTTTTAAAATATGTCAAAGTTCAATTGAGCTATGACCATTATCCTTTAGAGGTGGGTAAATGCTGATTTCCCAAGATAACTTGCTTTGAGACTTGGGTTTTAACATTATCTCCATAGGCTATTTTTTTCTTGTACAAATTTCTGTTCAATTATTGGTCTTGGGAGGCTTTCCATTAGTCTTGTTATAAGTTGTGTTCTTGAGTACCTGATATATACTGTAATTACAATACAAATTCTTGCATGTTTCCTTTCAGAGGGAATACAGCGTTATCTCCTCCTGATCTATGCTGGCTTAACTGGCTCTGTCACTATGATCAGCTGCACTGTGCTTGCTCTTACCCGTCTACTCTATGAGTTCAAAGGTGAGAAAATAGAGGCTATCAATTGGTTTAAATAAGAGTTTACACCATCAACAGTTGAAAGCAGAATCTCTTTCTTATACTGGCAACTGCTTTAAGATAAAAAGACTAATGTTTGGGGCTGCTTTTAAACTGGGCTGGGTTGAACATTTGTACAGATATATCTAGGATGCTGTTTCTGGTATACTGAGTGTCTTAAACAAAGAAGTGTAAACCTGACGTTTCCCAGCACAGTACCTATTGTTGGCACTATGAGTCATAGTAGGTTACTACTTAGCTGCAGAATTATTTGTGTCTGGTAGCAACTCAAAGGATGCTGTTGTTTTCCTACGACTTGGAGAGAATCGGATGAATTGAAGTTTACACTTTTAATATAATTCATTTTATTCATCTTTCAACTCCTTCCCTCAAAACAACGCTATAGAGCACTGCACACCAGAACAACTAGACACAAGAACAGTTTTTCCCCCCAAAGCCATCATTCTGCTAAACAAATAATTCCCTCAACACTGTTCAACTATTTACAAAGTGTATACTGTTAATCTTCTCACCACTCCTTATCACCCATCCCCTCCCACTTGACTGTTTCCTAGTATGATTTGATTGTTGATTGTACCCTATGACTATCGTTAAGTATTGTACGTTGTGATTCTTGATTCTTAATGAATGTACCTTTTCTTTATGTATACTGAGAGTATTTACACCAAGACAAATTCCTTGTGTGTCCAGTCACACTTGGCCAATAAAGTATTCTATTCTATTCTATTCTATTCTATTCTATTCTATTCTATTCTATTCTATTCTATTCTATTCTATTCTATTCTATTCTATTCTATTCTATTGTTGCAGAAAATATTGGGTCAGATGCTCTGGAGCAGCTGGTGAAACATGTTTGCCTCATGGTAGGCTCGCGAACTCGGGATGTTGTCAAATCAGCTCTGGGATTCCTTAAGGTGACAGTGCTGCTCTTGGACACAACATTGCTGGGTCGGCACTTGGAGACTATGGTGAGAATGGGAAAGCATACTGAGCGATCAGTACTTTAGGAATGAAGATAGCCCTAGTTTACATAATTAAAAAAGAGGAATATGGAAATATATTTGAATCCTCAGAACCTGTCCTGCCATAAGTTACTCTTAAGTTTCTTATCTGTTGAAGTCCATTAGTTCATCTTTTGTCCAGCTCTTTGTGGTATTCTTTCCTTCCTATTGCAATTGGGAAGTAGCGAGGTACCAGTCCAAGGTGTTGGGGCAGATTGACAGGAATGGCTTATGGGTAAGTGAGGTGTAGAGAGTGGCCAAATTTTAAAACTTTGTGTTTTTCTACAGTTAGAAGCCATTGGAGGATTGACAGATGACATGAGGCGCCACTTCCGTATGAAGCTGCGAAATCTCCTTTCCAAATTGATCCGGAAATTTGGGTTAGTGCTGAATTTAAAGAAGGAAAGGGCTAATGATTAGAGAGAGAAAACAAATCCACCTCATTACGTTCTAGAAATATCTTGATTGGCTATCTTGCTTTCTTGATTGGCTGGACTTGAGACAGCCCATTTTAGATACAGGAGTATGTGCATGTATATAAACAAATGCACATACAAAAATAGAAGTTTGCAGGGGAAAACAAGGCACTGAGGTTTGCAGTTATTTCATGGGGATCTGCTCATTTCTGTCTAGCATTCTTCCTCCTTCTCCTGAAAGTACTTTTTAGTTTAATCCCAGATAAGATAATAACTCTCTTTGGTCCTTTCCATTCTCATCACTACATGCAGAGAGACAGGAAATGTTCAGAGGATGCTTTCCCACAAGTTTCTTTTTCTTTTTGCTCGTGAATTCCCTGATAAAATCTTACCCTGTGAGGCTGTATTTTTTCCTAGTTGTAGTCACCATTTTTCCATAGTATTAATGAAGGGAGCTAACAGATTATTTGAAAGGGGACCATCCCTGTGAACAAAGACTCTTTCTGCCTACTTTCTCTCTTTACCTTAATTTTCAGTTATGCCCATGGGTAACTTGATACTGGTAATATACTTCACTGCTAGGAATTTTTTTTACCGATAATGCACAGAAATAGGAATCATCAGGACAAAAAAAATTAAAATATTTAAAATTAGCTTTATATTGTTGTTGTTGTTGTTGTTGTTATTGTTATTGTTATTATTATTTGCTGAGAATAACACTTATAGTAGATGACCAGGCTGAGCTCGAGGGAGGGGTCAAACGTGTCATACGTCATGAGTCCCTACGTGCCAGCAAGAGATCCAAGTCCAGCCCATCTTGAATGCCTTCTTAATTTCCACTCATTTCCTTTGACTGTTAGTAGCTCAGATTTTTGTAGAGAGCTTAAGCTTCCAATAAATCTTTATACTCATTTGCACTGCCTGAATGAACTTTTATGAATAAATTCTTCGGTAAACATTTCCTAACGATGATTTATAAATCAAGCGAAAAGATAAGGTATTGTAAAATTTGATTATGCACATTCTTAGAATTTATGCCAGATGTGTTTACAAAAATCTAGTCCATGTGATTAATTTATTGCTTGTTTTATAACCCAGTTATGATATTCAGACAAATAGAACCACAAGTGTTCTTTCATCTCAGTCACTTTGTCTCCCTTCATGTTCAGAGAGTTAAGAAAAGAGTAGCAACCATGTTTGTGGAAAACTTGCTTTTAATTGGTATTTTTAAACTGTTTTTGTAGAAATCAGTTTACTTTCAATCTCTTTTTGACCTGTATTTGCACTGTTGAAAGATTATTGAATTTGGCTGAAAATTTAACAGTTCTTACAAGCTTAATGAAACTCTGCAAGTTTGGATATTTGACTAAATTCCATGATTGGGGAAAAAGTTTATGAAAGAAATTGATTTCCATGATTTTGGATTATTATTTTCACTTCCTAGGTTTGAACCCTTGCAGGCTCTGCTTCCTGAATCCTATCGCAAAGTACTGCTTAATATCCGTAAGGCAGAATCAAGGAACCGCAAGCGACAAGCTGTGAAAAGGGCTGCAGCCACTTCTGCAGAAGAAGAAAGAACTTTAGCACCACCTAAGGGAGACAGGTATGAATAAGGTGCCTGCTCAGAATCTTGATCTCATAGTAGGAGGGAGATTAAGAATATCGTTAAGGCTGATTCCAAGTGCCTTGGAATCTGAAATGATCTATGGACTCTCCATAAATGAACCTGTGTTGTTTCTGTGCCCTTGTCTGTAGCATTGAGGATATCTTGGCAGACTCAGATTCTGATCTAGAAGATGAGACAGAGAAACAAAAAGGAAGAGCAACCAGGAAAGTGCTAAGGCAACAAAATCAAGCTTGGCTTAAGGAGGGAGAAAGTGATGAGCCTCTCAACTTCTTGGATCCAAATGTGGCACACAGGGTTTTAGGTAAGATGAATTTTGAAGATGGTCTATTCTAAGTTCATAGTGTTTACTACTTCAGTTTGATGGGGAAGATGATAGATCAGTATGCTCAGAGTGGAAGGTCAGACATATTTTTTTCATAAGTCTTTTGTGCTGTTCTGTCATGTAGCTACCAGGCCAGGCACTGCCCAAACTGGAAAAGTTAAACATGATTTCAACTTATCAGCTGATGGTCGCTTAATCATATGCGAAGAGGAAGAACAACCTACAGGTATAAAATTCAGCAGTTGATTAAATGCACATCAAATAACTATCCAATGATCATTCCATAATTCTACTTTCTATTATCAATTGATTACAGAAACAACCAAAGCTATTTAAACAGAATGAGCTATACAAGAAAGCATTTTAGATTGATATATCTAGAATATCTTTAATGTGATATCTTGGAGCTTATGGGATATAGAACCCCTGCAGCTTCTCAATACAGAATTGAGATTATTTTTAATGCAGGCATTAAAAAGTACTGGAAAGTGTGCAGAGAAAAGCAACAAAGATGATAAAGGGCCTGAAGGCTAAATTGTATGACGAATGGTTGAGGCAGCAAAGTACAGGATGTCTACCCTGTCAAAGAGAAAGATTAGGGACACAAGATAGCTGCCTTCCAGTACTTGAGGGGCTGTTACAAAGAGGGGATTCAGTTATTTTCTAAGACACCAGAAGGCAAGACAAGAAGTAATTTGTGGAAGGTGGTTAAAAGAGAGATCCCACGTAGAAATAAGGAAAATATTTCTGACAGCGGAAGCAATTAATTAGTGGGTGCTTCTGGGTTGTGGGTGCTCCATCACTGGATGTTTTCAAAAATAGGCCAATCATTTGACTAGGATGATACAAGGCTTCTGCCTTGGAACAGGAGGTTGGGCTAGAAGACATCCAAGGTTGCTTCCAGCCTTCCTCCTACTCTTTCTCCTATCCCTAAGTTTTATGAGAAGGATTTGGCTTAAAATAATTAGGGTACATATTTTGTGCTGCATCTGATCTCTGTTATGCTGTCTACCACAGGGCTGAATGAGGAGTCAGCAGATTTAATGCAGGAAGTTGGAATCAAGAATGTAAGTGAAGAAGGGGAGGAACAAGAATTGTTGGCATTCTCTTTAAATATTAAGAAGTCTTTATACCAATACTGTGTAATTTGTTTTAAGAATTGAGGTTGAGTAGCATAATGGGGACCATCTGAACCAACTCAAAAGAATTAAATTTGATTCATTAAAATTAAATGACATTGAAATGATCATTGCAATCACATATTTTCCCTTATGTTACATTCCTTGTATAAGTTTGGCGACATCTTTGGTAGTTGTCAGGACTGAATACAACTGTGGGTTCGCAAGTTGTGTGTCTCTACTCTAACTTAGCGTTGTGATGGCTGTATTTGGGACATTGGGAGACAATTACATTTGACTTATCAGGATAGATTCCCTGTTGCCATTAAATAACGCAGGAAAGAAGAAGGCACAGAAATCTTTAAAGAAGATGGTTGATCTTACCAAGTGCTACTTCGATGCATGTCATCTCTTTTGCAGAAGAAAGCTCGGAAACGTCGCTTTCGGGAAGAGGCAGATGATGAAGGCCTTCCTGCTGATTCACAGCCACAATACAAAGGTTAGGATCTTCCTTTGGAGCTGTTATAGAGTGAGCCACCACTGCATGGATTCTGATGTACTTTGACATGAGTGGGCGAGTGAAATAGTTACTTAGAAATAAGGCATTGATTAAAATCAGTTATGTGTTGTACATCTGTATGATAATCAGTTGAAAGAACCTCACTGTGGCCTCCCTCTGCTTCCATTCTAATCTTGATGCATTGAGCCAATCGTGATAATGATACGAGTTATTATACATAATGTAGAAATTGTCTTTGGAGACTCATGTTAAGTAAGCTGCGTTTCATGAAAGCATATGCCTTTTAATAAAACGTTAGTTAGAAAAGGTCACCTACCCTCTACATGAAAATTTACAGATAGAATTTGACATGACAACAATTGAGATGAACAGTGTGATTATTAAGCAAGTTATCACATGACCATACCCAGTTTTATGAGTATTTTTACCACAGTCATTAAGTAGATCACTGCAGTCATTAAGCAGATACAGCTTCCCCAATTGACCTAGGAAGGTCGCAAATCGTGGTCACTTGCCTGAAAGACATTGTAGCTATTGTAAACGTGAACAGATTGGCAAACACCCAAATTGTGGTCATGTGATTATAGGGTGGTGAAACAGTCATAACTTCAAGGATAGGTCATAAGTTGCTTTATCCAAGGCCATTGCAGCTTCCAACTTTTTTTTTTTTTTTTACAAATAGTCATAAGTATTATCTGTACCTTAAGTAAAAAGTACTGGTTATTTTCTAGGATATTGATTTTTAACCAATTTTTAAATGTATAGTTTTATTTATTGTTTTAAGGTTTTATATCATGTTTCAATTATATGACTGTGAGCCACCTAGAGTCACCTCAATGAGAAGAATAGCATAGAAGTTTAATAATAAATAATTTCCAAGGAGTGAACAAGCTGCTTCTCCTTTTCAAGCCTGAAATTCTTTGTAAAAGTCATAAGCCAACTCATACTTGAGGGTCTAGTTATTCCCCTCCTGTTTGTTTACTCTTTATAGCGGGAGGCAAAGGAATTCATCGGCCTGTTAGCAAGAAGGCAGCACCTGGGGCAGAATACAAAGCAAAGGTAAGATCATAAGGTGATTGATTGGGTCCCAAATCTGACGTAGGTATAGGAAGTTACTTGCTTTCCTATTGTAGAATCATCTGTCATAATCTTGTCAATTGAAGCATGGGTTTATGATAACCTCACATGCTTTGTAACAGAAATGGAAAGTCTATATCTTTTTTGAGGGCATATTCTTTAGGCATAATTAAAAACAGGAGTAGGGAATTCCACCTTAAAAATTGAGGTCTGAGATGCTCATTTATTACTTTTCCTTCATATTCTTTCCCACCTTCTTCTCCATGTTGTTGAAGCAGCTTCCAGAGTTTTTTCTTCAACAATTCCTCAAAGCTGTCATATCTTTTTAGCAACCTTTACTAAGAGGAGGGTGGGGAAGAAAATAGGCACAAGCCCTATGAAGTGACAGTCCATACTTCTTGCACTCTTTTTAGGGAAGTCGAGAGGAGTAGATTACACAGAGAAAAGATCGTTCCCTCCCTCCCTCCTCTATATCTATCTATATCTGTCTGTCTGTCTGTCTGTCTGTCTGTCTATCTATCTATCTATCTATCTATCTATCTATCTATCTATCTATCTATCTATCTATCATCTATCCATCTATGTGTAAAAACAGGATTATATTGATAATCCATTATAACATTAAAGTTATATTCAAATCAAATTTAGTATCAAGATAGTTCTGAATAACTGACATATTAATAAATATCAAGTCTTTTGGAAAGCTAGCGGAGGAATGGATATGGGGACTTAGGGCTGCTACCATGTACTTTGCTAGATTGCCTATCACTGAGCATACATTTTATTGTTTCTTATAGAAAGGCAAAGGTGACATCAAGAAAAAGGGTGGGCTGGATCCTTATGCATACATCCCACTGAACCGAGCAAAACTAAACAGGAGGTAAGGATGGTAAAGAGTGAAAAAGGTTGCTAGAAACCCAGAAACCAGTGATAACCTCCAAGTACAGAAAATCCCAACTCAAAGAATATTGTTCACCATAATCCATATATTTTATCTCCAAATATATAAATTACTTTTTTACTCCGTTAAACATGTTATCTGGTCAAATGTAGGCAATATTGATTAGCCTCTGTACTGATTACCATCTATTCTCTCTGGTAGGAAAAAAGCCAAACTTCAAGGACAGTACACGAATTTGATGAAGGGGGCTCAGCGTGGTGCCCAAGCAGGCAAGAGACTCTTCAAAAAGCAGACCCATACCTGAAGGAGAAAAGGCCATGCAGAATTGATCTGGAAATCAGTTCTTTTAGGTCACTGGACTGTGGATCTGGTTGCTGCTATTCCACTCACTGAGTTATTTCTAAAAAAAATGGAATGTGGTCATTATTCCTGCATATTGGCAATACCTATTGTTTTCAGCAAAAAGAATAGTAAAAAATGCATACATCCTCCAATTTTTATTTATGGACCCTTGTAATAGGGGCTTTCTTACCAGTTATTCTAGTTTCTTTCACAGCTTATGAGCAGTGTGAGCAAATCTAGAACTTTGGGTTAGAGACTGATTATTGCTTCCTAATGAACACTTGAGCAATACATAATATAATAAATTATGTTTCTTTAGTATAATATAGGCACTGGTCTGTGAAACCTTTTTTCCTGTCTATTTTCTTTCAGTATTTGAAGCAACTTGCTATTTTTGTTTGGTAACTACTACAAATTCTCCAAGAAGTCTGGATTTATTTGGTAGTAGGTAAGAACAGAGGCAAAGTTAATTAAAAACAAAAGAATTATTTCCAAGGAGAACTTGAGAGTTGTGATCTTAGCTTCTGAATAAAATGTTGTCGCTTGGTACTTTTATTGCTACTATCAGACTAGGCTAATTGGAAAACTCTGGTCATAGCCCCAGATCTGAGAATAAGTACTGTCATGTGGAAAGCTAACTTCTACAACCAAATGTGTGATTTAGGTTTTGCACACATTTTCTGATTTGCTCTATACAAGAATTTTAAAAAACCCTGCCTCCCAAACATGAAAACAGTGATCAGTGGCAATAATTTTGTTCTGTTCTATTGAAAAAAAAGGGAATGTCAAATTCCATCATTGATTTTCCATTTTCATTTAAAGGCAATGATGATGATTCTGAAGCTGTTCAACTGGCAGATTTAAACACTTTTCAGCTATTTTGCTGATCTGAGATGCCTTCTTGTAGACACGATACCTAGAATAAAAAAGATATAGACCACAGCATATCTTGGTTGCACTATTGCAAGAGACAAAAACCAGAGCCTAGAAATTCTCCCAACCAAAGACTGCTACATTGCTTCTGAGAAAAGCATACCTTGGATATAGGATAGCGCTTTCAATATATGCTGGGGCAATGTTTTACCACCTCCTAGTGGCTATGCTTCACAGCTGAGGTATCAAGGAGAGGAATTTAACCCTTTTACCCACAATTTTTTACTAAAATCTCTGGTTAGTTTCAGATATAGATACGTTCACATGTAGTTGTTAGCCACAGAGAAAGAGATAGGCATCTGGGTTGAGCCTGTATATTTTTCCTCTGTGTTGAACTACAGAGGAACAATGGTTCTGGATCAAAACTATAACACTGCATAAAAAGGGCAGACTTAATGCCCTCTAGTTTGTGGGAACAATAAAGAGGTTAAAAAATACCTCCACACATAGGATTTCAGCTGTTGTTTGAAGGTGCTTGGAATTATTTGAACAGCTGCTTTTGATTCACTCTCTGCTTGCTATGGAAACCTTAGCTTCTTTGAAAGGATATTCTTTGATGGAGTACATCCCTTTGGTTAAAAGGCTTAATATAAAACTGAATAACAGCTTGCATGGCAGCTGTGCACTTGTTATTTTCAGATTGAGTTGGCGCTTATTTCACAGGGAGAAGGCCATTGAAAGGTAGAATAGCAAAGAAGTTGCCTGTTATCAGAGAAAATAAAGTAACAAGGACATAATGACTGGAAATTATTTTTTTATTCCTCTAATTCCTTGATACTAAGATGTATATATACAGAAGAAATGTCTTTCTACTGAGATCACAAAACATTGAAAATATTTTTAAGAGGTGGAACTAATTTAAAAAATGATAAAAATACAATATTTTGACAATCAGGAATTACAGATTTTTGGAGTGATACAGAATGAGTAATGGATTGCTGATGAGTATCACTGATGGTATTGATGCCACCATCCAAACAAGAATAGGAATGGAACTCTGCAGACCATCCACATCTTCTAAAATTTGCACTTGCCTCTTTAGACTTTTGACTAAATAATTATCCCCATTTACGGAACAAAGAAACTTCACAAAAGTTGATGAAACATTAAGGGCTGACTGAAATATAGAGTGTCTTGCTGTTCTGGGAAGTTACCATAATAAAGTGTTCAGTTCATGAAAATGCTATGTAGATTATCTTCTTTAGATCTTCCTCAATTGTTTTCAAGGAAACAAAAGTTAGAATGCATATATTTTGTAATTTTGAATTATCAGAAGTTTTGGGCCGCAGCACTTTGCTTCCCCCCATTAGAGTAAAATCTGCACGTTTATCCATCTGCTTGTGTTTTTCTTAATTAAGCTTGGAAGCAATTAGGCTTTTTATTTTGTTAATTGAATCTGACTCTACTCCAAACAGAAGTTTGTTTCCAATTTTGTTTAAAGCAAAAACTTGCTGGAATAGAGCCTAGAAGTTTCCATTTCCCTATAGAGGAAATTATTTGATAAATGTGAATCCTGCATATGAATAAAAATCTGTAATTAAAACTTGTAAGCATTCTCTATTCCGTCCCTCCTTAAGATATTTACTAGACCTCCTTATTTGCTTATAAAAACTAGACACTCCAAACTCGTACCATTCCTGTTCCTATCTGGACTTCTAAGCCATTTCTTTCCACTGTGACTAATTTTAGGGAAGTTTACAAGAAAGTTCAGAAGTAATAGGGTGACTAAGGAAGGGACCATTCTTTTCAGCTGATTTTTAAACTATGTTCTGTGAGGCTTTGCGAACTTTCTACTATCTGACCCTTTCTAATAAGATTTTGGTAAATGTATTGTACATTTCTCTTTCTCATCTTTCCAAAGAAATGTCTCTGCAGGACATCTAGTTTAATAAGTGGCACTTAACATATATTCTTTTTTGTATGTATTTCCAGTTGCTTGGGGGAAAAATGGGTAATTAGTAACCTCCACATATTGCTACTACAACTCTTAGGATTCCTCACTATTAGTCATACTTGTTAAGCTTGGTAGGCATTGTAATGCCACAGTTGAATAAATGAACACATAGCAGACCACAGGTTCTCCATTCTGTTTTGGAAATACATTTAATGTAGAAAGAGTTCTGTAGATAGAAGTCACCTTAATTTGCTGACAGGTATGTTAAAATACCCAGGTTCAAGTTTCTTTTAGTTACTGAACAATACTCCAGTTCATGCTTGCAATAGACAGCAGAACTCTCTGGACAGCCCCCTCCTACTTTACATTTTCCAATGTAGTTAGAGCCATACTGTTCCACCGTGTGTTTAGCTCAAACTGTTTGTTGTGGATGTTCCTCATGTACAGTAATGTAATCAGTGGTGGGATTCAGCCAGTTTGCACCAGTTCGGAAGAACTAACTTTCTGAGCAGTTTGATGAACTGGTTGTTGGAAGAAATCATTAGGGCAGAGAACTGGTTGTTAAATTATTTGAATCCCACCGTTGAATATCAATCATGTTTTGATTTTGGTACAATTATTCATATTTTGCTTTGTAATTCACAATCCAGAGTCTTAAGTGACCAGGGTGGCCTGCAATTATTTGCATAAACAAATAAAATCAAAACATTCAAAGAAACTAACATAACCCTTACTAAGTGCATATGGACCATTCTATTAAAATTAATCCAGTCCACTGTTTGGGGCAATTTTCTGTCTTTCTTTAGATTGTTGAGGGAAGGACATTAAAAGCTCTACAATATTACACTATATTATAAGGCAGTGGCCCCCAACCTTTTGGAAATCAAGGACTGGTTCCATGGAGAAAGGCTTTTTTATCGACTGGAGAGGGCGGTTTCATGTGCTGCATGGATGGGGCTTTGCTTGTTTGCGTGGCCCAGTTTCTGGCATACCATGCACTGCTGCCACTCCATAGACAGGGTTGGGGGCTGAGGACTCCGGCTATAAGGGATACTCTAAATATGTCTGGGGTTTGTACATCCAGTTTTCAATGGTTACATTTGCAGAGAGTCTATAACTATTTTCTGTTTTAGCATTGCCTTCACTTCGTCATTTCAATCCATAGGGGCATCTGATAAGCCAGCCAGAATCCACACCCCTGAAGCTTGAAAATGATCTACAAGGGGATTAGGTCTTATGGTCAGAAGCTTAAATTAAGCCAGTAATTAATTCTCAATCATGCTCTGGAGTCCAGCTTTATCATTCCTGTTTCTGAAAATCAAAGTGCTACATTATGGAAGCAATTTGACACCTGAAATATTTTACGGACTGTAGGATTGTATGGTCTTTATTGATTCTCAAAATATATATTAGGAAAATTAATTGAAGTATCAGTATAGTTGGGAGGAAGGTAGATAAGTAGAAGTTTATTTATTTATATTGGTTATCTAACTCCAGTGTTAATTTTGGCAGCAGAAAAAAATGTCTGAAATTTTTACAGGAATTTTAAAAAATCTATTCTGGCAAATTTAAGATACTCCTTCCCCCAAAAGCCAGACAGAAATGCTAGTCATTAATTAACATACCAAAAACTCAAAACAATTATCAGTATGAAATTACCATCTGCTAAGAAGGCAGACATGCCTGTGGAAGTTTGATTTCTCAAAATGACTTCTTGTACTGTCAGTTAAAAATGATTCTCAAACGGAATGTTCAATGTTCTTCAGCAGTTTTTAAAAAGATGCAAAGTGAAATAATGTAAACATGGTGCTAAATTGCTGCCTAGTTTACAATTTACTTCTTGTTGAGATTTACTTCTGGCCTCATCAAAGACATGGAAACATAACCCATATTTTTTCTTTAAATAATTTTATTTTTTCTCTGAAAAATTTAAAAATTATGAAAATTTCCTAATATATTATTTTTAAATAATGTAAAATGTTCAAGATGTGAAAAATGGTCTAGAAATAATTTTGTAAAAGGCAAATATGGTACTCAAACCAAGTTTTGGTTTACGGAGTCCCCGAAAATTATCAGAATCAAAATAGAAGTTGCTAATGACAAACTGGGCAAATCAATGCAAAACATGTCCAGCTTTATTCTGAAAAGTAGTGCTTGAGGTATTGGTGGAAAAATCTAAAATATACTGTATATTTTTCTTTGTTTTACTACAGAGTTGATGATTTTGTTTTGTTTTCCTCCCCATATTCTTCCAAAGCAGGTAAACATGAGATGTTACATCCTTGGGGTTCAACAGTTTGTAATTCCATTTTAAAAAATTAAAACATTTTATAAATTAATGCATTTGATAAAGAAAAAGTGTTAAACTGCACGTATTTAATTTTTCTACATTTCCATTTTCACCTTTCAATTTTTCCTTTTAAATTTCTAAAAAGGTTACATTGCTAATTATTCAAACACCATACTATTGTAAAGTTTTTTTGAGTGCAGCTCAGAATCTAATAAATACAATGAAACTCTGAACACGAGGCTACTGATAATCAGCTTTATTTTCTGATCAGAAAGCAAAAATTGGGCAACCTTTCAGTCTCCCACCTTAAACACAAGGCAGAGAGAGAAAAGTAGGTGTGCCCAAAAACTTTTTCTTGAACTTTTATAGATTACACAGCTAACAAAGACAGTCATTGCTATAGAAACATTTCATATCAAGCAAAGCTCATGAAATTTTCTCAGCACTTCTACAAACAAAGGAACCTTACTTAGATGGATTGGAAAGAAATACATTTTAGCCAAAGCTTCGTTTCTTACATTTTAAATTACTGGGAAGAACACATTCTAAGTTAGTTACAGCAAGCAGATAGATGCATTCTGCATTTCTCAAGTAGTTACTTTGTTAGGCTAAGGTTGGCAGTTAACCTAGAAATTTTTGTCTCTGCAGTTGGCTCATCTCCCAGCTCAGCACAAGTTAACAATGGAGCTCATCTCAGTTCAGCAAGGAAATCAAAGATTACACTGTATTACACTCTGTTTATGCTCCAATCCCTTCACTATAAACTCGTGTTTATTAAAAATCCCATACTTCTAATCTTCCATTTATTTACCCAGAATGTCATAATTTTTGTCACACTCTGCTCTTATCAAAATAATGTTCACTATGGCATATTAAAAAGTTACCTGATCTCGATAATTCTTCTGCCACATTTTTTGCATTGTTTTAAACTTTCAGCTGGATTTGCAGGTCTTTCATTCTATATGAAGTATGTTCTACAGATTGAAATATGATCTGTGCAGTGGTGGGATTCAATTTTTTTTTACTACCGGTTCTGTGGATGTGGCTTGGTGGGCATGACAGGGGAAGGATACTATAAAATCTCCAGTCAGAGGTGGTATTTGCTAGTTCTCCGAACTACTCAAAATTTCTGCTACCGGTTCTCCGGTATACAGTATACAGTAAAATATACAGTATTAGTATACAGTAAAATATACTAAGCAATAGACAAAATTATTCAAGTAAAATAACAAAAGCCCAACAAGTCAATTAAGTTTATTTATTAAGTCTTAAGTAACTTCTGAAATGTCAAAAGGAATGGGGCAATTCTTAATTTCAACTAGATATTGCTCCATAACATTTGTAATGGTTTGTGGGCAATACAAGTCCTATATCCTAACTTTGGGGATAGGGTGCTCCTATGTCCCAAATATTTCTAGTGACTTAAATTCAGCATATAAAACTTTAACGTGAGTCCTGTCATCGCAAATGTCCACCTCTCATTAAAAACCGCAACAGCTACCTATACCGATTCCAAGCTCGGTATTTTTTCTGATCACATAAACGTCGCCTCAAAACTACAAATCCCAGGAAACTTAGCGCAACACAGTTCCTTGCCTCTCCTTTCTTATCAGTTTTCCTATTAGTCCACGAGAAATCGTTAAGCGGGTGCCACGTTCGAACAGACCAATGGCTGCATGAAGAAAAGGTGGGAGCTAACAAGCTGCTCTGGAAATAGCCAATTGGCTTTTGCGACTGAACGGCCTATGGGAAAGCAAAGCGGCAGGTATGAAATGGCGACGGAATCGACTAGGAGGAAAGGTGCAGCTGGGCAAACGTATAGGTACGACAAGAGAGCGCCCATCGGAGATTAAGGCGGCGTCCGGGAAAGGGCTGGGGCCGCTGAAGATTGACTAGAAAGCGGTTTGGTAGCGTTTGATGTAGGAGCACGGAAGGGCAGATGGAAAGGATGTTGAGTCGGGTTTCGAATGGACGAATAAACGTGGCCTGCGCGGTTGTTTTAGTGGTGAATTAAAGCAGCAGTCCATTTTCTACTTGGTCCCTGCCATAAATCACTATACTTCAGTAACCCCAAAGGTGCCTTTTCAACCTTCTGGTTTTTCTTTGAAGACGTTTCGCTTCTCATCCAAGAAGCTACTTTTGCTCTGAAGAAGCATCTTGGATGAGAAGCGAAAGCTCTTCAAAGAAAAGTTCCGTTGCCTCTTGAAAAAGCACCTTTGGGACCATGGCCTGGATGACTGAGAATCTCCGTAGACATATCTTTCAGTCATAAACTAAGTGAGTTATGTATAAGAAGTGCTAGATGATCCCTGGGGTCTTCAGATAAGGTTAAAATATTCTTTAATCAGAGAACTGCTATTCAATGTCTGTGGTGGTACCAGTACAACTCTAAGCTAAAATGCATATGAGTAGTTTATGGTTTAGTGTATTGCATGAGCCCACCCAGTGTGATTTCTTTTATGATTCAGTATATTCAACAATTACACTCCTCTTTCATTAGAATACCATAAGGCTTTAATTCCACCCAATAAGCTGGACTGTAGCAGTGGCTGCACAATCCACTACAGTGCAAGCCACCCTATAATAGAGTATGAACTCAGGTGATGTGTTAGTTTGTCTTTACTTGTGTCACAGAAATTCAGAACATGGAGATAAATGGGTAAATCATAATCGGATTAACTATGGATTGATAAGATGTGAAATGTTAGTTATTTTTTCTCATGGAAACAGGATTAGATGATTTGCCAGTGCATTTTTTAAAATAAAACAACTTCCGGTGTGGCTGTTGAATTATTACTTATATAGTTTTGTTTTATAACTATGCTGCTTCCCTGAGACTAGGTCCATCATTTTTTGAGACACAAACTTGCTGTATCAAAGGGGGCAGGGAAGCAGGTGTAAGTATTCACCCTTTGCCAGCCAGTTACCCTCAAAATATGCTACATGATTTTTAACCTCAGCTAATGGGGTGCTTGAGTATAATAATCATATATGAATAGGACAGAAAAGGAGAAAACTATTTTTGTACCCAAAGAGGAAATAGCTAGGGACCATGGGTTCGAGATAATTTTGGGTGACCACTAGATTGGGGATTTGAAGAGAAAGTTGTGAGTGGTTCAACATAGCAATATCAATAGCACTTAGACTTATATACTACTTCACAGGGCTTTACAGCCCTTTCTAAGCGGTTTACAGAATCAACGTATTACCCCCAACAACCTGGATCCTCATTTTACCGACCTTGGAAGGATGGAAGGCTGAATCAGCCTTGAGCTAGTGAGAATCGAACTCTGGCAGTCAGCAGAATTAGCTTGCAATACTGCATTCTAACCACTGCGCCACCCGGGTGTTGGTGGGCTAGATCATTAGGATTATATTTCTTCTAGCAGAGCAACTACAAAATACTGGTATAAAGATGTTAATTGTTCTTAAAAAGTCAAAATAGTGGTATTTTAAGAAACATATTTAGATAAGTTTTATTTGTGTAGCTTGAGAGCCCCTCAATTAAAATGATAAAATGAAACATAAAAAAGGTATGAGTTGGTCTATATTTAGTTGTCTCATTAACCATAGCATAAAAACTTGCTTGTGCCATAGCCATTTTAAAAAGTCATATTCTTATGACTGTCTTGGTTGTATTATCACCTTATTGTTGTTCATTTATTCATATCAGAAGCATCACAGTTAAAATAAGGATACTATATGACGTAAAATTTAAAATATAAAATACAAGATTAAAATATATACAAATTAAACAGAAATGTTGCCCAGACACTAGCAACATTAATTCCCAGGTGTATTACTCTAGTGTAGGATTGCCCTTAAAGTGCATTTGGAAGCTGCAGCTGGTCCAAAATACAGCAGTTATAGACATTTTTGGATATTTTTGGATACATACATACAACATCTGTGAGCTGCACTGGCTCCCATTTTTGTGCACTTCAAGGTGCTGGCTGTCATCTATAAAGCCTTACATGGCATTGAGTCACAATATTTGCAGGACTATCTGTCACCTATCATTTCTGCTCAGCTTATCAGAACTGGCGGGGTTGGCATGTTCCAGGTCTATTAGGAAATGTCATCTTCTGGGACATGAGAATTGTGCCTTCTCTGTCAAAGTTTGCTCTATGGAACAGCATCCCACCAGAGTTCAGAATGGCCTCAACCCTTCGTAAGGCATTCAAACCTAGATATTCCCCCAGGCTCTGGGACCAGGCAGTTAAACCAGCCCTATGTAGTACATTTCAGATGTTTGTGGGCTACTTTTTTAAAAAAAAATTGCATTCTTTCAGAAGAATGCTGGATACATTTTAAACAGTTCTACAAAATAAAATTATATTTAGTTTCTATAAAATTATAAATTGTAAGGTAGTGGGAACGAGATGATGTCATCTGATACTTAGGCTCCCTTTGAATGCACCAATGGAAAATTCTTCATAAAACCAAAACAAAGTTTGCCGCCTCCTCAACATTGGTCTGTGTTAAGAAGAATGATTGGTTATAGCTTGCTCCATAAATTATTAAAAGACATCTAATTATGAAGCCAATCTAATCTGGCTTTTATTCATTTGTCCTTGGTTTCCTTTTTCTATCTAATAGGATCCGATATCCTTGAGGATTTTACTCAAGGGCCATCCTCTTCTTGATAACTTGAGCAAATCCTTAGCTTGTAATTCATTAATCAAACATTTCTATGAAAGCAGATATACAGTTGTCTACTTTCTTTGCATCATGTTTCTTTCTTTTTAGTATGCAAATGGCAATGCGCTGCTCACATTCTTCCTTACCTTTGGATAGTGTGTGACTGAATTGTTTGAAAGAGTTCTGACTTTCATTAATGTTAATAATAACCAAGCATATTTTTGTGCGAGGGACTGTTGCTGATAAAGTGACCTTTCAAAACTACAAAGCTTAGTAATGTTTAGCACAGAATTTGGTAGAGAGTTAAGGGCTACTCTTATTGTGAGATTGTGCACCATAAAACATGAATGGGGTTATAAAAGCAGACAGCAACGTGCCACAATGCAGCACATTATATATGATTGAAATTTTCCAACAACAAAACATACTCTGAAGATTAATTAGGCTGAAGACATATAAGAGGTAAAGGAAAGAGGTAAAAACGTATAGTTCAATTTTACACATCAAGAAAAATTAGAAATCAGAAGAAAACATTTTAAAGGAAAATGCCTTATAAGATTTGGCTTCATAAACTAGATATCAAATGAGGAAGTCATGAAAGAAGATTTTAAAAGAGAAGATAAAACCAGTGGAATACATAGTAAGTTTGGGTTAAGCATTAATAAATCTTTGAGAGTATAAAGTATAAAGCTTTGAGAGCTTAATACTAGATTCCCCCAATAAATTGGATAATTGAAATGGTAAGTTCTTCAAGGATGCGGTCTACGCTCTAGTATTCCATAAAGTTGGTTGATCTAAGTTCTGCTCTGACGCTAATGAAAGTTGATTATTTGTGAGAAGAAGGCCAACAAATGAGTCTTTGTCTTGTTTATTGTGTGTGGAATTTGCATAGGCTGCGTTGGAGCAGGCAGTTCTGCTTCTGAAAACAAGGAATTAGTTCTTCTCATTACATCTCTGCTTCCCAATGCCGCGCCAGAAACTTTCAGCACTTGTGTAAGAGATTTGTCTTTTCTATTATTTCAGAAACGGTTGCTTTAAGATTTCCTAGAAATTAAGAATTGAAAGTCCTCAAATAGGCAGGCATATACTAGCTATTAATTATGCCTTGAAAATTGGTTAGGGTTTCTTTAAATTCTAGAACATGGGGGATGAAAGTTTGAATAAATGACACAGATGTTATGCAGACTTAGCAGTTTTCTTGGGGCAAGACATTAACAGCATATTGGTCTTCCTTAGAAGGAGATGTTGGGTCTATGATTAGCTTACAAGTCATATTTATGTTGTCCTGCCTGGCTAGCACATATTAAAACAGTGCAATGGAGAACCTTGTTTTTTGTTTTTTTTTGGAGGGGGGGTTTGGATTGGATGACCTACAAGATCCCTTCCAACTCTTTAATCTAATCTAATCTAAAAGTATGAGGTCAATCAACATTCATCCCCAGCTGTTTGAACTGAAGGGCTCCATCTTGTTTTCAGCTTGTTAAACATATCAAACGGCAGGGTTTCTTATGAAGCTGTGCTAGAATTAGATTATTCTTGGCAGCTTACTCGCTCAGGGATGAAGAGAACTGTTCTTTTCTGTGGCTTACTGTGTTTGGGGTGATTTTGCCAACTTCACTGCTTGGATGATTTCAGATTTAATTAGCCACTTCAATCCCAGGCTGGGACTGCAAAAGGATATCTATTGCAATTTTCCACAATGGCAAATATTGTCTATCTAGGGTAGTTCTGAGTAATTTTGATAAAAATATTCCACTATGTTGGACTATTGGAATTCTAAAAAAAGCGGTAAATTCAATTGACAGTTTTTTCTTTATGCATTGTATATTTCAGAAATTATTTAATTTTTATACAGCATATAACCTAACAACACATAATTTTCCTCTAAGAAAAGAACTGTATTATATTTCTACTTCATGCTTCCATAATGTTCCACCCAGTAAGAGCAGAAAAAAGAAATCATTTGATATCCATAGGATGATATATTTACAGTGTATACCTTTGATGTAACTTCCAGGCTAACTGTTCTGAATAATTTCCAAACATTCTTACTGTTTTAGAACATTATTCTTGTTAAAAAAAATTTGCATGCTTATGTTATAAAAATAATTGTTAAAAGCTGAATGATTGCCTTTTTAAATAATATATTTTAAATGTAATGTTCTCTATATCAATTAACATGAACTATAATTGTCCAAAGCTGATCAATTATACAGTTTGTTTTTAGCTTGACAGGGGAATGTGTATTTCTTTGGGGTAGGTATAACATGCAAATCACTGTAGTATCTCTCTTATGCAGACAGCATGACAGTATTCTGGTATATTGCATATTGCAGAAATGGGTGGAATGGTATGGTATTCTTAAAAAACATGCAGATTATATTAAAACATTATTTCTATAATATAAACTGTGGGCCATTTTAGTTTGATTGCCTGCATGGCTAAAGATTATTGCTATATTGGAATTGCATGTCTCTCATGAAGTAATGCTTCACTCTCTTCCTCAGTGATGCCATTTGCAGTTTTGTTATCTGCAATGAGTCTTCCCTTCAGCGGCAACAAATCATCTTTAATCCAGACTTCTTTGTGGAGAAGCTGAGACATGAGAAGCCTGAAGCATTCACAGAACTTGTGGTCAGCAACATTACCCGATTGATTGACTTGCCTGGAGCAGAGCTTGCTCAACTGATGGGTGAGGAAGAGCCCCAGTTGCCTGGTGGGACTAGCATTTCCTCAGGTTTTTTCCGTTCCTTGATGTCTCTTAAACGCAAAGGTAAGTATGATGTGTTTGCTAGTGCTTTCTATTGGCTTTCAATGATAATTGACAGAGCCTCTGTGGCACAGTGGTTAGAGTGCAGTGGTTAGAGTGCAAGCTACTTCTGCAGCCAGCTGCCTACAGTTTGGCAGTTCAAATCCCACCAGGGTCAAGGTTGACTCAGCCTTCCCTCCTTCCAAGGTGGGTAAAATGAGGACCCAGATTGTTGGGGGCAATATGCTGACTCTAAACTGCTTAGAGAGGGCTGTAAAGCACTATAAAGTGGTATATAAGTCTAAGTGCTATTGCTATAATATGATATCATGGTCTCACTTCTTTATAATTGGCAGTGTTTTCAAAGAAATGGATACTATTATTAGAGTTGTATCAAGAGTGTTGAAGTGCTTCCAGATTGAAAGGATTGAACGATGACATCAAAGTTGTCTAAGGGATGCCCAGTTGGGGACTTCTTTCTTGTCCCTGTTAAATTACCCACCAATGTAGTACCCATTTATCTACCCGCGATCATCTGTTTTTAAGCTGTTGATTTGGCAGGTGTTGAAATACTCATCCCGTCCTGCAGCAGCAACTGGGTCTCGAACGCCAATCATCAACTCAGTGTCCTAACCTCTTGGGCCACCACAGTCAACAAAATTGATGAAATAATATCTCCCGAGATGTTCATATGGCTGCTGCTCTGACCTAAAGCTGGCTCTTCTGTTACAGCAAAACGCACAACTTTATTAATAAACTTCCAAATTAAAAATTAGGAAAGCAGTATTACAAAAGTATCTATTATGATTAATCCTTAGTTTTTACTATATTTCTTTTTAATATCAAATGGCACAACTAGAAAAAAATAGCAGTCAACACTGAAGGTGCTTCTAGGAGAAAAGCCATCCTGTTCCTTATATTCTTAGAAGAACTAAAGTTCAGTGACTTTAGAACTATTTTAAATATATAAAAGTTCAAAGAAGATAATATTAGGCTAGATGGACAAAATTACAACAATAGCTATCTAATAGGCATGTTCATTCTACCCACTATCCCATTAGGTTGCTTAAGAATCTGGGATGTTTCCTGGGTTACTACAGTAGGTTTGGAAAAATGTCCAGATTTCAGACTGAATTGTAAAACATTTTTGAATCTTGGACAAAGTAGCATTCTATATCTTTGGAGCTGACCACTAATTACTAACTTCTTGTACTGTTTCTTGTATCTTCTTTTTGGTATAGTATCTTAGAGAAATATTTCTGTCAATCTAGAAAACGAGTTCTGCATTCTTATCCTGTCTTATGATTTTCTATGTTTATGGAATCACATTGTAATCTAATTAGACTTCTTTCCAAACTGAATTCAAATATGCAACAATCTCTTCTTGCAGTGTAATTAGAAGTTCTATTCTGTTCTCTCATAATATAATGATAATGTCACATTTAAAAAATGACATTTTAATTTGCTTAAATGATTTTTGAGTAGTCACAATATGCCTACAAACACTAGAAAAATCTTAATTTAAAAATCTTAATCTTATATTGTAACAGTAATTTCTTGGACTAAAAACTACTTTACATGGAAATGCTATTGTAGAAAGTTAGCACCCACCTCTCTCCTAGAAGAATGAAATATAGGAAATATTAAAAAGGCAGAATATTATACCTTTCCAAACATGCTCTTGGAAAGCAGCCCACACCTTAGTTAATAGCCTCAAAAAGACTGAGCCATCTTACAACACAAAGGGTGTTGTAAGCTCCAGGGTGATAGGAATTGCCCAAAGCCCCTTCATTACAACACTCAGCAAGATTCAACCAGGCATGGGACTCAAGACAACCTACAAAGTTACCCCTGCATGGACCCATGGGAACCTAACAACCAATCAGGATACATTTCTTGCCACAGGAACAGCAAGCAAGTTCAAAGCCCAACAGAAGGTATAAATCTCTCTCCCTATCTCACCCAAGTGCTCTTTTTTTGCCCAGGACCTCAAATCATGTGGTCCTGTTCCACCATTAAAACCACCCTTCCAAGCAATCTCCATGTTTCCAGTGTCTTTCTTCCCACTTGGAACTGAACCCAGATGGACATTTCTTCCAACACTATTAAAGACCATCCTATAAGTGGTAGAAAATTGGTAATATTACCAGTATTATATTATGGCTGTGTTTCTTACTTATCTCTTGTTATTGACAGGTTTTCGGGTCTTATTCAGAGTACTGATTTTACAGACACCAAGTCATAAAGTGCTTTATTAGTACCTACAGGACTAGTTTCTACTATTTTTATCAGACTGTCGGTACATTCTGCCTTGGATAAGCTTTGATGATGCCTCACTTCCTTGAAGAAATGGGGAATGGAGGCCTGGAACTGCTGTTAGTTCATTGTTGTAGAATAGACTTCCCTGAGAATTAAGATTTGTTCCTTTCCTTCTAATGTTCCAGAAGTGATTGAAAGGGGAAGTTTTCTGATTGAAGAGCTTCTTATTGCTATGTTCTATTTTAAAAAAAAAAACATTTTTATCAGGAGTTGAACTCAACTGGAGTATGTGTGTATGTAGTTTCAGCAGGTGGCAGCGCCTGCTCAACGTTGTCTAGAATCCAAGCTAAGTAGTTCAAGCGGGGATAGATAATCAGAAGAAGGTGAACGCTGGATGTGAAGTTGAAAAACATCCCAGAAAAGTGCAGTGACAACCATTCCATATTGATGCTAAGGAAATTGCATATGTCTATGAAGCCATCAGAAGTTACTGTTGATTGGAAGATGGCAGTAGAAAATTGTTTTCATGATACAAAATGTAGGCTGCAATATCTCGCAGTAACAGGAATTGATGTTATTATTGTAACTACCATGGATACAAACTGAAGCATTTGGGGATAATGAAATGGCTTAGAGGGAGAAGTAAATGGAATATTCAGAGAAAGAGTGCTGAAAAGAAGAGAATATATATATATATGTAGCTGAGAGTTGGAATCTATAAAGTGCACAGTTGGATGGAAAATAGCTTAACAAAAAACCCAACACATCTACCAACAGGGCAAGTTACTGAATATAAATGGAGAACAAATCCATACCCTTCTAATACTGAAGATGTTGGCTAGTCTGGTAATGAAATGACTGCAAGCAAATAATCAAGCTCAAAGAGCACCAAGGGCCCCAAGGAGTGCTCATCTGAAATACATTTGTAACTATAAGTTATTGTGAATAGTAACATATAATAGAATCATGGCTACTATGTACCAAAGATAAAAAATAAGTGAGACCAGAAGTGAAAGTAAATTATGGCAAAGAAGAATTGAATGAGAAATCATTTGTCAAGCTAGCTCAAGTATTTATTGTACTTAGCAGCTTGACACATATTTCAACAATGTGATTCTCCCAGGATTTTTGAAGTATAACAATGATTATATTTTTATTATATAATTCAGTGTGCTAACTTTTGAAATAGTTTTTTAATCAAGGTAGATTCTATCATAGTTACACACAGACACACACACATATCTTGAAAGTTCGAAATGATTTCATAATTCACCTAACAATTGTAGGAGAGTCATATCATCTGCATGTACGTACTTGTTTCTATTTATTTACATAATCATTGTACATACGTACAAGAGCCAAGGTGGCACAGTGGTTAGAATGCAGTCCCAAAGATGCTTTTTTCAAGAGGCAACTGGACTTTCTACTTTTTCTTTGAAGATGTTTCGCTTCTCATCCAAGAAGCTGAAGCATCTTTGGGACAACCATGACTGGATGACTGAGAATCTACATAGACCGTTAGAATGCAGTATTGCAGGCTAGTTCTGCTGACTGCCAGGAGTTTAATTCTGACCAGCTCAAGGTTGACTCGGCCTTCCAGCTTTCCGAAGTTGGTACTCTGGACCCAGATTGTTGGGGGCAATATGCTGACTCTGTAAACAGCTTAGAGAAGGCTATAAAGCACTGTGAAGTGACATATAAGTCTAAGTGCTGGTGATATTGCTATACTTGTTTGTTAGCAATCTTTGCCAAAACACATCATTTTCTACGTTTTATAGAAAAAAAACATTAAACATTAAAAGCTTAAACATCATCATCATCTTTTTTTAACTGCTTTGCTTCCTGTAATTTCAGTACTTCACAATGCGGTCAAGAAATTGATTAGATTGTTTTGTTTAATAGCAGCAAAATATTCTTATAATATTCATTGGTTTAAGTAAGAAGTATATGAGTTTTATAATCAAAGCACTGTTGTGATAAATTAAATATAGTAGCAAAATACGGTATTATGACAAGTTGTTTTGCTTTTCTGTGGTATCAGCACATACCCTTATGTAGTGAATGTTGGTTTCTACAGATATTATTTTAAGATTGTTCTTGTTCAAAATAATAAGTTAGTTGGATGCAGGGAACTTATATGAGATTGCCAGACCATTTTATATTACTCTGTATATATCAGGATACTCTTCTTCATGAGTTTCAAAATATTACATGTGATCTAATCCTTAACATTTTGGCCTAATGGATAGGCGTAATCTTGGCTCTGTCTCTGAACATGCAGAAGCTGTTGGGGTAATAAACTTTGTGGACCATTTCAAATAATCTAGAGGAAGTATTAGGGTGGTGGGTGTGGTGAGAATGATACAGATTAAAATTCACATCTGGGTAACCAAAGTATTATTCCTAGCTATGATGCCTTTAGCAGATGACTACAATCAAGACCTGACCAAAAGTAAGCAAGACAGCATTTTTTTTCAAGTATACTACAATTCCAATTAGTTAAAGTACTGAAAGTTGACCTAGAACAGGAAAGCATCTCTTATATACAGATGCAGTGTTTCTATGAATCCCAGATGCTGTGAACTAATGTTCATTATATCAGTACCCAGAAATACCATTAGAAGTTGAATGTTAGATTAGATACTAGATGTTAATTAGAAAAAATATCTTGCTGATATTCCTTCATAAAGCACACAATGTGAATACTACAGTATAAACAAGACCCAGGCATAAATATAGATTAAAAGTATCTATTTTGTAACATAGCTTCCCTTATAGAAAAAAAACAATATTTCTTTTCTAACCTGATGCCTTTGGCACTAATAATAAGAGTAAAGTTTTATTTATTTTTTTGAAAATGGATATTGAATGGACATAAATTCTGGTCCAAGTTTTACTTCTGACATTTTGAGATAGCGAATAAACCAATCTGAGTTTATATAAAACAATTGATATTCTCTTTGATTATCTCCTTGTTGTTTTTTTGAATTTATAGAGAAAGGGGTGGTATTTGGAGCACCACTGACTGAAGAAGGCATTGCTCAAATATCTCAACTTGTTGAGTATTTGCATAAGAGTAAGTAATTTTGGAGGTCTTTCTATATTTCTTAAGTAAGCATTTGTGAAATAATCTGAGGCAAAAATTTGATTTATAAAAACTTTCTATGTATGCTTTTAGATCTGAACATTTTCTTCTCTCCTTCTGAAAATAGTTTCTATTTTATGTTTCTTTTGTTCTGGTAAACTAATAGTCATAACTAGAAAAGAACACAATCTGAAAATAAATTTAAATGACCATTCTGTGATATAACATGAGAATATATTGGCTCAGCCACAAAAATGTATATAAATGAGATATGACAAAAGTATATAAAAGGTAAATTAATAAAACTATGGTTCTATACTGGCTAATAACAAGTTAGAGTAAATATTTCAAAACAGCTTTTCATAATTTTCAGAACTGCTTCTTTCAAGTGCCATTGGAATAATAGGATTCAAGTGAACTCCACCCAAATGTTTGCACTCAAGAAAGATACTCTTGCTTTGTGAATCAAATCTTGAAGTAGATTTTTAAAAATTCCCTTTATTGAATTCAGTATTTCTATTTTATTTTGTACAATTCACTGACTCTTCTATTAGGGCTCTGAAAAGATTTAAAAAGAAGAATAAAGGTGTGAAAAGGGCCGTCATATCTTAGACTGCAAAAAATCCAGACAATCACTAGATCTAGATCAAGATATAGATTCAAAATGAGATCTAGATTCAAAATTAGGAATGGTAGCAGTTACTGTATCTGGCATATGTTTAATACCTCTCCTATCATGGTGCAGATTTGCGGACAGAAGGCTTGTTCCGAGTGCCTGGAAACAGTACCAGGCAACAGAACCTGAAAGAAGCTTTGAATAGTGGAACAGAAATTGACCTGGATTCAGGCGAGTTTCATTCCAATGATGTGGCCACTTTGTTGAAGATGTTCCTGGGAGAATTACCAGAGCCTTTGCTGACTCACAAACATTTCCATGCACACCTTAAAATTTCAGGTAATCAACATTAACTAGGCAATGTTATCAGTTATATATTCTTTCCTGCAGGCACTTTTGAATGAGATCCGTCTTTCAAAATATCCATCTTTCTTATTCATCTGGTCGTTGGAGGGGGCGATGGCTCAGTGGCTTAAAGATGCTGGAAATGGTTTCAGCTCTGGCGTTTCGAGTGCAAGCACTGTGTGGCAGGAGAGCTCCTCTCACTCACCTCAGCTTCTGTCCATCTCACAGTTCGAAAGCATGTTCTATGCAAGTAGATACTACTTTGGTAGTGAGACAGGCTGGTGCTCTATGCAGTCAGTCAGATTCCTGATAGCTCTCAAATTTCCTGTTTGCAGCACCCGTTTGTGGGGCAGCTCCAGGAAGGGAGAGGGCCTTGGTAACACTGCAGGAAGAGCCACTCGTTTTTCTTTCTGATGTGAAGCCTCCTGTGGCACACCTTGGGAAGTGCACAAGTGTATCCTATACAGCAGTGGTCCCCAACCTTTTTTGTGCCAGGGACCAGTTTCACTCAGAAACACTTTTTCAAGAACCGGGGGTGGTGGTGTCCGAGTTTGGTGGTTTGCTTGCAGACATTTCATTATCTGACTAGGTAACATCTGATGTTGTTACCTAGTCGGGTAATAAAACGTCTGCCAGCAAACCACCAAGTTCAGGGAACGCCAATGCCTCCTCATTGCAACCCTGAGCGACAGATAGTCCCTGCAGGACGGCTGAGAAGCCTCGCCTGTCGGCCCTGCCTTCATCAGCCCCATCCCTCAGTTGTCTCCTCCCTCCCTCAGCCTCATCCCTCAGGTGTCTGCCTCGTTCCTCTCTCAGTCGCTCTCTCACTCCTCCACCAGCCCAGGAAGAAACTGCTTCAAAGAAGCCGGAAGGGAGTAGCTTTTCCTGTCGGCGCAGCTTCCCAAAGCGCCCGTTCACCCCCACCCCGCCGCCCACGGTTCAATCCTCCGTTCTGCCTGCATGCCTTCGTTTCTGGTGGTTTCGAGCGCAGCTTCTCCGGCGCCCGTTCACCCCCGCCCTGCCCCGCCCGCCGCCCGCGGTTCAATCCAGTGCTCCGTTCTGCCTGCCTGCCTTCGTTTCTGGTGGTTTCGGATCCTCCGAGCGCCCGTTCACCCCGCCCCGCCCGCCCGCTGCCAGCGGTTCAATCCAGTGCTCCGTTCTGCCTGCCTGCCTGCCTGCCTGCCTGCCTGCCTTGGTTTCTGGTAGTTTCGGAGCAGCTTCGGCTGAGAAAAAGAGGCGAATAGTTATTATTCTCAGCCGAAGCTGCTCCGAAACTACCAGAAACGAAGGCAGGCAGGCAGGCAAACGGAGCACTGGATTGAACCTGGATTGATTGGCGGCGGGGTGGGGGTGAAACGGGCGCTTCGGAGGAGCTGCACCGACAGGAAAAGCCACCCCCCCACCCCCGCTTCTTTGAAGCAGTTTCTTCCTGGGCTGGTGGAGGAGCGAGAGAGCGACTGAGAGAGGAATGAGGTGGGAGGAAACCGAAGCCGCTGAGCCAGAGAGCAGGACAGGCTTCGGTTGCTTCCTCCCTCCCCTTCTCTCATTTGTGTCCTTGATCCCCGATCCCAGCAGCATTCACCGAAGGCGAAGAAAGCCGCCATTTTTTTATTTTTTTTCCTTTGGGCCCGGTACAGAGTGCTCCACGGACCGGGACCGGTCCGCGGCCCGGTGGTTGGGGACCCCTGCTATACAGGGCTGGTACTTTGCCAAGCCAAACTACTATTCTGCAATATCATTGTGGCTTCCTGGCTACTGTAACAACGCCATAGGCTCATAATAATCTGGTGGTTCAAAACGTGTGGAGATCCTGATATTTCCCTGTTCAAACTAATGGCAAGGATATTTAAATATGAAGTTTTGGGGATTCTTAAAAGAGTAATCAGAATTTGAAAATAAATAGTTTTAAGAATTGGATAGAATTCCTGAGATTTCTTTTAGCCAGCCATGCTTAACAGATATTTTCCTGATTCCTGCATTATAGACCTAATGCAGTTTGATGACAAGGGCAACAAGACCAACAATCCAGATAAAGAGCGTCAGATTGAAGCCCTGCAATTGCTCTTCTTGATCTTACCAGCTGCCAATCGCAATCTGCTCAAATTGCTGTTGGATCTGCTCTATCAAACAGCCAAGAAACAGGACAGGAACAAGATGTCAGCACATAACCTTGCTCTTATGTTTGCACCTCATATTTTGTGGCCCCGAAATGTAAGTATTCTGTTTCATATGATGGTGAAAAGGGAAACGTAGGGCAGGCTAGGAAGGATGGAATTGCTCAGTAGATGACTGCTGTAGTTCACCATTAAAACAAGCTTGCCTCTATGATTTTGCAACTCACTTAACCTGTTCTCATTCTGTATCTGTTGCTAGGTGACTGCCAGCGATCTGCAGGAAAACATTAACCAACTGAATAACGGGATGGCTTTCATGATCAAGCACTCACAAAAACTCTTCAAAGTAAGATCACATAGAGAGAGGAACTAATCTCCAACACTGTTGCCCTATTGTCTGAGGACATTACTCATTGGGGGAAAGTGTGTGCAAACTGTGAGATGCTCTGGCCTTTTTAGAGGTGCTGCTTTGGAGGTGTTACTTATTTCTGTTGCTGGGCTCTCTGGCATTTATCTATTTTTACAAAATGATCTTTCACACGTGGAAGTTTTTTAAAAACATTTTCTACATGTGAATGCAGGATATATAGTAGGTGATATTCATTGTTATTAAGTGGTTTTGATGAACCTAAACTCTGTATTTACTAAGCAGTTCTGTGACACCTTTTTCTTATTAGTTAGTGATTGGCAATTAGGCCTTTAAAGACTTTTCTGTTTTCTTTGGGATGATGTATGCGTAATGTATGATGTCTTTAGTTAGGCTAAAGTTTCTTAGGAAATGAACACTCTTTTGTTAAAGTCAGCACCTGACAGTATACAATATATATGAGAGTACAACACAGATCTGAATTTTTCAAGAAATGAACTTTCTAGCATTATATGCTCAAAAGTAGAAAAATTTGACATTACCCACAAGAGAGGAATAACGGGGAAGATAACTGAACTTGAGGTGATAGCTAAATTAAGCTATTTGATTAGAAAAAAAGGGACCATAAACTCTGGGCTTTGGCATGGACGTTTTGGCATGGCTTAAAGACTTTTTGCCCAAAATGAAAAATGGACTTATGTTTTGTGGTTTTGATGATTTAAAAAAACCGAATAGAAAATAGTGAACGTTTGCTGTAAAAAGGATTGCCACAAAAAAGGTTGGAAATCCTTTTCTATGTCTTTCTATTCTTTTTTTCCTGCATTTTTCTCTGTATTCTTTCTTTTTCTTTCTTTAGTACATTTACTCTTTATTACAGGTAGTCCTTGATTTACAACCATTTAAGACCATTTGAAGTTACAAGTGTTGAAAGGAACTTTCCACAAGTTCTTGTGCTTGCAACTGTTGCAGTGTCCCCACAGTCATGTGATCAAAATTCAGGTGCTTGGCAATCAGCAGATATTGCAATGGCTATGGCATCCTAGGGTCACATAATAGTCATTTATGATGTTCCCAGGAGACTTCTGACAAACAAAATTGATGGGAGAGTCTGATTCATTTAAGTGCATGATTCATCTAATGACTGTGGCAAAAAGGTCGTAAAATCAGGCATGACTCAGCTAATGATAGATTGCTAGCCATAAAAGTTCTGATCCCAATTGTGATCATACTGTACGTCGAGGACTACATGTAGTTTATGTTAATTTTAATGTTCTTTGTAAAACTTTCAATAGAAATTTAATAAAGAAAAAAATAGTTTTCTACCCATGAAGTAAGGATGGGCAACATTTTCCAGATTATTCTGTATTTATATTTTCTGCAAAGGGACTGGATGTTGGCATCCCTACTTTATGTGTAGAAAGTATTACTTTATGAATGGAAAATATAAATTGTCATAGGTATGTATATCATCTTTCATGTTAAATTGCCCATGTATTGTTTTTCCCTTCACTTTGGAGAAGTTTTATGTTGAGAAAAAAAACTATTTTTAAACCTAATGGCAGCAAGCAGGTAATGCAGTGTGAAGGATGAAGAAAATATTAATTGTAACTGCACTATTCCTTAAAATTGGTAACCTCACACAACATTTCTGCTTATAAAACATTAATTTCTGATTTGCAATTAGGAAGAAAGGCAACTTTTTTCTAAGTCAGGTTGCTATACTAGTGGAAATAAAGTGAAGGAGAGAAGGTTGCAGATGAGCTCCAAAGGCTCATGCATTGTGTGTGACCTATGGGTCAGATAATCCCGTTTTTGACCATATTGGACTTATGCCAAACCAAAACTGAACTTCTTGTGAAGAACTAATTGGAACTATCTCTGATATCTCTTTCAAGGAAAAGGTAACCAGAAGGATCTTTGGAAAATACTAATTAGTTCCTGTAAACCTATGGGTCTCTCTTGAGTATCAAGAGCATTTTGATTCATCTTTCTACTTTCCCCCCCTATTTTCACTGTAAGGCTCCAGTATATATCCGGGAATATGCCAGGATACATTATTTGGACTCCAGAACTCATGCCTCAAAGGTAAGAAGTTGTGCCATCTTTTACAGAAGGAAAGATAGAACTTAGACATAGTCAGGACAGCAAACTGCACTCTGAAACAGGCTATTTAATGATAAAGGGAAATAGTGAGAATGGAATCTTGTGGAGATCCATGTTTGGGGAAAAAAGG
Organism: Notechis scutatus; assembly: GCF_049901735.1. Lineage (NCBI taxonomy): Eukaryota > Metazoa > Chordata > Lepidosauria > Squamata > Elapidae > Notechis > Notechis scutatus. Next base: position 123,820,686 of record NC_142012.1, on the reverse strand, counting down.
AATGGCAAAATTAAATTTTAGATTAAGCATTTAGCTTATTATATACTCTTATAAATTATGATATGATGGGTGACCTTTTTTTTTTTAACCCTTGCTGCATTTGGTGCTAGATTAAATATGAGAGATCCAATATACACATGACAGCCATCAATCATGTATGTATAACAATTTAGACAGTCTTTATAGGTTTGAGCCAATTTGGTGTAATGATTAAGGGGCTTCACTAAAAACCAGGATAACATTTATTATATTATCTAGTCATGGAGGCTGGCTGGCTGGGTGATTTTGGGCCGGTCATAAATCTTCTGCCCAACCAACCTCATAGAATAATTATGAGAAAATGGGATGAGGGATCATTATGTACAGTGTCTGGATTTATACAAAATAAAGGCCGGATATAAATCAAATAAATATATACATTTGGATTCCTCATTGGGATGTAATTAGACCTTGATGGCCTAAATAACCGATGGCAGCTCTATGATAGGCATACTGGAATTATGGAGTGAGCGAGGGGTGGCATCTGCTGAAAACCATTTTGGAGTTTTTGAAGTATTCTCCATCCATGGGCTGGGAAAAAAGTGGACTTTTTTTTATTCAACTGTCAACCAAATAAGTCCATTTTAGAGAATTTGGTTACAATACACAATATTTGAACAGAGGAGAAGGGAGCATCAGGCCCCAGACAGGACAGGCAGATATTATTCTATTAACGGATCAAATTGGAAATATTCTCATCGAAGACTTTCACTGGAATAATAACCAGCTTTATAGAAACAAACTAGTTAGAGCCAACAGCCTAATGATCTGTTTGAACTTCTAAAGGATGACCTGGATTTGCCAATGCCCCAGAATTTCAAAGACATTCAGCTTCTGAAATTCAAGAACCGAGGGCTCTTAGATCCTTCTGCCCACTTGGAAGACACACAGCACCATACAGAAGAAGCACTGAAAGAGCTTTTCTGCCATGTTCATAATATGCCAGATTCTGCCAAGAAAAAAAAGCTTATTCAGCAGGTATGATTACGTATTATTTTGATATTGATATTTAGACTGTGGCTCACCTCACAAAATAAAAATGATAAAGCACTGTATCATGAAAGAGCAAATGCAATAGAAAAGCTCTCAGGAAAGAGCGAGCAAGCCATATAAGCAGTTTTAAAATAATACAGGCTGTATAGTACAGTGGTTCCAAATAACAAAGATTACAGCTTTATTAAAAGATCTGAAAGCATCACCTAATATCAAATTGATCATATAGGATGAGCCCACCCCCCAAGAAAGGCATTTCACAGCAATTTTAAAATCATCCAATAAACCATTTGGCAGTTATTTATCTTGGTCCTCTTGGCAGCAGATTTCTTTTTTTTTAAAATAAATTTTATTAAATTTACAATTAAAAACATATCGACATTACATACACAAAAGGGAAAAAAAACAAAAAGAACACTCGGTCTTACAAACTGGAAAGAAAAGAGAAGAGGAGATGTAAAAGAAAGAAAGAAGCAAAGGAAGAGAAAGAGAAAAAAAAAAAAAAGATGCGTTTAAAAACAGACAATATCCTTTTTGACAGTCTGCAAGATCCAATTCTCCTACCTTAATTTGAATACACACATCTTATCGATATCTATGCTTAAATTACCTATTGTCCATTAAGCAGTTTATCTCTGGACTAACCAATTATACCAAGAGTTCCAATTATCGTAAAATGTTGAAGCCTCTTTGTTTTTAAGTGCTATAGTTAATTTATCCATTTCTGCACAATCACATATTTTCTGGATGACCATTTGTTCTGTAGGTGCATAGGGTGATTTCCAACACTGGGCAAACGCTAATCTGGCTGCAGTTAGGATATGAATTGTAACATATTTCATCTTTTTGGGTAAATGTTTATCAGAGATCCCTAGTAGGAAGAATTCTGGTTTGTATTCGATTTGTTCTTTGGTTATCTCCTCCAACCATTTTCTGATTTTTTGCCAATATTTCTGGGTTTCTTTGCAAGACCACCACATATGAAAGTAGGTTCCTTCTATGCTTTTACATTTCCAGCATTTTGGACTCGTGTTTGGGTTCATTTTCGCCAACCTCGAAGGGGGCAAGTGCCATCTATAAAACATTTTGTATGTATTTTCTTTATATGCTGCCGATTTTGTAATCTTAATATTTCTGTTCCAAATCTTTTCCCATTCTGATAATGTAATACTTCTTCCGACATTCCTGCTCCAGGCTATCATGTTCCCTTTAACTATCTCTTGTTCTAATTCTACTTCCAGTAAGTATTTATAGAATTTGGATATGTTCTTTTGTTTGATCCTAGTAAAATTTTATCTAAATACTGCAGTTTGTTATAAATTCCAAAGTCTTTTATATCTTGTTTGTATCTGCTATGGATTTGTATATATAACCACTGATCAATTTTAAATCCCTGTTCCTGTAGTTCTTGTCGAGTTTTTAATTTCCCTTGCGGATCTAATAAATCTTTATATTTAATCATTTTTGTTATGTCCAAATTATTGGGATGTACCATTGCCTCCATTGTTGATAGCCAGATCGGAATTTTTAGATAGTGTTTTTGCATATTTTTTCCAATTAATTAATAATGAGTCCCTAATGAGGTGTCTATGAAAGTAAGACTGCTTGGATTTCCCCACTTCCCATAAGAAGGCATGCCACCCTCTCTGGAGGTCATGCCCTTCTAATGCTAAAATTCTTTTGTTAAGTAAGTTCACCCAGTCTTTTATCCATAATAAGATAGCTGCCGAATAATATAATTCCCAATTTGGAAGGGCTAGACCCCTCTACTTTTCGCATCTTGTAAGGCCTTTACATTGATCCTGGGTTTTTCCCCTGCCAAATAAATTTAAGTGTGATCTTATTTAATTCTTCAAAAATATTTTTGACAACTTAATTGGGATTGTCTGGAATAAATAAAGAAATTTTGGTAATATATTCATTTTAATCGAGGCAATCCTGCCCAATAAGGAAAGCTGCAACTTATTCCAGGATTCTAAATCTTTCTTTGTTTGTTGAAGTAGTTTATCATAATTGTTCTCTTTGAGTGATTTACCTTGTGGTGTTAACCATATTCCTAAATATTTGACCCTTTTTGTTACCTGTATCCCCATCATTGTTTCTAATTCTTCCTTCTGGTTTTCTGTTAAATTTTTGGTCATTAATTTCGTCTTTTTTTCTATTAATTTTTAATCCTGCCACTGTGCCAAATTGTTCTAATTCTTTTATTAGATTATAACCTTTTTCCATGGGTTCCTCCAAAAAGAAAACCATATCGTCAGCAAACGCTTGTAGTTTATATTCTTCTGATTTGACCCTCACTCCTCTAATTTCAGGATTTTGTCTAACCCGTGTTAAGAGTGATTCTAGGGCAAAAATGAAAAGAAAGAGGTGAGAGAGGGCAGCCCTGTCTGACACCTTTTTCTATATTTATTGGATCTGTTTGTTCGCCATTGATTAGTATATTAGCCTGTTGTGTGTTGTAAATAGTTGTTATAATGTTTTCAAATTTGGTGCCAAGACTCATATTGTAAATTTTTTGAATTAAAAAGTGCCAATTTAAGTTATCAAATGCTTTCTCAGCATCTAAAAACATGAGTGCGGATTGTTTCTCCGGGTGGGCTTCATAATATTCTAGGACATCGATAACGGTTCTTAAATTGTTCTTTATTTGTCGGGACGGAAGAAATCCATTTTGATCTTCGTGTATATGTGGATTTAAAGCTTGTTTTACTCTATTAGCTATGATAGAAGTAAACAATTTATAATCGGCATTTAAAAGTGAAATCGGTCTATAGTTGTTGATGTATCTATGATCTGCATCCTCCTTCGGGATTAGCGAAATCAGCGCCCCCTCCACGAGTCCGGCATCTTGGCTGCCAGAAGTACCTCATTAAACACTTCCAGCATCAGTGGTCCTACTAGTTCCAATATTGCTTTATATAGTTCTGCCGGAATCCCATCTGGTCCTGGAGATTTGTTATTACTTTGATTCTCCATTGCTGACTTCAATTCAGACCATGTAATATCTTTATTCAATAACTCTATCCATTCCTCTCCAATTACCTTGTCATTCGTCTCCTCTAAATAAGTTCTTATTTTATCTTCATTAACTTCCTCCTTTTTATATAATCTTTGAAAATAGTTGTAAATGATATCTTTTTTCTTCTCTATCTCATGTTGTAAGACATCTTTCTCATCCATTAGTTGGTGTATCAATCTCTTTTCTTTCACTTTTTAAGTTTATGGGATAGCCATCTTCCTGGTTTATTTGCATGCTCAAAATAATTTTGTTTGGACCTTTTCAAGTTAATTTCTATTTTATCTTGTTCAAGTAAGTTCAATTTATGTTTAATTGTTATTAACTGATTTTGTGTTCTCTGGTTTTTAGGGGATTTTTGAAGTTGTATTTCTAATTCTTTAATTTGTTGTTGGAATTTATTTTGTTGGGCATGTATTCTTTTATTTCTCATGGCATTATAGGAGATTGTTGTTCCTCTTATAATTGCCTTCATTGTATCCCAAATATTTTGTTTCGTGGTTGCTTCATTATTATAATAATAAAAATAAAAAAGAAAATAAAAAAAAAAAAAAAGGCAGCAGATTTCAAAGGAATATTTCAGGCTCAAGTTAGATAGATAACCATGTGTGGGAGAAAGCAATCTTTACAGATCCTTGTCTCAATGAGGGAGATTAAAGCATGGGAATCTTTGTAAAAGTAGATGTTGAGGCAAAAGGCATGAAGGGAAAGTAGAATTGGGCTTTGGCATGGACACTGGATAACATCATGGAATGAGCTGTGCTATTAAGTTTTGTTCTAGTTTCAGAAGCACCCTGAAGCCCTTACTCCTCAGGCAGCTGTATCCACACAGATTCAGAAACGTGCCCGAACTCGTTCCTTCAGTGGCCTAATTAAGGTAAAATCCATTCTACTGTCACCAAAATTTTCTGATGTAAAGGAAGGCATTGCATGAGATGTGTCTTAGATATCTTAGATAATGGGTATTCCAATACTCTGGGGCTTGCTTGGGCCATACTGAGCGAAGAAGAGTTGCATTTGAACACATATAATATATAATATAGTTAATGTACATAAAGAACAAACTTCCTTTAAAATTTTATAATCTTGTGGGGTCATATTACAAGCTCTCCAAAGTTGCATGCACAGCTTGTGGGGCACAGCTTGGACACAGCTGCCTTAGATGCTGCTCCATTAAGGGCACTTATGAAAGTTGAAAATATTTTCTTCCATCTCATTTTATTATGTCTTTTCCCACGTCTTCTATATCTTCATCAGAAATAATAGGATTTCATTTTAATAAGTTTTCCGCGGTGTAAGAGAGGCAGTATAAGACTGTTCTTGCAGAAAGGAAATATATTGCTTAGTCAAATGTGGAATCCAGAATCAAAACATCTCTGCAGAAAAAATAGGGAAAATATAGGGAAAAACTCACCACTTTTCACCCAGAGAAACATACCTCTCATTATTCTGGAAATTTCCATGAATAAATATTGTTCCATTACTTTCCTGTTCTCTGTCACAGTTGAAAATAATTCTCTTTTCCAAATGCAGCGTAAAGTGTTGGGAAGTCAAGTGATTTTAGACAAAAAGAAAAATGATACTGTTCCAGAATCTGCATGCGCTAAGGATTCAAAGCATAGCAGCAAGGAGAATATCAGCATGGTAAGATTTGCTGGAAGAAGGGTCTCTCCTATGTTAACCAATGGAATCTATTTGGCAAGGGGAAATTTGTTTAAAAGAACTTCAGGAAATTCTCATTTAGTGACCACAATTAAGATTGGCAACAAGTCATTAAGCAAAACAGTCACTAAGCAAAACAGCAACTGTGCCCATGAGCTTATGTCAGTGTTTCTTGTTTTACAAACCTGTGAAAGTCATAAATGTGATAATTAGATACAAAGTTACTTTCTCATCACAGTTGCAATTGAATGGCTGCTGAATGAAGCAGTTCTAGATGAGGATTTCTGTATATGGCTTATGAGTTTTACTAACATTTCCTATGTGTATCTACATTATTCTGTTTCCCCAATTTGTCCTGAGAATAGAATTTAGAGTCTAGAATCAGTGCTATTTTTTTTTAGCAGTCTTATTGGCATAACAACTAATCTTGTACTTCAGTTATACTGGGGCTAGAAGTATACCCATGAAACAGCTTCCATATCCAGATTGTGCTCAGCTAATACTGGGGGAGGAAATGTAGTGGAAAGGAAAGAGTACCAGTAATCCTCATTTAACGACCATAAATGGGATTGGCAATTCCATTGCTAAATGGCACAATGTGATTTCACATGAGTGCAGCATACTTACGATCTCACTTCCACTACAATCTTTAAATAAATCTCTGCGATTATTAAGTGAGACCACATGAGCACATTTTGCAATTTTCCTGCCATTAACTCTACTTGTTGGAAGCTGTGAAAAACCCAAATCTTGCAATGGTTGTAGTCATAAAGTTACTTTTTCAGGGTTTTGTAACTTTGCTAAGCCAGATAGTTGTTAAGTGAGGATTACTTGCAAGCACGTTTCAAGAAGAAAGATATGTATAATATTGCAGTACTCCAAACATATAAGTCTAATAATAAAATCATCAATCACCTATGTTCTGATATTGTCCAAACAGCTCTGTTGAAATGTGCCTGAGACCTTGACTATCCTAGTCCGAGAATTCATTTAGTTTCTCCTTAGCAGCCCATGGGCTCATACAAAACAAAGCAACAGCATCTAACTCCTATTGTATGGTGAGAGGCTCACCAAAAAAAAACAGTAATGGAGCCCAGTTAATATCAACCTCTCTTGAAATATCTGATCCTAAAACTGGCTGAAACAGTTTTACACTGTGCAGCAGTGAGGAAAAACAGACCAATCCACTAAATTCCATCAAACAATAACAAAAAGTGGTGTAGTTTGTAGTTTTAAACTGAACAACATGAATTATGGTATAAGAGTTGCCAGGTTCTTTAGCTGACCACAGCAATTTTAAAGGAAATTTTGTGCATCAGATATGAATTGAAGGAGGATAATAATAATGACACCAACTATGGTGTCTCCAATAAACATTGTCCGATTGCTTTGTATTTGTGACATTCAGCAGCATCAGTCATTATAGTAATGTATCTGGTGTTTTACCAACACTATAGGTCTGTTCCTTAATTATATAGTTCATCATTTAATGGATGGACATTATATTCATTTGTCTTGTCCTCTGCTGCTCTGCCCTCTTGGATTCTTCCTTTTTCTCTTGTAGTTAAGAACTGTTTTCCCCATTCCTAAATTATTAGATTTTAAACTCCTGTATTGTTTTATTAATATATTTGGAATTAGATATTTTCTTCACTCCTAGATTTATTGGCAAACACAGAGGTTTTCAGTTTGGTTTAATGTACCTCAAGATGCAAGTTTGGGGGATGCTACCATAGAATAAACTTCATTGTGTTTCCCCAGAGGATTTAATTTCTCAAATTCTTGTTGGATTGATATGAACACAATTTATTGCGTAAAGCAGTACAACAGCTAAATTAATGTTAAAAGCTTAGAACTGCTTTTACAACTAAGGAAACTAATAAATTGATTAAATAAGTTAATTTAAATTAAGTCAGGATAATTGAGGAGACTCTAAAACTGTTTTAGTTTTGAAGGTCATAGTGAAGTTCAAAGAGTCTCAGTTTTCATCTTGTTTAATTGCAGACACCAGCTTCTTCTCCAGCAATTAATGTGATAAGAGCTAAGCTGAAATCTCTTGAACACAGGAAAGAGGTGAGAGCATTAATATATGTAAAAGAACTGTATGCACATTCACATTTATAACAAGTGTCCTGGATAGATTGATCTCTTGTAATTGCATGTTTTCTTCTTTGCCATGATGTCTGTGAACTTGTACCATACAACTAAGAGTTAAATGTATATGATTGCATTGGTGTGTCGTCCCCCCCTCGGTGTATTTACAATAGGAAGTAAAAGCTAACTCATCAGGGTGTTTTTATTATGTGTTCTCTGTGGTTTCTTGAACCATAGGACAAATCAGTTAATTTTTTTTTCTTCTGATTTAGGATGCCTCTAAAAATACTTGATTTCATGGAACTTCAAGAGTATTCCACTTGAGCTGATGGTATATATGTCTAACTTCACTTACTGGAGCCTACAGCTATGTGCCTTCCAGAATAACAAGACTTTCTCTTTCATAAGGACATTTCTATCTGCCCATATGTTGATGCACTGGATGATATTTGTAGTGTAGCCTCTTTGAAGAGGTTATTATTTAGTATTACTTTTATTCCCAACTGTTTATTATTTTGACAACTGTTTGAGACTTGGTTTGCATCCTCTGTCTATGTTCATCTTTACTGGTGAAGCTTTGTTTTTAGCAAGACTGTGTCTGTTTTTTTAACCTGGCAGTTCCCATTAGCATCCACCACAGTTAATTCTTGTTTGCAGCTACACTCCTTTTGTGATCTTTGGAAATGGCAGTTCTGTGATTATGACCAGGGTTGGAAGAGGAGTATTAGGTTTAACTATCTCCCACAGGTTGCTGGGGCCACTTTCACACCAATTTTTCAATCCCTGAGCTATCTTGACACATTTTTAGATCAAGAGCATGGAGAAATTGTACTGTGCACAATCTTCAGAAAGTGTCTCATTAACAAAATGTAACAGGCCTCTTTATTTGAATTCTACTCAATGTTCTGAATCAGTTACATTTTTCTCTTTTCACAGGACTAGTGATTTCCATTGCTAAATGTACTTGTCCTGAGAATGCCATTCTTATTTTCTCCTCAGTGCTGTGGAAACATTTTGGATGAAGCTCCCCAGCACCACCATTACATTTCCATTGTTTGCAATCCAGGCTCTGACTCACATTTTTCAGGCAGGGCCAAGGAACTGACAGTTTAATGACTAACAATCTACTGGACGAATACTAAAAGGCAGAAGAGCTTGTTAATGTGGAAGGCGGCTGACTTGCTCATTGGGAAGGTGGGAAGGCTGTAAAATAAATGTTTCCTTTTTCTTTTGTCAATAACAGACAAACACATGTGAGAGGAGGAGGATGCACTGATATAGCAGTGCTGCTGTTTGAGTAAAAAAAAAAAGACTACAGCAATATTGGCAGCTGCTTGAAACTACTAAGTTTCTCCCTGCTCTTGAAGAATCAGGAATCGGCACTGAGCTAGGTGAACATTTTTGCCATCTTCCCAGAAAACACATTGCTGTCCGAAAGATTTATAACATGAGTTTCATTACTCCCCAGAGAAAAGTCCATATGTTGTCTTTTGTTTCATGATGAGGTTTTATTTTGTTTTTAAATTTCAATAGGTTATTTTTTCCAAAAAAGTGAAGCAATATGGAACAAAGCCTGGTTTGATTTTTTAAGGATTGGGAGGCTATTTGGGTTCCTTAAATATAAGGACTGATATTTTCCTCCTCTTTTAAAGGAGTAGGATTCTAAATCTGATATATACAAGGTGTTCTCTAGCAGTTTACAAATACCCACAAATCTACTTGTCAATAATTTGAGCCAAACAATAAAACAGTTGCTAACATTGTGAAGTCATAGGTAAGGTTGAGAGTATGCAAAAACAACTGAAGTAGGGAAAACAGTAGAGAGAAACACTCTTGAAGTTCTCATTCTTACCTTCATTTGGTCATGTTTTACTACACTGAGAAGAATCTGACAGGAAGATGTCCAAAATTCCATTCAAATCTTGAAAGCGAAGCTTTCTTGTGCACCATAGACAAATCACTCTCATATTTTATGTAATACCAAGCCATTATTTGGTATTGTGTTCTTATACTTAACTATAACCCATTTTTGAACTGTTTGCATTTAAACTGGCAAAGTCTAGTTGGTATCTTCCCCTCCATATCAGAATTGCAAACTCTTTTGGAGGGAAAAATGCAAACTGTACCTAATTAGTTCAGATATAACTGCAAAGTGAAGTCCTGTACAAGCCATGACATAACTAAGCATGCTGTGCAGGAGGAGAAGTGAATGTGCAGTTTATTAGTTAGTGTGATATATGAACTGCTCTATCACTCACAAGGAATTCACTATTTGGGACTGCCCCAAAAAGCATTGCCTAAATGCTTAAAATATTAAGCCCATTAGTAATTCAGATCTTTGATCTTAGAATTGGCAATTCTAGAATAAATCTAGAATAATTGCCTTCAAGAACTGTTACATTTTATTTTAAACTTCATCTGTGCTATGGAGAACTTTCACTTACCAATGCAATGTAATACTGTAAATAATACTTTTTTTTTTTAATGTTGCCCTATCTGTTAATGTGAAATTTCTACATTAAATAATTCTTCGTGTTGGATCCTTGTTAACGAATTTCTCAATTTTCTTCAATTCTGGTTTGTAGTACCAAATGGGTGTCTGGGAGGTTTATAACATATTTACATGGAGTTTTAAAAAATTGTGTCTCTGGGACTGAATTCCAAACAAAATTTCTAAGTATTAAAAGCCATTGTTTTTCCAGTGTAAAGTATGTTCAAGTTTTAGGAAAGATATATTCCAATGGATGACAATATCTATAATTCAGGGTTGAACTATGGAATACTTGGTGCTCTGTGAGCTTGATTGTTTGTTTGCAGATATTTAATTACCTAACTAGGTAACATCAGTGCCACTTAGAGAACATCTGAGAGCAACTTTTGGATTTTCCTATCTGTGGTTAGGTGAGTCCAGATAGGATGAGTAATATCAGCTTATGCCATTTGGACTGAGTCTGCTCCAAAATTCAAGGTCCGCCCCTTGCTGTGGCCACTCCCCAGTTCTCTACTCAGTCTTAGCCAGGACAGATGTGTGTTGCAGGGCTCCACTCTAATTACACGTGGAGCCTGGTAGCAAAGGACAAAAAGTTTTAAAAGTGCTTCAGAGGCTTGAAAACAGCTAGTTCCAAGTGAGTGGGGTTTATTTGGCTCCCAGGGCTTGGGATTGAGCTAAGGGCTCCCGACCCAGCGCACGGAGCCAGGACCACATGGGGGTGGCTCCAGGCGATCGGCCCGATAAGGGCCAACAGCTGACTGGTGCGGCGGCGCAGCAGCAACACAAACCGCTTGCAGTTTCTCTTTCATTTTCCGGAGCAACGAGGGGATTGCCTTGGCTGCAAAATGCACAGCGCAGCAGCCTGCAGCAGCAGCTTGGAGAGCAGCCAGCTGAGGAGGGCTTTGCAGCAGTGCAAAGCAGCCGCTAGATGGGCATCGGCCCAGTCCCAGCTGTGGGAGACAGCAAAGGAGGAAAGATAGCCCTCCAGCTGAGGGCGCTATCGACCACAGTGCCAGTGCTCCGTTTCCAGCTCCAGCACTGAGGAAATCACGTGGGTGCCTCCTGACCTGCTTGCAGGTTCCAGATCTGGTTTGTGACCGGCAGGGTGTGGCTGCATCCCAGCAATAGCCTTTCTAGGCTTGCTTAGCCAGTTTGCCCGGTTAGGAGAACAATTCTTAAATTTGGATCAGGCCTTAATGTATTAATTGTTTGTGCTTGGATTAATAACTTCTCAGGTTCCATTCTTCCTCTGGCTCTTTCTTGTACCTTAGCTAATTCTCCAGGTGGGATGACAGATAAAGAGCAATAAAGGGAACCCAGCCCTTCCACTTCCAGTGGCAGATCCAGGGGCAGACAGAAGAGGAAGGCCCCTGAGCATAAAGCACCTTCCAGAGAAGAACCAGAGGCCTAGAAGGAACAAAAGGCATCTGGAAAAAGGGTGGAGAAATGCCACCATGTGGCTGGGGGGAAGGGCAGGAGTTCACCTCCCCCTGATGATTCAGGCCCGTCTGAACAACCCCCTGTTTTGCATCTGGAAGTAGTGCCTTCTACTTCCGCTGGTACTTCTCACCCTCTTATATGGTCTCCTGATAATTCCTCTGCTACTGGGGATCCAACTCCCTTGGGAGAACATGGAAGGGTGAAGGTGATTCCATAGTCATGGAGGAGTCTCTTCCTCCACCTCCTAAAAGGGCTAGAGCTGTAACTGAGGCATCCAACACAGAAGATGAGGCTGTACGAGCGCATCTGGAAGCCATCATTTCAAAAGCTATAAGAAGGAGAGTTGTAGAGGCTCTCCAAGCTACCAGGAGACCAGTCTCTGAGGCCTCAGACCATTCAGATCCAGAGAGGTCTTTTCATGATAGGGAAAACTGCTCCTTTAGGCAGGGGTGGGATCTGACCGGTGTAACTATCAGTTCGGTGATTTTACATTTTGCACGCATGTATATCATCGTCAGCTAGCTGCCTGTACAGCTGAGCAGCGCTGCGCGCAGGTGTGCAGCGGTTGAAAAAGCACTTTTTTCCTGTTCTTTCAACCGCAGCTGTGTCATGCAAAGCAGCTGCAGTTGAAAAAGCAGGAAATAAAGGTCAGGTAATAGCCCGGGCGGGCGGGCAGGCCAAAAGAGCAGCAGACATAGAACCGGTTCTATGTATGCTCTCTGTCTGCTGCTCTTCAGAGCAACTGGTTCTACAGAGATGGACAGAACCAGTAGAAGCCCAATCCTGCCTTTAGGGACAGGGACTCTCCTGTCCCTTCATTACCTAGCATTTCTTATGAGGAAGAGAAAAAGGAGTCTGATTTCTCAGAGGATGAAGATATGGTCCCAGAGAGGCCATCCTTTACTGGCATTTTGGATGCTGAGAAGTTTAGAGCATTATTATTTGAAGCCAAGAAAACAGCGAAGTTGGGACCTGGGGCTGATGTTGGAGAAGTAGAAGGGGATGGCACGGTTCCACCTGACCAACTTTTCGATGAACCTGCAGTTAGACCAGAAATGATTCCTGTCCCTAGATTATTCCTGAACGTTATCCATAAACAGATGGAAGCCCCAGGTACATCCACAATGTTATCTGCCAACGAGAGGCGCTTCTTCACTATGGGACCTGAGCTCACCAGTTCCTTACAAGTACCTACGGTAGATGCACCTGTAGCTGCTATGATTTCTGCCTCCTCCAATCCTGCAGACCCAGAGGAGGCACTAAAAGCTGAGGAGAAGAGGATTGAACAGTCCTTCCAACGCACTCACCTGGCAGCTGCATGGGCAGTTAAGGCAGCTTCTGCCACTTCCTTCTTCATGAGATCTTCTCTAAGGTGGCTTCGCCAATTACAGGACAGGGTTCCAGCCTATGATGTGAGAAGTCATCAAGATATTCATAAATTGGTCGCTGCTGCAGAATTCACCGCAGATGCAACTCTGAATAGCGCCAGGTTTGTCTCTAAGGCCATCGCCACGTCCATTGCTGCCCATCAAATGTTTTGATTCAAGAGTTGGCAAGCAGATGGGCGTCGAAAGTGAAAAGTGGCCTCTTCACCTATAAAAGGGGACAAGTTGTTGGGCGAAGTCCTGGAGCCCCACCTGATGGAAACCAGGGATAAGGAGAAGTATCTGCCTTCTCTAACAAGATGCTCCAGTTTCAGGGCTGCTCCTTATAACCGCAGGTCCTCTTACAGAGGAGAGGGCAGTTCCGGGACTCAAGGGTCTCAGAGACAGCCCTACAACCGGCAGGAACGTCCCCAGGACAGAGCTGCCCGAGATAGACCACAGTTCTCAGGCAAGTGGCCCTTTCGTGGGGGAGGAAGTTGCTTTTTCAGGCGCTCCCACTAAATGTAGCAGTAGTCCTCCCATTGGGGGCAGATTATCCCATTTTGCTGCCCAGTGGGAGACTACCACATCCGACGCTTGGGTGTTGAGGACAATTAGACAGGGCTTATTCCTCAAATTTCGATCTCTCCCCCGATCTTTTGTACCTTGTTCAGTCTCCAAAGTACCATCTCGTAGAAAATTGATGCAACAGGCAATACAACATCTTTTGGACATCAGGGACATCCAAACAGCCCCAGTTAATCAACAAGGCAAGGGATTCTATTCCCGTCTGTTTGTGGTACCTAAGTCCTCTGGGGGGTAGCGAGCCATCCTAGATTTAAAAAGGCTCAATAAATTTGTGTTGTACAAGCGTTTCCGGATGCATTCGCTACAGACTATCTTAGCCAGCGTCAGGGAGGGTGACTTCCTCACTTCTATAGATCTAACTGAAGCTTATCTTCATATCAGAATTTGCCAATCACACAGACAATATTTACGTTTCACTTACCAAGGTAAACATTTCCTATGCCCTTTGGACTGTCCTCTGCACCCAGGGTGTTCACCAAAATCTTAGCAACCCTGGCAGCCTGGTTGAGGACCATTCCCATTCGGGTTCAATGTTAGTTAGATGATATTTTGATCCAATCTTCCTCTAAGAACTGGGCCCTAAAGGATCTGCAGACAATTATTACTATGTTACAAGATCACAGTTTTTCTATTAATAAGAAGAAAAGCCATTTTTCGCCTACCACATTTGGGGGCTAGAATTTACACAATTTCTTTCAAGGTTTTTCTGTCACAACAGAGGATAGACAGTTTACACTTAATGACTTTGGAGGTAGTGAAGGCTCGCTCTTCCACCTTGGTTCTTTCCCAACTATTAGGAAAAATGATTTCTGCCATCTCCATTGTGCCTTGGGCTAGGCTTCATTCCAGGAAGCTTCAATGGTTCCTTTTGCCTCATCAAAGGGCGGGCAGAAGCCATTCAGCCATCAGGGTCTCAGTCCCTCTGTCAGTCAAACGATCATTGTCGTGGTGGTCTTCTCCTGCCCTACATGAAGGACAATTATGCAAGGAACCTTCCCACAGATGCCAGTCCCTCCGGCTGGGGAGCCCATCTAGACTCGCAATTGGCACAGGGCCTGTGGTCCTTAGAGAAAGGGAAGAGTATTAATTGGTTGGAATTAGGAGCAGTTCGGTGGGCTCTCAAACAATTTAGGTCCAGCATATATCATTCTCATGTTCTTATCTTAATAGACAATACCACCACCAAGGCACATATTAATAGACAAGAGGGTATCAGATCTCTAGCTCTAATGTTAGAGGCTAAGTGTCTGGGACTTTGGGCTGAAAAGAATCTCCTATCAATCAGGGCAGAATACATCTCCAGGGGGAATAATGTGCAAGCTGATTGGCTAAGCAGGGCAAAAATTGACCCCTCAGAGTGGAGTATTCCCCCTCTTTTGTTTCAGGAGCTGGTTCAAATATTCAGATTTCCAGTGGTGGACCAGTTCGCCTCTCTGTCCAATGCCCAACTTCCCAGGTTCTTCACCAGGTACACACACCAGGGAGCAGAGGGGACCAATGCCCTCTGGAACCATTGGCCTCAGGGCCTTCTGTATACCTTCCCTCCTCTTCCGTTGTTGCCAGCGGTAATCCAGAAAATTTTGGAGGAGGAGGCAGAGGTCTTACTGCTGGCTCCATACTGGCCCAGACACCCATGGTTCGCAGATCTGGTGAACCTCTCGTGCTCCCGCTTTTGGAGGATTCCCCCTCTCAAGGTCTCTCCAAGGAGAAATCTCACCCCTGGACCCTCAGTGGTTCCAGCTGACTGCATGGCGGTTGAGTGGAGTGTGCTGAGGAAGCAGAAGATTTCTGAGAAGGCCATCCGGATCATCTTAGTAGCCAGAAGACCTTCCACTAACAGGATCTATCAAGCCACTTGGAAGGCTTTCTGCCAGTGGTGTTTAAAAATCAAGACCTCTCCGGACTTCCGGTTTGCAAGGTTTCGGCAGTGGCAGGGATTCACGATACTGCGCGATCCCTGCTGCGTTCGCCACCAAGGTTCCCCCGATCCGTTTGGATCTGGGGGATATAGCTGCCCCGTAGAGGCAGCTGAAGACAGGGGGGATCCGGACAGGGTCTTGGGGGTGTCGCAGACCCCCTCCCCAGCCGGCAGAACCCCCTTTTCCCAAGGCGGAGGAGCGGCGGTCAGCAATGGCCGCCACGAAGAAATCTGCAGCCGGACAAGCAGGTGCAGGAGGGAGAAAGTTGGAAGAATTATGAAAGTTGCTTTCAACCGGGACAAGGCAAGAGAAAGTGCCCTGGAACTTTGAAGGCTGCTAAGGATACATTGTTTCCAGTGAGAGTTACAAGCTGCGAATATCCTAAAAGGGAAAGTTTTTTTTTTTTTCGTTTCACTCTCCTTCCTAACGTGACAGCGGATGGAATCATAAGAGAAATCCGAAAACCTGCATTGGAGGTAATTGAATGCTGAAGGGATAAGAATTTCTGAACATTTAAAGGGGGAAAAAAATATTTTTGGCTGTGAGTGGGAAGGGAGAGGAAAAAAAAAATTGGAGCAAAATTTGAAAATAAGGAGAAGATTGCCTAGAACTCTAAAGAGTTACTAAACATCAATAAGACTTCTAAAAGATATATCTTAAAGGGAACTTTGTGACTAAACTTTAACCCCAGAAAGAGAAAGTGAAGAAGGAGAAAGTATTTAAAAGAAACAGCTTGTTTGGATTGTTTGGTGATTTTGGAACTTCTGAGAATTATTTCTGATTAAAAGCACTTGGGTGGTTGTTTGGAAAAACTTTTTCTCTGTACAATGGCATCACTTGTGGATGGACTGAAACTTGTATACCAAAAATATGAAAAAGAAAAGCAAGAAGGGAAAGATGCCCTTGGCACTCTTTTTCAATTTTTAGAAATGGCGGTTTGTACTTATGTAAAGCTGAATGAGCAACAGGATGACTGGGACAAAGAAGAAGCCATCTTTGATGAACAAATAACTTTGGTTGGAGAAGGAAAAAAGAAAGAGAAAAAGGAAAAGAAGACTTTAAGACTTGGAAAAACAATCCAAAAAAGAGAAGAATAAGGTGAAAAGGGGATATTATGTTAGGAAACAACAGAAAGGGGGAAAACAGAATAAAAGAGAGGTGGAGAGACAAGGGGGTAAAGAGGACAAGGAGAAGAAGAAGCAAGGGAGAAAGGAAGGGATGAGAAGCCTTAATGGTGGGGAGCAAGATGTAAAGAAGCAAAAGTTTTTTAGAGATAATGGATAAATTTTATTGAAAAGGGGATTCTAGAAAGGTACATAAGATTGCATTTCTATATTTGTATTTAGAAATAACCATAGAAAATTGGAAATAATATGTAATTTAAAATGCGATAAAATATTTAGTATAATCTAGTGAAATTTTTGTTAAGAAAAGGGGAGTACTGTAATGAAACAATGATTTAAGACAGGGGTGGGCAAACTACGGCCCGCGGGCCACATCCGGCCCGTTGGTCTGTCCAATCCGGCCCGCCCCTGAAAAAAAAAAAAATCGCTGGGCGTGGCGTATTGCCCTGTGTCGCGTGGCCCCCAAAGCTGCAAAACAGTGCGGAGCGATCTAGGGGTAGGAAAGAAAAGAAATTTGCAAAGGCCTCGGCTGGGAGTTCGAAATCACCTTCGAGTGTGACCTCTCCGAAGGTGAGTCCCTGCCGATCCCCCTTTTTTCCCGGGCTTCCAGGCTTAAACTTTGCAAAGGCAAAGCTTGCAGGCTGGAACGCCTTCCCGCTGAGGAGCGGGAAGGGTTCCACCCAGCGGGCGGGCGGGCTGCTTGGAGCCACCTAAAGCTAGGCCGCTGCTGGTGGAGCCTTGCCCTGCCTTGGTGCCCAGCAACTTTCTGCTTCGTTTTAACTCACGGGCGCTTGCGCCTGGCCCCGAACCGCACGGCGGAGGGGAAGCCCGGCGGGCAGGTGGGCTGCTTGGAGGAGGCGACCCAGCGGTGCTCCGGGCTTCCCTCCGCCGTGCAGCTCAGGGCCGGCGCGAGCGCCCGCGAGTTAAAACGGTCAAAAGTTGCTGGGAAGTTGCTCGGTTTTCCGGGCTTCCAGGGCTTTCTTTGCAAAGGCAAAGTTTGCAGGCTGGAGCGTCTTCCCGCCGAGGAGCGGAAGGGTTTCGCCCGTGGGCAGGGCGGGCTGCTTGAGCGGGCTGCTGTGCGGCTCGGGGCAAGGCGCGAGCGCCCACGAGTTAAAACGCGAAAGTTGCTGGGAAGTTGCTCGGTTTTCCGGGCTTCCAGGGCTTTGCAAAGGCAAAGTTTGCAGGCTGGAGCGTCTTCCCGCCGAGGAGCGGAAGGCTCGCCCGGTGGGCGGGCGGGCTGCTTGGAGCGGGCTGCTGTGCGGCTCGGGCAAGGCGCGGCGCCCACGAGTTAAAACGAAGCCGAAAGTTGCTGGGAAGTTGCTCGGATTCCGGGCTTCCAGGCTTAAACTTTGCTCAGGCGGCACTTTAAAAGCCTGCTCCCAGCACCCGAGCAACTTCCCAGCAACTTTCGGCTTCCTTTTAACTCGCGGCGCCGCGCCTGGCCCCAAGCCGCGCGGTGGAGGGGAAGCCTGGCGGGCGGGCAGGCGGACTGCTTGGAGGAGGCTCCGGGCTTCCCTCCGCCAGGCACGAGCGCCTGCGAGTTAAAAGGAAGCCGAAAGTTGCTGGGAAGTTGCTTGGGTTTCCGGGCTTCCAGGCTTAAACTTTGCTCGGGCGGCACTTTAAAAGCCTGCTCCCAGCACCCGAGCAACTTCCCAGCAACTTTCGGCTTCCTTTTAACTCGCGGGCGCTGCGCTGGCCCAGCAGCCGCGCGGCAGAGGGGAAGCCTGGCGGGCGGGCAGGCAGACTGCTTGGAGGAGGCTCCGGGCTTCCCCTCCGCCAGGCACGGCGCCTGCGAGTTAAAAGGAAGCTGAAAGTTGCTGGGAAGTTGCTTGGGTTTCGGGGCTTCCAGGCTTAAACTTTGCAAAAGCAAAGTTTGCAGGCTGGAGCGTCTTCCCGCTGAGGAGCAGGAAGGATTCCGCCCGGCGGGCGGGCGGCTGCTTAAACTTTGCTCGGGCGGCACTTTAAAAGCCTGCTCCCAGCACCCGAGCAACTTCCCAGCAACTTTCGGCTTCCTTTAACTTGCGGCGCTCGCGCCTGGCCCCGAGCCACGCAGCAGAGGAAGCCCGGTGGGCGGGCAGGCTGCTTGAGGGCGACCCGGCGGTGCTCCGGCAGCAGCAACAGGCAGTTTCGCCCGGGCTCCGCTCAGGTGTCCGGCTGGGGCTGTCAGGAGTTGCTACCGCCGGCGCAGCTCCGTGCGGCTCCAGTCCCGTGTTGCCTTGGGAAGGAAAAGGCAAAACCAGGAGCCGCTGAGCCTGAGCCTCCAGTGCTGCTGCTCCCGTTGCAAAGCACCGCCACGGCTCTTCCTTTTTGCCTTTCCTTTCCGAGGCAACGCGGGACTGGAGCCACGCTGGAGCCACACCGGCGGTAGCAACTCCTGACTCAGGGGCCTCCGAGGGGAGGGGAAGGAGGAGAAGAGGGGGAGGTGGGGGCGATTCCCAAAAAATCTTGTGCTGACCCGCCCGTCTGTCAAATTTTAAAAGTCAATGCGGCCCTGAGCCAAAAAGTTTGCCCACCCCTGATTTAAGATATGTGATGGGGGGAATAATTTTGGAAAGCATAAGTGTTCCCACAAAGGCATGATATTTAACTGAAATGGGTAAAATGTTTAAGATATAAATGATTGTTAATATTAATGATTAGACTATGTTATCCTAGTGAAACTTTTTGTGAAATGAGAGATTTGAAGTAGGAGAAGGGGGAACATCGTAATGAAATAATGATCTATAATATGTGATGTGGGGGGGGGGGGAATAACTGGAAAATAGGTGCTCCCATAAAAGTATGTGAATTAACTGAAAAGTAATGTGCTAAATGTTTAGGATATAAATGAATATCAATATTAATGAATAGATTTGTATTGGTTTTGATAATACTGTATAATTTTAGAACGTACCAGACAGAATCCCAATGTAAGTTATGTGTTTTATATTAAGTATTATAAATATAGGGGAAAGAGATAAAGGCATCATACTCCATTTAGTGTACAGGAGAAGTTTTTTTCAAAGAAGAAAGATAAATGGATAGCTGGAAATAGAACAGACAAAGAATAATAAATATTATGATTCGAACTGAGAGGAGATAAATAAAATAAAATTGAGAAAATTTAAAAGAGAGGAGAAGTTATATAGAAAATTGAAAATGCTAACAAGATATGGAATGGTATATAAAATGAATATGAATTTGAATTTGTGTCTGTATCAAGAGTTTTAACCCGGGACTAAGCAACTTTCAGAAAAGAGATTTTTTTATGCTTTTATGTTTTGTGTTTCTGTGTATTTATGTTTTGTATGTCTTTAAAAATTAATAAAATTTGTTTAAAAAAAAAAATCAAGACCTCTCCCATTTCGGCCTCAGTGGCCAACATTCTGGATTTTTTAAGGGACTCTCTGCTAATACCTTGCGTAAGCAAGTAGCAGCTCTTTCTTCAGTTTTGTTTTTGCATCAAAAGGGTTCCCTGTCTCACAATCAGACCATTTGTAAGTTCTTAAAAGGAGCTCTAACATAAGGCCATTGGTAGTTCATAGATTTCCCACTTGGGATCTTCCTAAAGTCCTGAAGGCATTAATGTCTCAACCCTTTGAACCACTTACTTCAATAACCTTGCACCTCCTGTCTCTCAAAGTGGCATTCCTTGTAGCCATCACCTCGGCTAGGGGGATTTCTGAGTTAGTCGCTCTTTCTGTCAGGGATCATGACTTGTGTATCTTCCATACAGACAGAGTGGTGTTACGTTTAGATCCTTCCTTTATCCCTAAAGTTAACTCCAGATTTCATAGGGCTCAGGAACTTGTCCTTCCCAATTTTTGCCCTAATCCTTCCCACTCACTTGAGCGATCATGGCACACTCTAGATCAGGGGTCCCCAACCACCGGTCCGCGGACCGGTACCGGTCCGCAGAACAAGTCCTACCGGGCTGCTGGCTTGCTGGCGCCGCCATCTTTTTGATGAAAAAGTGCTTCCGGTGAGCTTTTCCGGGTAGAAAGCTCACCGGAAGCACATTTTCATCAAAAAGATGGCGGCATGCGCTCCGTGAGCTTTTCCAGGTAGCTCACCGGAAGCACGTTTTCATCAAAAAGATGGCGGCGCCAGCGCTTCCGGTGAGCTTTTCCGGGTAGAAAGCTCACCGGAGCACGTTTCATCAAAAAGATGGCGGCGCCAGCGCTTCCGGTGAGCTTTTCCGGGTAGAAAGCTCACCGGAAGCACATTTTCATCAAAAAAAGATGGCGGCGCCCAGCTGATGCTGGTATCGGGCCGCGGCGCCCAGCTGATGCTGGTACCGGGCCGCGGCGTAAAAAAGGTTGGGGATCACTGCTCTAGATGTACGAAGGGCTTTGAAAACTTACATCTGGAGGACTCGTCCGTTCTGCAAGTCGGAGGCTTTGTTCGTTTCATTCCAACCCAGTTCCTTAGGGTTAAAGGTGTCACCAACAACAGTGGGCAGGTGGATTCGGGCCTGCATCGCTAAGGCTTATCACATCTCGGCTCTTCCGGTTCCACAAGGAATGAGAGCACATTCCACTAGGAGCGCAGCCCACAACAGTGGCATGGGCTACCCAAGCCCCCATTGAGGAGATCTGCAGAGTGGCCACATGGTCTCCGCCGTCTCCCTTTATTCGCCATTATCGCATTGATGCCTTTGCTGCGGCTGATGCTGCTTTCGGCAGAAGGGTCCTGCAGAGTGTGCATGAACACGGATGTAAGTAAGACCAGACTCTTGCCCTCCCTGGGACTGGATGACTTTGGTATGTCCCATCCTATCTAGACTCACATAACCACAGATAGGAAAATGAACATTGGATTACCCGAATGTTCATTTTCTTCTATGGCAGGGGTGTCCAACCTTGGCAACTTTAAGCCTGGAGGACTTCAACTCCCAGAATTCCCCAGCCAGCAAAGCTGGCTGGGGAATTCTGGGAGTTGAAGTCCTCCAGGCTTAAAGTTGCCAAGGTTGGACACCCCTGTTCTATGGTGTAGTGAGTCCAGCCCCACCCTGGTTCATCTGGTCTGGGGTGGGCTTGTGCGAGGGTGCAATAATATGTGTCCTCTTTATTTGCAACTGTAGAATCACGTCCAGTCTGCCTTGGTGCTTCATCGAAAGCTGGGGAGTAGCCACAGCAAGGGGCAGAGCTTGAATTTTGGAGCAGACTCAGTCCAAATGGCATAAGCTGATATTACCCATCCTATCGGGACTTACTACACCACAGAAGAAAATGAACATTCGGGTAATCCAATGTTCGTTCTATATTACCTTATTTATGGATAGATGTGTATCAACTTGTGCTATAGATTGCATTCATGTTCTTCAGAGTGCCCTGTCTCAACTGAGTTTTAGAACTACGTTAAACAAATCTGATTTAATCAATTTTAGGTTAAAAAACTTAGATTGACTTTTCCTATTTGTTAATTGGCTCAGGAAATAAAGATGCAGTGCATATGCTTCAGAAATACATCTCTTCTAAAAAAAATTATTGTATTATCCTTTTTACAAATGGTGAAATGAGAGGAAGAGAATAACATAGACTCCATCAATGTCTAATTGCAATTAGAATGATCAGGATATCATTCCAGAAGAAAAAGATATTTTAAGAAGGAATTCATGAAGGATTTCTGGCTAGTTTATTTCACAAGAAGAGTTCTCCACTCTTCTACTCGTTGTAGAATACCTTATGCCACCAGACTTGAAATTCTAGAACTTGAAAACCTTGAATTACGCCGTCTTCGGTCTGACTTAAGCATGGTATATAAAATCATACATTGCAATGTCCTACCTGTCAATGAATACTTCAGCTTCAACCATAACAACACAAGAGCACACAATAGATACAAACTCAAAGTAAACCGCACCAAACTTGATTGCAGGAAATACGACTTCAGCAATAGAGTGGTCAATGTCTGGAATACTCTACCCGACTCTGTAGTTTCTTCCCCAAACCCCAAAAACTTTAACCTTAGACTGTCTACTATTGACCTCACCCCTTTCCTAAGAGGCCTGTAGGGGGCGTGCATAAGCGCACCAACGTGCCTACCGTCCCTGTCCTATTGTTTCTCTTATTCTTTTATTTTTCTTATATGTACCCATTTCATGTATTCACAACTATGTATACATTTATACTTATTATCTTGTAAACAATTGGCAAATCAAATAAATAAATAAATAAATAAATAAATAGTTTGACTTGCAAGAAGCTTTTAAAAGTGTCCTGAAATATCTGAAATGCCTTTTTTCAACTTTTGAGTAAATAAAGCATGAAAGAGAAGATGAGCCCTTTGAGGGTCATAAAATTCAAAGCAGTAGAGAAAGGTGTGCCAAAAATCATACACGTTTTCCGGGCAGAATGTTACTTGCAGTGCTTCGGATATGCTTTTGTTCACATGCATGTTTCTGATCTGGAACAGTATATATAGAATAACAGTTGGAAGGGAACTTGGAGATCTTCTAGTCCAACCCCCTGCTTAGGCAGGAAACCCTACACCACTTCAGACAAATGGTTATCCAACATCTTTTTAAAAACTTCCAGTGCTGGAGCATTCACAACTTCTGGAGGCAAGTTGTTCCACTGATTAATTGTTCTACTGTCAGGAAATTCCTCCTTAGTTCTAGGTTGCTTTTCTCCTTGGTTAGTTTCCACCCATTGCTTCTTGTCCTGCCCTCAGGTGCTTTGGAGAAGAGCTCGACTGCCTCTTCTTTGTGGCAGCCCCTGAAATATTGGAATACTGCTATCATGTCTCCCCTCGTCCTCCTTTTCATAGACTACCCAGTTCCTGCAACCGTTCTTCATATGCCTTAGCCTCCAGTCCCTAATCATCTCTGTTGCTCTATGTAAAAGCAAAGGGGTAATAATTTCCTTTCTTCATTATTCGTGTAAATCCCAACCTGAAATTTAACCATGGCAATGACAGTATAGGGTAGACATGAAGTAATAAGGCTGGCCGGCAACTCTGAAATAACTGCTTAATTTTAAGAGTTAAAATGTTTAAACAAAAATGCACATCTAATTGATTCACAAGTTTACTGCTCTTGGTTTGTTTTTTTAAATCAGAGTGTGGGTTCTGTGGAGAAATACTTTTGCTTATGTTTTAGAGAGAAATAATATATCCACAACTTTACTGTTAAAGAATATTTTATTACTAAATGAAGGGCCCATATTTTATCATTATTTGGTGATTTATTGAGGTGAAATAGTGTTTTATGATGGCATTTTAATGTACATTTTGCAAAGGTGAATGGAAGCAAAGCTTCCTTTAACAATTTGCAAAATAGAGGTATGCTGTCAACTGAAAAAAAGAAGAGTGAACAAAGGCAAAGAAGGGAAAGAAAATTAAAAAGCAAAACACTTGGGAGCTGGTATA
This sequence comes from Notechis scutatus, assembly GCF_049901735.1. Lineage (NCBI taxonomy): Eukaryota > Metazoa > Chordata > Lepidosauria > Squamata > Elapidae > Notechis > Notechis scutatus. The sequence continues at coordinate 123,796,603 of NC_142012.1, read as the reverse complement.
AGGACATTAAGTCCAAAGAACTGAATGATTTATAGGATGAGATCAATGATAGGGAAGAGGAGATGACATACGTTTTAAGGGACTGAAAATAACCATTGGCTGTTAGTTAAGCAAATAAAGATTGTTGAAAAATGTGATTCCTTAGCTTAATCATAGCTTATAGGATTTTAAGGTATGGAAATATTTGATTTCTTTTGCAGAGCTGCCGCTTGTTTTTCTTAGGAAGATATATTCTTTTGGGGATAAGAAATGATTGTAGGTCAGATGTCTTCCTTTTCCTAGAAAAAAAAAAGATGACTTCTCCAAAACTACCTTTTGCAATCTGAATTCTGATTACTTTAGCATGCCTGCCACCATTCTGTATATTGTTTTATTTAATGTTTAGACTCTATAAAGCAGTTTGAATTACCCAAAATGGGCCATTTGTTGATTTCAAATATAAATCTATAATAAGATTATCCTTGGAACCACAAGAGGGAGTTAGTTGTCCATCCTTGTTTTAAACCATATGCCCAAGACTCCTGCTTTCATGCACTTGGCAAGCAAAGAGGAATTGTGAGAGGGGAAGTGACTACTGTGTTTTGAAAAATTACTGCAAGAAATATTAACCTATTCTGGTTTTGGTATGGCCCAATCTATCCCTTTACTGGAGAGTCCTGAAATTAAAGAACTTTACTGTCTTTAGTTATTCATTGTTATAAACTGAATGGGCCCAAATTCTTTACCTAAATAAAAACTATTCCACAAATCAACATTGTCATAGGCTATATACTGAAACTAGTAAGTGACAAATCAGGATCAGAACTCACTTCAATCTAAACATAAAAAGACAACTTCTTGGCACTTCCTTGAATTAAGAAAGATAGAGCTATTGTATCTCCATCATTTCTTTAGCTAAAAGAAGAATTTGTTGTGTCTATGTGAAAGAAAGTTAAATGGAATGAAGAATAGTAGTGAATAGTGCTTCCTAGTGCACATCTTTAGAAATCTTTTTGGCTATTCTAGAATCCAAAGCACTCAGAAGGAACCCTTGGGAATCTAAATACTCTTTAACTAGGATGTGTTTATTGTAGTAAAACTGCAGTGCTTGACACTGGAGAATTATGTGAGGAATACTTGGCAATAGCAATGGAAAGTTAGCCTAGTAAGCAGTAAATTATCCTAGCCTCTCAGCAAAGGTTAATGATTTTCACCAAATAAGGAGGATGAAAGAAAGAATTGTTAATATGATCAATGCTATAGAAAAGGATAACCAAATGTTCACAAATTTGTCAAATGTCTAGACGTTACCTGACCTATTTTTGTGCATACTGCGGCTAGTGTGCCTTAGGGGAAGGCTCAATAGACTGCGATCTTGCAGTCTGTGTAGGAACCATAGAACTTTAAACTATAATCTGAAGTTGGTACACCTGCGAACGAATATTTGTTTTCTACCGTATGGTAAAAATCATTTTTCTGATTCTAAAGAACAAACTGATATATTTAACTTTAAAAAGAAACGTTTCTCTGATACATTCTGAGAGCCGGCCTCAATTAATTATCAAAATAACCCATGAAAACCTCTGGTCAGATGACATAAAATATGCCAGAAGGCAAGCTATGACAAAAGTGGCCCTACGTTGTAGTAGATATGTTCTGTATTGTACATTTTAAAATCTGAAACTTATAGTTAGAGGAAGTATATTCATAACTTTAAATACACGAATAAGCTAAAAGTGGTGGGCATGTAAATACATAGCAAATAGAGCAAGTCAAGCCATTCTTGACTAATACTCTCAGACAATTCATTTCTGGTTCAATTATCACGATACTCTTTCTCTTTAAAAGGAATGTCTGAAACAATCTCAAGAGCATTTAGGACAGCTCTTCCAGCTTTGCAAACAAATAAACATAGCCCCTACTATACACAGAATTAACCGTCTTTTTCTTACAGAAGACAAAGAAATAGTTCATTGCTCACAAATTGCTCTGCAGTTTCCAAGCTTGTTCAATAAACATTGTTCTCATCCCTTCAGCTCATCCTCTAAAAAAAAATAAAGTAACAAGTTGGGCTATAATTATCAGTTGTTTCATCGTCAAAAAGAAATTGAGGAGAAATAAATCAAAATATAATTTTGACAAGAAAATTTGATCCAAGCATTTGAAGAGCTTAGGTATAATGTTAATAATATAGGAAATAAAGGATAAGTAAAATAATGTAAGTATAAATATAATATCTGTCTAAAATCTGGAGATGGGAAGAGATAATTGCTGATATTGAAATATGAGGTAAGGTACAGCAGAAGCTCTGATACATATACATCCATCACAAGCTGGGCATATACAAAAAATGATGGGGGAGTCTGCTCCTTGGGCTATGTGCTCTGCCATAGAATTCCAAGTAAAGACTAAGGCACATAAACATGAAAGTGCACTGTTGCATACCTGGAAATGCTCAGCTTTCCCCTCCTCCAATCACCAACTTCAAGGTATTCTTCAAAGTGAGAGCCCTGTAGTACCAAAGCATATTATATGAAGCACTCCCGTGGCCAGGAAGGCATTACCACAGTATTGCCTCAAGCAAGACTTTGTTGAGATACTCTTCAATGAACACAGTAATTGATCATTTGGTAAAACAGTGTGTTCTAAGAACCTGGAAACCATATGTATGGATAAGTACCTTGTCCACCATCCTACAGGTTGGAGAAGAAAGGCATGTTGGGTGCATTTCTTCACCAGGGATATGATCACATTTAGAAATCCTTTTGTCTGTCCTCCATCTGCACGCTCTGTTTGCATGCCAGAGACAAAAGACATACCAATATTATTGTTGAAATGGGGCTCAGAGAGGGATGTGCATGTTCATGTGTATGCAGCAGGGAAGGTGGAAATTACATTCTCCAGTTTGCGGGAATTGAGATGATTTCTTTGGAAAGTAGAATTTTGACAGTCCAAATAGCATAAATCAGAAATGCATATTCAGAAAGTGATATAATTTAAAGACTTTGATTCTGGAATTTTAGTAGGTGGTCCTAGGGGCCAAAGTAAAGACTTCCAGATGTAGCTTTGTTGTGATAATTATATGACTTAGTATCCAAATATTTTTTTCTCCTGGAGATTCACTGCAGTGTCAGTCATGAAAAGCCTAGGACATCCATTTTTCACCCACTTTTTCTTCCAAAGTCTGTTTCTTGTTTGTCTCTTAGGAATTGAGGAAAATTCATGCTAGTTGACCAAATGTGTATGAAGATAGACTGCCTTGGTTGCTCAGTTGAAATTACTATTACTGTACATCTCCATCCACTGATACTTTGAAATATTTCAATGAAAACAACAGTTTATCTTGATTATTTCTACAGTAAAATGTTATTTCTTTGACATAGCTTGTTCGGTATTATGAGAACTATACAAAATCTATATTTTGAACTTGCACTAATTAATTCAAATTAATTGACTGTGCATTAATCTGCAGATATATTTAAGAACAGAAGATACCACTTCATCACAAGCCTGTTGGTCTTAGCTCTTGCAGATAATTATATGTATGCAAACACATTCTAATATGCAAAAATGTAGATTTTTTTTAAAAAAAGGGAAGTCTTAAAAAGTAGAATAAAAATTCATTCTTTGACAAATTCATATCATTACATCAGTGAATGGATTATCTTGGGTAGCAATCATTGAGTCTTTTTACAGGTGAGAAAGTGAAAAAAATCTTTTAATTTTCCCATCTCCTACTCCTAAAATGTTCTTACAATGTTGTCAGGCCATAGTTCTTCTGAAGTCTGGCAATCAGTACCACATTTTTTCCAAAGGCAACTAGAAGTATTGTAGCTGAAGTTAAGTCTTCATGAACAAAACACAAATTGTTAACTAAGAACGGATTTTCTCCATGTACTACTTTTGTACAATTGCCATATAAATTTCTCCTTTATCCTTTCAATTCTGATTAAACTGCTAACTCATGTTTATATCTGTACACCAGATGATAATTGTTTTGTTCTCTCATGTGACTTTGTCCTTCTTAATGCCTATGGAAGTATCCAACTATATAACTCGTATCAAATCACCTTGATTGAGAAATGATGGGAATTGTAGCTTAAGGTGTCTGGAGTAGAATACTATAGAACTTCATTGTGGGCCTTGGGATTCATATCTCCTTGAAGATTCCAGAATTCAACAAAGTCATACTCTTTGCCACAGCAAATTTGAAACTTCAGAAAGGATCATAACAGTGCTCACCCCTGCCACGTATCCTTTCTTCCCCATATTTGGCAAATTGAACTGATTTCTGATTTAAGGTCCTTTGACCCAATTTATTGTCTTCAAAATGAGATGATTTTGTGATCCTAAGAAACCTCATCAACTTCCCCAGCAAGTCTGCAGGCTTCCAAGATCTATTCCATAAAAGCATCCAATCTTATTCCAATATGATTTAATAATCTGAAGCTTTCAAAACCCATGAGATATATTTAGCAACCAAGATGAAGACAGATTGGTGTCTACTGTTCCAGTTCAAATGCTGAATGGATGAGCAGCTCTATCAGTAGTACTTCAATATTAGTTACAGGATGGCATCCTCCTATATATAAGTTCTCTGGTACCCACAGTTCTCTGTTTCACTACCTTTTTGCCACTGCATATCATCCAGCATCTGCTATCTGAGGTAGCTGCTTGATTCCCTTAGTTATATAGCTAGTTATAGCACTAGAGTTTGAGCCAGCAATTGTGAAAATGTGCTTTTAATTCTTGAATATATATACAACTTTTCAGCATACAACACTGCAGAGTACTGTACAGTTTAAGCAATTATTTTAATTGGATGTGTGTTTATTTGTAGAAATCCATGATTAGAACATTGCAAATATACAGATGGAGCAACAGTGGTCTGAAGCCCACACAAGACTGATGGTGGCCTTCTGCCTCATCTGCAGTATTTTGTCTATTTGCTGATTATTACTGCTGATTCACATATCACCATCTCATTTTTATTTCCCTCCCCCATTAAAGGATCCTAAAAATATTGTCTCCATTTTGATGGAATCCTAAAATAGATGTTTGCAGTTGATTACCATTTTTAAAATTCAGGTTAGTGCCACCAAAGCTGTGCCCAGAAACTTGGCATTACTGAAGAAAACAGTAGAAAAATGGGTTTTGGTATCTTGCTTGTGTCTGAGATATAGCTGATTAATTTATGTTGGATTATGAGAATGCTCTGGCTTTCTGTCTCTTCTCCTGGGGGACAGGATATAAATACTGATGATATATTTCTGCAATGATAACTACCCAGCAAATCATGATCTGTCTACATGGGATTACAGCATGGATTTTGATTCTCAGGCTGTAGTTAGATTAAATAAAACAATCCGAATTTGTAGATGGGAAACAATAGAATAACTATTGTTGAATGGAAATACATTAGAAGATAGCTTTGACCAAAAAAAATCATGAGGTGATGTCTTAAATGCAGCATAGAACCTCTATTTAGTACCAATACATGAAGATTGGGCAAATATCTTTTTTTAAAGATGTGCTTTCTGGCAGCAAATCTATCAATATTTAATTATGGAATTTTTTTGCTCTAAATTCATTATCCTTTCAGAATACATATCCATACATTTCAGTATATTTTGCCCAATGTCTGGTATTTTACATGACCAGCAAAATGAACAGAGTTGATGAAAGAATCTGGAAAAAATAAATAAATGATAAGGCTTAGCAAAACCTATATTACATCTCTTTTTTCAGACTGTACAGCCTTGAGAGTAAAAATACATGCATTTTTGTCCAAAATAACTAATTTTAATACCATGGTAATCAGGTCATTCTAAAAAAGATGCAGAGGTTAAGCACTAAATTTAACAGATAATTTTTAATTTGACCTGAATGATAATATAATCAAAACAAATTAAGATAATGGTTAAAATGAACTAAAATGGAAGAGAAAAGGGAGCCATATAATATTAATATACAACTAAATCAATTCTTTAACATATTGGATCTAAACCATATGTATTTTGCAAACATTAGTTCCCATTTTTACAATATGTAAACATTTCAAAAATTGGTAAACCCGAAGTATATTGTACAGAATTTTTATTCACACTGACAGGTAGTTTTGCACTAGAATTTTTAAAAAGTATATACATAGGTCTGGAGAGAACATTAGATGTTACATACTATGTAGCCACTTCAACTAAATCCTTTTTTCTGCGACAATTCCAAGCCTATTGATATGATCAGGTGTTAGGACATTTCCAGAAGGACTTCAAGGGTTGGGGAGGTCAATCTCACCTCAGGTGGGATGATATTCCACATGGCAGGTGTCACAGCAGAAAAGCCTTCTCTTGGGTCCCACAGGATGTAGTTCCTTAGCAGATAGAGAGCATATATCTTTTGCCCGACCTGATGGCAGAAGACAGGTAGATGTAATCTGGTGATTCCCTCAAATATCCCGGCCCATACCATGAAAGACTTTAAAGATCAAAACTGGCACCTTGAATTGGTCCTGAAAGCAAACTAGCAACAAATGCATGTTGCAGAGGAGACATGCAGAGTGTGCTATTCTAGGAACAGACATAATTGCCTATGACTGACCATGACCAGAGCCTTCTCATCCAGAAATGGGTGCAATTGTTGCACAATTGGGTGGGTGAAAAGCTGTCCAAAAGCCCTCCTAGCCATTATTGCCACATACTTTTTGATCAGGAGTCCCAAGTCTAAGAGGAGCTCTAAGTTGCTTACACGGTTGTTTGGAGCAGTGCAACCTATTCAGTACCAGAGATAGTGCAGTTCTACAATCAGAAGCCCTCCAAACCCAGAGCCCCCCAGTATTAGAAGCTTCAACTGAGGCCTGTTGTTCCCCATCCAGATCCCAACAGCTTCTAAGCACCTGAACATCAACAGTGTGTTTAATTTGCTAGGAGCAGAGATTGTATAATTGGGTATCATGAGCATATTGATCATACCTCACCTGTAGTGACAAAAGTCACCAGTGGCTTCATGTTGATGTTTAAAAAGAATGGAAAAAGCAGTGAACCCTGAGTCACTCTCCCCCTCAATTGCCACCAACTGGTAATGACTCTGAAGACGGAGGAAACTCGTACAATTCCTGGAGCTGATCCAGAAGGGTACCATGGACTGGTATTGAAGGCCATTGAGAAGTCAAACAGAGCCAGTATGGATGCCTGACACCCAAAAACCAGCACCCCAAAAGTAGCCACCCAAGGTTACTTTATTCCTCTTTATTTTTCACAATAAAAAATCATTGTGTTCTTTATTCTCCACAATAAAATAATGTTTTGAAATTGGATCCACTTTGAGTTCGTCATTTAAATGTGAGGTTTTTAAAACTTCATCGTCTTCTCTATTTCTTTCTCCTCTTTTATGTTGCTGCTGTGTCTGCTGGAATTTCTCCCACAAGAAAGACTAGCACAGTTATTTTACTGATTAATAGCCTAACTTTTGACTAGTGGCTGCCAAAATTGCCTGCTGCATTTCTTCATACTGTCACTTCCTATGTTGCCTTAAGGATAAAAATGATTGCAACCTGCACCTACTGAACTTATGCAGTGTGGGTGACAACTGTGATTAACGTCTGAATCACAAGATTAGGGTGAAAAGCTGTGTACATCATCATCAATTTTATGGAAGAAAGATGGTGTGACAGTTTGGCCCCTTTGTTTCCTGAATCTGCAATAGTAACTATAAAATGACCCATGTGTCATGGAAATCCTGCCTGAAATAAATCCATTGGGATTGCAGGAGTGGAGTAGGGTATATGTCCATATAAATTGTTCTTTGTGAATTCACAACTTCCAGACTTGTGTAATCATAGCAAGGGTATAATACTTGTGTAGTTTTCAAACATTAAAAACATAGGCTTCATCTCTGTACAGAAACATGGATTCATTTTTACAAGAGGCTCAGTTTATACGCCTGACCTAATTGTTTTCATTGAAACCGGATGGGCATTATTCAAAACCAAACTTTTATCCTTTGTAATCATGCAATATCTTTAAGGGTTTTACCTTTCTTAACTTCTGGTTGCAACTGGACAGTTCTACTTCTCACACCCAAACCATATCATAATTGGGGAAAGGACTGACTCATCCAGGACTATATCAGCTACAGTGAGATGGATAATGAGGAAAGAAAGATCTTTGTACTTTCAGTTTTTATCTTTTTTGAGGTTTTTTTTAAGTGCTTGCTCCCAATGCAGGCATGATTTTGTACCGGCAGTCACTAAGTGAAATGGGGGCTATAGGAAAGTGATGAATGAATGAATGAATAAAATAATTCATTGCACTTATTTACTTTGTTTACTTTTAGGTTTTGGACAAGGAAACATGGGGTTTTGATTCTTTCAGATCCTGAACCCCTCTCTTTTTGCACACCCTTTGGGAATTTTTGAGGTTGACATTTCTGAACCCTGGAAAGAAAGTAATGGTTGTAGGGGGGTAATTGAGGGTATTTTTCTTCTTAGGATCTCTCTCCTATATTGGAGAGAGCAAAAATCTAATAATTTTACATTCTTGGATGTGGTCTTAAGCACAGAACGTATCTCTGTTACCCAAATCTACTTATTTAATCATAATTAGCATTCTCCAATGAAAATACTACACGACTCCGTGTTACAAGAAAATGCATTAATTCTAACTTCAGCTTGAAGACCTGGATATTAATCTTTTCTAAAATAGCATATAACTTAATATTGCATGAACCTATAGTGCAAATGCAACAATTTTAAATAAAGTGTTTGTTAAAATGAATTACTTTGGTATGAAACAAGCAGGAATGTATTGCAGTGCAGTCACTTGGGCTGATCCATTTTTTCTGCTTGAACCATGTTCAAATTTTACAGGTACTCTTGCCCATAATTTAAGAAATAAAAATTTAAACAGGTCTATTTGATTTTGTTTATTAAATGTTATTTAATACCAAATAATTGGAATTGTTCCAGTCAAACAATGTGTCTGATATAAAGGCATCAAGATAAAAGCAAGTTATACGTCGGATACAAAGACACAAAAATTGAGTAAGACAAACCATCATATAGTACTTCCAAATGACTCCTCCTTCCTAGCGTATTCCTGCAAGTGCTTTTTGGATCATTGAACGCCAATTTGCACGATTAGCTGCTTCTCCAGGGCACAGGCCCAAGGCTTGCATATCAGTGGTGGGATTCAAATGTTTTTTACTACCAGTTCTGTGGGTGTGGCTTGGTGGGCATGGCAGGGGAAGGATACTGTAAAATCTTCAGTCAGAGGTGGTATTTGCCGGTTCTCTGAACTACTCAAATTTTCTGCTACCGGTTCTCCACAACTGGTTAGAACCTGCTGAATACTACCCCCGTTGCATATCTTTGTTGATGGTGTCTTGCCATCTCTGTTTTGGATGCCTATGAAGTTGCCAGCCAATGACTTCTAGTTAGTAGGCAGTCCTGGGAACAGTGGAAGGCGCTACTCTCAGGATATGTCCATACCAGAAGAGTCAGCCTTACAAGTAACTACTTGTTCTTAATAGTTTGGAGCTATAGCCATGTTTAGTTTGAATAATTAGGTTCATTATGAAATCACCTTTGATTGACTGACAACAAGGTAATGTTAATTCTTAGTGGCCACATTGATAGGATGATATCTAGGATGATCTGTCCACTTCAGATCTACCAATGGTGAATCTATTTGCTTCTGAAATCAAATAGCTAGCCCTCAACTTATGACCACAACTGAGTCCAAAATTTATGTTGCTAAGTGAGAAATTTGTTAAGAGAGCTTTGCCCCATTTTATGACTTTTCTTGCCACATTTGTTAAGTGAGTCACTGCATTTGTTAAATTAGTAGCACAGTTGTGAAGTGAATCTGGTTTTCCCATTGACTTTGCTTGTCAAAAGTTTGCAAAAAGTGAACCGATGATCCTAGGATGCTGCAACCATCATAATGTGAGTCAGTTGTCAAGCATCCGAATGGAAATCACATAACCATGGAGATGCTGCAATGATAAGGGTGAAAAACAGTCATAAATCACGTTTTCAGTGCCGTTGCAACTACAAACAGTCATTAAGTGAACTGTTGTTAAGTCGAGGACTACCTGTACATTCACCTTGATGCTGGTTGTCTGTGCACCATCTCTACATCTTTTCTTACCTTCTACCTCTCCAAGCATTATAGATTTCACAAAGGAGGCGAACTTTTGCATAATCTAAACTTGGTCATTTGTGCCTGCATGAGAGATCAACTCGACTGATTTGATTCATACTCTATTTGTTTGATTGTTTTAGGGCTATCCATGGTATTTGCAGGAGTTTTCTCCAACACCAAAGTTTAGAACTGTCAATTCTCTTTTTATTTTGCTTCTTCAACTTTCACTTCCATGAAGCATCATGGGGGGGAATTGTCTTCACAATCCTGATCTTTTATAGGTTTAACACATCATAGCATCTGAATACCTTTCACTGCTATTCTGCCAGATGCTGGTCTGGGACATATTTCTTTTAAAAATATATATATTAAAATGGGGTCCGTCCCCCCAAAGTGGGGGGAAATAGACAAAGGGGGGGGGGGAGAAATGTTGATGCAGAGAAAATATATGTCGACAAAGAAGTTACCAAAATTATACCATTTCTCCTCTGGAAGGAAGCTGGTACCGTAGTGATTCTGTCTGGCTATGTGGATGCCTGCATCAGCGCTCGCTCCTTTCCAGGTCTTGCCGTGTGTTTGCCGTCTGCAAGAGTTTTAAGCCCCGTCCCTCTGCTCCTCTGCGCATCCCTTTTTCCTGGTCCCGTTCTCCTCACTGTTTGTTGGGGGTGGGTGGGTTGCATCTCTGCGCCCGAGGCGAGTGCAGAGAGAGAGAGAGAGAGAAAGAGCTAAGGAGGGGGTGGGAGAGGTGGAGCCAAGGCTGCTCCTGCCATCTGGGATTGATGGATGAGTGCTCCTGTGTGTGCGTGCGTGTGTGCGTGTATTTGAGCGAGAGAGGGGAAGGGAGAGCCCGTTCGCCCGTGCCCCGAGTTCCGCGTTCCGGACGCGCAAAGGCGCGACAGAACCTGGCATCCTTCGCTTGCGTCAGACACAACGAGCTGCTCCAAGCCGCGCCAGCCAAACGCGCCGCTGCGAGATAATGTGCGGGGCAGCTCCACGCTAGCAGGCTAGCCCAGGCAGGCGGCATGGCTCCGAAGCGGCGAGCGGGGTCAGGCGGCGTGTGGCTGCGGGCGGGAGCCTGCCTCTTGGCCTGGGCGGCCGTTTGCCGCGTCCGGGCGAGCGCTTGCCCCACACCGTGCGCCTGCAGCGGCACCACGGTAGACTGTCACGGGCTGGGGCTCCGCGCTATTCCTAAGAACATCCCGAGGAGCGCAGAGAGGCTGTAAGTGTCGCCGGACCGAGGGGACGCGCCGCCGCCCCGGGAATGCTTGCGGCTCTCGGGGCCCCCAAAGGGCCACTTGGGAGGCGTTTGGTTGCCGCGTTTCGCCGGCGCCCGCGGGAGCTCCGCAAATGCTGCCCGTCGCGCTTCCCCTCCCGCCCTCACAAAGGAGCCCAGCCGCACTCGACGCTTAGGACGACTCGCTCCGGGACGCGCTCGCACCGTCCCGGAGGCGGCTGAGACAAAGGTCCCTCTGGGGAAGTCGGAATGCGGGGAGGAAGTTGGGCCAGACTCGGGGCAGCGTCCGATTCCGACCGTTCCTCTGGGGCTTCGGGAACAATCCCTCGGTTGCCTTTGTTAGGCAGCCGTGGCGCGCTCCCGTGCGGCTAATGCCCCCCTCTCAAACCCCCGGCTCTGCACGAAGCGGGGGCCTCCCACCCTCCCCTTCCTTCTACATGCGCGGGGCAGCGGTTCGGGTCGGATGAGGAGCTGCTGCTGGGCGCAGACTCAGGATCGCGTTTCCCTCCGCGGCGAATAGCGCAGAGATCCCCCGCTAGGGAACTTTCTTGTCCCTCCAGCTTCGTTGTTTGGGGATGTTTTTATATTGTGTGTGGGGTGTGTGTGTGTGTGAGGGTGCGCGCGCGTGTGTTTGGTTGTGCGTTCGCAAGGCGGGTGTGAATCTTCTGAGGGCCGGCTGGGGCTGGTTATTTCCCAGAGCTTTTTTACGAAAACTGTTGTCTGGCGCTACCTCAGATGTGTGGTGCTCCAGTGGGGATAACGGGAGTTTTCACCCAAGGCATCCAAAGGGCACCGGACTGGAAAAACGGAGCTACACAGCTACCTGCTTTGGAAGGAGGGTGGTAGTGAGGAGATTTGGTGGAAATGGGCGAGGAGGAGGATGAATGGAGACCAGCGTTTACATCGCTGGAACTCGCTGGCGTCATCATATCGCTCTCTCTGCCCTTTTGTAAATGTCCTTTTCTGGGTTGGTTGCAAACCTCTTCGCCAGGCAAACGTATCGCTGGAATGTATCTGGGTTGTATGGAAACTGCAGCAAATACGCTAGGTTGTTGTGGGACGGATGCTTCTACTCCCTAAGTAGCCTGCAAGGCTGAGGGCACTACCCTCCCAGTTAGCTCCCTTCGGCAGTTTAACTAGGGCTGTAGGAAAGCAAGAGGAAACTATTTGGGGAGATAACTAACCCTTTGGCTGGAGAAAGCCCGTCACTGCTTCTTATTAATTCTTATTAATTAGCAAATAAAGGAGAAATCAGGTGAGAAACATGGACTGTGGGCATCTTTGATCTCTGTTACTTGTGAAATTCTTCGGAAATAAGTTCGTGGGGATAGAACTATTGAGGCTCATGTACGGCAGCCTCGTTTGTTCTGCTGATTAGAATGACCCCTATCTTTCTGCGGCTTCGAGGTGGCCACTACTTTGGAGGGGGGTGCAAAGGAAAGGAAAGGCGTACTTATGGAAGGCAAACTAAATAATTCATTAGAAAGTGCAACTCTGGATTGTGCAGTTTAGGCAGGGGAAGAGGACAAGTGAGCAAGGCGGAGTCACTGTTACCGAGCAGAATATTCCCTCTCATACTTCAGCTTCTTTGGCTTTCTCCTTGAGGACTAGTTGGAACTCTGTGGAAGGTGAATGATTCAAGTCTGGTAGAAAGAACTGATTCAGCCCCATTCAGCCACCCAAGCTGCGTGTGTCGTCCGTTCTTCACTTCCTGCCAGTTCTGCATCCATCCCTGGGTCTCAAAGCTTCAACCCAAAACTCTTCCAAAGTCTCCTGCTTCCCCCCGCCCCCACCTTCCCCCTCAGGGTCGCGTGTGTCGTAAAGCCAGACCAACCGTATGCTGCTTAGTACAGCAGATACGCTTGTATAGATTTAAGCATAAAGTAACCTCGTAGAGAACGAAAATGGGCTTAAAATATTGCAAGGCAAGGTTTGTATGAGCAAAAGGTGAAGCAGAAGCAAAGGGGAGGGACTCCCCTTCCAGGGCAGGGCAATGCTACACCTGACTTGAACGATGCAAACCGCAGCGCAATGAACAGTTTGTTTGATATGGTAGCATTGCGGCATTCTGGTGAGATTTATACTTTGGAAAGTGACTAAGAGTGGACTTTCACAGCAAGCAGGCGACTTTCCTCCCTTTGACTGCCCCCCTTCCTAGCTTGAGCTTTGTCCCCCTCTGTGCTCATCAAAGCCAGATGTGGGGGTATAATCCATCCTTCCAGAGACTGAAATGAGACAATCTAGTGACAGTTACAGCGTCCCCTGCCAGGACTTGCAGCTGCTATGGGCTGGAAGTAGCCACATTCTAGCTTTTGAGGATGCCTGGCCTGTTGTGCATCTGGAGGATCATGTACAGGGCAACCCACCCTTCCTATTGTTGTTCTTCCTACAAACCAATTAATGCTCTCAGATTAAGCCTAATTAGGTCATACGCTTGTGGACACCTCTGTGCACAACAAAGCAGCCTTGGTGAACTCTCCTAGCAGCCCTGCGTGATGTCTTCTTTAATGGCATTTCCTTCTTTGGCACCTTAATTGCCCTCACTGAAGTCATTATTATGTCTCAGCCATAAGGAGCTGCTTGGGGAGCATAGATGAATGGAATCTGCCCATCACTTGGTATGTGCGGGATCCATACCTACAAGATTCTGCTCTTAAATGGCATAATACCAAGAATGGGTACCATGCTGTGCTGACAAGAGGCATCTAGTTTGTTACTTATAGTTGCAATGCTGTCATTTATTGTAACTCTTCCTCACTCATGTCAAAACTGGCAGAGGAGGAATGCAATGGTTTCAGGAATACTTTGGGAATTTATGGATAATATGAACACAGGACTACTACTCCTTTGTATCCAGAGACATACAGGGACTGATAGCATAGGTTATATAGATCTCCTTGCTTAATGGGGAATTGTGTTAGGGAAAAATTACTCCTGCTCCTATGTCTTGTCCTACTGTTATAGAAAGTACTGTGCAGGTTTTGAAATGCTCTCATCATCTGAACAAGTCCAAGCACTTGCTTAGCTAACCATGGGTACTGCTCATTCTATTGCTCCATCAATCAAAATATGTAAGACAGAGAGGAAAATAATTTATTTTAGCCGTTTACTATGCTGCACTCTTTATTTTTAGACTTCCAAAGAACCTTTAGCACAGTGCAGTTCATAGAGTGATACACAGCTATCTGTACAGATACGTTTTAGTTTATTATTTTAAGCAAAAGCAAATGTAAGAAGGAGTCAGGTTGCTAGACTGCTAATTCAGTTACGGCTGTTTCACATTTTATATATGGAAATAGGATGGCTGATGTAAATTATGAATTTGGTGATCATACATATAGCCAGAAGCAATTCCTGGGATGATAGTGACACTTTCCTGGCTGCAGTAATTGATGCTGGTTGTATCTGCAAATGCTTGCTTGGAAAGTTATAACTTCTACATAAATTCATGCAGTACTTGGGAAAAATACAGATATTCATGTATAGCAGAAAATGTCCTATTAAAATTGGCTTTGCTTCGATGCTTAATGCCTTGCTAAGAATAAAATAATGCCTCAGTTCAGACTTTATGCTTAATGAAATTCAAGGTTTAGAATGACATCCAAACTATGGAATCCTTGATGCTCTCTGAGCTGGGTTGTGTGCTTGGAGACATTTCATTACCGAAGTAGACAACGTCATCAGTGCGAGTGAGTGTGGTGTTTGCTCCCTATTTATATACAGTACTTGTCCTGCATGTTTTAGTGGGAGTGTGGTTTTCTCCTTGGTAGTTCCTTGATTAGGGTTTTATTTTCTGCCTGATTGTTTGCCTGATGTTAATCCCTGCTTATCTGGATGTTGGCTACTGGAGGGGATGTGTTCTGGTCTTTTTGTTTTTTTCTGAGCTTTTATATTGTCTGTTTTGAATTGTATGCAAATACAATACAGTTTATTTCTATATGTCAATTGTTGGCTGATTTGTCTGAATACCAGTAAAGAGATTTGTCTGAATGCTAGTAAAGAGAAGGACCAGAAGAGACATGATTGCAGTCTTCCAATATTTGAGGGGCTGCCACAGGGAGGAAGGGGTCAAGCTATTTTCTAAAGTGCCTGTAGGCCAGACAAAGAATAATGGATGGAAACTGAACAAGGAGAGATTTAACCTAGAAACAAGGAGAAACTTTCTGACAGTGAGAACAATCAACCAATGGAACAGCTTGCCCTTGTGGGAGCGCCATCAGTTGAGACTTTCAAGAAGAGATTGGACTGCCATTTGTCAGAAATGGTGTAGGGTCTCCCGCTTGGGCGGGGGGTTGGACTAGATGACCTACAAGGTCCCTTCCAACTCTGATTATCTGTTATCTGTTATCTGTTACCAGGAATTCCCCAGCATTTTTTGTTTACTTATTTAGCTTGGTCTAGGATGCTCACCATTTTCCAATTGAAATAAAGGTTGAGCCTGTTTATCTATTGTGAGACTAAGGCGTTTTCATTGTGTCTTCTGACTGTTCATGGATGCATTCTACTAGTCTTCTGCCCTTATTGGACGTCTTCTTTTCTAGTCTTTTCTTCTATTAGAGGTTCAGACTGAAAACCATTTGTTTTTAACTGTCTACCAAGGCACAAGAAGAAATAATGTACTAATAGAATTTGATAGGATACCCATATAAGCAAATCATACTTCAATGATATTTGTATGCTTCTCTGTGGAGACAAGAGTGAGTCAGGAATTTATGAAGCAATCATTACAAAAACAGGGTAAGCTGCAAGTAGGACCAACTTGAGATATTTTACTTGAAGCAAACAGCAAATGATAAGCATTTTTCGGTAAGCCAAGTACAGAACATCCAGCTCAGGTTAAATTAGTGTTAAACCTTTAGCAGCAAATCCTACAAGTATCTCTTTCCCTCTGTAGTATTTTTTTCTTCTCAGTGTTTTTTCTTCACATTTTTTTTTTTTGCAGGAAGGTATGAAATCAACCGTGTGTTCATCCATTGGCTGCCCCAGGAATTGACTGATTGGCTTGTCACCAAGCCTGACATTGTGTGCTGAGACAGAGTGATTAGCCCAAAGACATCCAGCTGGCTTTTATGCTTAAAGGCAGGACTAGCGCTCACAGTTTTCCAGTTTCTAGCTTGATGCCTTAACTACTAGACCATACTGGCTCACATTCCCTCCCTAATGATAGAAAGCAATAATACAGTAACTAAAAAACAGTTTTTCATTATTTCCAGAAATCTACCTTTTCATGTCTAAAGGTAGACTGGCACTGCATTCTCATAAGCTGAGATTATATAATAAAAGAAGTGCATAATATCCTTAAAGTATCTGCATCTTGCTCTAAAATTTTTCCATTGAACCTTCTGCAAAGATGTTTCAAAGTTTAACATCTCCCATCCCGCCGCCCCTTCTTCATATTTTTCCTGTATTTGCATGGTTCAGGACACCACAATTCTGTGGTTCTTTGAGCAGATGTTGTTCTTGTTTCCTTTAGTATCACTAAGGAAGTAAGCTAGCCAAGTAAACGTTGTTTATAGATTTGTGCTTTGTTTTTCTTTGGCAAATCTGGGGGAGGCAGTATGTTAGGAGATAGAGCAAGAGCTGTTCCAATGCTTTTTTGACTGCCTTTCGCCGAATATATGGGCCTCTTTCTTTAACAAATAGGTCCCCT
Organism: Notechis scutatus; assembly: GCF_049901735.1. Taxonomy (NCBI): domain Eukaryota; kingdom Metazoa; phylum Chordata; class Lepidosauria; order Squamata; family Elapidae; genus Notechis; species Notechis scutatus. Next base: position 123,779,601 of record NC_142012.1, on the reverse strand, counting down.
GGTGTCCTAGCTTCAGAAATAAATGCCAAGCTGGAACAGTTCATGGGTAGTTCTTTCTAAAGAAAGGCACCAAGAGCATTTGGTGAGTAACTAACATTGCAGACAGATTGCTACATACCACTTGCTATTCTTAATGGCATTCTGCAAGATACTAAAATAAAAATGTAACTGTTAAAACAAAATCATGTGAATGCATCTGAAATAAATGCTAACTTGGTCTCCGCTACTGCTAGTAAGCATAAAGTCAAGGCAGCCATTACTACTATAAAAATCTGGGAAGTGGGGGAATCAATCTATAAATTCTAGGTAGAAATACAGCCAACATCATGTCGCTGGTCTCAAGCAGATGACATATGGTCAGCTGACAATCAAACCAAAGACAAGCATTTGTTGCAAAGACAACAACATCTCTTGTATGAAAGAGTTGGGTGACCTCACAGGTCCAACTCTGAATGGGTAGGAGCTCTTGCATTGTGGCTGTTTCCCATGCTGCTTTGGTAAGGCTGAAAAGGAAGCAATCAGGCCAACCGGCATGGTAATTTTTCATTGCAATGTCACCAGCAAAGCAGTGCTGGGATGGGAAGCGGCCATTTCAGCCACATTCAGCCTCTGCATTGCCTTTTCTTTACACAGTGCTAGATAGATATGGGGAGAAGCCATGTTATAGTGGGTCCCTACCTTATTGTTAAGATAAGCATATCAATTATTGTTAAGATAAGCATATCAATATCATAGCAGTCCTAAGTTGCATTAACAGAGGGATACAATCGAGATCAAGTGAGGTACTAATATCACTCTATAAAGCCCTAGTAAGACCACACCTAGAGTACTGCATCCAGTTTTGGTCACCACATTATAAAAAAGATGTTGAGACTCTAGAAAAAGTATAGAGAAGAGCAACCAGGATGATTAGGGGACTGGAGACTAAAACATATGAAGAATGGTTACAGGAACTGGGCTTGGCTAGTCTAGTAAAGAGAAGGACCAGGGGAGACATGATAGCAGTCTTCCAATATTTGAGGGGCTGCCACAGGGAGGAAGGGGTCAAGCTATTTTCTAAAGTGCCTGTAGGCCAGACAAAGAATAATGGATGGAAACTGAACAAGGAGAGATTTAACCTAGAAACAAGGAGAAACTTTCTGACAGTGAGAACAATCAACCAATGGAACAGCTTGCCCTTGTGGGAGTGCCATCACTTGAGACCTTCAAGAAGAGATTGGACTGCCATTAGTCAGAAATGGCGTAGGGTCTCCCGCTTGGGGGTGGGGTGGGGGGTTGGACTAGATGACCTATAAGGTCTCTTCCAACTCTGAGTATCTGTTATCTGTTAATTGAGCCATTGCTTCTTCCAGAATGGCCAATTGCATCATTTTTTAATAAAGTTTCTGAGTTTCAGAAACAATATCAGCTGTATTACCATGGTGTTCATCTGGCAGGTAGTCCTGAGTTCTAATGATGGTCTTTGTTTTCAAAATAAGAAACTTTTCACACCTCACTTATTTCTATGACATGGAAGAACCAGATTCAGATTACTTAATTTTTCTTGATTTTTCATAAGGCCATTCTGTTCTGTAGATTAGGAATGTGCAAAATGTTTTGAATCTAAAATGTTTTCAGTTGGAAATGAGTTACTTCAATCAGTTTTAAAGTACAATACCTTGAACTTAAAGTAATCCTGTGCTGTACTTAAACTTTTGAACAACAGTTTTAAACTTAAAACAAATCTTCCAAGCTCAAATGTTTCAAATTCAAAAAAGTTTTCCATAATCCTGCAATAGTTCTTCGTGGGGGATTTGCGTATGCTGGTATGTGAAGGTCCAAATAATTTTTTATAATTGTAAATTACATGTTTATCTTTAAGAAATTAAAAGTTAGTTTTTAAGTAACATATAGAACGAAGAACAAAATATATGATTATAAACCAAGTAGGTGTCAAATATGTACAACAACATTTTGGGGGGTGGTTGGGGGAGAAAATATCAAAATTGGTATACTCAAGGTGAAAGGAATAATCCTTTTTACTGCCTTTATGTCACAATCAGGGTTGCCATTTGGCCGTTTTTCCGGCCAAATTCGAGAAATCTGGCTGTATTTGGCTGCGGAAATTTGGCCGTACGAAAAGTTGCTTGGCCGTGAAATCGGCCAGATGGCAACCCAGGTCACAATCCCTTAAAGAAAGAGAAGAGCCTATTGAAATCCGGCTTGGTCATCATGTCCAGATAATAGTTTGCTGTGATAGAGGTAAAAAAAAAAATCCAGGTTGAGAGCCACAAGCATGCAGTCAAAGCTCTTCCCCATTTTTATGTGTGTTAAGATATATTGTGGTTAGTCTTTTTTGTTGCAGGAAAAAAGGGTGGAGCTTTGATAGCATGCTTGTGGCTGTCATCTTGACTTTTTTGACCACTTCCCTATGGATGCATCTATTCTTTACCAAATGCTATTGTGAACCCCTCATCCTTCTTGGAAAGAATAAGATAGCTCCAGTTAATGATCCTGACCTTCCAATTAGTTATTTATTTGTAAAATTTATTGACTGCTCATCTTACCTCAAGGTAACTCTGGATGGCTTCTAATCGTAAAAGATAAAAAGTATATAAACTAAAAACATAAATAAGTTAACAGAAAAAGTCAAACTCTGTGGCCCAATTAAAAGATGGGGAGGGCAGGAGCAGGATGGTGGGGAGATGGGATCTATTGTTAATCCAGTGCTCAATTTGTGGCTGGGTTAAACCATAGCACTTCTAGAATCCATTGTTGTATCTTCATATGAGTATGCTTTGCAATTCCATTATCCTTTATACCTTTTCTTATTAAAACTCAAGTTCATAGTATCTTGTTTCCATGGCTTAGTCAACACAGTAGAATTATTAGGGGAGCATGTATAGAAATTACAACATAAATATAAATAAGACTACCTATATAGTATGTATTCCAGCCAGGGGTGGGATACGACAGGGTTAGCTACCGGTTCGGGATTTATGAGGTTCGATGATTTATGATGTGCTTCCCTGCATGCTGTGAGCCGAGCACCTGTAAATCGTCATCAGCATGCTGCGTGCAGAGAAGCAGCCTTTGAAACAGCCCTCTTTTCCTGCTTTTTTAACTGCAGCTGTGCGTCGTTCGGCAGCTGAAGTTGAAAAATCAGGAAATAAAGATCAGGTAAGAGCCCGGGTGGGCAGGTGGGCAAAAACATCAGCAGACATAGAACCGGTTCTATGTCTGCTGCTCTTCAAAGCTACCGGTTCTACAGAGGTGGACAGAACTGGTAGAAACCCACCCCTGAGTCCAGCCCTGCAGAAGCTGTATGTTTTCTCCAAAGGAACACCGACACCATGAGTGTCAAACTCGATTGCATCACATGACATATCATGATATATTGTGACTTTTTTGCCTTTGCGGAGCCAGGGTAGGCTTGGCCTGTGCGTGATGCATCTGGTCTGAGAGCCGCCAGTTTGATGAGCCTGGCCTAGACTGTGCTGATATTCCAGATTGTTATTAAAATAATAGAAACTCTTTCTGTTGACCTTCCTAAAAGCTCTCTTTTGACCCTGATTTTCTTCTAATGGATCTTGACTCACCCATAGGTTGGAATATGTCTCCACCTAAGCTAAATTATGTTGAGGTGATTTATGGTTTTGCTCCCCCTGTTACAATAACCCTTTCCTTTTCTGGTTTATTCTATTGCAGTTTTGTTTGGCTGCTGGATTGGGTGATTTTAGAAATTTAAATTGCAATTAAATAAATTATACATAATTTTGTATCCCAGAATGAATCACATAATTCATTCATCACAGAATAATTCTGAAAGAAACTTTAGTGTTTCCTTTTAGTCAGTAGACACAAGTGCATCCTTTCAATATCAAAAGCTATATATGTGGTTCCTGGAAGGCAGCCTACAGCCTACCCCCATTCCCCCAGAGATTTTCACCCATTATTATCCAGTTGGGAAATTGTTAAATACATGAGTGTAATCACTCACTACTGGAGTGTGGTACTAGGCAAATCACTTAAAACCTTTTGCCTAGAAAAGTTGTTGCCATATGTGCTTTGTGAAAATACGGGATCTATATCAGATCTTATATTGGAATAAATGGGAAGTAGTGGAATCACTTTATTCCCTTTTAGTAACCAGATGTTGTAAGGGACAAACAAGCTAATAATTCTAGATGGAATATGCATATATCTATTTTGGAAGTTTCAGATACATTTAGCTAACATGAGAGTTAAGTTGCTGTTCACTGTTTTGGCATAAAACAAGATTCCTTATGGAAATAGCATTATAGGCTTGTGATAGATCACAATGGCAGTCATGTTTCATTTCATTTCCTTCAGATCCTTGCCTGGGTGGTGGGGAATTTGCAATTCTATTCCAATTTCTCCCTTCAGCTACTTCCCAAGCAGATGCTGTCAGTGTATTGCCATGGAAACACTGAGTTCTTCTCTCCATGGAATTGTGTGCTGAAAAAATATTAGTTTAAAAACTCTGCAGTGTTTGTATTGATGGAGCTGAGGTTGTTAACCAGGATGGATTGCCCCAGGGATGAAAAAAAGCCCACTAATAGGCAGCAAGGCTGCAGAATTTGCCTTCAGAGAACATTTTTCAATAAAATACAATAGATTTCCCACAAATACCTATTGCCTTGTGTTTACTATGGATTATATACACTTGCTTTTAATCTATTACAGTGGCCTCTATAATGTGCAGATAGTTTGAGGAAAGCTATGTGTTTATATATCCAGGAAATCAGAATGGGATTTTACTTCACAACAAACCCTTAAGGTAGACAAGTTTGATAGAATTTGACAATAGACTATGACCCATTTGGCTGCCTCTTAGTTTTAGAAGGTTGGCAGAGCAACATTTACAGTAAGCAGTCTGGTAATGGTGACTAGACATGGATAGTTTCTAAATGGACCATACCTATGGAAGAAGAACTGCCCGCATATGGGTGGAATATAAATAGGCCATCAACAACATATGATAACCAAAGAGCTCAAAGGACAATAGGAAGAAAATGGAGATACCAGCTAATTAGAAAAAGAAATCAGGTGAGTGGATCAGGCTGCTAGTTAATATGTGTTAACCATAGTATCTATATATCATCTCTAATATAAAGACAGTAGCTGTGTTCTGATGACAGAGCTACTCATGGTTAACCTAACTACAGCTTGCTTAGTTTACCCAATTCTCAGAGTTCATATGACACAATCATCCAACATAGGTTGGATTTGCCCAGCATTCTAAGTGAAAGTGTGGCATTGTGATTCAAGGTGTTGCAAATACAACCACACTGTTTGAATACCAGGTGCTGGGCAACATAAATGGGAGGGACCATTGTACTACAGTTCTTCTGTAGGCTTCTGATTGGCTATAATGGCAATAGTGCTGGATTAGACAGACCATGGGCCTGGTACAGTGGGCTTTTTCTTACTTCTTTTATGCTTATATTTTTAGACCTAGTGTCACCAGTAACTGCTACTTTGCACTTTGATTTTGATGCTTCAGTGCTTTTTGAAAATATTTCCCTTTTAAAATATGCTTTTTATACTTCAGTTCATCATAAATAAAATGCTTTTGATCCAAGAGTGGAAGGTGGCTAAGATTTTTCCTTTAGTTTGAATTATGTCTTCTTTTAAGAGTGAGAATTGTCTCTATATTATGAAGGATTATTAAAGCAGTGTCAATCAAACACTTGATGGTAGATCGGATTCAGAGAATATTAACTTTGAATGGAGTGTCATAATCTGTATGTGTGTTGTGCATTTGTATGTACAATTTCATATAATGATTGAAATGACTGAAGGCAAAAAAGCAGTAGGGTTGAGATCAACTCTGAGGACTGTAGCCATTCAATTTTCTTGGCAGTGCAACAGAAATAATTTGCCATGGTCTTCTTCCAGGATGCTTTTTTCACTAATAATAAACCTTGTATTTATAATACAATCTATGTTATTATACCTGTGGCTCAATTGAACCTTTCCTTTATTCAAATAAGCTCCTGCATATAATCTGCTGCTCCCCCCACAAAGATTGGGTCCTGTTATCTTCAAGCACAGCAGTCATGATTCTGCTGCCGGGAAGGAAAAGCAACACATCTTAGGAAGAGATATTTCTCTAATGATTTTGAGCTTTGAGAGGAATAGATTCCAGCTGATGCTTGCAGTGTACATGCTAAGTTGCAGAACAGTCGCTATAATTTCTTCACTATGCCTCCAGGTCTTGTATACTTCCTTGAAGAACACCAACTGTGCATCGACTGAGTTTAGTTGAAAAGTTGGAAGGAAGACTTGGCATGACTGCATCTTCCGTCAACTTGATATATATCCTCCCCAAAAGTGATGAGTTTCTTATTGGCTACTAAAGGCAATTCAGCGCAAGTGTTAAACTGAGAAAGTGCTATATCCTATAATGTGCCATATCCTATAATAAAATTAATAATCAGAATGGCCTTATATTCGTAGTTCTCCCAAATTGGGATCAGATCCATTTCCCTTCTTTCTCATCTGCTGATTACTCCCACTGCTATCTAGCTTGTGTTTCCTATTTTGGTTTTTCTTTTTCTACTATGAACTTTGATGGAACTTCTCTTGATAAAGATTTCATTGTTGGTTTTAACATCTGTAGGTTATTGCTGTCTTGCAGACAAAGTTAGGAAACTTGGTAATGTTGATTCAGACAAAAAACATACAGAAAGTCAGTGGCAGATTAATAGGAACCTGACTGCTAGAGTGACAAACAGCACTGTAACATCTTAAGGTTCTTTGTTGTTGAACTGAAAAGCTGAACAGGACATTGTTTCCCTGGGCAATACTCATGAAGAGACCTTATCCAATTTATGTTTCAGTGTTTGAAAGACTTGGATGGAAAAATATGTTAAAGCAATGCAATAACAGAAATATATTAAACTAAAATAAGTTATGCCAGTATTTACTTTAAAAAAACAGTCCGCATTACCACACCAAGAGACAGGCAGAGAGACAGAGAAGAAAAAATACACTAACTTAGGTTGCAGTGGAATGAAAATCCTCTGCATGTGTGCTGTGGTAAGAGAGTTCAAGGAACATTGTCCCCTCTGGTCCTCTTCAAGTCTTCAGAAGACCTGATCTTGACCTGATATATCCTGTAACCTAGAGAACGGTATTTGGTTTAAATAAAAGCATCCTGCCTATGTCCCCACTTGTGGTTTATCAAAGAACCTCTGTGTCACAGTGTAAAAATATTCCCGCCTCTCTATAAGCTCTCACTACTCCACCACAGATTTCAGGTACATAAAATCCTACAGTTTTTATTGTGGACATGACCAGTGGTGTGTTTGGGGCATATTGAAAGGCATGGGTTACCTCCCCTCTTGTCCTTAACTTACCTCCCCACTTGTCTCTAACTTACCTCCCCTCTTGTCTATAATTCCACCTCAACTTGCTCTCCCAGCATAGTCCCTCTTCATTGCTACTATTTCCTGAGTTCCTCACATACCTAGTCATCTCCACCAGCTTTTCTCCATGAATGAAGACAGGACTCCATGGGGTGGGGTGGGGAGAAGAAGAAGGGACATATTTGCCAACCATTTTTAACAATACGCTTAATGGCCAGGGTGTGTGTGTGTCTGTCTGTCTGTCTGTTTATATATCTATATATTTGTATCTGTATCTATATGTTACTTGGATTTATATTTATATTTATATATTATTTCTGGCTAGTTGCTACAACCATGGCAAGATCTGCCTCCTTCCTCCCTGGGAAATTCAATTATTTAGTATCTATATATTTCTTTTTTTTCATATTATTTTCACTTGGGAGGCTCAAATGTTATGTGCAGGAGTGGTAGGCAAAGCAGGAGAGTCCTAAGGAACCCCATATACCTGAGGCAGAGTCCTAAGGCACCCCATTCCTTCTGTGGTGCCTTCCCCTGGTGGTATTTGAGGTGCTGAAGTAGGGAGGGGGTTGTAAACCAGAGGAAGAAACCATCTTCTACCTATATATAACAAGGGGCAGACCCCCCACTTCATTTAGCAGTGGCAGAGAACAATATAGGGGCTGCCAATGTGGATAATGAACAAATGTTATGCTGGCATTTGTTTGATCAAAGAGGAATCGGTAGCAGGGAAAGGAAAAAGCTCACAATTATGTGTAAAAAAAGAAAACAATTACATTAGGCTCTGTAAGAGTCAGTAAATAGAAGTAGTGCACATGTAAGAAGGCAAATATATTTTCAGATGCCTTGACACACAGTCTCTTTCTGGACACAGCAAAATGATCTCTGTTATATTCCATTCTTTTTTTTTTTTCAGCACTTCAGAAGATTAGCTCCTATAGCCATTTGTGTCAAAAGCCTGATTAAATCTGAATCATATAAATTTGAAGTTGAAAAGGACCTTTTTTCAGGCAATCAGAAAGAAGACAAGTTTCATTTTATAGATAAGGAAGTGAAAATTGATTCTAAACTTTGTGAGTGGAGGACTGGGGAGAGCAACTCAAGCAGAATTTACCTGAATTGTATTCTCCACAAAATTTCCAGAGGTGAACAATATATACAATATATATGTACCTTACAGCAAGAATTTGTGATATCCTCATGCTGAAAAAGTGGCAATTCTATTTTGAAGGAAAAGCTACTGGAACTTTTCTTGTGTTTCTGAGACAGAAGAGGGAGAAAGTCAGATTCCAGATCAGATCTCTTACATAAACCTGCAAGGACCAAGGGTTAAGGAATGGGATAATGAGAATGGGATAATCTGTGATTTTCTATATTGGAGAAAATCATATAAATATCATATGAAGCTTCTCCCAACAGGACTTCATATTCTATGAATAGAACAAAGCCACGTTCAAGGGACAGAGTAGAACTGCTATTAATTTCCCAAATTAAAATTTAATTCCAAATGATGCATCATGTTCATTGACATCAATATTTTGTAAAGGTTAAGGTATTAGACATTCCTTCTTGATCCAAATGGCTTCATAGGGTTGTTGCTATGGTAAAATGAGGGGAGATCCTCATATCCATCCTGAATTAACCATTAAGTAAAATAAGTATGTGCTTATGGCATCAAGAGAAGTAGAGTAGCACAGAGGATTTCCCCCCCCCAGCTATTATACCCTTTAATCTTTCCCTGCCACACTCAGTACTAGTTTTCAACACTTATTAAGTCTTAATGTATTTTCAGTTAAGCAATGGAAAGGCCAAGGGGCACCATTCTGAGCTGTGTTTAGCCTACGAATTGGCTATAATCCAGTCCTTACACTGCCTTTAACCACTTGGAAAAAAATGTGGCATATAAATAAATAAACAAGATGGATGCACTTTGTAATGCTTCACAGATTCTGCTTCTGGAAAAAAAAACCTTTTATCTTATGCTTAAAATTTGTTCAGGCATTTTCAGTTACTCCCTAATGATGAGATCGAGAAGACAAATCATTCTGATATACTCTTGCTTAATCTATTTGACTGATTGAGTTTTCCTGGTGATAGAAAAGGGAACAATAGCTTTTATTAACACCTTTTGTCTGCTCTCTGGACTTTTGTGAAAAACACAAAAAGGCTTAGGAGAAAGAAAAGATGTTGCATTTTAAAACAACACCTAACTCTTTTGGTGTGCATTCCTTGTACAGCTGGATGAGTGTATGTGTGCACATATGCGTGTAAGAGGGGAAGAAGGGTAGAGGAAGGGTTATACTGATTTTATTGTGGAGAAGAAATACCTCTCTAACATCTTGCCCTGAATATTTAGTTACTTGGAGTTAATGTGAATTACAGCATTGTTTTTTGGTTCACAAGAATCTGATGGACAGCTCCAAGTTGAAAAAGTACAAAATTGGATTCTGAACTACCAAGAGTAAGGGTAGACAATATGAAGCCCTCCAGTTGTCTTAGGACTATGATTCCCACTAGCTAAATTCACTGGAGTCCTACAGTACTTGAATTTCAGCATGAAGATCAGATCGGAATGATAGGTGATTTGGAATAATTGTTCACATGACCCAATACATCAGGTTTTGTAACAGTTGGGATAAGCTGACCCTACCAGATTCTTAGTTTTTAAGCCTGAAAGCTGAAAGTTGCAAAATCTATCAAAAGTAATGTGCCATAACTATGACAGATCACTGGTTTGAACTTCTTAGTCTGCTTGCAATGTCAGAACTAGGTATTACTTAGGAGGAAATTGGGCATGTATTTTCTCTTAGGACAAATGAAATAACAGAAGTGATTAAGATTGAGAAATTTATTTTTCTTTGTCATTTATTTATTTATTTATATCCCATCTTCGTTATTTTTAGAAATAACTCAAGGCTGCAAACATATCTAAAACTCAAATAGCTCTCACCTTGAACCCACACCTCTGACATACAACATTTAAAAAGAGACAGAGGCAAAAAAACAACAACAATGGAAATATCCAGGTATGGATCTTTCACATCATGTAATTAAAATTCACTAATCAACAAGTTTTAATCAGTATATGTGATGCTTTTGACAACAAATCATGCCTGAATCTCATCAGGCTTTCAGACATTTACATATTTTCACTTTCCTTTATTCCCCATTTTTTTCCTTTATCTTCAGTGTCTGCTCTCCTTGTTCTTTCATCAGTGGCATTATCACATTAGCAATGCGATCTTGAGGGTCCCTATTTCTTCGATGCCTCTGTTGTATGTAATGTTGACATCTGGATTGAAAAATATTGAGCATTATCCTATCAGTTTGTGAAATAAGAACTATTATTTGGTATTTTGGATTTTCTGCCTTGTTTTGCCCTGGAATATAAAAATCCTCGGCCTCTGTTCTGTTTTCATATCTACTTAAAAACTTCATGTAGCATTAATACTGCCTCATCTTGTAAGATTTTTAAAAAGTTCTTCCTGGCATGTCAACTTCTGCAGCTTTATTATTAGTAATACTTTTGAGGACTCATTTCTCTTCACTTTCCAGAATGTCTGGTTCTAGGTTAGAATTCTGGGACCTTGTTTGTTCTTCCACATTTTCATGCCATGTTCTATTCTCCTTTATATTTTCTTACTCCCGTAGATTCGTCTTAGCTTTAATCAGGCTTACTTCTGTGTAAACTATTTTGATTTTTGCTAATTTTCTTAATGCTTGCTATTTTCTTTTCTATTTGATTGTTATCCTTAATTTCCTTGCACTGCCTATTTAAATATAACTATTCACATCTTTTTGGCCTTTTCTGAAACTCAGTGTTTGCTTGGGTAATTTTTTTCTCCTGTCTGTTGCTTTTTGCTTTCTGCTTTTCTTCAGCTATTTTCAAAATGACAGCAGGCAACCATTTCACTTTGTTTTGTTTCTTGTTAGTCTGATGATTTTGTTTTCTTCAAGCTGTGATTTTGCAAGGAGTTTATTGTCTGTGCAGCATTCAGTACAAGTTCTATTTGTGTGACCAATTAGGGCTTATAAGTGTAATTGCTTGCAGAATATAGAGAATCTGATGTACTAACACTGATAACCTTTTAACAACAGATCCTATCTTTTTATGTTGTCCATAATGGAAGATATTCCTCATATTCCCATTCCAGTACATTTCAATTTGTTGATTCCTAGAACAGGAGCATTAGCTCTTGACAATTCAGCTCTGACAACATTACATTCTCCTTGGAGCAAGATTCTAACATACCATGTACCAATGGCATCACATTTCTGAGCACACCAATATCAAGCTATCCTATTGGCTTTAATCCAGCCACAGGGAAAGCATCAGTGTTATCCAGACCCTCTGCTCTCCTCTAATAGTTCAATGGATACTTTTCTACTGGGGGAGCCATCTTCCATTATTACTGTTTGAATATACATTTGTTTCTTGACAAAAAATATTGGGGTGGTTGTCATTTCCTTTTTCACACTTTGGATGATTCCTTATAGCAGGCCACCTTTCTGGGAATTGCCACATATTGGAACTAGTGCAGTATTACTCCATGGTTACTGATTAGCATTTGCAGACCTATTATCACTTACAATTGGAAAAGGTAATTTTTTCACAATGTACAGAAATAGTTAGGTATTATATTTAGGGATTCTTTGCAGTCAAATGGAGCAAGTGAATTCCTGATGTGAAACACCAGAACTTCTTGCATGTAGCAGGTTTTTCACAGCCTCATACATGCATGTCTGATTCTCATCAGCATAGTATTATTTACAGCTTGCACTCTTCCAGGTTCCAGTCCTAGAATATATTTTTGTTTTTTTTTTATTAAATTAAACATTGCTGGGTGTGGGAACAATTTGGGGGGTGTGACAGTTTAACTAGTGAAGCATGATTAGTATGATTTTGTTCTGAAAGAACACATCCTCTTGTGTCCTATGTAATTTATTTTACTTTTTAAAGGCACACCTGTAACCGTCTCGTTTATTTAATTGATGTTTTGTTCTCCACCTATATTTAAACTACTTAAATTAATGTTAAACAGTAAATGGGCTCTATTATTATACCTGATTGAAATAATCCGGAAATGGAACTTGAGCTCCCATCAGAAAGAACCAGGCTTTCCTGCAGAATGAGTATTTATTTATTTTATTTATTTATTTATTTTATTTGCCAATTGTTTACAAGATAATAAGTATAAGTGTATACATAGTTGTGAATACATGAAATGGGTACATATAAGAAAAATAAAAGAATAAGAGAAACAATAGGACAGGGACGGTAGGCATGATGGTGCGCTTATGCACGCCCCCTACAGACCTCTTAGGAAAGGGGTGAGGTCAATAGTAGACAGTCTAAGGTTAAAGTTTTTGGGGTTTGGGGAATGAGTATGTGGGAATGATCCTAGCAGCACAGAGAGGGTAACTTTCCCCAAAATGGCAATTACTTTATGAGAAGTATCAAGAATATCACTATTGATTTTTCACATCACCCTTACAACCATATCAACAAGGCTTTGGGCTAAGAGTAATACTACATATAAAAAAATCAGTATGAGATTTATCTTGGATGGAAGTCATGGGTTAAACTTCTATTGCACACTGAACCTCCATTACCACCAGACAGTTGTCCTTTGGAGAGAATCCAGTCAGACAGATAAGGTTAGGGTTAGAGTTCACATGGTATTCTAGTAATTTTGATTCTCCTCAGAGGTGGTATTCAGCAGGTTCTGACCAGTTCTGAAGAACCGGTAGTGGAAATTTTGAGTAGTTTGGAGAACCGGCAAATACTGCCTCTGACTGGCCCTGGCCCCATCTATTCTCTGCCTCCCGAGTCCCAGGTGATCGGCTGGGTCTCCTTTTGTTACCCTGCACAGGAGAACGGAGCTGGAAAGCAGGTTAGTGGGGTGGGGAGGGAATGGGGATTTTGTAGTAATCTTCCCTTGCCACGCCCACCAAGCCATGCCCACCAAGCCACGCCACACCCACAAAACCAGTAGTAAAAAGATTTGAATCCCACCACTGATTCTTCTTATTGATTGTATTCATACAGCGTGCTGAATATGTTTATTGAGTTAACCAATTTTTTTGACTTTGCATAATATATTGAACCACAGGCTACCAAATGAACTTGGTTTATACAATATATTAAGCTATTTTAAAAAACCTTACACAAAACTACAATACACTAAGCTTGTTTAACACTAAACAAGCTTAGTATATTGTCAGAAGTGAACAATAAGATTCACTCATGGAAAATTCAATTAGCTATTTTATTGTTCACGCCTATAACACAGGAATCTTCTCACACTGCTGATTTGCATCTGAGCCAAACTAGATAAGGTTCAATAGCATTCAAAGGGGGTCGGACTTTGCCCTCTTGTGACTATGTAGACATTCCAGACTAATTCCCTGCTTGACTCTTTCCCCTGGATTTGCTAGTTTCTTTCTGACATGTATTATATAAATGAAGTTTCTAGCTCTATAACTGAACAAGTTAAGTTTTTTGGGGTGAAAACTGCCTTTGTCTTTCATTGTATATAGACAGAATGGGTGAATATTTTTTTCAGTCATTGAGATACTGCTGATTTTCAGAGTCAAGATACCTGTAAAAAGATTGCTATTTTTATCCAGAATGTTTTTTGCTATTTAAAATTTACCTCCCATATAGGCCAGCATTATTAAGAACAGTGTTCCTTATCACCTTTCTGTCTTTGTTAGGGCAAATTGATTACAAGTCTGAGTCGGTAAGATAGCATGTTTCAGTAGCAAAGAGTGAAATGTACATATCAATCTGTATTTTTAAGCAATAGCTTGATGAAGAAACCATAGTAACTTGGTTCACACATAATGCAAATTCCTAAATGCAAGCCATATTAGTTAGGTACACAAATCACATTACGCCACAAGGAGACAAGGGACAAAGATGCCATTTAATCCTGGTTTTGATAGAAGATTAGTTTTAGCAGATTATAATTAATACCTGGAGGATGGATGGAGACTTGGAAGTGGAAGGACTACTATAGCGTCAAATAGATTCATTGCTAATGATTTTTAATCAGCTGTTGTTTCCATTCTTGCTTATCATTCTCCCTCATTCTTCTGAACACAGAGGCAGTAGCTTTCCTATGGCCATGGCACAAATTATGGACATATGCTGTGGGAAAGGGTATGACCAAAAAAAGGAAAAATGTTAATCATTTGGATTAAACCAGAATATCCATATTCCTACAGATTTATGCAGAGGGACTTTGGCCACCAATGTGGTATAATGGATACCAATCTATCAGCAACACTTCCCTTGGTGTCCCCAGTTCATTGCCCAACTTGATTTAATTTTTTAAAAATAATACTTTAATTTTCAAAAATGAAAGGACAGTTACTGTATTGCAGTGCAAAATGCTGGTATTCAGAATGTAACTCGGTAGCCGATGATCCCAGAGCTGTAATTAGGAACACCTCAGTGATTTATTTGGAAAATGCCCCAATTTGAGGTTGTAAAGAGCTAGAAAGTATGGTGGGGTATAGTCTCATCAATTTACCTTTAGTTTAATTGGAATTTTGACTAATAACACATTTCAGGACAATCTAGCATATGGGATGTCAAATTCCATTTAATTGAGGGCTGCATCAGGGTTGTGTTTGACCTTGGGGGCTGGGGTGGCCATGGCCAGCTTGACGTCACTCGTGTTGGGGGCGTCTGTGGTGGCCCAAGCACTCTGCCAGCGAAAACAGGCTCCAGAGCTCCGTTTTCAGCTGCGACGGTCTCCTGCCGCCCTCTGCCAGTGAAAACGGAGCTGGGGGGGGCACATTTTCACTGGCAGAGGGTGACAGAGGCCGTCACAGTTGAAAATGGAGCTCTGGAGCTTGTTTTCACTGGCAGAGGCACCATGGGCCGGTCCTTTGCTGTTTCTAGGGTGGCCCAGCAGGCCAGCTCTAAGCACCCCGCTGACTGGATCCAGCCCCTGGGCCTTGAGTTTGACACCTAGCATCTAGTGGTTGGGTGCAGTAACATATACTATGTACCCTCAATTGATATCTAGTGTGCATATACAGTTGTGGTAATTTATTTATTTATTTATTTATTTGATTTATTTATTTGATTTGTCAATCGCTTGCAAGATAATAGGTATAAGTATAAACTTGAGTAAGAATACAGGAAATAGGTACAAATAAATGGGGACAAAAAGACAGGGACAGGAGGCACGATGGTGCACTTATGCACGCCCCTTACAGACCTCTTAGGAATGGGGTGAGGTCAATAGTGGATAGTTTGAGGTTAAAGGAGTGGGGGGTTAGAGGATGTAACAACAGAGTCAGGTAGTGCATTCCAGGCATTGACCACTCTGTTGCTGAAGTCGTACTTTCTGCAATCAAGTTTGGAGCGGTTTACATTGAGTTTGTATCTGTTGTGTGCTTTTGTATTGTTGTGGTTGAAGCTGAAGTAGTCATTGACTGGTAGTACATCGTAGCAGATAATTTTGGGTGCTACGCTTAAGTCCAATCGTAGGCAGCATAGTTCAAGGTTGTCCAAGCCCAAAATCTCAAGGCTGGTGATATAGGGTATTCTGTTGCAAGCAGAGGAGTGTAGTACTCTTCTCATGAAATACTTCTGGACTCGCTCAATTGTATTAATGTCCGATGTGCAGTGTGGATTCCAGACTGATGAGCTGTATTCGAGTATTGGTCTATCAAAAGTTTTGTATGCTCTAGTTCAGGGGTCCCCAACCACCAGTCCGCGGACCGGTACCGGTCCGTGGAACAAGTCCTACCGGGCCGCTGGTTTGCTGGCGCCGCCATCTTTTGATGAAAAAGTGCTTCCGGTGAGCTTTTCCGGGTAGAAAGCTCACCGGAAGCACTTTTTCATTAAAAAAGATGGCGGCGCCAGCTTCAGTGAGCTTTTCCGGTAGAAAGCCATTTCTACCCAGAAAGCTCGCCGAAGTGGTGCCGCCATCTTTTTGATGAAAAAGTGCTTCCGGTGAGGTCACCGGAAGCACTTTTTCATCAAAAAGATGGCGGCGCCAGCTGATGCCGGTACCGGGCGCGGCATAAAAAGGTTGGGGATCACTGCTCTAGTTAGCATTTCAATATTTCCGGAGGAGAAGCTTCATTAGGTTAGATTTACAACTCTTAATGCCTTTTTGGCAATGCTGTTTGAGTGAAATTTGATATGAGTACTCCAAGATCCTTGACAGAGTGAGGATCGTCAACAAGGTCATATCTGCCTAGTTTGTACTTGGTGTACTGATTTTTTTTACCAATGTGTAGGACAGAGCATTTGTTGGTCGAGATTTGGAGTTGCCAATTTTTGACCATTCAGACACATAATCAAAGTCGCTTTGAAGGACAGTAGCATTGACGGTGATGTTGAATAATTTTACGTCATCCGTGAAGAGGATGCAGTTGCTTATAAGGTGATCCCAAAGGTCATTTATAGAGTATAAAGAGTGTGGGTTCTAGAACTCTGCCTTGGGAGACACCGCTGTTAACTGGAGCAGGGTTTGATACGGCGGTCCCTATTTTTACTATTTGTTGCCTGTTTGATAGTAATACTGATACCCATTTGATCATTCTCTCCTGGCTGAAGTAATTAAAATAATGGCACAATCAAAGCCCCACTTTTTAAATATGTTTCAGGAAATACAATTTTGAAAGGGGAGGGGGTCTTGATCACTTTGTCATAGCCAATCTCTTGACTTTTTTTTACTTCCCCCTCCCCTGCTTTCCCCACTCCCAGCAGATGCCTCTGGTTGGGAGAGCAGTTTTCTTTCATTTGTTGTTCCAGGCAACACCCAGGGTGACTCTCTTGATATGATCATAGTTGCTAGCACTTCATGGAACCAGGAAAATCTTGGCCACTGCAGCCAATACTCAAAGCTGTTCATTTTAAAGTGCACAAAAAAAGCAGCAAGCAAAACATTCCCTCTTGGAGCTACAGGCTGGACTCTCTCTCCACTTTCATGCTAAAAATCAGGAATAGCACTGCATTTCCTTGGCAGAGTCACTGAACTGATAGCCAAGCCTCTCTTTTCAGAGAGATGCACTCTAGTTACTATATTGAAATGAGCAAGCGGTGCATATGTGTACGCGTCAAGCCTTCACAATGGTTCCACCATATTAGGAATTTATCGATTTCCTTCTAACAAAGATTGCTCCAGGCAAAAGCCTGGAGCCCGATGATTGTACTTCTGTAATTGAAAATGTAAATTCCTGTGGCCATGGGGCATTTGAGTGACAGTGCTTTTGCTTCACACTGGTACCCAAGACAATAGCCCAATCTCCAAGATGGCCTCTAGATACCGTAAGCAATATAAATGGCAATTTGCAGAGGAAGCCATTTTGTTGAAGCTGACTGGGTTATACCCTAGAAAACCCTTAAACACATCATGAGCCTGAGCTGGTGGTGGCTGCTGCTCCTCCTTTGTCTGATGAGTGCAGTTTGCCAATACCTGCTGAGGTGCATAAATGTTGAAACAGCGTTAGCAGTTGTGACAAACTCCTTCCAGCAGTTGTCTTTAGAGAACTCTGATGCCGTTCTCTCAAAGGTCCTTGTCAATTCTCATTCTCTAGAGGTTCTGAACTTGTTGGCAGGGCTTTCATTTCTCTTCACAACATGCCAGTAAAGAGAGAATCACTGTTATTATGATTGTGTCAGGCTGAGGATAAAATTACTTTGGCAGTTTTTCCTGCCTTACAATTTTATCCAGGGGCTTTGCTGTTTTTTTTTAATAAATGTCATTAAATGAGTGGCTGTCCTCCTTTCTGTTGCTAACTAATTGCCTTTAACTTGCTATTATCATTCATAGCAAATATAGCACCATTTCTCAAAGAGTTAGGAGATATCCATTCCTCGTATTGTATTGTTGTGAAGCAACATTTAGCAAGTGTGGCTTCCTATCACTACTATGCAGGGTCGAGAGAAGTTACAGACCTGTTACTAGTTTGCATCTGAACTTTTAAAAGGTAGAAAAACATTTGCTACATTGTCTTCCAATCTATGGATGTGTTAGTTGATTTTGAAATCAGAAACTATCAGTAGGGCAGTTTTTCTTGTGCAAATTTCTGTTCGTCTCAGGATACAAAATCATTTTGCACATTTCCCTCAGGAATACAAATAATTAGTAGTATAGAGCAACCTTCTCCAAACTTGTGCCTTTTCTAGTCATTGGACTTCAGCTGTAATTATCAGCAAGAATTGCCAAAAAAGCTGAAGTGCAACATAGGTGGACAACCAATGATTGGGAAAGGCTGGTATAGACATTCTTTCCAATGGGTTCCCTCTATCACATTCCTTTTCATTCTCTTGTGAGTGTTAATCATCTGAAATTCAAGCATGTATAAAAATATCTATCACTGCTACATTCTGAATAGCACACCTAAATTTGCATATATTCAAATTTTATTTTTTATTAATTTCAATTCCCATCTAATGCCTACAATATAGGCAGACCTAAATTCTTTGTTTTTCTGCCCTCCCTTGGTGCTTTACAAATTCTTCCACTTTTTAATTATGATAATTTGAACCTTTACAGTGGTAGTAGTCTTGATAGAAATTCTGAAAGGTGCTTTTTTAAAAAATATATCTTGATTTTTTTATGAAATCCATTTCATAAGGGACTAATACAAAGCACTAACTGGCAGGAGAATGAGATAAACAATCTCATGAAGAAACAAAGGAGAGTAGGCTTCTTTCAGAAATGTCATCGTCCAGAAGAACCTTAAGTTTATGAACTAGCTCAGTAAATAATCTATACAAAAACTGGAATGATTTGCTTTATGGATGAACTCGGGTGGGATTCTACCAGTTTGCACCTATTCGCTAGAACCAGTTGTTTACATTCTAAGCAGTTTGGAAAACCAGTTGTTAGAAGAAATTACTGGCCTAATCCTGTAAGGAAGGCAGGAAGGAAACATTCTGGTGTTGCTTACAGAAACTGCCTCTCCGTTAACCCTTATTACATTCTTGGCAGGACTAGACTTCCTGTCTCTGGAACTTCTCTGGAGTTTTTTTCCCCTCCTTTGCTGGTACTTTGCTTGTGTGGAGTGACCATTCAAAGTTACAATGGCACTGAAAAACGTGACATGACCATTTTTCACATTTACAACTGTTGCAGCATCCCCACAGTCATGAGAGGCCAGGGGAGGAGATGTGTGCCTCGATGTGAGTGATATTGAGTTGGCCACGCCCAGCCAATAACATGACTACCAAGCCATGTCCACCAACTTATCCACGCCCACAGAACCGGTTGTTAAAAAAATTGAATCCCACCCCGGATGAACTGCTATATAATAGTTTCCCCAGCTTGGTGCTTCCAGTTTCTATAGTTCAGGGCTGTCTAGCTAACCTTTAAGTTTCAACTTATTTTCAGCTAAAACATTTTGAGAACATCAGGTGGGGAACTTCTGCTGGGGAGTGTGGTTCTGAGACTTGCATATCTTTTCATTGCTGATGTTTCCTTCTTTTCACAGGGAACTGAATGGAAACAATATCACTCGGATCAGTAAACATGACTTTGCTGGGCTGAAGCAGCTGAGAGTTCTGTGAGTGATTTTTCCTCAACAACATAATCACCTTGCTCCCTTCTCCCTGTCTTGATATCATTCAAATTTTATACCAGGTGTTTCCTTTAGTTGACAGTGGCCCCAGTCCCATAAGAGGATTGGTCCACTTACTAGAGTAATAAGTGTGCCCTTTTCCTCCTGTTTCCCCTATTTTCCCCTTTAGGTATCCAAGTTCTGATTCTTGTGTCATTCTTATAGGCAGCTGATGGAAAACCAGATCAACGTGGTAGAACGAGGAGCGTTTGACGACATGAAAGAATTAGAGCGACTGTGAGTGTCTCAAAGATCTGGATGTGCTATGAAAGCTGGTGGTGGGAAAAATGCCAGAGAACAAAAAAGAGATGCAATTTCCTAATAGATATCTCCGTTTTTTCTTCTCTACTAAACCACGCATTCACAAACATGGGTTAGGGTTCCCATTGGACTTCCTGATCCTTGATAGATTAGAAGCGGAATTAAGCAGGGATAGGAAGAATACACCTTATGGTCAAAGGCAAATGATTCCATTACCTAGATCAAGTATAATTTCTCTCTGCCCCCACCCTTCTGCTCGTATGAGCAGATGGTACAAGATCTATGTGATTTTACACTCATCTTGAACAGCTTGGCTGGCATTTATACCCAGATGCTTCTCAGTCTGTTTGCCATTCTTTTCAGGTCCAAAATAATTTCAGCAAGAAGCATCGAGTTAGGGACAGTGCACGGACCTGTCTCAGCAACATCTGCATGTTTTCTTCATAGCAATTGTAAAAAAAAACACCACTTAAACACTTGCTGCTTCTCTCCTTAAACAGTTACCCAACTTTGCCACTCTCAGAAAGAAAGAACAGTCCCAGTGCAATGTTGACTGAGTATAATATCCTTAGAACCTATCACCATTTAAGTTGGCAGTTCTTGTAATAGAGATATGCCATCTATAAAAAGTCATGACAATGAAAGTTTTCTGTTTACTTCTGGGTGGATTTTCTGTGTCACATTAGCCTTTCCCCTAATTTCCATCCTCTAGGGGGGAAAAATCTGCCTCCATGCTGCTATTCTATGACTGAGTACCTTACTTGCTCTTGCTTCGTTAATATGCTCTTCAGTCTTGATAATAATCCAGAAGTATACATTTAAAATATACCTACTTTGCAATCTGAGTAATACTGGTAAAACTAAAACTGTGCATGTACATAGTTATGCTATGGTGTTTATATTCATTATTTCTATTTACAATATTTGGTGAGTAACTTTTTCATCATTTATTATCTTCTAAATCTGCAAACACATGGTGATGCTAAATGGAGTAATCTGCCAAACAATATATCAAAACCAGAAAGCTATGAGACTTTGACATAGTGAAACATAAGTAGAAAACCACGATGTATTGGAATTTAAATCTGAATCTAGCACTGTTTGACGGCCTAAAATATACACAGGACAAATACTAATTATTGTCAAAAAGGCTTTGAAGTCTTCTTTGCAAATATAGCAGGATTTTCTCCCAGCAGCACTGATGGGTGGGGATAGGGATGTCCAAAGAAGCAAGACAGCAGATACAGTTTTACAACCCAAACCTTTCCCCTTTTGTAGAACTTGGATTGTAAGCTTGCATTCACCAATTGGCCTATGTAGGCTATGCCACTGGTGTCTAATTTGCTATGGAACCAGTGATTGGATTATAAAGGAAAAGGAAAATCTTGGCTTTTGTAATGGCTATTCCCTCAAATAATGGAGTATTTAGTGGAAATCACTACCTGTAGCTTGGATGGCATGAGATACATTGAAGGTTATACTGCATCACTGGAAAAGTAGTGTCAACTCATAAAACATTGTAGAGATTTCATTGTAGAGATTTTACAAGTTTTGTGTTTGTAATCCTTGTCTCATGTTCATGTTTTATTGTACATGTTTGTGTCATTTGCATAGAGAGATTAATAAATATGGACTAGGAAAATTATGTTTTAAGAGCAGGGAAGCGTTATTCCATTCTAGCCATAACATTTTGGAGATATCTTGCAGAAAACTGGACAAAAATAATTGAATTGATATATGTAGTCAGTACTATAATATCCCTGGGTTGAGGAAGTCCACCTGCTTCTAAATGTATCTATGAATGCTCATGATGACTTCTTTCTCCACCCTCCGTTTCTCTAGACGGCTTAATAGGAACCAGCTACACACTTTGCCAGACCTCCTCTTCCAGAATAACCAAGCATTGTCACGCCTGTAAGTAATGTACTTCATTTTGTTCACAAATTATTATATAATATTTTGTAACTTGTTCTCGTGCAAAATGATGGTGAATTGGTGCTGCTATTCATTCAGGCATTTAAAAGCATTTGAAGTGCTAGGCGTAGGCATTAGTACCAAGATTCAGAGGAATTATGCAAGCAAGTATACCAGGGGTGTCAAACTGATGGTCCGTGGGCCGGATGAAATCATATCTGCGAAGGGGGAAATATCGTAAAACATCACATGAAGGCAATGTGACGCTGCGAGTTTGACACCCGTGAAGTATACTAATGCAGCATGAATCCTTGGGTGTGATTGTGTTTTGTATTTGTTGAAAAAGAAGCAGATAAAGTTTGACCAATCTTAACCTATGGATGTTATACTACCTTAATATTATAGGTACCAGATCAATACAAACCAATGTTTTTGC
The DNA here is from genome assembly GCF_049901735.1 of Notechis scutatus. Taxonomy (NCBI): domain Eukaryota; kingdom Metazoa; phylum Chordata; class Lepidosauria; order Squamata; family Elapidae; genus Notechis; species Notechis scutatus. The sequence continues at coordinate 123,757,026 of NC_142012.1, read as the reverse complement.
TTCCCTGGGCTCCTAATATCATTCTATGTTTTAAGGAAGTCAAGGCTATTTTCTATATTGTGCATAACAAAGTTTATGCACTGTATATGCGAAGGTGAACATACTATAGTTCATATGTTAATATTGTACTAGATGTGCTGAATTCTACCAAATAACATTTTAGGATAATAGCTGAGATATGAAAGTTGATTGGTAATCAGCTACTCAGTGTGCTGATTGTTCAGTTGGCTGTATTTCTTCAGGAATTTTTGAAACAGTCTTGACTTCTGGTTGGTCTGCAAGTTAGCCATAGAGGAAGATGACAATTAGGACAGGCAGAGTGGTAGCTACAAAGGAGTTCCATTGCATATCCATATCCAGATACTCAAGTACTAAAGAATACAAAGGAAGGAATAACTTCACATGCTGCACAGATGTACCTGGGTTGAAAGGATATTGCAATTATGCCTCTTGCTAAATTGATATTGATACATTTTAGTAGCATAGTATACATGTATGACTCTTTGTGTACATTCATGTGAAGTATTCTCCAAATTGTTTCAGATGAGAAATTCATGAATGAGAACTGGATTTCTATCTTACAGAATTAAATGCTAATTTAAATATTTTATGTTTTTCATTAAGCAGATATGTAATTATTTGTTTTCATTTTTAATTGTCAGGAGTTAGAAAAGATACAAAGTGAATTGTACCTTTTTTTTTTTTGAAAAATAACTATAAATAAATTAAAGGCAAAATGTACAAATGTAAAAAAAAATCCCCTGTACATTTGTATCCCAAATTGCTTGTCCTAAAATATTTAAATTTCAATTTGTTGGTAAAGCATCTTTATAATTATTGTGTTTCTATATAGCTTTTCTAACTGCAAATATAGCAATAAGTTGTATAATATGTTTCCTTCTATGATTGTTAACTATTAGCAAAACATAACATCATGTGAGGGGGGAAGCACCTGCTGAGGCTCATTATCACATATTGGAAGGATGTGAAAAGAGCTTCTGGAAAAGCTTTTGAATCAGAAAACCCACTTATATAATTAATGAGTGCATGCTTCTCCCATTACTGAAGGTAAGAGCGCAAGTAGAAATATTAAGTAGTATTGAATTCAAAGCGGATGCAAAATGATGATATCGGCTACACATCAGCGTTGAATTTTTGAGAATTTCAAGAGTGGCGGACTGCAGTGGCTGTTTTGATATAACATGCCAGACTAGTCTGTTGGGTAAATGATTTATCTGGGGATCCACCAGCAAATGATTAGTGGATCTCACATGCATTTATTTCACATGTTAATGAAAAACTGAAAACTCCACAGTGATCTCATTGCGGCCTGAAGCATCACAGAGAGATAGCAAGGTGATTTAGTTTTCAGGTTCTTTTTGACTCTCATTTTTTGTTGGATTTGCATCCTTTATCAAAGAACTCAAGGAACTTTATACAGTCCTTTCCTCACAACAATGTAATGGGGTGCGTGGTCTGTAATGGAAGAAATGACAGGTTGAAAATGAGTTCCTATATGAGGTTTTTAGCTAATATTTTTTGTTTTTTCTTTGTTTGTTTTCAACCCTGCTTCTACTTCTCCACATTCCTCAATTTTCCCCAACAATCTGGATTCCAGTGGTTCTTCTAAAATAAATACCAAGTCATCTGCAAATGCTTGTAATTTACATTTTTATTTTATTTCATTTTATTTCTGAGTCTTGTCTTATAGTCCTATTTAATCCTTCCAGTGTTAATGTAAATAATAATGGGGACAGCAGACATCCTTGTCTTGTGCCTTTTTTATATTAAAGTTTGCTGTCAAGTCCCCATTCACTATTACTTTTGCCATTTTTTGGAATATATAGTCTTAATCATATTCATAAACTTCTCACCACACTCCATACACTCTAGCTTTTGTATCATAAATTGCCAATTAACATTGTCAAATGCCTTCTGCGCATCTAAGAACATCAATGCTATTTGTTTGTCGGAGTGTATTTCATAATATTCCAGCATGTCTAAGATAACTTACATTGTTCTTAATTTGTCTTTTAGGTAGAAATCCATTCTGGCCTGGGTAGATAAATTCATTCAGAAATCTTTTAAATCTTTCTGCTATTATTGATGCAAAATTTTTATAATCTATGTTTAATAAAGATTTAGGCCTATAGTACTTTATCTGTGTTAAATCTGAGTCTTCTTTCCGTATTAAAGTAATAGTTGCTTTTATCCATAAGTTTGGCATCTTAGATTCCAATAGTACTTCATTATGAACCTCAAGCATTGACATATTCAATATATCTTGAAAATATTTATATGCTTCTGCAAGTAACCCATTTGGCCCTGGTGTTTTATTATTCTTTTGTCTATTTATTTATTGGGAAGGGGATCAAAAATAACCCCACTAGAGATAGTGTCCTTAGAGAAGTGCTAGTCTTCAGGGTTGCTTTTGGCTCGCATTTCAGTGAAGCTATTTCAGATGGCAGAAATATCTCAAGTAAACTGGGATCACCATAGTTATGCAGAAAACTCAATCACCACAGGAAAAAAAGGTATGGGGAATCTCTCTCTTTGCTGTTATTTTATGGTTGTCCAGATTTCTACAGGCCAGATATGGTAACCCAAATTTAACTCCCTACAATTTTGTGTCCAACTTGAGTTAAAATCCTGCTACACTGTTGACTGGGTCTTCATCTTTGTGTAATACAGTAGCCCTAGTTTGAACTAAATTAGTACATCATTTGAATCCAGCTGATAAAACAATTTCATTTTTTTTCTCTTCTGTGCTGTTTTTATTTTCCACAATATATATTAGAAAGAAGGGTATTCTTTGTGCCTTAGAATGGAATAGGAGTTTTTATAAGTAAAATGGATACTTTAAATGATTTGTAACTTGCCCAATTACATGTTTATAATGTTTCCAAGACCATATTTAACATTTATCAGAGAAAAAGTTTATTGAAATCAGAAATCACAATTGATAAATTTTATTTTTAATACATGTTATTGTCTGAAAATGTTTATAAAAATTGAATATCAGAGTTGTTTACATAGCATTTATGGTGTCAGATGCTTTCCTGATTTTTACAAATGTAATTATTAAAAAGAAACAATGGGGGATGAATATTTTATAAGTTCAAAATATTAGTTCTGATATTACCTCTGAAGCTCATAATAGTAACAGAGACATTTTTAGGAAATAAAAATGCTGCACCCCAGGCCTTTGAATCTAAGTGTGGTCATTTTTCCAGCAAAACAGAAAAACTTTGGCTGAGGTAACAGAAATCATATTGGAATAGGAGGAGTAGAGGGAGTATTAGGATGCAACCTGACTAGTTTGCCTTCTAAGACATGGTTATGACTGGGCTTGTCCATCCTGGTGATATTCTTGTGAGACAGTAGCCATGGCAGGATCTCACAATTCCAAATATATATAAAGCCCGCCTCCCCCTCAAATTTTTTTGGGGAAATTATGAGCTAATATAAATTAAAATGTATTCGGGACTTGTTTTGTGCCTTGCATACCTGAATGGTACAGTTCTAAACACTGTGAATATGTGATGAATTGTCTACTAGCATCTAAAATCCGTTCAAAGCTAAGAAAGATAAATTGGTAGTCCAACATATGGTAATTTTATGGTTTATCTACACAAGCCAGATTCTGTAGTCTATAGTGGAAAGAGGCAGAAAGCCCAGTTTTCTTTATCATGCATTTTTGGGTAGTCTAATAATGAAGGAATCCAGCAGCCTCAACCAGTGGGTGGCATTCTCCCACTGAGGAGCTGAAGAAAGAAAGCCAAGCTATCAAGAAGAGATTTGCTCTCCCTCCCCCCCATTTTCCCTACCTTTTAAGAAACACCAAGATGATTCCTATGGAATGCCAATTTGGCCTCGTAATAGGGGCTTCAGTCTCAGAGACAACTGGGAGGGGGAGATGTGCTATCCGTTTCCCACTGCAGTCCAGGGCTTGCTTCTCATCTAGCTGGAAGATCTTAGAAATGAGTATGAAAGGAAGTACCAAGGAGATGGTTTCCTCTGTTTTGTAAGGGATAACATAAAAGGACAAGAGCAAGGGTAGGTCTAAAAAGCATGGTTTTTGAGGCAGCCGTTGCCAAGGTAGCTGATTACTTGATCTGGCCATTGGCCAATGACTTTCCTCCTTCATGTTTTTAGACAGTTGCCCACTGTTGTTGAACAGTATCCCTCTCATAAATAAAACCATAGCCATTTCTAGATTTATGAGGGACCAGTACATGTACATGTTGTGAATGGATTAAGCCCTTCCACACAAACCTATGTGTCCAAATCCCCCTTTCTGTTCTAGCTGGATCTAGCTGACCTTCAACTTTTTTTCCTGTTAGAATACATCTTTCAAACTAGATTATATGTTACATTGTCCTTCATGTTTCCAAAATTCATTATGTCTTCAAGGATTTCTAGAGAATACGAAATGTAAATCAAAGCTACAAAGGATTGTTATTGTATTTAAGTGGATTTTTCTGTCTTCTGTTTGTTGTAATGGTGCATATGTTTGCGCTGAACCTAAGGCTTAGCGGGATGCAAATGGCTATATGAGCTAAGGACATGCATACCTTTTTTTTAATGTCATGGAATTTTGCACACCTTAGATTTCTTTTCAATGCATTGAAGTACAGTATTTGTTTGTTTATAGGTTACCCATTTCATTTTTGAAAATGAGCAGCATGGAGCCACTGAGGTTTAGCCTGCTATTATTATTATTTATTGCTATAGAACAACTGTAAATTTCAATGGTCTTTATGTTCAATTTATTTATAATAAGAGACACAGAAATTAGATCAGAAAGAAACATCACACAAAAATTGCTATAGATCCAAGATCCTGTCTGGAATTCTGAAAAATAGGTTGATGTTTCAGTTATTTGTGATGTTAGCAGTTACATCAAAAGTTTTGTGGATTTTCTACTCCCTTTCGTTTAGTTTAACTTGAATTAAAATTTTAATTTGTGTAAACTTCTAACTTTAAAGAAATTCTAGAACACCAGACTCCCTTAGTTGCCTGGATGAGTTTTCCTAGGCAGTCTTAGTGTCATTTTGTACTCTAATGAAAATATTGCTATAGCCAATTTACTTCTATTTCATTTCAAAGCAGAGGAAGGGGTGAGACAAACTAGCAAGTAATCCATGGTGTCAATTAGTACACAAGTAATTTTTTTTTCTCGGTTTATCTTAAATATGTTTGTGTACTTTTTGATTATTATATTTCTCTGCACTAACAAATTAATGAAATAGAAAAAAGTTCTACAGGCAGGAAATTATATTTTTAGACACTTTTGTTAAGGACTTAGTCTATTTGTGAACAAGCACACAGTTACTTTTTAAGCACATTCTCATTTTTCTTTGCATTGTTGTCCTATAATAAGTCTATGTAGTCACTAAGAGTTGACACCAACTGGACAGAATATAATCAATCAACCTAAAATAAGAAAGACAGGCAAAGCTTCCAGAATGTGGATGAGATATGTGTGCTTTTACAGTGTGGCCTTTTTACAGTGCGGCCTTTGTCATTTATTTTGTAACAAAAGTCGTCATTATTAAAACTTCCTCTTTCTGTGCATATGGGTCACTAGATGATTAAACAATTAATTGATGGTGCCTAGACTCCAACAATTGTTTGCCATTTACATTGTTTGAAGCCATGGATATTTTTCACATTTTTACTGAAGAGTTTGAAAGGGTTTGTTTCTAATATGGAAATTATCCATGAGACATATTCTTATAACCGGGCAGGGAGGAACCATTTCCTTATGCTGACAGTAATAAATAGGATGAGGTTAGACATGATTTTGATGAAGTAATTGAAGCTATATTGCAGTTTCATCAGTAATATGATATAAAAAAAATATAATATTTCTGTACTTCCAAGGTTATTATAATATTTGCCAAGAAGAGATAGGAAAACTACTAAAACAGGCAAATCATTACTGCTTCTACTAATAATAGTAATAATAACTACACAAAATTATAATACACAGTTGATGGAAAATCTGTTGCAATAATAGAATCATACAGGTATATATGAGGGACACTGTTGAGCTCAAAACCTAGAAAAAGCTTTTTTTTTACTTTCCAAATTTGTGAGTAGCAAATTTATCTGCTTCTCTTCCTGCCTTTTTTTATGGAGCACATATCCAATTCTGACCAGAATCACCTCAAACTCTGAGATGGGAGGCAAACAAACAAACAAATAAGGAAAGAAAGAATACTCAACATAATGAAATATTGACATTCTGTCATTGTACTTTGCAATTTCCATGATAGAATGGAGTACAGCAAAGTCCAGTCTGAGCATGAAGAGGAACTGCAGTCAAATCACTGTCACCTTTAACTTGGCTGTGCCTAAAACACTATGAGGGCAGTTAAAACCTTGTGTCATTCTAACAACTAGTTGTCACTGTATTAGACTTATTTTAACCCTTTGCAAAGCGGATGTGGAAACTTCTCAAGTCAGTTCAAAGAACAAGCAGATACTGGTTTAACTGTTAACAGTTTCTGCTAAGAAACCTCTCAGATGGGTGGAAGGGATTCCAACATCTCTGTGACATTACTTTTCATAGATGTAACCATGACAACCTAGTTTGCCATTTGTTTGATATTCATTATGTAGTCTCAGTAATTCTTTTGAGTATCAATGTGTAACACATAGAGAGAGAGCTCCAATTAATTGATGTCTATTTCATTCTGCTGTATGTCTTTTTGTTGCAGACAGGTGAAGGAGAAAAGTAAGGGATTTATTTCCTCTCTGTCATGAAAACTATTTTATAAAAGGACTAAAGGAAAAGTGGGCTAATGGTCAAGACAAAAATATATAGATTATGAATAATAACCTACATTTCAGATCAGCTAGTTTGTGAGAGAGTTTGTGGATAAACAGACTTTTCCTCTACAAAATATATTGCTTTGCTAAACAAAGTTGTGTTTCAAAGCACTATGACCATTTTTGTTTCTCTTCATGTAAGCAATTAAGAAACACAGCTGTGTGCGTTTAACTGCTGCAGCATTTCTGAGTTATTTTCATGGTGTATATGTGGTATGGGTATTCTTATGTATATACATTTTTTTTCTTTTAAGGAGTTCAAAATAGTAAAGAACTCTATTCCATTTTAGCTTCTTAGCTGATCTGCATGAAATGTGGGAAGCTCTGATTTGCTGAACTTCATCCGGTCAGCCCCTCAGCTCCTCAAGACAGACCTCTCTATTGTCCCATACTACAATTTGTCTCTCTATAATGGGCGCACACTCAGAGGTCCTACGGTGCATACAGTTTCCAGAGCCTCTCCAAAAATTGCCATAAGCATGTTATTTTAAATGTGGCAATGGCAGATTATTAAATAAGCTGGAAGTAATCATATTCCATTTAATGTAATTTAATTTGAGTTAATATTAAATCAAATTAAATCCATTTTTGAAGTGTGCTCCTGGCATGCCACTGAAAGGCCAAATGTGGCATTCAGCTTCCCCAAAGGTTGTATATCTCCATACCATGTAGATCATCATATGTAGTGTACATTCTCTGGATGGGAATAATTGAAAGATAATTATATTAGGATGGAGAAATACATGTACTTAAATCTCTCTCCTCATTAATGAACGTTCAGAGCCAGGAAATGGTGCTTATCCGATAGTTTGCTGGAGAAGACCCAAACCCTGCTGACCTTGTTTCAAATGGGGTTCAATTAAATTGTCAGCCTTGGACAGATGAACAAAAGGCCAGGCCTTTCCTGCACCTTCCCTGCATCTCATATTTGAAAGAGGACCAGTCTCACTGTGAAAAATGAAGAACCGTTCAGTTGTCAAGGTCACCTTTTTTGCTCTGGTAATCACGAGCAAAATACATTTTTATCATTCTTCCCTTGCTAGAAGTTTAGCTTCATGACCCAGAGGGACAGTGACCTTTGTTATTATCTGAGAAACATATGGCAGGGGACTGTAGTAAGAGGGAGAGCAAATGCTCCTTTTTTTTCAGAGCATCTAGCATTAAATTAAAGCTTTATGCTTTAATTTAATGCATAAATAATTTCTTTCTTTCTACGTGTTTATGATTGCATCCATCTTCAGCCATGATGAGGATTCTATATTATTCCTGGTGGTTTTTTTTTAAATGCGAAGGTATTTTATTACTTGAGATTGACTTCACCTGGCAAAGAAAAATGCCATGCAGTGGGAAACTAAGGACTTTTTCTAACTGCTGAGTGCTCAATATGCAAATTTTAACTATTTCAGATTCTTTGAGTCAGTGAAATCTATACCAGCCTAATATTTGTTCCCCATTGTCAAGATTTGTGTTGCTTCCATTCTGACTCACTGCAGAATGACACTGCCTTAAATACACTGAAAAAGTCTTCAGAGCAAAGGTGGGTGTGTACGTTGTCCCAATTGGTCCCTCAATAAAAAAAAATGCTGCAAATGTTTCCTTGGTTGCATAATAGCCTCTTGTAATCACAGGAAAATATTATTTTAATACGTAGTGCATGAAAGCAAAAGCATATGATTGAGGCCTCTAGTTTTCCAGCAATCATCCATAGGGCCATTTTCATCCTACATCCATTTGGTCATAAATCAAGTTGAGGATAACCTATGACAAGACTGAGGTGGGGTGTCGTGTTCATTCTGGCCTACCTTCATCTCTTGGTGCCCTTTAATATCATCAGTCTTGATCTCTGTCTCTGTCTCTCTCACTGTATAAAAAAAAAGAACACAAAAAAACTAATAACAAACTAATACAAAATAAAGAGAACGAAGAGAAAAAGAGAAAAGGAAAAACAGACATGCAAAAAGAAAGAAGCTTCTATTTTCCTTTATAGCAAATACAAGTACAAAATTATCCTTATGATAACAATTTATAATTATTCTTATAATTACAAAAAAGCTCACTTTTTCTATTATCCATGATTTTTCTAGTCATCAAAACCACGTGTGATCTTTTTCTGTTTCATACAAAAAGTCTATAAGAAGTTTCCAATTACATTTTCCAATAAATGTAAATATATCTATCTATCTATCTATCTATCTATCTATCTATCTATCTATCTATCTATCTTATTTATTTATTTATTTATTTATTTTAAGTAAACAAAGTTAATTTAACCATTACTGCAAGTTCCATCATTTTCACCAACTATTCCTTTGTTGTGGGTACTGGTGAACCTTTCCATTTTTGAGCATATAATGATTTTGCTGCAGTAGTCATATATATGTATGTATGTATGTATGTGTGTGTGTATGCATACATACATACATACATACATACATACATACATACATACATACATTAGTGCTTTAAAAAAAAGTCCACGGGATTTGAGAGTGTTTGTTCACTTCAGCCTGTGAGGCATCCTTAACTTTGTAATGGGTTGCAAAGTGCGACAGATTTTGTACTTTTATTCTCCTTGTAGCTGTTATTGGATGCTTTTGGCTTAGGAGGAAAACACTATTTAATGTAGGTAGAACTACGGGCAACTTAAGCCTATTTCACTCAGAACACAGTTAAAATATTAACATAACCTAATATACCAAATTTCTCAAGGTGGGTAAAATACCTAATACACTTTTCTCCTGCTATTTTCCCACAACAACACCCTATGAGGCGGGTTGGGCTGAGAAAGAGTGACTGACCCAAAATAATCCAGCCAGCGTTGGGACCACAGTCTAGCCGGGGATGTCTGTGCTGTGATTAGATGCAAAGCACAATTTTCATTCTATATTACAGGTAGTCCTAGACTTACAACCATTTGTTTAGTGACCACTCAAAGTTACAGTGGCATTAAAAAAAAGTGACGTATGACTGGTTTTCACACTTACAACTATTGCAATAGTCCCATGGTCATGTGATCAAAATTTTGGGTGCTTGGCAACTGGCATGTATTTATGACAGTTGCATTGTCCCAGGGTGCTTTTCTTGCTCTTTGAAACTCAGTATGCGCTCACAGTAGTGTAGACTATCCTCTGAAGCCTTTCTGCAGCCACTTTGGATGAACCGTCTCCCTACACTCTCCGTTTCCTATTCTTATTGTGACATTATTTAATTCCAGGAAAATTGGGAAAATAATCACTTAGTTCACCATTTGAATATCATGCTTCGTTCTTAAGTAACTAGATTGCTTACGAATGTTCTGTGCCATTATACCATATAACCAGTACAATTTTAGAGGTTCTAGTATCACAAGTTCAATACGAAATCTCTCTTCTTTTCAGGCAACATTAAGATTAGGGAAGTGCTTCCCTAGAAGTTTCCTGGCATAAATACAAAGTTGAGATAATGTCCGATGACATGAAATAAATCACCCGACTTCTCTATGATCACTTACATTGACCACTAGGAGGCACTGCATTACCAGTTTCAGCTTTAGTAGGACTCCTTAGATATGAGTAGTTCTGTAAGATGTTATTCTATGAAGTTTAAACCTTCTGCCAGGAATTGATCTCACAAATGTTCATATTTTAGATGACTACATAGAATGCATTAGCTTTAGAAACTATCCAATTTCTGGCATTCAAGTGGTTTCAGGGATAACTAGGGATATCTAGAAGCTATCAGAAAGACACACCACCTTCCTGAGAAGTTCTGAGAGCAGAGAGATACCAATGTTATAGATTATATCATCTCCCCATGTATGAAGTTGCTTCTATAGCCACTTAGTTCTTCTATTAAGATGGTGAACAACATTTCTCTGTTTTAGCCAGTTCCCTCTATGGATTAGAAATACTACTTTCTTGTCATGCTCATCAACCCTTTTAATAACTAGATATGGTGGATAACATCTGAAAAGTAAAATTGTCAATTCAGAGTGGGGAATTCAAATGAACTGTTCATTAAAATTGGATGCCAGTAAGACAGCAATATTTGATTCATCTTTTCCAGGGTACAAGCTTTATTATTATTCATTTCCATATTTTGTGTTTGAAATTCACTTCTTATTCTGCATTCAGAATTTGCAAATATGTTCATTTTGAATAGACTTTCTAACTATTGAGAATGACTGTCACTTATTTTACATTTTAAAGTTACATCCTTTTGATACATTGATCCAAAATACAAGTACGGACTAAGATGTAATCTGCCACATGTTATGGGTACCTAGATGACCTAGTGTCACACACAAAGCACCTAACTATGTTTTATACAACAAATGTTGCAAATAACCATTGTTCAGTGCAATGTGCAAAGCAAGCAAGCTAGTTTAGAAGGTGAATCTAGTAAGTAAAATGACAAATGTGTGGTGTGTCAAGTATTCCAATCACTAACTGAGGTGTTCAATTATTAATAAAGCATGTAAGAATTTAATTATTCATATTAAAGGGTTCTTCATGAGAACCACTGCATTCTCAAATTGGGCCAAAATCTTAATCAAAACGTGATGCAGATTTCTAGCTGTCTTCTAGTTATATATGGAAGGAAGTCATGTATCAACAATGGGTTGAAAAAGAGACACTAAAAGCAGAACAGAAATCCTTTTAATAGGGCATGCAAATTTCATGGTGATACTGTTTTTTACTGGCATAAATCAGCACAGCAGGAAAATCCCTTACTTGCAGTGAAATTTGCAGTTTGTTAGGAAGCATTCTATGGCCAGTTTTTTTACAGGGCATCTCAAAGAATAAAACAGAATAATATTGATGTGTCAGATTAAATTTCTTGAAGAAAAGCAGGATATTTTCTTTATAACAACACTGATGTTGTTGTGATGCTGGTTCCTCTTTGGTGTTTCTCAAAGGCTCGCTAACTGCCAGAAAAGGAATCCCTTGATTTAGTTTCTACACAAACTCAGTCTATAGAAGATATTCAAATAATTCCTGATTTAAACAGGATGTTGCTAGAGCTCAGGGCCTTAAAGTAATAAGTTTTTGTATCACAATTCAGCTCAGCAAGTAAGAAATATTTTCCTATGTTCCAGCACCAATTGATGAATTAAAAAGACAAGCTTCATACAATTCCTGGTTAGTATGCACAGTAAGGTATCTTTCTACTCTAGCAATATAGCACAAACAGAATTTTTCCCCTTGATGCTTGGCCTACAGTTGTGGCTTAAATTATTTCAGTGCACCTCACCATTGATCAATGTTGCAACTCTTCAAGTGTCACCTTAGTGAACTATTTAAATACTGCTTCTATTGGCTAAACTGGCAGAAAACCTGTGTACATTTAGAATTATAACATTTCTCTTAAAGGAACACTGTATTTAAAGGAACTGAACAATGAAAAGTTAATAAAGTAATATATTTTTGCTTCATTGCATGGAAACAAAAGGAGAAAAGCCTACCCATCTCTCCTTAAGAATAGTTTGTATTCTCTATATAAACATTTAGGGCAAGAAACTACTCAAATGATAAACTTAATTTTATAGAAGGTTGCACAGAGAATTGCCCCTTTTAGGACTTAGATGCTATTAGCAGAACGAAAAGACCACCTTCCTAATGCAGTTTAGTTCAGTCAATATAATAAGAATAACTCAAAGTAATTATCAAAAGTAAATAACCTTATCAACTGTTTACCAAGCAGGCCAGTCTAGGATAATTTGATTTGTGGAAAAGAAAAAGGTTAAAAATATTACCCACTATGCCTTAAAGTTGGGGTTATTGAAAGTGACTAGAGATATGGAGCTTCTGCAAGCAGGGCAGTCTAGGATAATTTGATTTGTGGAAAAGAAAAAGGTTAAAAATATTACCCACTATGCCTTAAAGTTGGGGATATTGAAAGTGACTAGAGATATGGAGCTTCTGGAATTGACAGATTGCTCTATAGCAGGGTAATGTAATTGCATTTACTGGGGACATTTGTCTTGTTTTGGTTTTCCTTTCAGTCCATTGGTTTATTTTTGCTGGATTTCTCTGCTGAACAAAACATATGACTCCTTTTATTCTGTAATTGCCTGAATAACAACTCCTATTTAAATTCCCTTTTGCTTATGTCTTGTCTTTTTCTGTATATCTTGTTGCTGACATGCTTCCATACTATTTGGAAATGGAAAGACAAATTTACTGGCAAAATGTATCTGTTTAGACATGAGCTCATAGCAAATGAGCTAATTTGAGCCCTAGAAAGTGAGAGCTGGATAGAATTGAATATAAGGTCTTTTAAAATATATATAAATAATAGATTTAGTTTATTCTTAATAAGAACACTGTGTCCTTCTTGTGAAATATGTTAATAAGCTGAATGTTAGAAAATATTAGAGATAGTTGTTTGGATTTTTACTGGCTATATATCCAGGATAGTTGTTTGGATTTTTACTGGCTATATATCCAGGATATTCACATAATATCCTAAATCTGTGGTAATAAAATGCTTCCATTAAATATGATGGCACCTGAATTGGTTCACACAGCATGCTCAGACAATGGCTAAGTTGCCAAGCCATATTAAATCTTCATCTTATGGATGTAAAGCTAGATGTAAAGCTAGATCTTTGTAGGATTTGGATTCTAATTCTGCTGCCTCTTCATATATCTATCTGTAAATATTGTTGTGATCGAAGTTCCCCAAAAGTTGTTTTTATTTTGTGGAAGATGCTTTTCTTCTCTTTAGATGGGAATCATAACATGTCTGCCTTTTCCATTGTCATTGCTCCTTGTCACCAAGCCGGCAGGCTGCCCACTGTAGTAGTTTACATGGACTTGGTTCTAACCTTCTTTGTCTTTTCTCCTCTTCCAAAAGATTTTCTTTCATACATAGACAATATACAAAATTATTACATGAAGTTTTACTGATTTAGACTTGTTGAAGTAATGAAAGTGTAAGTCATTTATTTATTTACTGGTATTTATTACATTTATTTGCTGCCTTATCTTGCTGTGGGACTACTCCAGGCAGCTTAAAACAGTAAAAGCAGAAAAATAGTGTAAACATAACAGTAGCAAAATAATGAAACAATAAAATAATGAAAATGTAGTAATACGAGATTAAAAGATGGACTAAGGGAAGCAGGGAATGACCAATGGATAGGAGGATGGGGGCTCTTATGGAAGGAGATCTTATGGAAGGAGATGGGGGCAGATCTTATTCAGTGTGTTTGTGTGTGTAGTAGGATGTTCCAAAGGGTGGGTGCTACAGCAGAGAGGGATCCTGACAGCTGGAGTCCCTTAACTGATGGGATCTGTGGAAGGCCCTCTCTTCCAGCATGAGTGACCCAGTGGGATAAAATGCTTCATCGGGTAGCCTAGACTCATGCCATTAAGAGCTTTAAAGGTCATAACCAATACCTTGAACTGCCCTCAGAAGCAGACCAGCAGCCAGTGCAATTCGTGGAGCAGAGGTATAACATGGGCCATTCTAGGGGCCCCAAAGACTGCTCACACTGCTGTACTTTATACCAGCTGAAACGTCTGAATGGATTTTAGGAGTAGCCCCAGGTAGAGTGCATCGCCGAGAGATGACTAGGGCTTGAATGACTAAGGGCAGGATGTCCAGATCCTATCCCATTTTTGTCAGTGATCATCCATAAGTCCATGGATGAATGATCCATAAATCATTCTTTTGGGAATTCTTTAAATGTAAGTTCTTTGATTGCTGGTTATGAATACTCTGATGTGCTTGATCAGGAGGCTGAATTGCAGGCCCCGCCTTTCAAATGTTGCCCATTCAATAGTCTTTATACTAACAGAAGATTTGTGTTTTGAGAGACTTTTCTAGTGTTAACTGGATATGGTAATGGTTGAGCCTTGCCTCTTCTGATCCTCAGCCATGGTATTCCTGAGAGGTGTTGGATAAAATGCCGGCAGCTACTAGATACGCTGCACCAGCTTTTGCTTCTTGTAAAGGGGTTGATTTGTTTTGATCCTTAAAGTGTGATTTCAAATACCTTGTGCCAGCATTTGCTGTAGTACAATTGGGTAGAATAATGAGATTACAAGAAACTGAAAAAAATATATTACATGAGAAAGTTATTGCTTTTTATCAATTCTGCTTAATAAGATATATACATTTTACCAAAAATCAAGCCCCATAAACAAGTTATCTTATAAATTGCCTTACATGTTTGAACTGGCTTCTTCCAAGTATTTCCTTGTTAGTTTAAACATGACCCTTGAGCCTTCCTAAGTACAGTAAACTTTTCTCTAAAAATAATTAATAAAACATACCATGATAGGCCATGGGGACCTGACTTTTGGTATACCCTGTATACTGTATGTGTGCAGGCATAAACACTCATCCTATCTTTAATAACACCCTAAATTCATCTGTTTTGGAAAAATAGAATTCATATATCTTGTCTGTTAAACTAATTACAATTCCAAACTTACCTGTTATTAGGTACCTAACCTGACATGACCCTTGTCTAAACTGTCCTAAAGCACTTGAGCAATTAAACAGGCTTCGGATTAACATCTCTTAGTGTTTGCCTTCCCCTCCAACCCAATCCCTTGGAGGCTCCAATCTCATTTTACACACATGTTTTTCCTAAAGACAAGGAAAGCTGGATTAATTTTTACTGTGCCCAAGGGAACTATTTGCAATTAAAGATGTCTCACTGACTGTGACCGAGTGGTAAAAAAAAATAACACTAAAGAAAGTTTGCAGGACATTTCTTTCTCATCTACTGTCTCATCTACTTCAGCATCTGGTCCAGAAAAAAATTGAGAGAAAGGATCAATATTTCACTTTTGAAATAAGGAGTAAACCTCAATTCTGCTATGACGCTCTTTCATCCTAATTCCACAAGTGTTTATAATGATTCAAATTTCTTCCCTTGTACTGAAAACAGGCTTTTCCAACCTAGTACCCCCAGGTGTGTTAAAAGTCCTCCATAGAAAATCAGGTTGCATCGGGATAGGATTTATAAATCTCCTGTACTTGTCCATCTATAATATATGGAGTGAAATGTATTTTGAATTCTATTCATTTAGAACACGGGTGTCCAGCTTGGTTTCATTGAGGGTCATGTCAGGGTTGTGTTTGACTTCAGGGGGCCAGCGAAAACAGGCTCCCGAAATCTGTTTCTGGCTTTGAAGGCATCCTGCAACCCCCTGCCAGTGAAAACAGAGCTCAGGAGGGCTGCATGCGGCCCTTCTGAGCTCCTTTGTCACTGGCAGAGGCACCACAGGCCGGTCCCTTGCTGTTTCCAGGGTGGCCCTGTGGACCAGATCTAAGCAACGTGCAGGCTGAATCCATCCCGCAGGCCTTGAGTTTGACACCCCTGATTTAGAAAAAAAAACCACACTGTCTAGCAGTTGTTCCCAATCTTTCTGGCTCCGCAAACCAGCAGCAGTGGTGGTAGCGGTTGGGGAAAGAGGATGGTTTTGTGCATGCGCCCATTGCTTGCAACAAATGGAGTTTCGTGCACTTGTGCACTCACTTGCTGCTTGCAGAGCCTGGTGCCCAACAAGCCGTGGTCCAGTATCGGGCTGCAAACTGGAGTTTGGGGACCCCTGCTGTATAGAATTGAAAGTATTTCAGTTTACGGTTCATTTAAGAATATTTTGCGTGAACATTCTAGGTTCACTTTAGCTGATTATGTCTGGCTCAAACCTGACATCATTGTATAAATTATGTCTATTTTTAATATTTCACTCTTGAGTCTTTTCCATAAACTTAAAATAGAAGTCACAGATGATGAACAGAAAGTTGGAAAGAGAGTTTAATGTTTCTCTTACCCTGCTGTGTGAAAAAATGAAGCTGTTATTTTATATGGGAGAGTGACTACCACTAGTGAGAACTAGTTTCTTCCCCAAATCCTGAAGAATATAAAATTCTAAATTTTATGTTACTATATCAATACAATTCAGTCAAATGCTAATGGGAAAAATAAATAACGTTAAGAGAGACTGGAAGCTTCTGCAAATCTTGACAAATAACTAAATAATGATTATGGTGACAAAATCTATACTTAAAACAAGAATATGCAGAGTTCTTGATGCACTCTGAGGTTGGTTGTTGCTTGCAGCAGCTCTGAGGTCACATGATTGCAATTTGAGTGCTTGGCAAATTGCTCAGCTTGCAATTATGGTCACAGCATCCTGCAGGCACATTATAATCATTTGCTATATTCACTGCCAGCTTCCAACAGGCAGTCAATGGAGAAACCGGTAGAAGGTCACAAATTGTGATCACGTGACCACAGGACGCTGCAATTGCCTAACAATGGCACCTGGAACTGTTGCAACTGCTGTTGTAAATTGGTCACATGATGTCATGCTTTATGGCAGCTTTGTTTTGAGGGACAGAGTTGTTGGTCCTAGTTATTATAGTTAAGTAAGACAAACCTTTATGGTATTAAAAAAAACAGGATGCTGAATGAATTATTAATGAATATAGATTGAATACAAAAGTCAGTCATCAATCAACCAATAGGAAGTTACCACATAAATACGACTTACAGAGTAACTCAAAGCACATACTCCAAAGACAGATGTTCCCTGAAAATGGGCTCTAGTACGAGTCTGAAAGCTCAGAAGAGTAAAACCTCTTCTCCCAGTGACCAACCCTGATTTGATTTTGCAACAAAAGTCAGTGACCAGAATGAAAGAAGAATGTTGAGCATTTAATAATGAATAAGAGAAAATGATTAAGGATAAAATTGCAGAAACCAATATATGAAAAGGGAACAAATGGACCAAGAGGAAGACTGAGTAAGCCATAGTTGGATGGAGTTGATGAAATCTTTAAAAAATGGAAAGGTTAAAAAGCTTAAAGAACAAAAGGCAAATAATTATAGGGGAAGCAAAATTAATTTTGTAAGGATAGAATGATGGGGCTACACATTCCAATGAATACTATCTTTAGTTGTCTTTCGTTTCCTTTTTTATTGTTCCTTTCATTTATTTTGTTTATTATTATTTTTCTTCTTTGTGCTTTCTATATTATTTAAAAGGGAATAGTGTGATGTTTGTTACAGCTGAAATGTCCTAGTGATGTTTACAAAAGGCTTCAGTATAGTAATTTGGCAGACAAGAGTGTCTATCCTTCCCTCACTAACCTCCAGGACATTTCCAAGTATTGTTCCCCCTTGCTTAAATAGATTTCCCTTTCACTGTAATTCTGTTGTAAGTGCTTTTGCTTCTTGGACTGTAAGGAAATAGAGAATGGTGACAGAGTCCAGGTTGGTAACAAATGCCATTCCACCCCCATCCCCACCCCCATTTCTACCTATGTTACAGCTGGGATTTTATGAAAAGGAAAATATTTACAAAGTTGCTGAGTGTGTCCAGTGGTTTGCTCTGCTAGCTTTTCTCAAAGGTACATTAAGTGCAAGAAATAGAAAACCTGATGCCTCCACCTGACTCCTTCTCTAACCCCTTTGTCAGAAATAGTATTAACTCATTGTTTTCCCTTCCCAAATTTAGGGAAAATAGAAAACCTGGCTCTCTGCCTGCAATTGCTAAGGCACTGTGCGGCAAATGCATTGTATGGTTTACCCAGCAATAAGTTCATTCAGCCCACAGAGACCTGGCATTTGGCAGCTAGATAAACGAAAGAACACATTTGACTCTCTAGGCCCCTCAAGAGGGGATTAGCTTTTCCAACTGGAGCTGAATTGGGAAGGGAGGAGGAACTGAAGACTTATGGAATCACATTCCTAGGAAGAGCCTAAAGATCGGTTAGGGAACTGCTCCTGGTTTATTCAGCACAGGACAGTGCCAGGACCTCAGGATCCCATTATTTGCCAGCAGGGACTCTGAGCCAGTTCAGGACCCAGCTGCATGTGTTTTTCCCAGGGGTCTATTGTTCCAGGTTGCTAGGAAACATGGCCCTTCAGGTGTCGCTAGGGAGACAAGGGCCTGGGTATTTGGTTTTAGGTCAGCCACAATAAAAGCTGCAGAACTGCCTGGGCGTCCTGGGCCGTCCTCTGTCATTTGTCAGCTGCTCCTCCTTCCCTGTGGGGTGTGTGTGTGCGTGTGTGCATGTGGGAGCATAGAAAGAGTGGGAGCGTAGGCTGCTAAACAACATGGGACTGATGCCAGTGTGGTGATTCACCTGACATCTTTGTAACAATGTGGTATGCGGAGGTACTTCAGGGCCATGGCTGATGCCTTGTTGGGAATCCATTCCCTTGGTCTTCTGGATCTTGAAAAACATTTAAATCATCCCTGGCAATTCTCAGTTCCTTTCTCCACTACCATGGAGACTTTCCTGGTTTGGAAGAACAGATCCCTTCCTCTGCCTCTGAGTCCTTTCTCTGGGACAGATGGTGGCAGGAGTGGAGTAGGGGTTGGGAGTTCATCCTCCATCAAAGGAATGGTGCTTTTTGCCTCCTGTAGAGGTGTCAGTCCGTTGCTATTGTGTGGCTCCCTGTATGAGGGGAACCAGTCATTCAAGGCAAATGGAAGCGATCCCCCCCCCCAACTTCACTGTCTTTGAAATACAAGTTCAAGAGCTATGAAATTGGTTCCAGTGGCTGTATAAGAAGGAAAAAAAATATACTTCAGTCTTGATGGTTTTTCTGACCGTAATCATCCACATGCCATTATTTTTCTCCTCCAAATCTTCCTCCAGATGGCACAGATAAAACGCATATACAATATGCTTGAAATTGTCGGTGGATGAATAAGGGATGCGAGTATATTTAGATGTTTATTCCATTGCAATACATATTACATAGTGCACTGTGTGATTTAAGGATTTGGTACTAATAAGATAAACTCCCTCATTTTAGACTTACAGACCAAACTACCTTCTCTCTCACTGTGGGTAGTGTGGACAGGGTCTTCCTAAATTCTCACCCTCAAATGTGGAGCCCCGAAACACTTCAGCTCCCACACAGTCTAGTGGAATTTGCTACTTTTGTATCTCATTGCTATACACATGATTTTCTGCAGCATGTTTGTTTAGCCATTTGCTTAACGGCTGCATGTTAATGTAAGTGGAGCAGGTGTAAGGGCAGACACTAACCATTTAAAATGGAGATTTAAGACAGTTAATCAATTCCAGTTTTGCCTCTCTGTAGAGGTCAATAACTGATTTTGGTACAAAGAAGGGTAGTGTCTACAGGAAATTAATTTTTGCTTCATATACATCTGAGATTTTAAAAAATGTACCCTGCAGAGTATCAGTTTTAGAATATTGTTTATTGATAAGCTGTTCACCTGATTCTGTACTTCCATGAGTCTTCCCTTTGCTTTGCCTTTCTGTCCTTTGTTCCCCTTACTACAAATGGTTGTCTTTCTGCTCACCAAGTTACAAATTCCTTTCATTAACCATGTTCTATTTGCTGCTCTATATTTATTTTTTAATTATTTTTTAAGTGCTCAGTGAAAAAGTCATCTTCCTCCTGATGGCACAGATCAAATGCATATACAATATTAGCTATGAGTAGGCTCTTGACTGACTCTGGTACCCTCTGATACGATAAGGTTCAGCTCTCAAAAGAGCCATGATGTTCTACCATACTAAGAGTATCCAGTTGGGTAAAAAGACTCTTGTTAACCAGCTACCACAATGAGGAAGAAGTCTTTCTTTTTCCTATTCCTGAAATCAATCAGATTTCAGATACAACCAGGCCAGAAACATATTAACAAGAGAGATCGGAGCAGCAAAAAGAAGCTACTCTGAAAAGTTAAGAAATCAGTTCTCAACTAATGAACCAGCAAACATGTGGAAAACTCTTAAAAACATCACTGGCTTCAGCAAACCTCCTTCCCAGGAAGAAGGAAATCAACAACTAGCAGATGACCTGAATGTGTTTTACTGCAGGTTTGAAAAGAAACTACAGCCACCTGTCTCCACAACCCACATCTCAAACACACCAACAACAGCCAAGCCTCCTACAACTGGCCCCAATCCATTGGGCTCACAACCTCTGGTGATCTCAGAAAAAGAAGTGCAAGATATATTACACAGACAGAAGCCAGGAAAAGCACCGGGGCCAGACAAGATAACTCCTTCTTGCTTAAAAGTCTGTGCTGACCAATTGGCCCCCATCTTCACCCGAATCTTCAATAGATCACTAGAGATGTGCTATGTTCCTTCCTGCTTCAAACGTTCTACCATCATCCCAGTGCCAAAGAAGCCCTCCATCAAGGAACTGAATGACTACAGACCAGTTGCTCTAACATCTGTAGTTATGAAAATCTTTGAAAGGCTTGTGCTGTCCCACCTGAAAACTATCACAGATCCGCTGTTAGATCTCATGCAGTTTGCATACCGAGCAAATAGATCGACAGATGATGCTGTTAACATGGCTCTGCATTACATCCTACAACACCTTGAATCTCCAAATACCTACGCAAGGGTCCTCTTTGTAGACTTCAGTTCAGCATTCAATACCATCATTCCAGACACTCTTCTAAGTAAAATAAACCAACTAGCAGTACCTGATTCTACTAGTTCTTTTGGATTTGAGAGCAATGACCCCACCAATATGAACAGGGGACTTTTATTCCAAACCAGTATTAAAAAACCAAATCAAAGAATCAGAGACAGAAATCAAAGACTATACAGGAATACTGAAACTGTAACATTACCCAATGTATTAAGAAATACCAATTCAAGCAAGTAAAAGCATTCAAGATTACAACATGACAAGAAAGAAAAACTTTATATCCTTTCTGTTAGCTAGGAACTCCAGAAAGTTGATGTTACACTCTTTCAAAGTCAGTAAATATGCAGCAACATTCAGGTAGGTCAGTACTGAAGTTCCATTCTATGAGATTTTTAAATTAACCTTTATAAGCCCTGAAACCTAATTAAGCACACCTGCTTTTCAGTTGGCTCATCTCACTGAATTTTAATAAGGACAAAGAGAAAAAGTCAACCTTTATCTTGGAACACTTTGTCCCTTTGCCAGGAGTGGAACCATCACAATTCAAAATTAAGCAGTCCTGCCAAGAATGAGACCATGAAGGCTAAGGAGACTTTGTTTATAACAGGTGGTGATGAGAACATCTCAAAATTAAGAAGTATCTGTTTCTCAGGGTTTATTGGATTGAAGATGAGAAAGATCATAAGTTTACATAAATTTCTCACCAAGGACAGGGCAAAACAAAATAAGACCAAGTATGACCCATTACTGAATAGAATGCTTAATTCTGCATTATATGGAAATATAAAATCGCATCAACTTCTATTGGTGAGGAGGAATTGGCAAGGAAGAACTGAGTAGTGGCATGTGCCAAGCACATAAAGGAAAAAGGTATAATACCAGTATTCAATTCCTCCCGACCAATTATCCTGTGGAACTACCAGCATCACAAATGTAGGTACCTGCTTTAAATAAAGTTGCCTTTAGAATATT
This sequence comes from Notechis scutatus, assembly GCF_049901735.1. Lineage (NCBI taxonomy): Eukaryota > Metazoa > Chordata > Lepidosauria > Squamata > Elapidae > Notechis > Notechis scutatus. The sequence continues at coordinate 123,734,840 of NC_142012.1, read as the reverse complement.
TTGTATTGAATAAGGTGCGGGATGAAGATCCTATGTTCATGTGTGAGTAAGGGGAAGAAAACCTAGTTTTCTAGAAAAGTACATTAAAATGGATCATTTTGATGACATATTCTTTCTCAGTTTTAGTGTCACTGAGACTGAGGGAGGCCCACCTGTTGGACTTTTCCAGACATCCTGTCTCTCAGCTGTCTCCTTATTGCTTGGATTCATGTTTCTTCCTTCTCTCATTTCCTTCCACAAATAATGAAAAAAATAAATAGTGCAGATTTCAAGAGCAGGGATCCAGGGGACTGGGGAGAAGACTGATGTGCAGGATAGATTGCCAGTCTCCTGTAGAGCCTTTTTCTCTCCTTTTCCACAGATGCTGACCCTTGACATTCCACAGCAGCCTGGGTCACTAATTTGAGATAAAGCAAACATTAGCCCTCCCCTGAGTCTTAGTTGTGGGGTCTAGACTTCTTGCCTGCATTTACATTGCACTTGTAGCTGCAGGATGTGTGGTCTCCATTAAAATTAGTCATCCTATCCTTAACCATAGGCAAGCTTCTCAAATCAGCCCCGTCCTTGTAATAGCAAATAGTAATCTAAAGGTCTGCTCTGGGGATATAGCCAAATGCTGGATTCGATAGAGAGTCGATGTTTCAGATAGAACATCACAGATAATGCACTTAAACATTGATTTAAAGATCCTTAAAGCTATTCTGTATATGATTTCCTTAGCCTTTTAATAGATTTGCAAGTTCTCTGTTTTGTTCTATAGAGTGACAGCTTTACTGATACAGGTAATATTGTAGAATTCCTCTTGTAAGGAACTGGACAATGACAGCTTGATTGATGGTTAAGTTGTTTTTTTTTCTGTTTCGTTCTGTTCCTGATATCTGTGTATGTAAATCTCTTTTTTTCAATGAAAAGAATAGGCTTTCCCTAGGTGGGTAAATGGGTCTGTTTATATGATAAGAAAGTAACCGGATAGGGGTAAGACTTCCCTCCTGCTCAGTTTTACAGTATATTTGAAACTTATCTATTAGCTTTCAAATTATACTGTGTAACAGATATAGAATTTACTTAGTAGCTTCTGCTGGATGACGGATGAAGATGTGTCACCTGTTTTGTAGAAAGCTCCATAAATCATATAGTCTGTAGCAATACAAGACTTGGACATGAAACAAATCTCCAGTTCAATAAATTATTTCTTTCCCATCCTGCACTCCTTCATATAGACATTTATGAAAGCTAGATGTATTACAATATAGTAATAATATGCCCACCTTCAAATTTCTATAACCTTCTTTTGAGTCCACAGCTTATATTAACTATCTTTGCTTATATAATTATATAAGCTACTTTTGTTTTTGTTTGTGTTTTTCCTAGCATGCCACTCAACAGATCAGCATGTAAGAGCTAAGTTCATAATACTCGGTCTTAATCAACAACATAGAACAATACATTCTGAACAAGAAGAAATGAAAAAAATATTCACACAAATTAGGGAGTTAAATGAGTATGGGGACAGCTAAAGAGAACAACTGCAAAATCTCTGTTTATTAAACTTAATCTAAATGTTAGGTTCATAAACTACTGAAATAAGGTCAATGACTTTGTACTGACCTTCCAGATATTTCTCAACTATTTGTGGATTAACTCCTCTTCTGTTTGTTCTCCTCTTGAACATTAAATTACAACAAATTTGGTTCCTATCATATCATTCTTAGGTGTCAGAATAACAAAAATGCAAATGTGAGATATTCTTGAGAGTTCATGGCCAAACTGTTGATGATAGAAGAGAAGATATGAAGTAGCTCAAATTTAGCTTAAACATGCTTAGGCTAAATTAGACTTCCAGGCCAGAGAATGTCCCCTGGCTATCTCACTGTAATTGCAAAGGGCATGTTAGCTTCAATAAAATTAGAAGTCATACTAGTGGCTAGATGTAGGGCAGGAGCGTCAAACTCAATCTCATTGAGCATCAGGGCATCAGGTTGTGTTTGACCTCGGGGGCCAGTGTGACCGTGGCCAGCTTGACATCACTCGTGTAGGGGGCGCCTGTGGTGGCCCGAGCTCTCTGCCAGAGAAAATGGGCTCCTGAGCACCAGTTTTGGCCGCGATGGCCTTCTGTAGCTCTCTGCCAGTGAAAATTGAGTTTGGATGGCCTGCACATGCCACTCCCGGCCCTCATTTTCAGACGTAATGGCCTCCTGCAACCCTCTGCTAGTGAAAATGGAGCCCCGTTTTCTCTGGCAGAGGGCTGCAGGAGGATTTCACAGCCAAAAATTGGGCCTGGAAAGGCTGTGTGCAGCCCTCCCAAACTGTTTTTGCTGGCAGAGGCACCGCAGTCTGGTCCTTTGCTGTTTCCAGGGCAACCCCATGGGCCAGATCTAAGCACCCCGTGGGCCAGATTTGGCCCACAGACCTTGAGTTTGACATCCCCGATGTAGGGCATCATTTCATCATCCTTCAAACTCTTTTCAAAATAGGCCTATTGGAAAACTAGTTGCTTCATCCAGCAATCAACCAGAATGGAGCTGGAAGACACCTTGGAGGTCTTCTATTCCAACTGACGCCATTTCAGACAAGTGACCATCCAGACTCTTCTTAAAACGTCCAGGGAGGAAGCACTCCCAATGAAGGCAAGCTGTTCCACTGGAATTGCCTTCGCTATTAGGAAGTTTCTCCTTAGTTCTAGATTGCTTCTCTCTTTGACTAGTTTCCATCGCTTGTTTCTTGTCCTGCCTGCAGGACAAGAAAGCATCTTCTTCATTTTCAGAAGTGCCTCAGAGATGCTTCTGAGAGATTCCTACACGGTGAATGTGGCTCTGTGGTGTGGTGGCTTGTGTACTGCTCCTAGACTAACAGGAATGAAGTGAGGTGACAAATAAATTCCATTGTTGTGCTGTAACTATGTTGTAAAAAATTCTGTTAAGTATCCTGGTATTAAGCTTCTGGGGCGGGAAAGCCATAAACCGCCATTGGATAGTCATTGGATACAAAATGGGCAGCAAATAAATTTCACAATAAATAAATAGATAATCAATGAATAAATGAATAAAATTTAAAAAAAGAGGTGCAGTTTGCAGATGAAGCCTGCTAGGTTACAAATTATAATAGTCCTCCAATTATGACCACGGTTGATCCCAAAATTTCTGTTGCCATTTGTTAAGTGAATTTTGCCCCATTTTACAATTTTTCTTGTCACATTTGAAAAGCAAATCTCTGCACTTATTAAGTTAGTAACATGGTTGTTAAGTGAACCTGGTTTCCCCACTGACTGTACTTGTCGCAAAAGGTGATCACATGACCCTGGAACACTGCAACCATCATAAATGTGAGTCAGTTGCCAAGGGGCTGAATTTGGATCACATGACCATGGGGAGGCTGCAAGGTCATAAGTGTGAAAAATAGTAATAGGTTCTTTTTTTTCAGGCCATTGTAACTTTGAATAGTCACCAAACAAACTGTAGTAAGGTGAGGACTATCGATAGTGTGTTAAGTCCTTTCCCTACCTAATTATAAAGTTGGCCTTGACTAGTGCCTACATATTTGTACAACTGCATATTTTTGTGTGAGTGTACACACACTTCTTCATAGTCTGTCTCTACACTGGTAGCTTTTGCATTTGATGATAGGCTTCCATTAACAAATACACTGGTTTTCTTTCCCAGTTTAAGAAATTTATACGGAAAGCCTTGTCTTTTCACTCTAAGAAAAATTAGCCCTTACTATGTGTTCAAGAAGGTCACAGGAACTGGAGCATGCAACGTTATTATGTGCCTTTTGTACTGTAAATCTTTGCTAGAATAAACTGTCCCTGGCCACCTACCCCAGTTAAAGGGCATAGGGTTTGTTGACAGGGGCAGTCTGACATTATTAGCCTTCTCTTTCTGGAATGAAACCTCTTTTGCTACCCAGTCTGCTTACAATTCTCTCATCCTGCAGATGATTACAGATATTGGGAGAGAATGCTAACTATTCGTCTTGCTTGCTTTCAAAGTCGACATTAGCTTGTGGCAATCTTTGTCTTAGAACCTATGACCTCTGGACATCAAGTAGGCTGAGATGAATTGTTGTCACCCTTGGATGCACATGTATGCGCTCACCAATAAGGACTTGACAAACTACAAATTTAAGCTACCTTCTCTGAAAATTACAACCATTCCTTCCCCCCCAGAATATTAATACCTAGGATATTTATGGAAATTATTTATTCATGGTTACAGAATGATCATGGACCCAGACTGTCAGTTTAACTGTATATAAGTATAAACATAGTAATATTTCGAAGATATGGAAAATGTAAGGGTTCATTATTTGTATGAGATCTATTATAGCCTTTGTTTTGATGTGGCTTGCGTCAATTGGATCATACATGGGTAGCCTGGAATTGGGGTTGAATGTTTTTATTTATTTATAAATTTCTAATTCTAAATCAGGTAATGGCTATAATAAAAAAAAACATTGGAATAGTTACTTTAGTAAGGCTAGAACAATATTAGCATTCTATGTTTTCATGGGATTTCTCACAGAGATATTAGGTGATTTCGTGTTTGGTTAGTGTTTTTATGGCATCACAAAATTTTGTGAAGTTGGAAAAAAGTTGCAAATTGTTTTGAGTATTTTCCTTCATTGCAAATTTAACCCAATGAGTAAAATGTGACCAACACTGATGATAAACTCTTCATTGGGAAAGAATTCAAGCTACAAAAAGAAACTTTATCCAGTGGCAGGTTTTTTTTCCACCCTGAGGTGGTTGCAAATCATTTTAGAGTATGATCTCTTACAGCATATTTAAAATGGTTAAGCGGAGGACTTTTTGCCACACCTGACTGTTAGCATCTATTGTTGTTATATTAAGAAATTGGCTATGCTAGACCCAAAACAGAATGGCTTCCCTTATAATAGCACATAAGAGCATTATTTCAAGTAAAACCAATCTGCTTATATTTGGTATTCTCTCAAAAGCATGCCAGGTGTTGTTTCATATAATATATAGCAATTTGCTTTCATGCCCCAGATGGACTTCAACAATAAACTAATTCAATTCTGTTTTTCTTTCTCTTGAGAATCTCTCCTATTGTAGCAATAGTGGGTGACTGATTAATGAAATGTAAAAGAGAAATTAAGGTTTGTATCATATTAAGAAAGGACAGCTGCCTAAATGGAAGCATAGTAATAGAGTATTCTACTTAATGCAGCCAAAATCCAAGCAATTATTTGAAGGTAAAAGCATGAATTAAATGCTTTTGTTTCCTAGTTTTATCCCTATCATGTGAATTTTAAAAAGCATTGGTTGGTTAATGAATGACATAACATATATAATTATAAATGTATTGTCTTTGTTATTTCTTTTATTGTGTTATCCCTATAAAAAGACAATTGAAATTATTCAAGCAATTTTTTTTAAAAATGGATGACCATATACGGTATGGACTTACATACACTAAATTTCATGCAATTATTTGCAACTAAATAAAACATGTTAATAAGACTCATAGACAAAGGAACTCTTTTGTCTTTCTGGTGCTATACAAATCTGAAAAACTGTTCCATTATTGCTCACACTGATGACTCTTCAGAAGCTATATTGCTTCAGTATTGTGTTCACGTTCAAAATGGATTTGTGGACTTTATGGAATGTTGTTGAATATTTCTTCCTATGGTTGTACTTGCTCACCTTCCCAAATTCATTCCATAGATAGTTGTTTTTTTTAAAACTCCCCTGGACAGCAATTCCCAGACAGTAGTTAAAGTTTTTATTTCTACCTGTAAATTATTGATAAGTTACCAGACAATAGTGTGTCATGTGTGATGAAACTATAGGCTGCCCCTAGGCTGACAGGTGAAGAGCATGGTGAAAGACAGAGGTGAAGGGCCCAAATAAGCCTCTCTCTTCACATTTACAATTAGATCATACCAAACAATTGGGCATCATATTTTAGCATTCAAAAATGAAGATAACTGGGGAAAAAGAGCTAGTCGTTTATACTGCATGCCATATATATCACACAATTTTAAAGATATTTATACGTGTAATTTTATTTCACAGTATTGTTTTATTATTTTTTGCTTCATTACAGTGAAATTGCAAATGACTCACTAAAATCCCTTTGGTTACTTCCACCTAAACTAATTATATCATAGATACTCCTTTTTAAAAGTTGCCTTATAACCCACTGTCTATTAGTGACAATGAGAAATCTCTGTAATTTATATATTATGGTTTGTGATATGATATGAAATGAAATTTCTGACATTTGAAGTGATGCTTACCTAACCTCCTTGAAACAACAATCCTAATTATCCAAACCTCAGTCTAAGCCCTCTGGGACCTGCAGTAACACTTCTGTAAACATGCTTATAGCCTCTCTTTTACATATCAGGAGCCAGCAAGAACAAAGCATCTGTCCTAGAGACGATAACTGAGAAGTACCACTCCTGTCCCTTCTGAGATACTATTGTGAGTGATGCTACCATCTGGCTTAATTGCTCCAGTTGTAGACATTTTGAGATAGGCTCTTTTCCCTAGTCAGATGGAGAACAGTTGTGGAAACTAGATGTGTCCAATGAGATCTGAATGTAGGGTAATCGCAACTGAAATCTCCCTTTGTTAGAAGCAAATATCATAATTGGCTGGATTCAAATTCCCATTAAACCAAGAAGTTCTTTTGAATACCTTTCGGGGATTATCAACTGATGAATTTATTTCAGAAGGATGTTATAAGGATAAGCAGGACATGGATGAGTTTAAATAAAAAAGCAGGCCTGTATATATAGATTCAGAGGGTCACAAATATCAGATATAAGGATCTGTAGGATGATTAAGTCTTATAGATAAGTTGTGGGGAGATGGAGGGCAGAATGAATCTGACACAGTAGTAAGTAAGTTCTAGGATAAATTCCGCCCATCGGCCTCAGACTGGATGTGGGCATAAGTAATTCAAGTAGATAAGGGAGGACACTACATTTTAGATGCTGCTAACTCAAAGATCTTGATAATATTCTCTTGGGTCATTTCTCATAAGGTAACCAAAGCAGAGTTATCGGTTGCAAGTGCTGAGGCATGGAATAGGCTTACTTGAAACCTTATAGGTGGTATTGGCTGATGGATGAGCCACATTAGACCAATGGATGTTGGGTTACTCATCATGGTTTTAACAGTGTGATTTCAAGTATCTACCCCAAATTCATGTCTCAGATGAGATAAAAGGATTTTCAGACAAAGATTCTAAGCTAGTAGGAAAGTAGCTTCAGATTTTTTGCATTCCCGTGGCATCAAAAGTATTGTAGAATTGAACTGACATTTCTGAGAAAGCTATAATGAAGATTAAGTGTGAAATTGAAGATATTTTAGTGGGTTTAAAAACTGCAGTTGTGCTTTCATGTTAGAGACTACTCTTGCCTTATGCCTTCAGCTCCTGAAATTCAGAGATTTTGTCATGGCACGTACATTACTTGCTTAAAAATCAGATCATGAATGGTTGAAAAAAGATTAGCAGACATTAGCAGACTTCTAAACATTTCTCAAGTTGTCTGAAAAATAGACAGCCAGCACCTCTTTTAGAAATGGAATTTCAGAAAGAAATGGAAGATTTTCTATCCTAATGCAAATCAACTGTATTCTAGAATGAAAGCAACAAGTTGTTATAAAGTCTGTAATGTAACCTTTTTTCCAGTTAGTAAATCTTCAAGCAGTCTCAGTGGGAAACTTGTTTTCAATGAAGCTGATTGCCAAAAGTCTTCAAGCTTTAAAATCTCAGCAATTCTAAAGCCAGGAGTGAAATTGATAAGAATGTGATCATTCTGCTACCTCTTCAATATACTCAGCTGGATTATAAAGCCTTTGGCTGCACATCTTTTCTTCTTCCATTTGTGTGGAGTGACTATGAGAGATCTTCATTGCTATAGGTTCTGTATCAACTTGGGGCATGGCCATGATTTTTACTCTTTGTTCTCAGCATTTCAAGTCATCCAATTTTTTTAAAAAAACATTCTCTGTTCTCCTGTAGTGCTCACAATGGAGTAGGCATTTCACTTTCCTGATTGTGGGTCAGTCCATATGTGCTTACTTTAACTGATTAGGACTCAGTGGAAAAGTATAGTGTCTTACTTCTGCTTTAAAGGATTTAAGGCCTGAAACCTCAAATCAGTGGTAGTCAACCTGGTCCCTACCGCCCACTAGTGGCCGTTCCAGCTTTCATGGTGGGCGGTAGGGGTTTCGTCCCCTACTTTATAAATCATCATTACTGTGGAACCGGTGGGCGGTTGGAGAAAATTTTATTACTAACAGAGATACAAAAGTGGGTGGTAGGTATAAAAAGGTTGACTACTCCTGCCTTAAATCATATATGTTGTTTTTCCCCACATTTTTTATTAAACATTTTAACTTCTATAAAAGTTAAATATTACTAGTTCCACGAAGTGTCTGTAGCTATTGCATGACTCAAACAAGCAACTGAGTATTCAAGCCTGTAATTAAAATTATTTTGAACATTATCATATATATCATGGGTGTCAAACTCACCACATCACGTTGCTGTCACATGGCTGGATGTTTCGCAACGTTTTTCCCATTCATGGAGCTGGGGCATGGCCTGCCTCTGATCCGGCCCATGGGCCGCCAGCTTGACACCCCTGATATATGTATCATATGTATCATACTACATGAGCAAAGATTCTGCTGAAACGTTGCTACAACTTTAAAAGCACAACTATAATGACATGGGAAAATACCAGAACAAAGCTGAATACCATACATGTAAGTACCTATATAAGTAACTATATATATATATATATATATATATATATATATATATATATATTTTTCTTAAGTTTTCAAGTTGGTACTTACATGTATGGTGTTCAGCTTTGTTCGGTATTTTCCCACGTCATAGTAGTTGTTCTTTTAAAGTTGTAGCAACGTTCGCAGAATCTCATCTGCCATCATCAGGCTTCTGTATTGTGTCCGTCTGTGAGTCAGACTTTTACAGTGGTTTCAGATTTGAATTTGGGGCAGCCTATTGCTGTGCCAGAATGTTTTTTCTTCATCCTGATTGGTTGAGAGTCTTGGTCTGTGTTTATTGGTCTTGGAGTTTGCTGTGTTCTGCTTGATTGGTGTTTGTAATATCTTCTGTCTGTCTGGTGTCCAGAGGAGCACTACTACAAAACCTAGCTAAACACTTAGCAAAACAGCTACAGCCCCATGCTGAAACAGCAGCTTCACATTTACAAAACTCATACCACTTCTTGGAAATGATCAAAGATCTACATGTGGAGCAGGAAGATCTGCTTGTAAGCTTCGACGTGGTTTCACTATTCACTCAAGTCCCGATAAAAGAGACCCTGGAAATCATCAAAAATAAATACCAACCGGCTAAACACCTCATGGAACTAACAGAACACTGCTTAACCAACACATATTTCATATACAAAGGACAAAGATACAAATAAATTGAAGGAGCCCCTATGGGATCACCACTGTCACCTGTCATTGCAAACCTGTTCATGGAAGAATTCGAATCCAGAGCCCTGGCCAATGCCATCCACAAACCCAAACTATGGTTAAGATACACCGATGACACATTCGTGATTTGGCCCCATGGAAAAGAAAACCTAAACAACTTCCTAACACACCTAAACAGCACACCCCCAAAATCAAGTTCACCATGGAAACGGAAACAAACAAACAACTACCATTCCTAGATGTACTAATCTACAAAAAACAGATGGCACACTAGGACACACCATATACCAGAAGAAAACACACACCAACCGCTACCTCAACGCCCAATCCCACAACCACCCAGCACAGATAAACTCCGTGGCTAAAACACTAATTACTAGAACCAAACGCCTGACAGACAAGACACACATTAAGACTGAACTATGCACCCTGACCAAAGTACTGACAGCCAACGGCTTCCACAAAAGCAAAATCACCGGCTTGATCCACAAAAACACACTGAGACATAATAGAGACCCAGAAGATGAACAGACCTATGGAACAGCTGTCCTGCCCTACATAAGAGGCACTACAGACAAAATTAGTAAGATACTACACAGACACCACATCAAGACTGCCTTCAAAACAGACAGAAAAATAGCAGCCATCCTCAGAAACCCCAAAGATAAAATTGACCTGGAAAACCAAGGCATATCACGAAGTCCCCTGTGCATCATGCCCGGCCACATACATTGGACAGACCAATAGAAGAATAAGTACCCGCCTGGATGAACACAAAAATGCAGTCAAAAAGCTGGAACACACTTTCTCACTAGTCCAACACATGGAAGCCACAGGTCATAGCATCAACTTCAATGGCACCAAAACCCTAGCCACTATAGAAAACCCCAGCCACAGAATCATCAGAGAAGGCATAGAGATTGAAAAAAGACCAGAAAGCATGAACAGAAGAGATGATTCCACCAGACTGTCAATCATTTGGAAGCCTGCACTCACAAACAAAAAATCTCCACACCACAAGCCAGGCAAACACCTGGGCACAAACAGATCTCCCTGATACCTCCAGCTCAAACACACCCCAACCAGGCACCCAGATGAAACCCAGCTTCCTAACTAATGATAGCCGTCCATTTCGAGCCAAGCTGCACTAAAGGCCTCAATAAAGTAACACAATGTTGCCAGCCAATCAAGATACAAAAGAGCCAAAAAACAGACAGAAGATATCAGAAACACCATCAAGCAGAACACAGCAAACTCCGAGACCAATAAACACAGACCAAGACTCCAACCAATCAGGATGAAGAAAAAACCATTCTGGCACAGCAATAGGCTGCCCCAAATTCAAATCTGAAACCACTGTAAAAGCCTGACTCACAGATGAACACTATACAGAAGCCTGATGATGGCAGATGAGATTCTGCCAAACGTCATACAACTTTAAAAGCACAACTGCTATGACGGGGAAAATACCATAGTAGTGTTGCTTTTAAAGTTGTAGCAATGTTTCAGCAGAATCTCATCTGCCATCATCAGGCTTTTGTATAGTGTCTGGTCTGTGAGTTAGACTTTTACAGTGGTTTCAGATTTAAATTTGGGGCAGCCTATTGCTGTGCCAGAATGGTTTTTCTTCATCCTGATTGGTTGAGAGTCTTGGTCTGTGTTTATTGGTCTTGGAGTTTGCTGTGTTCTGCTTCTAATATCTTCTGTCTGTTTTTTTTTTTTGGTTCTTTTGTATCTTGATTGGCTGGCAACATTGTGTTACTTTATTGGAGGCCTTTAATGCAGCTTGGCTTCGGGTAAATGGACGGCTATCATTAGTTAGGAAGCTGGGTTTCATCTGGGTGCCTGGTTGGGGTGTGTTTGAGCTGGAGGTATCAGGGGGATCTGTTTGTGCCCAGGTGTTTGCCTGGCTTGTGGTGTGGAGATTTTTTTGTTTGTGAGTGCAGGCTTCCAAATGATTGACAGCCTGGTGGAATCATCTCTTCTGTTCATGCTTTTGGTCTTTTTTCAATCTCTATGGCTTCTCTGATGATTCTGTGGCTGGGGTTTTCTATAGTGGCTAGGGTTTTGGTGCCATTGAAGTTGATGCTATGACCTGTGGCTTCCATGTGTTGGACTAGTGAGGAAGTGTGTTCCAGCTTTTTGACTGCATTTTTGTGTTCATCCAGGCGGGTGCTTATTCTTCTATTGGTCTGTCCAATGTATGTGGCCGGGCATGATGCACAGGGGACTTCGTATATGCCTTGGTTTTCCAGGTCAATTTTTTCTTTGGGGGTTCTGAGGATGGCTGCTATTTTTCTGTCTGTTTTGAAGGCAGTCTTGATGTGGTGTCTGTGTAGTATCTTACTAATTTTGTCTGTAGTGCCTCTTATGTAGGGCAGGACAGCTGTTCCATGGGTCTGTTCATCTTCTGGGTCTCTATTATGTCTCAGTGTGTTTTTGTGGATCAAGTTGGTGATTTTGCTTTTTTGAAGCCATTGGCTGTCAATATTTTAGTCAGGGTGCATAGTTCAGTCTTAATGTGTGTCTTGTCTGCCAGGCGTTTGGTTCTAGTAATTAGTGTTTTAGCCACGGAGTTTATCTGTGCTGGGTGGTGGTGGGATTGGGCGTTGAGGTAGCGGTTGGTGTGTGTTTTCTTCTGGTATATGGTGTGTCCTAGTGTGCCATCTGTTTTTTTGTAGATTAGTACATCTAGGAATGGTAGTTGTTTGTTTGTTTCTGTTTCCATGGTGAACTTGATTTTGGGGTGTGCGCTGTTTAGGTGTGTTAGGAAATTGTTTAGATTTTCTTTTCCATGGGGCCAAATCACGAATGTGTCATCGATGTATCTTAACCATAGTTTGGGTTTGAGGATGGCATTGGCCAGGGCTCTGGATTCGAATTCTTCCATGAACAGGTTTGCAATGACAGGTGACAGTGGTGATCCCATGGGGGCTCCTTCTATTTGTTTGTATCTTTGTCCTTTGTATATGAAATATGTGTTGGTTAAGCAGTGTTCTGTTAGTTCCATGAGGTGTTTAGCTGGTTGGTATTTATTTTTGATGATTTCAAGGGTCTCTTTTATCGGGACTTGAGTGAATAGTGAAACCACGTCAAAACTTACAAGCAGATCTTCTTGCTCCACGTGTAGATCTTTGATCATTTCCAAGAAGTGGTATGAGTTTTGTACATGAGAAGCTGCTGTTTCAGCATGGGGCTGTAGCTCTTTTGCCAGGTGTTTAGCTAGGTTTTGTAGTTGTGTATATATATATATGTTTTCTGAGGTTCTCGCGGGTATTTGTATGTGGATCTTGGGTTATTCGGGTTTTCTCCCACATAAGATTGGAAGTATCTAGGCAACGTTTCGATGAAGTCTCATTCATCATCTTCAGGCTTCTGTCTTCAGCTCTGTGCTTCTCAGAGTGATGTGAGCTTGCAGCTGCTTCTTCCTTTTAACTGCTAGTGGAGGTGTGACTTGATTGGATGGGGGCTTGGCTGTGTTCTGATTGGGTGGGGGTGTGTTCTCATTGGTTGGGGGTTTGGCTGTGTTCTAATTGGTTGGGGGGTTGGCCATGTTCTGATTGGCTGGAGGTGTGTTCTGTTCAGGTGGGGGCTTGGTTGTGCTCAGGTTGGTCCAACACCTCAAAGCCACAGGACATGAGATTGACTTTAAAAATACCAGAACTATCGCCAAAACCGAACACTTCAACAACAGAATAATCAGAGAAGCCATAGAGATAGAAAAACGCCCACACAGCATGAATAAAAGAGATGACACCTCCCGCTTACCAGCCATTTGGAAACCCGCCCTCATGAACAGACGAGTACCTAACATGATGAATGACACCAGACCCACACCCACGAGGGCCACACAAGATGCCACCACCACACTTCCACGTAAAAAGCAGACTCACACCCACACAGAAGATGAGACACGACCACAGACCAGAAGCCGCACTGCAGCTGCATCACTACCCACTTCAAACCCCTCTGAGCCATACATGAAGCGAACTGACCCCCACCATGAAGATGCAGCACGACCACGAACTCGAAGCCAAACAGCAAGATCACAGCTCACCAGCTCAAATCCCCCAGTAACTAAGACCAACCTTAAGCACAACCAAGCCCCCACCTGAACAGAACACACCTCCAGCCAATCAGAACATGGCCAACCCCCAACCAATCAGAACACAGCCAAACCCCCAACCAATGAGAACACCCCCCCACCCAATCAAAACACAGCCAAGCCCCCACCCAATCAAGTCACACCCCCACTAGCAGTTAAAAGGAAGAAGCAGCTGCAAGCTCACATCACTCTGAGAAGCACAGAGTTGAAGACAGAAGCCTGAAGATGATGAATGAGACTTCATCGAAACGTTGCCTAGATACTTCCAATCTTACGCGGGAGAAAACCCGAATAACCCAAGATCCACATACATACATACATACATACATACATACATATATTTAGATAGATAGATAGATAGATAGATAGATAGATAGATAGATAGATAGATAGATAGATAGATAGATAGATAGATAGATAGATAGATAGATAGATAGATAGATAGATAGATGTATTAATAGATATAGATAGATAGATAGATAGATAGATAGATAGATAGATAGTTATATATATAGTTATATGTATAGTTATTTATATAGTTATATATAGTTATATATAGTTACATAACACACACACACACACACACACTCAAAGCTGTAGCTACTAGCTCTTCCTACAGGATGAAAAAAGAAAGACCAAGGATAGATTCATGCTTATAAAAACACCTATCTTTTCAGCTTTCTAGATAATATTCCTGAAATATTCCAAAATCCATCTGAAATTGCCAGCTTTTATAGATCGTTCAAATACTACAATTTCTATGAATGGTGCAATGGCCCTGATTTATGGTGACATTTTCTAAAGGATGGACTTGGAAAAATTAGTCGAATGCGTAAGGGAAAAGAGCTAGACCTGTTTTAGTGCATATTCATGCTGAGCCTGTTTCCACAGAAGAACCTTTTTCATGTGCTGAAACTCCTATTCTGTAGAGACGAACCTCAGAATCTAAACCATTTTATGTAGTTCTTGAATTTCTAAAATTATGTGCAACTGTTATAATTCTTAAATAATACAAGAAATCCTAAATAATTAAATATATAACATCTCCTGTGCACTCAAGCATATAAAAACTCAACACTGACAGCAGCTCTGCCAACCTCAACTCAGTGAGCTACAAAAAGACAGTACATGAAGAAGAATATATATATTTTGAAGGAAGCACAGAGCTCTGAATGTTTTTTAAAATGCTAATTCCAAAGGGTTATATGCATACACATTGGAAGTAGGGTATGAGCATTCTTCAAAAAAAAAAAAATGCTAGTCACTAACACTGCTGCAAACAGCCATGGCTCAGTGACAGAACATAAACTGCACACAGTAATTATCTAGTTCACCCTCCCCCAGCATGGAAAAGCTGCCTGAACCCATAGGTTGCCACTGCTAATATGTGTTGACAATATTGGATTCTGCAAATCAATATAAAACAGTAGCCCTTATTTAGATGGTTTCGTTACTGAATATTATAACACTAAAATTCCAATCACTCCTGATCACTGACCATGTGCACTGTGGCTGTTTTGATATATGGAGAGTTGAACATTCCCCACTTCTGCTCTAGTTATATGATGCTAACTGACTGAGATGGTATGCATGAGCTGTATAGAAAAGCCTTTCTTACATGCATTACTTGGTGTAAAGTTGTGAAAGCAAAAGAACGAATTCACCTTTTCCCCTTCAAGTTGGTGTTCAAGTTGGTGTTGATTCCTAGTGAGTGGCTGGAGAAGTTCCTACATTTTCTTGGCAGGATTTTGGAAGTGGTTTGCCATTGCCTACTTCCTAGGGCTGAGAAAGGGCGACTGGCCTAAGGTCATACAGTTGGCTTTGTGCCTAAGGCGGAACTAGAACTCACGGTCTCCCAGTTTCTAGTCTGGTGCCTCTAATCACTATATCAAACTGTTGCTCTCAATTCAAGTTTCAGCACTGTGAAATTTTAGACAACTCGGTGTTCTGTTGAAATCAGTAAAACTTAAAATGTATGTCTACACATTGTAATCAGCAGATCATTAACAGATATGCTATCTTTTCCTAGTGACAAAAATAGATTACAGTATTGAATAATGTTTACCATGCAGTGGAATTAGCTTTGAATTCTTAGCCATCAGCTAACAAAAATAGCAGCTTGGTTAGTAGAGACATTATAATGCCTTCTTGCTTGAACTTGAAAGAGTCATTAAACTTTATGTTCCATTAGTAACCCCCATAAACAAACAAACAAAAAATTACCCAAAATAATAAGAAAACTTCAATCTAAAAAAAATCCTTATGGCGTAAAAACAAAACTAAATATGTAGCTAACTTTAAAAACCGATACACCTTATTCTGACAGATAAAGGCAGAATGCACCTATTACCACTGCAAGCAAGAGAAATATCTTCTACGCACAAAATCTACCTGTGCCTTCTATAACTTTGTAAACACCAAACTGAAAGACTCAAAAACCATCCCACCTCTAAAAGGTCCTAATGGGAAAGACTATAGCGATGAATCTGTTAAGGCAAACCTCTTCAACATGTTCTTCAGTTCAGTCTTTGTTAACAGTAATGGCTCATGCCCCATATTTCCTAATCGTACGACAACTAACTGCAACGATCTACAAATTGACTTTACTGAAGATAACGTAGAAAATGCACTACGCCACCTTAAACATCCTTATCAATTGGCCCTGATGGCTTATGTGCATTCTTCTTTAAAAAGCTCTCCACTACTGTAGCAGAACCACAAAGCATAATATATAAGTTATCATTCATAACCAGCTCTTTACCAAACCAATGGTCTTTAGCAACGGTCATCCCTATTTTCAAAAAAGGTGACCCTTGGTTGGTTGAAAACGACAGACCAATCTCATTGTGTTGTGTCACGTGCAAAGTTATGGAATCAATTATTAATCAATGCATTACCTTCCACCTAGAGTCTAACAACTTACTCTCCAATAAACAATTTGGTTTCAGAAAAAAATTGTCCTGCAATTTGCAACTTCTACACTGCAAAAACATATGGACTACACTTCTTGACTACGGTAAAGCAATAGATGTAATTTACATTGACTTCTGCAAAGCATTTGACTCAGTGGTACATGACAAACTACTATTAAAATTAAATTCTTATGGCCTTTCCAGATCCCTTCACAAATGGATTACTGCCTTCCTGTCAAACAGGCAACAAATAGGAAAAATAGGAAACGCCCTATCAAACCCTGCACCAGTTATCAGTGGAATCCCACAAGGGAGCATTCTAGGACCCACACTCTTTACACTCTATATAAATGATCTTTGTGATCACCTTATTAGCAACTGCGTCCTCTTCACTGATGATGTAAAACTATTCAACACCACCGTCAATGCTACCATCCTTCAAAAAGACCTTGATTATGTGTCTGAATGGTCTAACAATTGGCAACTCCAAATATCTACCAACAAATGCTCTGTCCTACACATTGGTAAAAAAAAAAAATCTATATACCAAATACAATTAGGTGGATATGACCTTGTTGATGATCCTCACTTTGTCAAGGACCTTGGAGTTCTCATATCGAATGATCTAAGTGCCAAAGCTCACTGCAACAGTATTGCCAAAAAGACTTTAAGAGTTGTAAATTTAATTTTATGAAGCTTCTCCTCTGGTAATATGGTTTTGTTAACTAGGGCATTCAAAACCTTTGGTAGACCATACTTGAATTCATCTCTGCTGTCTGGAATCCGCACTGTATATCAGACATAAATACAATTGAGCGAGTCCAGAAGTATTTTACCAGAAGAGTACTACATTCCTCTGTTCACAACAGAATACCCTACAGCATCAGACTTGAGATTCTTGGCTTAGACAACCTTGAACTACGCCGACTGAGATTAGACTTAAGCATAGTACATAAAATCATATGTTACAATGTCTTACCAGTTAATGAATATTTCAGCTTTAACAACAACAACACAAGAGTGCACAACAGATATAAACTAAATGTAAACCACTCCAACCTCAATTGCAGGAAGTATGATTTCAGCAACAGAGTGTTCAATGTCTGGAACTCACTACCTGATTCTGTTGTCACCTGCTCAAACCCCCATTCCTTTACCCTCAAACTAACCTCTATTGACCTCACCCCATTCCTAAGAGGTCTGTAAGGGGCGTGCATAAGCGCACAATCGTGCCTACCGTCCCTGTCCTATTGTCCCCAATTATTAGTTCCTATTTCTTGTATTTAAACTTATGTTTATTCTTGTTTCTGTTATATTGTAAACTTTTGACATAAATTAATTAATTAATTAATTAAAAAATAAAAAAACCAAAGGGGCCATTCTCTAGTAGAGTAGCCCTAATGCAGTCACTTTTTATAGAGAGAGGGTAAAACACTGGAGATCAACGTTATGTTTTTTGCCATTCTTCCTGCTTCATGATGATTTTACCCAAGCATTTTCTTCTGGTTTTCTGTGGAATGTTGAGCCTGCAAGTCGCAAAATTTTTCTATAATGGATGGAAATTCTGGTAGTTGCAGTTTCAAATATCTGGGGAGGGGCAGATTGTAGAAGGCAGCTTAAAGAAGGCAATTGTGCGTTTGAGATTATTTTTGTCCTGTATTTCTTTTATTGCTTTGTTCAGGGCCACTTGAGAAACAAAATAGGAGGAAGAAAGCTTTATGGGCTACTTTTTGCAATAAAGGCAAATGGGTTTTGTGATTATTTTAGTGCAGCAAAATGATGTATGTCTCACAGTGGGGGAGGAATTATCCAGAAATGTTTCAATCATTATGTGACTAAAGGTTTGAGGAGGCAGCTGCCTGGCTGTGACTGGGAACTAATAGGACATGCTAATACCAAGATCTGAACTACTGCCAGCTAGTCAATGTCAGGAGACTGTGGTGTCAGACTCAAAGAAAAGATGCTGGTCTTGCCAATTGCTGTATGCTTGGCAAAAAGGCAGTGCCAACTCTTGTTCAATTGCCAAGTACTGCCAAGTTCAGCAGGGAGACAAAGTGGGCGTCCTGGTCTTTATCTGGGAAGCTAGTCATGTTCCACTAAGATGTATTTGGAACAGTGCGGTTTTGTGGCAAAAACACTAAGGCAGGGCTTGGTAACCTTTTTTGTGCCATGGAGACCTTTGAGAGTCTACCGAAACCGAGGGGTTCTCTTTCAGAAAAAGAATGTAAGTGTATAAAATAAATAAAATAAAATAAGCAAATATTATGAAAGCAACTACAGACCATCACTTCAAAACCATCTCTCAGAACTCCAAAAACCAGGAAAAGGACAAACAACGGGAGGTAGTTTCCATAGAACAGTATCTTCTTTTGTCCCCTATCTTCATTCGAATTTCAGATGTCTTCCAAGCTGATTCTTTGGAAATATTAAACTAATACATTATATTCATAGCATATTTGCTTGTCATGTAAGAATCTGAAAGCATGTTGTCTTGATGCATTTCACACTAGCTTTTGCAAGCCAAACCTAGTAATCCTACAACTTATGGTAAGCTTGGTGGAGGTAGATCAAGGACTTCATAATGGGAAAGGAATATAAATGTCAAGAAAAGTGAGAGGGAGCGGGGAAGCCCATTTTCTTTTCCTTTCTCAGTGTATTCAGACTGAACAAGTGTTTCTTCCTTGTTCCCACTGACAATCCCAGTGACATTTCTGCTGGTATATGTTTTTGCAAACAGTGAATTGTTTTGAATATCTCTACCCCGTTGCTTCCCAAAGCTGTACTTATTTGCAGGATGGCAGGGGCTTCCCATTTTGAGACTCCACCTAATTCACTTCCCATCCAGTGTAGGATCACCCCTCCACCATTGCCATCCTCCTCCGACAGCCCACTTGTCTGCCCGGAAGGCTGGCTCTCCATCCAGCGCTGGCAGAGAGTTGTCCCTGCAGCAAATTTACAGTGTTGAGATGTCCTGCAAAGAGTTGCCATCAAGGAGGCAGCGGTGGCATGAAGGCTGGCCCCTGCAGGCCGGGTCAAGCTAGCGGTGTCGAATCGTCATATAGACCCTCCCTTATAATGCTGCCTTTCCTTAAGCAATATGAGATGGCTGAAAGGTATACTAATCCTAGGGTCATTTATGCAATAATTATAGTGGTTTAATCAGAGGAAAATATGAGAAAAGCATTATGGAAGGCTGCAACTTCGTGTGTTGATAAAAACAATATTTTGGTAATATTTTGGCCTTGTCGTGTTGTAGCTGAAGTGAGCTACTTGGGCTTTGGGGTAACTCATGATACCCTCAATTTAAAACTGTAGAGCTTTAAGCAAGACAGAGTATTATGTATTTGATTGGCTGATTGATTTTTATCCTACCTGTACAAATAACTTGAGTCACCATGAGCGAGTAGGCGGCAATATAACTTCAATAAATAAATAATAAACTCAAGGTAGTAAACATACAGAATATACCTTTCTCCTCCTATTTTCTCAACAATACTGTGAACTGGATTGGGTTGAAAATGACTGGCCCAGCATTGAGTCATCTGACTGTATAATGATTAACACTGACCTTTAATCTGAAAGAAATAATTATACTGGATATTTAATGATGATACTCAATACATAGTCAAATATCTAACTGCATTATATTTATTTAACAAATATCTTGCACAGTCTTACTATGGAACATAGCACTTTCTTGTTTAGTGATTACAATGGATTATTTATGAGAAAGTGTAACTTGCAAGGGACCAAATACATAACTTGTCAATAATATGACTGCACTTCATCGTATTGTTAGAAATTTCAGTTGTGAGGGAATAGTTTTCTTCTACGTGATCTATTGATTAGCAAGAGGAATGCCTGGTCCAATGAGATTATATTATTTATCTTTCTATTACCCAATCCAAGGAGTCAAAACCAGTCCTAGCAACTATTTATCTTTCTCCTCACAAATCTCCATTGTGTCCTTTATGTCATCTTTTTTATAATTGTATGGTGGTTTTTACAACCATTGCCTTCTATCAATACTATCTAGTTTTTTAAACATTCCCAGTGTTTACATTTAAACTAATAAATCTGTCTACATTTTTTGCTGAAATCTCAGTAGTTCTTTTTATCTGATTTTTCATCAAAATACAGAATAAATTAGTATTTTAATACAAATATATATGTAACACACTGATTAGACTATTTCAAAGTCAGTGATTGAGGTGTGCATCTGAATTGCAACCTTACACAATTGGAACTTGGTTTTGAGTTTGCTTTGCCTCATCTTTTCCTTTCTCAAATCTGGGTAGGTGAGAATATCTAGTTCACACTTATTAGTAAAGTAAAATCACAGTAGGAAATAATAGGAACTCTGAGCACATCATCATGCAGTACCCTTAGCAGCACAGCCCTTGATAGAAATTAGTAACAACTTGAAAGAGAGAGAGAGAGAGAGAGAGAGGCACTATGTTTTTCTCATTTTCACTTTGGATAATTGTCTAGAAAGAAAAAGGAGTCCTATGCTGATAGGTCATGGAGAGGGCATCAGCTAGCGGTAGCTATCCCATTAGCTGAATAGAGAAGTGTAATTATTATATAACTTATAGCAGGCATAGAATGATTTTTGGATCTTCTTGTGACAGAATGCTTCCTAGAGCCTATCCTTGCTGCAGAATAGCTTATTATCTCCTCATCACTGTTGGGGATGGCCGGGCACTTCAAGGGTATCTTATGATCCATAGCCCAGAGTCTTACTTCATATTTGAAGGGGCAAGAACTTATTAAGCCTAATTAAAAAGAGAGAAAAGAGGCACATTTGAAATGTACTACAGTATATATTCAACCAATGAGATGGCACACTATTAATAATCGCTCATGGCTTAAACGGTTTGGGGAAATCCAAAATAAATTAAAAACTGTCGCTAACATTTCTAAGGAATCATCCAAAGAAATTGTGTCATATGAATTCTATCTTTTTTGAGTTAAAGCAAAAACATTGTGCATCAAAGTGAAAAAGACTGACCAGACATGAGGTCTTATCTCTCTTCTTTAAGGCCTCTGACACTCTCCAACATTTTGATCCTTGTTTTCCTGTCATGGCACAACTGCTTTGTAGTATTTCCACTGCTACCATCTATCTTGGAGGGAGGCAATTTATTTGAAATGATTCCTCAGCTGTAACACCTTCAAGGCATGGATTTTAAATAACTTTTTAATTCTTGAGAGAGGATTGGTTGCAGGCACCAAAACATTTTCAGAACTTCGTGATTCCACATAAATCAAACTTGAGCTGGGTATACAATAGTGAGAAGACCAAGCTATAACCTTCTGTCCAAGGTAACTGTTAAAATCTTAGTAAACTGTAGCTATCAAAGAAATAACTATACAGTACAATCACAACACAAAAATGTAATTTACCTCATTAATGTTATTTGGAAATTTTATTTTTTTTCTGTAACATGTAAACAAATGTGTGTGTAAAGCAATTTATAATGCAGACTTCAATATGAAGCAATCAGCTCAAGACTGAAAACTACATTCTTTAACATTTTGAGAGAATCTGCAGCAGTTTCTTCTTTCTAATGTTCGTTTTGTATGAAAAAGTTGATTTTATGCTTGTAATATCAATATTCTAAATTGTTACTAATATTGATAGGCTGTACAGCATATTGAGGCAAGCTAAACAAACCACATGATAGCTTCATGCAATATGTAAACACAATTTAACTGGATAAAGAATAAATAATTAATACCAAACCTTCCTATTTTTACTTGAGTAATGTGTGTTTTTTGGCTATATGCTGCATTTCTCTTGGTTCTGCCAATATTAACAGTGTGCAAATATTATTTAATTTTGAATAGTGAGATAAGGACAAACTGAGATCTACATATGCAGAAAAATGTGGTAGAAATGAGGAGAAAGTCGTAAAGCAATAAAGTTATGCTAAGTGGGTGATAATTTTTAAAAACTCATATACATACATGTATATGTGTGTGTGTGTGTGTGTGTATTTATGTATGTGTGTGTGTGTGTGTGTGTGTGTGTGTGTGTGTATAAGTTTTTGCGGGCACTTACATGTATGGTATTCAGCTTTGTTCGGGTATTTTCCCACATCATTATAGTTGTGCTTTTAAAGTTGTAGCAACGTTTCGGCAGAATCTCATCTGCCATCATCAGGCTTCTGTATTTTTGTTCGTCTGTGAGTCAGACTTTCACAGCCGTTTCAGTTTTAAATGAAAGCAACAGGTCATAGCATCGACTTCAATGGCACCAAAACCCTAGCCACTATAGAAAACCCCAGCCACAGAATTATCAGAGAAGCCATAGAGATTGAAAAAAAGACCTGAAAGCATGAATAGAAGAGATGATTCCACCAGACTGTCAATTATTTAGAAGCCTGCACTCACAAACAAAAAGATATCCACACCACAAGCCAGGCAAACACCTGGGCACAAATAGATCCCCCCTGATACCTCCAGCTCAAACACACCCCAACCAGGCACCCAGGTGAAACCTAGCTTCCTAATAAATGATAGCTGTCCATTTACTCGGAGCCAAGCCGCACTAAAAGCTTCCAATACAGGAACACAATGTTGCCAGCCAATCAAGACAAAAAAAGCCACAAAACAGACAGAAGATATTAGAAACACCAACCAAGCAGAACACAGCAAACTCCAAGACCAATAAACACAGACCAAGACTCCCAACCAATCAGGATGAAGAAAAAACCATTCTGGCACAGCAGTAGGCTAGCCCCAAATTTAAAACAGAAATGGCTGTGAAAGTCTGACTCACAGACGAACACAATACAGAAGCCTGATGATGGCAGATGAGATTCTGCTGAAACGTTGCTACAACTTTAAAAGCACAACTATAATGACGTGGGAAAAATACCCGAACAGAGCTGAATACCATACATACATACACACACACATAATCTTTGCTTTGTGTGTGTGTAACCTCTCACAGCAGAAACAAAGTGAGGGTCTTTTATCAGTATACCTTTTTTTGTTGCTCAAATGCACTGCAGGGATTTTTTTCCTACCTTGGAGAGCAAAATGATATCCCTGCTTGTAACTTTAAATGACAGGGTTATTACATTTATACAGTTCCATCTTCTTATCTTAAACTCTACTGAAAGTAGTTTTTACACCAAGAACAAAGAGGCTGAAAGATGTGTAGGAAGTTAGCCATTTTCAAATAGTGCAAAAGAGACCATGCTATCTAAGCTGATTCAAAACAGTTAAATAGCAGTTCCTAAGATATTTAGAGGAAGGGATAATTAGTTAATTAGCAGCAGCACCAATCAGAGGCAGAAAGCACAACAGCTTTGGGAATTATCCACCCACTTTTTCTGTAACTCAGCTCAAGAGTGAAAATCTTCTGTAGCCATTCCATAATGATGAGGTTATCCTTTCTAAAACCTCATCCCAAGTATATCTTCATCATTGGCATAATATGTGGTATGCAGTCTACAAATCTTGGATGACCCTCAGTGCTTTCATCTGATTTTTTTTCTTCCAATTTGTACCTCTAATGGGTAAAAAGCTCAGTTGAATCAGCAGCTGTCAATGCTTGGTGCTGGGAGCCAAATTGTCACAGCCCAATGCAAGCTGCCAGGGCTGCAGAGTCAGGGGTGAAATGAGACCTTAATAGTGCAATTACCACCCATTGATTTACCCAGCACATAATTGGCAGTGGCAGCAGCTGCCTTGTAGTAGATGGCTGTGATTATTGGCAAGTAGGAGCCTGGGATAGGCAGCCCTGAATTTTTGTGGGCCCAAAGTTCAAATGCATGCCTTGCATACGGAAAGTCATACACTCACTCCCATAAAAATATTAGACATTTAGACAGGTTAGACATTTTGGTGTCTATAAGACAGGGGTGTCAAACTCCCAGCCTGTGGGCCGGATGAGTCATGCGCTAGCCATGCCCACGTCCAGTTTAGTGAATGGGGAAGAAATTGTGATACGTCACATGATGCTGCCATGACAACACAAGTTTGACACCCCTGAGTTAAGGCATCAGGCTAGAAACTAGGCAATCAGGAGTTCTAGTCTCACCTTGGGCACAAAGCCAGGTGAGTGACTTTGGACCAGTCAGCCCTAGGAAGGAGGCAATGGCAAACCACTGCTGAAAATCCTTGCCAATAAAATTACAAGGACTTGTCCAGACAGTCTCTGCGAATTGGACACAATTGAGTGGAAGACAACAAAAGGATTTCAGAAAGTGGTTTCAACTGGTACTCTACAAACAAGTAAGGGGTGGAAGTGCATTTGTAGAGGCAGAACCTGCCTTAAGAAATACGTGAAGGGAGCAAGAGATGAAAAGGAAGAAAGAGGAAGAATCACTTTGTTGCAGTCTACATTGCTCACCATTTAAAATTGTGATTTTAAAAACTCATTGAGTGTCCAACTAAGAATATTTCTAGCCACAAAACCATGGAGTTGGAAGGGATCACAAAGGTAATAATCTAGACCAGGGGTCTTAAAACTTGACAGCTTTTAAGACTTGTGGACTTCAACTCCCAGAATTCCTCCTCCAGTCATGTTAGCTCAGGAAGTCTGGGAACTGAAGTCCACAAGTCTTAAACTTGCCAAATTTGAAGACTCTTGATCTAGATCAATCCTCTGCAATGTATAGGAAAAGCAATGAGACATCTTTGAAAGTTGACTGTCTTCTCAAAAAAACTTCGTAGATGGAGACCCACAACTTTCTCTTCATATTTCACAGATCAGCCAGATTACTGACAATATCACTGAGGACAATGTGCAAAATTTCCTTCACACGTTTAAGGGATTTATCTGGATCCTTAGGGATCAGGTACACACCATTTTCACTGGCTCATGCTTTTGAATATTTATGTCAGCTTTCTGTCAAAAGTGATCTGTCCATGATAACAGAGTCACCTTCTAATTTCCATGTCTTGGAAAATCTAAAATTATCTTGGGTATCTAAGAAAGTTTATTAGAAC
This sequence comes from Notechis scutatus, assembly GCF_049901735.1. Taxonomy (NCBI): domain Eukaryota; kingdom Metazoa; phylum Chordata; class Lepidosauria; order Squamata; family Elapidae; genus Notechis; species Notechis scutatus. The sequence goes on along the minus strand of NC_142012.1, from coordinate 123,709,405 downwards.
TTGATGTGAACAGAACCTCAGTACCATCCTAGCTACTTTAACAATATCTACTATATTTGGATCTGTCAGATGGAGTATTTAATCAGCAGGATGGAATTTTTAAAGTTACTCTGATCTTAGTCAGCTGCATCATGAAAACCCAGCAGAGGGATGTGGAAGGTTTTTTTTTTAACTATCCCATTTTTCATGACAATATGGTACTTCAGCTCTATAAAGCAAGATTCATTCTGGGATAATATATGTTTTATCAGCAATTGATCTGGCATTCAAGAACAGGATTGGAAGATTTACATTGGAAGATTTACATTGGAAGAACCACCATACTGCGACTGATTTCCTTGGCTGCATCCTTGAAGGGTGGCCAAAAGTTGCACCTTCTCACCATATCTCTTCCAGATATTCATTACTTAATGTTTCTGGCCAGACTAATATTTATTTCTCACTCATCTACATTCTCCAACTGCCTGTCTTAACACCAGGCCACAACCAATCATCAGTCCACATTCATTCCCTGACCTTGGTGTTCGCATAAGCATACAGAAATAAAAACACAGCAACTTTGGCCTCCCTAATGGGCTCTTGCTAGAATACAGATGCTGATCTCAATCCAGTTTCTCAGGGATATATTCACTTAGGGAGTTTGTAAATGAAAAATACATAAGCTTTTCATGTTGTTTTTTGAATTATTTATGATATAGCATTGGTAATAACCCCTTTAGCTTTAACAAAATGATGTTGCTTGACTTGAACAATTCCATGACTAAATCAGTCATTTCATTAGAAGCAATGTTCCACATCCTACCCTCAGTTGCCATATTCTACTACTGTCTTATTAAATCTACATTTAGAGCCTTTGTATATGGACCTTTTATTCTGACACTAGAGAGCCACCTTACATTAAGTCTGTTGTGTATCTTTATTACACAGAGTCAAGAATTTAAGATTTGGAAAGGACCATTTACAGCATTGAGTCTAATCCTCTGCAGAATCCTGAGATCCAAATGAAAGCAGACCCAGATAGAGGGCTATTTAGCATCCACATCCAATGGAAAAAAAAACATATTACCTCTCTTAGCAACTGGTTCTAAGCAGCTCTTACTGTGAGGAAAGGTGTTTTTTTAATAACATCGAATTGGAATCTGTCCTCTTATGATTTAATTCATTATTTTATGTCTTGCACTCTGGAATAAGATATAATTTCTAGTATTGGAAAAGTACTATTATATCCTCCCCTCAGTTGTCCTTTCTCAAAGTTAAACATATTCATCTCCTCCAATCTGTTTAGCAGTGCTAACTGCCCAACTTTCTAATAATATTTGTTTGCTCTCCTGTTTATTTAGCAAATTTATTTAGCAAAGAACTGTTCTAGTTCTTCTAGAATCATTGGACATAATACTACTTGAACAAGGTCTGGTCAAAACAAAATGGAATGCAATATTGACTGTCTGTCATTTACGTATTACCATTCTAATGATAGAACCTAAAATTGCATTCACCTTCTTTGCAGTCATGTCAGACTGCTCATTCATCCTCAAATGATAATTAACCATTTTTCCAAAATCTGTTGCTCAAGTATTATTGCCTTGTCAATCCCATCCTATATCTATGTATGTAATTTCTACAATGTTTAGGGGATTAATAACTAAACAACATTTTAGTTATTTTAAATGTTTAGGGGATTAATAACTAAACAACATTTGTAAGTAACAAATAAATGTCAATTTCAATTTTAGAGATATGCTTGTTTATAATATTAATATGAAATCACTCCAATTTCAAAAGTTCACTCACTCAAATATTAGAATATGTCAAGTTTCTTTCAAGCAGACAAGACAAGTGGTTCATTTTGAACTACCAAGAAATGGCCAGTGATATTTTTGGAAAGTCTTGTAAAATCATTCAATCAGTCTCAGTACAATCAATGAAATTCTTGGCAATTTGTTTCTCTATATGTATTTTCTCAATAAACTACCTGAATAAACATTTGAAAAACAGTTTGGCCCTTTTGGGAAATGTAGTATAGAATCTTCTCTGTTGCGTACATCATCATGAATAGGAAGTTTGAAACAGGAGCAAATCATCCTGCATCTGTCACTGTTCTTTGACAACAACTTTCATTTGCACAATTCATATATTAACAAAAAAAAAATTAAATGTATTGCACTTTTGTTGTTGTTTTAAGATTGTAGGCTCAACTCAGGCTGTTTGGCAGGAAGCCATGCTAATATTTGGACTTTTAGTCTATCGGCTCTGCTCAATGAGAAATTTATATCTCTCACTGGGTTCAGCAACTTGTAGTTCAGCCTTCTCCAATTTGACATCATTCAGGTATGCTGGAATTGCAATTCCCAGAATTCCTAGACACAATAGTGTGATATGTGGCAGAATATCCCCAAGAAACAGTCAAAATTGTCCAGGAGGAAAAGATCAATGATTCACATTTTTATCTGATCATAAATATAATCTAAATCTTTTCTTAAGAGAAAACATATTGTCTCCTATCTTGCAAGTTACTCATAAAGTAAGTGGAAAAATTGAATATTGTATTGAAAATATGGGTGCAAGCATGTCCACTCCCAAAAAGCAGCAAATGGTGCTAATCCTGTTGTTTCCAGTTTAAATTTTTTATCTGTCAAACATTTGTTTTCTAAATTATTATTTCAATTTTAAACTTTGAAAAGACAAATCAAATTTATAAAAAATTCACTGTATTCCATTGTTCCTACACTGTATGTTAAGAAGTACACTGAAGAAGAAGAAGAATATTATATAAGATTTTAGCCTCCTGTTTATAGTGGATAAAAGGTTGAAACAGCACTCTCCATAATCAGCAGTTGTCTTAATTATTGCATGTACACAGCCCAGAAAAATCTTATGATAGTCACATCCACAATTTTGGCTTCATGGATTTTGGTGGCTACTTAGCCTATATCACATATACTTTGCTGTGAACATCTGAAAAATCCCTGTTGAAATCTTATAAATGCACAGGGAAAAAAAACCCACTGCAAGATATCCTTAGTGTATAGAGCTTCCATGAAGCTCTTCATCTATAATGCAAGCCTGGATGCACTATTGGTTTCATTTACCAAAGGCAGTCTTTTTCATCCTTGGATTTCTTTTTTTCTTTTTATATATAATTTCATATTCTGGGTAATATAAATGAATGTTGAAGAATGGAATTTATGCATTCAAGAGAAAAGAGATGACTAAAATTCCTGTAAAATATTTTTATGCATTTCTAGGTTGCACTTATAAGTGATCTAAAACATTTTTGCCTTAGTCAAAAGTAAGATGGCTGCCAGTTATTATTACATATAACAAAGACAGTTGGATTGGCAGTTGGATAATGTCCTCTGTCCAGCACCTGAGTCAGTAGACAAGCTAGGTCCAAGACAAGATAGTGCTGAAGAAAAAATATTGTCCTCTAATACACTGGAACAACTGGAAGGCTCCCATCACATGTAATGGGCACTAATTAAGTTAGACCTGGTTGAGTAGTATGGATTGCATATTGTTGTGCTACCTATGCATGATATTCCATATGGTTCCAGGGTTTAAAGTGGCCCTCTTGGGGCTACTGACATTGGATCTTTCTTGCATTCAGGGAAACAGTTACCATTTGGTCAGCTTCTCAGAGTTGCAAGATGAAGCTGCTGTGTAACATCTGGCCTGAAGCTATTCAGTAAACAGCTAACTGCAGGGTTTATTTTATTTTATTTTATTAATGAATTCATCCTTTGGATAGATTTTTTTTTAAAAAAAAAGACTATAGCTTGAAGACAGAGCCATTTAGGAATCCTAGTCCTTTTGTTCTGGTGACTAAAATGATCAAATCAGAAATGCAGTTTGAGAGTGCTGGGTATCAATTAGTAGCCCTATGTGGAGAGGATATACCTTCTATGGGTATTTTTGCATGGCTGGCAGTTAAGGTGGATTACTATAATATGTCCTAAATGGAGCTCCTCTTGAAGACAAAAACTTCAATGGATGCAGAATTCAACTGTCTGACCATTAGTTGAAATAAGACAGTTTTGTCTCACCTCTCAGTATTCAGTGAGCGTTAATAATTATCCTGTGATTTTGTTGACCATTAATAAAGTGATGCTCATCCATCTCAAATGATAAAAAAATTATAAAATATGTAATTTGATACATAGATTTGATCAAAGCTGGAAATAAGGAAAGATAACATTAAAATTCCTTGTAGTATCCTGCCTGCTCAGAAGTTCTGAACTGATTAGAATCATGACAAAAGGCGAATTGTGAATCTCCTGCTGTAGAAATTCCAGAGGAATTATTCCTTATTCTTAGCTTGTGCATGGCAAAACCTTTCCAGTACTTCAAGATGTGATTATCCTATTATCAAAAATAGTTTCAGATTAAGGTATAAAACAATTACATTTTCCCCAATTTATTTGCAGAATCTGCTGTCCTAAATTACAAAATTCGAAGGGTTTTTCCCCATCATCTTTCCAACAAAGACAATTTCCTCCTGTTAACAGTGTCTTTTCTCTTCAGTCTCTGTCTACATGTGGCTTTGCTAAGAAAGCCCCTGACTTTGTTTTGCAGATTAGAAGTAATGGCAAATGCAGTTCTTTGCAGCTTATTCCAGTGCTTAAATTAATTCATTCATACTCATTGTTGTTCCATAGTGGAATGTGTCATGCTTCACCTCCCAGCTGTCAGTTCATATTGTGTCTCTTTTGCTCTTTAGTGCTCAATTTCTTCTCTCTGGGAAGGTATCTGTCAATGCACCAATTCCATTGTACCTTCCTTTTTAAAAGATGAAACAGATGCGAGGCAGATACCTCCCATTGACTGTCTTGGATTTGAACTTATGCTTGTATATATGCAGGGACATATAAGATATATATGGATGGAGGACTAAGGGGCCTTTCATAATATGCCCCTCTCTAGGCACTGAATTGGCTCAAGCATCTCATTTACATGCAGAGATCTAAATACTCTTCAGATTTGTGGTCACAGCAGGAGAGGAAGGAAGCCACTGCTCCTGCAGTAAATTACATTTGAATTTGCAAGTGCCTAACTACTAATTGGACAGTTTTAAATTTGTTTTGGGAGCCAGAGAGAAATGGATTTTTGGAGAGCTGATCAGAATACTATAAACCCTAGAGGCTTTTGATCATAGATAGCTTTAAATGTTGCCATGACAATTCCAGAGCCTGTCTATCAGCTCCTGCCCAGTACAGTGGATAGTGCCATCCTTGCCCTTTTCTCCAGAAGTGGTAGTATTTTATAATCTGCTACCATAAATATATTAATATTGATTCTGTTACTTTTTATATTTTAACCCTAACCAAACAGAGCTGTAATTATAATTTTAGGACCTGGTCCTTTGCTGCAGGGACAAAAAGCTTTATTAAACAAAGCTGCAAAATATGCTTCCTTTTGACGCAGTACAAATATCGCTGGAGGAAACGTCTTTTACCCCAGCTAATTCTACCTGTCTGCTGTCTGTTGTCTGCATGTTTTCAGCAGACAAGAGCCAAACCAGCAGCTGTGAAAGCATCAGTCCCAGGGGCTGAATCAGAGGCGACTTTTGTGCTAATTACTATGTCCATCATGCGGGGAGAGATGAGATGGATGGTTTCAAGGCTGCCTGCTGTTTTGGTGGTGCTAGTGACCAGCTGGATGGGAGGAGTTGTGAAACCTCTTAAAATTTTGGCTCCATAGGGATTTTTTTCATTCCTATCCCCGAAGTGACAAGAGAATGCATTGCATTATAGGGTGTTGTGAGTTTTCCAGAGCAGGAGGTGGGGTACTGGCAGATCTTGGGGGGGACTTGAGAGGAATGGTAGCAGGTGTTGTAGCAGCTTTCAAGCAGGCCTAATGTCCCATAGGAATGGAAGTTAGTACCAGGAAACATCTATTTTCTAAGAAAAGATTAGCATTACATCTATCTATCTATCTATCTATCTATCTATCTATCTATCTATCTATCTATCTATCTATACACACACACACAGTATGCACACACACAACTTTAACCAGCCAATATTCCATGGCTTTTCTGACAAGAAGAAACACAAAGATACTGTGATATGAAAGCCTTTAAAAGCCTTATTCCCACTTGCATGACTCATTCATGCCTTGACATAATTTCCCTCCTTGCCTCCATGATTTAGCCTTTATCTCATCCCCTCCCATGAAAGAGACAGGCTTAAGTTATCCTAAGTCCTATTAGTCTTAGATCTCATTCCTGTACTTTAGTATCTTCCAAAGCCAGCTGAAGATGTGGAAAATCAGTTGCATTTTATCATCCATTATTGCAGAGGTAAAGTCAGATCAACAGTAGGAAGCACGAGCAGAAGCATGTTTTGGGAGTGTTGAGAGGCATAAACATGTCCCTTTTCTCATTGCTAGCAACCCTTCACTTCAGATATTTGGCTCAGGCTCTGTTCTCTCCGTCACAATATTTTCTGAGTTCCTTCAGATCTGTCAACTCCTTCGTTGGCCCCACCTTCTCTCAACAGGCTTCCAATCAGGTTGTGAAGAACAGAACAAATCTCCATCATTTCATCTGAGGAAACAGAGAAATAAGCTTTTGCTTATTTGTTAGTTTCCCATACTGCATCTGTCCGGATTTCTTTTATTTCATATAATTTTAAACTTGGAAGATGCCTAACTGAGGCTTGAGGAAGAGAAACATTTACTTAAAAAAAACATTGGCAGACCTCTAGAACTATCTTTCCCCCTTCCTGCTACAGTGCCCTGCTCTACTGACTAATAACAAGCTGCAGAAGAACAGCAAAGCTGGTAGAGAAACCATTGCCTTTGGCATATTCACCACAGAAGACATTTATTTATTTATTTTATTTATTTTTATTTATTTGATTTGTCAATTGCTTGCAAGATAATAAGTATAAGTATATACATAGTTATGAATACATGAAATGGGTACGTATAAGAAAAATAAAAGAAACAATAGGACAGGGACAGTAGGCACGCTGGTGCGCTTATGCACGCCCCCTACAGATCTCTTAGGAAAGGGGTGAGGTCAATAGGAGATAGTCTAAGGTTAAAGTTTTTGGGGTTTGGGGAAGAAACTACAGAGTCAGGTAGAGTATTCCAGACATTGACCACTCTGTTGCTGAAGTCATATTTCCTGCAATCAAGTTTGGTGCGGTTAACCTTGAGTTTGTATCTATTGTGTGCTCTTGTGTTGTTATGGTTGAAGCTGAAGTATTCATTGACAGGTAGGACATTGCAATGTATGATTTTATATACCAAACTTAGATCAGACCGAAGACGACGTAATTAAGTGGAGGATAATGGATTGTTTAATAATTGATTCCATGACTTTACAGGTTGTGCAGCATAAAGAGATTGGTCTGTAATTTTCAACTAGGCTGGGGTCTCCCTTTTTGAAGATGGGGATGACCATGGCTTGTGACCATAGGTTAGGCAAGGAGCTGGTCCTGAAAGATTTTTCAAAGATTATACTTAGAGGTTCGGCTATGGCAGTGGATAGCTTTTTTAAGAAGTAGGCACATATTCCATCCGGTCCAATAGATAGATATGGTTTTAGATTGTGTAGTGCTTTTTCAACATTGTCTTCTGTAAAATCGATATGTATTAGATCATTGTAGTTATCTATGGTTCGGCTAGGAAATACTGGGCATGATCCATTGCTGTTTACAAATACTGAGCCGAAGAATGTGTTAAAGATGTTGGCTTTAATGGTGTCGTCATTGCAGTCTTTACCATTAGGTCCTATCAGGGGTGGGATGGACCTTGAGTCTTTTAGTTTGTTGTTTACAAAATTGTAAAAAGCGCGGGTGGAATTGGTGCATAGAAGGTTTTTCCTCTTGTTTAATGTGATAATTGGTGCATTCAGTCTTTATCTGGTGGCATAAATTTTTGTATCGGCTTTTGAAATTGGCAATGTTACCAGATTTGTTTTTCCACCAGAGTGATCTCTTTTTGGATTGAAGTTTCCTTCTTGTTATGGGTAATCTGTTTTTTGTTTGTTTTGGGAGTTGTTGTTGGTACATATAGTTTGATGACTCTTTTGACTTCAAGTAAAAATATGTTGTAATGGTCTTCAACAGTATTGCATCCAGTGAATAGAGATTGCCAATCAAGGGATGAGAGATCGTTGTCTATAAGATCATAGTTGCCTTTTTTGAAGTTATAATTGGGGATTACGTCATTGTGATGATTTTTGTGTGGGCGTATGTTGAGACAAAAGTCAATCATATTGTGGTCACTGCTGGAAAAGGGTTCTTTAGTTTGTATTCCATAAATTAAATTCAAACTATTGCAGAAGATGAGATCGAGGCAGTTGTTTAGTCTAGTGTTGTTGGTTACTAGTTGTTCCAGTCCCAGATTTGTAACAGCATTGTAGAAGGTTTCATGTATGGGATCAGTTGTACATTCATTTAGGGTCCAGTCAATATGAGATAGATTGAAATCACCAAGGAAGATAAAAGCGTGTGGGCAGGATGCTGCCCATGTTAGTAGTGTATTTAGCTTGTTTACATGTTCGATGTCATAATCAGGTGCTCTGTAACCCAGTAAGAATCGAAATGTGATATTTAAGGATAGTTCACAGATGATGGTCTCAGGAAGAGCAAGCTCCTGGGTAACTTGGATGTTTTTTAGATGTAAGGACTTTTTATAGAAGATAGCAACACCACCTCCTCGACGATTTTCACGATCTGATCGGTAAACATGATAGTCTCTTACTGTGGTAATGGAGTCAGGGAGAGATGCCTTGAGCCATGTTTCACAGACAAATATGATGTCAAATTTAGCCATATTTAGTAAGAGGAAAAATTCAGGTATTTTATTCGCAAGGCTTCTTGCATTGAGTAGCTTGCATTTAAGGCCAGCAGTAGTTGGAATTGAGGTAGTTAGGGGCATGCGTGCCTCGTCTTGGGTGATGGTGGATTGGTTGAGGTAGGGTTGTGGTTGAAGGTTAAAGCTGAGTTGCGGGTTGTGTGACTTACTTTTGATACAGTCAGCATGGTAGTCAATGTACAGGTCCTTCACTCCATTGTCTAGACGTTTTTTGAGTTCAGTGCGGAGTACATGGGAGCGGGCACATTGCTGTATGGTTAGGTCAGGGCGACAACGGAGGTTCTTATGGTTGGTGTTGGTTTTGGCGAGTGAATTTATAGTGTAAATGAATTTACGTTTGCTTGATTTATTTTTGCAAATGACCATTGTTTGGCAGTGGTTTAGAGTAAATGAATCAAAAATGGAAATTGGCTCTTTAATTTTATAATAGGTAAAAAGGGACTAGGTTGCACCATCTAGTTAGGTGGAAAGATAGCTCAGCATAAGCTAAGTCATGCCCAGTATGGAAAAGAGAAATAAGAAGTTAATAGAATTAGAAGACCCCTTCAGGTCTCTGAGTGCAGTCTTTGCTCAGTACAGGAATCCAACAGATTTGATGAGTGAAATGAAACAGAGCCCTCTGAGTATTTGACTTACTCTTGAGCTGCTTTTATTGTTAGGAAGCTTTTCCTAACAATTTGAATCCCTTTCCTGTAACTTAAATCCATTACTCAATTTCTGGAATGATAGCAAGCATCACTGGAGCCACTTCCGTGTGACAGCCTTTCATGCATTTGAAGGTAATTCTCCTCAGTGTTCTCAAGGTTAATATGCCCAGCTCATACAGACTCTCTTCAGTACTTAGTTTCCGGTCCCTTGATCATCCTCATGGCTTTAGTTTAGCCGAATCGTTTAGTTTCTCTGAATTCTTGAAGTCTGATGGCCAGAACAGGAGACAGTATTCAAGACTGGTTCTGACAAAAATAAGCTGAAGCACTTCCTCCAATGATTTTGAAACAGCTTAAAATTGAATTCCTTGTTTTGGAGTCAGTTTACTTCTGATTCATATTTAGTTTGCCATCAAGAATTATTCCATTGAGAAAAAGAAAATGTTACTACTTTTGACATCCTCCATGCCAGGGGTCTCCAACCTTGGCAACTTTAAGACTTGTGGACTTCAACTCCCAGAGTTCCTCAGCCACCTGAGAAGAATGAAGAATAGAAGGCTCAAATATGTTTTTCCAACTGAATGTGAAAGCACTTATAAACAGTTTTAAATGCAGCTTTGAAGAAAACTATGCATCAATTTAATTGTCATGTCATCGAGCTAATACTTTAGCATTTTCACGAAAAGGGTAGTTTGTCAGATACTTAGCTGGTGTCCCAGTTTGTTTTGTCTATAGGATTTTCATAATCTGTTGAGGAAGTTACCTAATCAAAACATAAAATAATTTTAATGTCTAGATTATGAGAATCCACTCATATTTCTGGTAATCACTGCATCGTTTTCAAATTGCTTACAGATCTTTTTGTATAGAAGATTTGCTATGATCTTCTCAAGAATCTTCCCAGGTTTCAGGTGAACTGAACTGAGTTTGCATGATTTTCCTTTTCCCCCATTTGAGGATAGGAACATCCCAGTGAGTTAGTACTTCATCAGTGCTCCATGATTTTTTGGATATGATGTATAAAGATTTATTTTCCTAAGATGAAATTCAACTGGTCTTGGAGATTCAAAGTAAATAGATCTTCCATTACCACATTTCTATCAAGCTCATGCTCCACCCTTGCCTTTTCAACTTGCTTTTCATAATTAACTCATGGAACTTATACTTAGTTTTTGAAAAAAAAAATTAAATCAAAGTAATAAGTGAATAGTTGTTGTTGTTGTGACCTGATAGCCTTTTATCAGGCAAACCATTGAGAATTTGAGCAACTGTTGTAATGATTATTTTATTTTTGTTAACTTTTTGTTGTTTTACCAAACTTAACCTCTTTTTATTCCTTAACCTATTATTTTGATACACCATTTCTACTGTTCTGGGCTGCTAGTACATATTATTCCTCAATGACTTGGCTGGTTTTCCAACTCCTACATGAGTCCTTTTTTATTCTGAGTTAGAGAAAGATGAACTAAAATTCAAATTTTATTAGCCTTTAAAATACATCAAGATTCTTGCTTGCTTACATATCTAATGGCATAAGTGGGGTGAAAATTTGAGAAAGGAATACTACAACTGCAAGTTGATTGTTTCGCTGATGGCAACTGTGCATTGGAAATAGAATGGTTGATCTGAGGCAGTAAGAAGCAATTATCAACCTGCTGTGTCCAGCCCTAATCCTCTCAGCACAAGGAACTAGCAAGCCAAACATGCTTCAATCAGGTTAAAGTGTGAAGTTGGGATTAGTCAAGAGAATGAGAGGCACATAATACCATTGCATCCCCTTATTGCATCTGGCTCAGCCTGGCCCTGTAGGGCAGGAGATTAAATGTTTGGCTTGCTTGTCTGAGCGAGCACCCCACTGAGAAAGCTGTGTGCTATGGATGTCAGATAGTTTGGCTTCAGTTCCTTGCTGAATGCTGGCCAGCCCATTGGGAGACCTTGATTTCAGTCAAACACCCATCCCAGATAGGCCTTATAGATGACATGCCCAAAACATATACGGCATGATGTAGGAGACAAAGATAACAGGCATCGGGTGCTGAGGCAGACACGTGTTCTTGTGCAATTCCGGTGCCATAAATTTGTGGTAGGATGGGATAACAACTAAATTAGAAATTTTGTTAGATTGGTCTTAAAGTCATGGTCATTCGATCAGAGGGGAGTTTTAGTTTCCAGGCATTAAATCATACGGTCACATGCTAAGTATAATATAGGGCATTTCTCGATACCGTCACTATAACACATTTGACAGGATCCTGATGGTTTGTGAAGATTGATTGGAGTCTGCAAATGTCAGTGCTGGAAAATTTGATATTATGTTGGAGGGAAGCTACTGAGGTCAAGTCACCCAAGAACTGATGGGAGAATTGCATTAACTTTAATTCAGAGATACCTGCCCCCTTGGTTATCCATGCTTTTCATCAGATCCAGGGTATCTTGGTACCCCTGCCTTTCTCCTCTCTCGAATGGCTGTCAGGAGAGGCAAAAGGAGGGAAAGAGAATGTAAAAGCTGAATCATGACTTCTGTGTATGAGGACACTGAACCTATGCCTATGTACTAAATTGTAGTGTAATTTAATGCTTTTATTTATGGCAAATCTCATTGAGTTTGATCTTCTGCTTATAGGTTATAAATAGGTCTAGATTACTCTGTTTGATACTTTATAATTGTTAATTTATTTTATTAAACACATTTTATCCCATTTTTGCGTCAGTTTGTGATTTCTTAAAGTCTGCATAAACATTTATATGTATTTCCATAATTATCATGTGCATTTTATTTATTATTTATTCAATTTCTATAGTTGCCCAACTCAAGTAAGTGAATCTGGGCTTTATCTTTTTCTCTAAAGTTACAACATGATTCTCTTCTTTCTATGTACTCTTCTGTGTACCTATCCTGTCTAATCTTTTCAAACCATGAATCATACATTCATTTTTTTTGTTTATCACAAAAAATGTATACAAGTGGCCTTTGACTTACATCCATTATTGGGCTTTCAATTTCAGTTGTGAAAGTCATAAAGCACTTCACCACATGACTATCCCTGATTTTATGATATTTTTGTTGTTGTTGTTAAGCAAACACCACAGTCATTACGTGATTTCCACAATTGTTAAGCAAACACTATGGTCGATAAGCAAACCCAATGTAAGCTATGGGATGGGTTTTTTTGGAAACCTGAAGTAAATGCCAGTTTCTAACAAAATGTCATAAATCACAGTCACAGGATGCTGCAAATGGCCATAAATTCAGGCCAGTTGCCAAGCACCTAAAATGTGACTGCCAAGGAGGGCAGAGGCATCAAAGCCAGGTCGAATTTAGCTTTTTCGGGGTCTGTTGTAATTTTGAAAATTTGCTAAGTGACTGGTTGTGAATCAAGAACTACTACCTATAAGGGATTTCCAGTCAGCAATAAATGCAGATATGATCTTTTCTCTAATGAAAGAACTCAACCTGGAAATCTCAGTGTATGTATTGAATCCAAAATGTTCTAGCCTTTTCACATGTCCACCAAACATGATCACATATACTTTCTTGTTTGCATTTCCTACATGAATTTGAGGCACCATTATACACTCTTGACAATTTCTCTGATGACAATTTTATAAAAATTGCCTTTATGACTATAACATAGTGTATATCACATATTTTCCATTTTTTCCATTTGTATATTGTAACCAAAAAATTTAGCCCACTTTATCATACATTCTTTCATTAGTTCTGTTTCAAATTTCAAACAACAAATTTTGAAATTCATACATTTTAGCAATTACATATTCCTCATTTGTACATAATTAAAATTTCAAATTGTTTTACAAGTATTCAAAATCATAAACTTTTTGTCTAAATTTTTATACTGTGATATTCTCTGATTAAATAAAGAGAGGGGTGTGAGAGGGAGTACTAGAAATTGAAACTTTAAAACAATGAAACAATCATATGTAATTAGAAAGAATATATGATTTTGTGTAATTTCCTTAGAGTTTTATTAATCCACTCTTCCACCCCCATATACATGTAGTCATTTTTTAAATCAGAATTTTATCACACAATTAAATATGGAAATAAATATGAAAAAAATTAAAAAATAATTAATTCCCAGTTACAGCATGAAGGAATACAAATTAGATCAGTTCATATTAAAATCCAAACCCAAAAAATATTTTTTGCTTATCCTTAGTTAAGTAACAAATAATAAAGTAGCATAAAATTGGAGATGAATAAAATAGGGCCTTAAAATGATTCAGCTGTGTAGAACAGTTATCTGCATTGCCAGGAATATGCTTGGTGAGGCAGATGGGTCTAACCACATGCTCAGCTAGTTTCCCACTCATTGCTAGGTAGTGATCTCTTATTCTGTAATAAAGCTGCTTGTCTTTGGATATCCATTTATCTGACTCAGCATGAATGAATGGCCGGATGGGGGAAATAGCGGCCAGGTTATTCTTCTAAAGTCAGACAAACTGTCTGACTTGCTCCAAAGTGTTATTTATCAACATTGGAGCAGTTCATGTCTGGGAAAGTGGCAGCTTAATGTTCCCTGGAAAAGCCATGAAACTGAAATCAGAGTTGTACAAAAGAACCCCTTCCTTTCCTCCAGGGGAAAAAAGATCCTGAAGGAAGCTGTCTCTGGAAGAGAAGATCTCTAAAGGTCAGACACTTCGTTATTCTTCCAAGCCCTGCAATCCCACAGTTCTGTGGCAGTTTTACAGAGGTCTTGTTGACTAACAGCAGAAGAGAGGCAACAATCCAAAAGTGAATAAAAATTCTCAATAGGAAGGAGTGTATGAGCTGAGCTGATACATCTTCGGGGATCTATTAAATCTATCAATGCTGTCCCATTTTATAATAAAGCAATTTATATGGTTTAAGAAATTGGAATGAAAAACTTAAATTGTGAGAAAAACAGTACTCTTGAAGATTGTCCCTACAGAGAATTTTATTCTTTCATGCTTTCATGTTTGTGTTGCTACTGAAAAGCACAGGTTGGTGGCACAGAATTGACAGAAACTCCTTGGTTTCTTGGCAGAACAATGGTCCCTATTAAACCTTTGTTTTGGTCACCAGGATGTTTAATAGTAATACTCAGTGAATTAGTATATACTGCCATACTAGTGGACCACTAGAGTGTGTGCACTACTAATCATTGCCTGGGGCAACTTTCTGAACTAGGGAGAAGAAAGAGGCAAAAAAAAATCTGCCTCGTATAAAGCAGTCCTGTGAGGAAATGAAGGCAGGTGTTTTCAAGGCAATACTTTCTCTCCATGAGCAGAAAATGCCCAATGTAATTTGTGCAGCAAGATATGAAACTAGTTCTGTCTCTCCTAAGGCTAACAGATCTGTTTTGCAAAAACCCAGACACCTACTAGATGGCAGAGTTGCTTGGTGTTTTGCAAACCACATCTGATAGCCTTAGCTTTCATCAGCACAAATGCATTGCATATCTATTATAAAAGAAATGTTTCTACTATGCCATGAATCACTTATGATTGGTTGCTTGGCACAAAATGTGCAGTAATCAGGACATCTCCAATGTACATGTCAAATCCAGATGTTCTATCTCAAAGATCTTAGAAACAAGACACTATAAACAGAATGGAGGGATATGCCCAATGTCAATTAAAAGCCTATTCTGCCCCCTGCTGGAATCTAGTTCAACATATTGTCATTCAATTATTTGCAAACTGTTGAACAATGTAGTGCAGTATGTGTCTTTGTGTGTGTCTGTGTGTGTATGTCTGTGTTTGAAAGAGTGAGTTTTATACATTGTAATCCACTAATATGTAATGAATTCCACAGTCTTATCTTGGTAGCTTTTATTTATGCTGTGAAATACACAGTCCATCAACTTCAAACAAATCAGCCACATAGCAACAAAAGAATTACTGTACAAAAGAAAGAACTCTGAGAGACATAACTGATTTCAACATCTATTGAACATCCTTAAGCACAGTTTAAATGTTTTAGTAAAGTATGATTCAGAACATAAAAAAGTTAAAGATTGTATGTCAAATGGATGAAGAATTTAAATATTTAGGGTAGAGGTACAAAGTGGGAATTTGAATAGAAGAGCATCAAATATTTTGAAAATTATACTTAGAATTGTACACAACATTTTATCTTTGGTATGATATTCCAGTTTTGATTTCTATAATGAATAATGCTTTTCCCCAAAAATGTTGAAAAAGATTTTAGAGGTTGGATCATTTTTCTTTTTTTCAAGTGTGGTAGCAATGTTGCAAAGTACAACAATACTGGAAATGTTTAAAAGTAGAATGGGAAAAAATTGGAAAGTTGTAATTCCATTACAACCTGAGATAGTTTTATTAAATTGTGCTGAACCATTTATCCCTTCAATGGATCCTATGTGATTTTTACTGGAAAAGTTCTTTGATTCATTCTTTGGAAGAAAGGCTAACTAAACGGTGAGAGTATTCTTAAATAATATCCTAATTGAAAAATAAATCCAATTTAAAATTTAATTGTAATTGGAAACTACTTGGACTATAATGTACTGTAAGAGCTATCTAAATATCTTAATTTGAAGATGTTTCAAATTATACTTATACGATCAGTAAAACTTACAGTATTGATTTTATACTATTGTTTATGGACTTGTTACTGATTTCTGCTGTGTTAACCAAGAACATTTAGTTTTAAGTTCCACAGGGATGTTTGAATGCTGTTGAAACATCATCAATTTTATAAGTCTTTAGTGACATATTGGAATATGTTACTTTATTATCTTAGATTTTTTTGTTTGCTCCACAGTACTTTGTTATTAGTGTCTTATTTCTTGTTCGTACATATTTTTCTATATTTACCTATAGCAAAATTATTCATTTAGTATTTAAAAAATACTAACTGAATGAAGAAAAAAGTGGACAAGTTAAGTTGAAAGAAAAAGACAGAGCACAGAGATCTGTGAATCAGGATTTCAATGTGGCTCACAACATACATGCCCAAATCCAAGGATACATATTTTTTCTTTTAAAAAAAAGTTAAAATACTGACATATAAGATTTTTCAATAAATGCAAGAAGAGTTCCTTGAACTTCTTAAAACTAAATCATTAATTATAGGAATAGGTCACAAAATCTTTCTGTTGCAAAGTTATTCAAAGTAACAATTATTAAAAAGAGCAGACAATGTGGAATCATTATTTCCAGAACTCATTCTTGATTAGGTGCCATCAAATCAGTGTTGACTGCTGGCAACAACATGGATAATTCTGATGTGTGTAACAATAATAAAGATGACCAAGCATCTGGGGTCCACTAGGCCTTGTCTTCTATTGCCTTGTCAGCCCTCTTCCTCTTAATTGATAAATTCTTTTTTCTTCTTCAAATTTCTCTTTTGCAGAGACCTGAGTGAGAACTTTCTTCAGGCTGTGCCTAGAAAGGCATTCCGTGGAGCCACTGATCTCAAGAATTTGTGAGTGACTATGGTAGACAGGATAGTGTGCCATTGCATTATGCTGTTGATTTTATCATTGATTGTGTGCCATTAAATCACTTTTGCCTCAACGGCCACCTATAACAGAGTTGGAAGGGACCTTGGAGGTCTTCTAGTCAACCCCCCTGCTCAGGCAGGAAACCCTATAGCATTTCAGACAAATGGTTGTCCAATCTCCTCTTAAAAACCTCCAGTGTTGGTACACCCACAACTTCTGGAAGCATGTTGTTCCATGGATTAATTGTTTTAACTGTCAGGAAATTTCTCCTTATTTTTAGGTTGCTTTTCTCTTTGATAAGTTATCACCCATTGCTTCTTGTCCTGCCTTCAGGTGTTTTGGAGAATATAGATTGGCCCCCCAAAATTTTAAAACAATTTTTAATTAAAGATTACAAATAGAAAGAATAAAAACTATATAAACTAAAAAAAATATAAGAATAAAAAAAGAGAAAAGAAGTAACTTCCCCATTCACCCCGATAAGTACAATGTAAATAATTTATCACCATATTTATCACAGCATGTACTCTCTTCACCTCATATCTCATCTCTTAACTAAAATCAAAGCCCAAATTCTTGTCATTTGTTCTTTATCAGAAAAAAATCTACAAGGGGTGCCAAATATAACTAATTATCTATCTTAAACTTGATCAAATAAGCCAATCTTATATTTCTTGTCTTTGCAGCTTTGGATTTTCTTTTCATGGAAACAGCAACAACTAGACATCCCAAAGAGTTTAATCTAGCCACTTCATAAACATATAATTAGCACTCTGAAACCTAAAGAGTTCATCATCTGATATTATATTGTCAATCCATTTTCATTATCTATTCATGTGGTTTTCTTGGTATAATAGAGAGGTGGCTTATTATTGCCTTTCTCACATAGTATGAAATGATGGCTTTGCCATCCTCACTAACCTCTCCAGCTCTTCTTACATCACTGCTGCTCCACATAAATGCTTTCTTGCTTTAGATGGGCAGCCAAGTGACCTTCATGACTTGGATACTCTGGTGGGAATATGTACTCTTGGCATACATATTTTTATTCACCCCTCCCAGGAACCTACCTATGCAAAGGAAGATAAATAGGTTATGCCACTTATTATGCAATATTTGTGGACACTGTTCCACCCGAATCATAATCTCCCCAATCAAACCTTCCCATCCTTTGTTCTTGCAGTTCTCTAATCCTCCTTATTTCTGATCACAGTTTTCTTGTATTCCTACACTTCTCATCTGCTAAAGCTGTGCTGATGTAGGGAACATCTTACTATACAGTACATCTAGCTTAGATAGCAGTTTTATCCTATCTTTCTTCAAACAGGCAGCTGGACAAGAACCATATAAGTTGCATTGAAGAAGGGGCCTTTCGTGCTCTCCGGGGGTTGGAAGTATTGTAAGTATCTCTCTTAATGAAATATACAAGAGTCCACTTTGTAGCCTTCCCCAATCTCAGGATTTTCCAAATGTATGGATTCCAAATCTCAGAGTTATTATTACCGGTAGTAGTTATGCCGTTTGCAGAATTTTGGAGTTGAATTCCACATGTGCGGAGGTGGTATTCAGCAGGTTCTGACCAATTCTGGAAAACCGGTAGCAGAAATTTTAAGTAGTTCGGAGAACCAGCAAATACCACCTCTGACTGGAGATTTTACAGTATCCTTCCCCTGCCACGCCCACCAAGCTACGCCCACAGAACCGGTAGTAAAAAAAATTGAATCCCTCCACTGCACACGTGGGCACCAGGATGGAAAAGGTGTTCTTATCTTTTGCATCCCAGATTGAGTTACAGGCTTAGAAGCCATGGCCAACGTACTCTCAGATCACCCCCTTTGAAAGTGGATTTTGTAAGAGAATTCATAGAACCCATGACTGCCCTTCCATTTGTGGAGAGTCATTTAGTAGATAAATAAATGGTTATCAAACTGAGAAGGGGTCCCCCATATGTGATTGATAGGAATTTGTGTTTCTACTGAACACTTAATCTGATAGTCTAAAGTGGCTCAGGGTGCCCAGCTTCCTCTCCCAGGCTGTGGCTGATAAGGACAGCAATTGCTTCCTAGTTTGGGGAACGGAGAGGTTTAGATATGGCTGCTCTTGGGGGAACTGTGGTCGTGATGGGCGTGGGGGAATATGATGAGAGTCAGAGTGACTTCTTTTCAGGGACCATGAGGCTGATGTTTGCTCCTGGTTTGGTGGTCAGTTCCTCAGTCTAAGCCCTGGTATCCTGTCAGCAGATTTTCAGAGGCTTTTAGCTGCTGCTTCTGAATGCAAGTTTAGTTTGTAAGAACTAAACTCCCCTTATGAATAATTTAGTACTGATTGGTAATTCATGATGAGTAATTTAGAGGGCTAACTGGGCATGTATCACTTCGGGAGCTATATCCAGTTAGGGTTTGAGTCTGGCATCAGCAGAGATCCCGGGGCAGGGTGGAAGTGTGGCAATTGTCATTTGGGATCTCATATGGCTTTCAGAACACTGTACCACAGGTCACTGGATATGAAACCCTGCTCATTAAGCTGACCTGTAGGGATCAATTGGGTTTTGTGCTGTTGTAGTTTTCCCTGCTGCATAGCAATCTCTTTGCCTGAGCTCCTTGGTACCATTTCTGGATTGGGAGTGGAATTCCCCAGACTTAATGCCTTTTGGTATCTGACACACCACCTCTTCCTGATTACATCTGCCTGCCCCATGAGTCTGGTGGAGAAGACATGCTGTAGGTTCTGTCTGCCAGGGAATTACATCTGGTGGGTCCCAGGAGGTGGGCCTTTTCTGCCATGGTGCCGACCTTGTGGAATCTTCTTCCCCAATGTTTTTTTATTTTTTTAACTGTGACTGTTTTAATGTATTTGTTTCTAATTAAGTTTAAATTAAGTCACTGCTCAGACTCACTTTCTTGTGAGGTGGACTAAAAATATAATAAATAACAGATGATAGATAGATAAATAGGTAGGTAGGTAGGTAGGTAGATGACGGATAGTTAAAATCATATATTTCAAGTATTAAGTGATGCTTTTCCTTTTTCTCATTCCTGCAGGACTTTGAACAACAACAATATCAGCTCCATACCCATCTCCAGCTTCAATCATATGCCCAAACTGCGCACTTTGTGAGCACGCAAGGAAATGGCTCCTGGGTGTGATAGGGTGGGGGAGGTAGAAGCTTATTGACTGGGTATCATATGTATCACGATGAACCAGAAATTAATAAATATAAGGGGCTCTGATGGAAATTTTAGATTTTGCAGATTACCTTTAGAATTAATGTTTTCACAGTATGAAATCCTCCCAACATGCTGGGTCTTATTATGTGGAGTTCTATAATAATAAGAGACTCATAGCAGATGTTAACATGTAGCCAAACTAGGGTACTTTGGAAAACCTAAATGGGGACAATACTGGTAGTTCTTGGATAGAAGAACACCAGAAAATCTCTGAGCTATAAGCTGGACTGGAAAGCAAAAAACAAAAACTTGGTGAAATCATGAACCAATTCTTATGTTGCTATAAAAACTACTTGTACAAATCCAGGTAGACATTAAAGCTTGACTTGTGAGATACCATAATAACTTGGGAAGATCTTCAAAAGTTTAGCTGTGTGGCCAAGGACATGTAATTCACACAATCACAAAACCAGTCAAATCTCTTTATTAGGTGTTCAGGCAACATACAGTAAAAAACAAAAACCATTTAGGAAACATAGAATCCAACCCAATTTCAAAAAGTATATAGTATCCCACAAGATCTAGCAAGACATCTATCATCGGTAGCCTTTCCCCCATTGGCTTGGCCACTGTTGCCAATCAATGCTTGAGAGATATGTTCTGTGATGCTCAGCTTTAGCCATGATGCTTCTTTGGCTACTTTTTCTCCAGTTCTTTTTTTTTTTTTGAAGACTTGATAAACAAAATTGGACAATTAATTGTGTTTATGATTCTTACCATACAACAGACTGAATGGAATTAATTAACTTGGACATGACTCAGTCTGATGTTGGTTATTGGGTTAGTTGACTATCTCAAATGGCCCTTTTTTGAGTGCCTTCCAGGAGCAGTGTGGGTGGGTGACCATCTCAACCCACTTCTTATTGTGGAATTCATTCCTAATCCTATAGAATCAGAATCTCCTTTCAAGAAAATGTCCCCAAGTCAAATTCATAAGCTTTATCCTAGTCTCTAGAACTGGCTTTGCAAATCAGAAGTATCAAGCAAAGGATGCTTTTTGTTTCTTTCCTCCCACACCTTTACTTTGTCTCTGCAGCCGCTTGCACTCCAATCAGCTGATCTGTGATTGTCATTTGGGTTGGCTTTCCCAGTGGCTCCGCCAGCGACCTACTATTGGACTCTTCACACAATGTGCTGGTCCCCCATCCCTTCGTGGTCTAAATGTTGCAGAAATCCAAAAGAATGAATTCAGCTGCTCAGGTCAGTGGCATCAGCAAAGTGCTAGGAGCTTTCTCTGTGGGGGCAGAATGAATTTTTTTCCAAGCCTTGGACGAAAATCCTCTTAGGATTCCCAGAACTACCAGAGGGAGGGTCTTGCCTGCTTTCAGGTTCAAGACCGGATAGCTGGCACTTGTACCAAAGAGTCAGTGGTTAAGCCTGCCAATTTGCCTTCCACATATAACTACTCTTTCTTTTACGATAATATGATCTCAGCACTCCTATTTCTACTTTTAGTTAATGCAGAGTAGAAATTGTTTTATGCTGCAACAATTACCTGTGATTCTGAAGAGAATTCTGTTTGTCATGGGTTCTCTGGATTGATCAAATAACATCTAGCATACAAGGATCTTCATGTGAACCCAGCCCATTTTAAAATATTATTATTGTTTGAGGCATATCAAGGATAGAAGTACATTTATTTCTCTGTAAGAGTTACTCCTTCAGCCAGATAATTATCCAAGTGACATTCAACTAAAGCATGCATCAGAGCTTCACAATTACTTCTCCTTCCCCCTGCCTTCTGGCATCTGCCTTTAAAGAAGGGGCGAATGTAGCACATTGTTTATGACCTAATTACTGTACCATTCCAAGATGAAATATCTTCCTGCCTTCAATAATATTGCTTCTGTTAATATAGTAGCATGACTGTCCTAAGCTGTAACAGGGCATAGAGCTATTACTAAATTCTCCAAGGAGTAAAGCCAATTGGACAATTGGACAACTGATTGGGATTATGATTCTTAACATACAAAAGACTGAATGGAGTTGATTAACCTGGGCATGACTCAGTCTGAGGTTGGTTAGTGGATTAGTTGACTAACTCAAATGGCCCTTTTTTGAGTGCCTTCCGGGAACAGTGGGTGGGTGAATGCCATCATTGTAGAGGCAAACAGAAATCTGGGTGACCATTTCAATCTACTTTTTAATGCAGGTAAAAACCTAACCAGCAACCTCTTGCAGCTAACACAGTGTTAATGCTTTTGGATGGTTTCCTCTGTTTGGATGTCTGCACCAGACAGATAGACCTTATGTCATGCTGTCTTCCTTCTTCCACAGAAATGTTTATTCTATTTCCTCTTCAGTAATTTTCAATCACACTATAACATGGATCTCTTCAGGAGACAGTATAATATCTTCACTTGCTAGCTATCCTTTTTCTTTAAAACATCTCCAATATTACTACTAGCTTCCTGCCACCTCCAATTTCAACTTTTTCTTTCTATAAAAGACTATGTGCGTGAGTGTGTGTGCGTGTTAAATCTTTTCTCACAGTTAAAAGCCGTGTAAACTCTTCAAATCCGAAATAAAAATATAATCATTATACCACCTTTTCCCTCTGCACCTGGAAAGAGTGTAGATTAGAAATATGTAAATATCTAAAAATAATAAGTCCATATTTGATTTGAGACTGCAAGAAATCATTGCCTACTGGAACTGATGCCTCTCATATTCATTTTGAACTAATACCGAGTTCAAACTTTGAGGGACAGGAAGTATACAAACTGTAAAAAGAAAGGAGCAAATATGCCCTTAAACAAGGCTGAGTGGGCAATGAGTAAATAAATCAGAGAGAATGGAAAAAGCAGGTTAGCAATGTGAGAGAACAGAGAACGTGAACACCTTATATATCATTTTATGATCTCACAGAAATAGAAGCTGTATGGTAGGGATAATGCGAGACTGGAAAAAAGATGGGAGAAAATGAGAAAAGATTTGACCCTGTGTTGAAAGATGTTGCTCCATCGAGTAAATGCCTTTGCTTAGGTCAGGGGTGTCCAACCTTGGCAACTTTAAGACTTGTGGACTTCAACTCCCAGAATTCCTCAGCCAGCAAAGCTGGCTGAGGAATTCTGGGAGTTGAAGTCCACAAGTCTTAAAGTTGCCAAGGTTGGACACCCCTGGCTTAGGTCAAGCCAAATATTCCCCACATTATAACATGATATCCACTAGCAAAGATTAAGGGCATGTACAAAAACCTGTTTCTCTGTTTGCACTGCAGAAGCATTCATTCATCTTTGCTCCTCTTGTATAGAGAATCCAATAACTTTCTCCTTTTCTCTCTCCAGGCCAAGATGATGCTACCAGAACCCACATCTGCAGTTTTTCATCTGGGTCCTGTCCTGCCATGTGTACTTGTAGCAATGGCATTGTAGATTGTCGTGGCAAAGGTCTAACAGCCATTCCTGCCAACTTACCAGAAACCATGACAGAGATGTGAGTAGGAACATGTTGGGTAGGAAATAATTATGTGATCTAGTAGCAGTGGAGTTAGGGGCAATTTTATCTAGGAGGGTTGTTGTTGTTTTGGCTCTAAATGAGGCTACACTGCCCAGATTAGACTTGAACACAATCTGATGGTTTATCCAGGCTTAAATACAATTTGTAACTAAGTCATGCATTATGTCCAAGTAACTATACTAGGAAAATGAATTATGTAGATTTGCAGATTGAGATAATTGAGAAATTGTTTACTGTGTGATCATGCAATTACATCCACATAAGTAGCATGCAAATTAATGTACAATGTGCTGAATAGCAAAGTGTGTATATGATTATATTGCTTCACTAAATGTAAAACTCTGCATGGATTTCCAAAACATATAATACATCCATTTAATTGTATAAAAATATTATTAATTAATCTGCAAGCTGAGCTGAAAGTCATGCTAATTTGACTCATGTACAGATAGGGGAAAAAACTCTCCTTTCTCTTACGCAGATGATTCTGTTTGCTCTCTAAAATGCCCCTACTGAATAATATGGTATTTCATCTATTTTTATTGGTGTACCCCAGTTGTTTTCTTTCTAATGCTTGGCTTATAACATAGACGTCTGGAACTCAATGGCATCAAGTCCATCCCTCCTGGAGCCTTCTCATCATACAAGAAGCTGCGTAGGATGTGAGTGTCTTGATACAGATCATTTCCATCCAATCATTCAGCTTCTGTCAATTACATTTCTCCCCACCTTTGGATTAGTCTATGCTTTCTTGGCTTTGTGCAGTCTTTGCTCATTATACAATTAACTTTTTATTCTTGATGTCTATCTATTATCCATAGAGGAAAGGATAAACTGGACAAAAAATTAGGTTGATGAGACCTAAATCAGAGACAAGGCATTTGAAATCCACAGGTGTGGTTAGTTATCCTTAAACAGGAAGAATGAATCCAACTCTGAATCTCAGGAGAGTGGTGCAAGAATATATTATGTCATGTGGGTAAAGAATGGAAGAAATGAGGAATAGGCCAAGGGTTATATATTTCTTCAGCTTTCCAAGATTGTCAAGTGGTCCCTTTGCTGTCCATCATTGTCACAGAAAATATCTACTTATTGTTATCTATAATTCAAGACTTTTAAGCTTGAAATGGCAAATACTGTTTGGGGAAAGAGTTTATAGGGAAGAAAAGTGGCAAGGGTTTTGAGTGTTTGTGAAAGTTGATTTTGTCCTATATGTTTTAGAGACCTCAGCAACAATCAGATTTCAGAAATTGCACCTGATGCTTTCCAAGGCCTTCGTTCACTCAACTCTCTGTGAGTAGTCAGTGGGGGAAAACATATGAAATATATTACTACAGTTAGGGATGCAAATTCCTGCTTGCATGTTGAGAAAGAATGTTCTTCTTTCGTAACTCCACTTGCACATCTTAACTGATGCCAACCAGAGTAATACACAATATCCTGCAAATGCCAAGCTGGAACTCCCTGAAGATGCAAATCTCTGTTCCTGTCATTCTTTGACCAATATTTTCTATAGCTATTTCAGTTTCTAGATACTGCCAAATCTCCTTCTTTAGAAATTCATTTGGCTCATCTCCTAAATACAATGCGTAGAATAGTTACCTCATAATTCATTTTCATAGTCAGTTAGTTAGTTTCAGAGAGAAAATATTTCTGTGAATCAGGTTTTCATGCCATTATGCTGATTAATTATACTACAGTATTGCAATTCTTCCTTTCAGGGGGTTTGCAGTGGAATGTTTGAAAACTGCTGCTTTATAGAGTTTTAGCTATTCGTCTGACTTAAGGAGCTGCATATTTTGGGTGTATTGGATACAATATTTATAGGAACCCAGTTTTTAATCTTTTTTAAATGCTAAAACGTTGTTGACATAAGGAAACTGTATATTTAAAAATGAGCCTAAGATTAAACAATACATGATAGCCTCCTCTCTCGATACACTATCCAGGGCATCGCTAATCCAAGGACTGATTTTATTTCTTTTTCAGAGTCTTGTATGGGAACAAGATCATGGAATTGCCCAAAGGAGTATTTGGGGGCCTCTATGCACTACAACTACTGTAAGCACCAATAAGTAATAAATAGCTAAGTGGCTATCTGGATATCAGCATAGTAGGAGACCGTTAGATGCCTCTATTACAGTCATCTAGAACTTCATTTCCAGTGACATAGTTATTATTTATTTTCAGAAACTAACAGCTTCCCCAATTGCTTAAAAACTAACGATACTGTACTCTGTTTTCCTCACTGCCTGCCTTACTCATTTATATTTTCCTCAGATTTTCACCCCTAGTCGCTATCATTTCATTTCCGGCACCAGCTTCTACATCTCTTCCTAGCCTACCTTTATTGCCCTTCCAGCTGCATTATTCCAGACGGAAACATTGTTTGTTGATAGCCCTATCAATCTTCCCTGCGGACTTTTCTCTCTGTCCCTTTACTTGGCTTGAATTAGGGATGGATAAATAGCTGTATACTTTTTGTCATTTTTCCCAACCTTAAATAAATTGCATCAGTTCTTAAAGACAACTACTGAAAGGTCATACACATTACCCTGTACATATATTTGTTTACTCTTTCTTCTAATCCACAGTTTTGCAAGCAGTTTCCATGACTCAGTTAAATGTGGTACATTATTCCTAGTGAGATGTGCATGAATACAGTTAATCATACAGTTTGAAAGATGCAAATATTATTTATTTATTTATTTATGCAATTTATTGGCTGCTTGAACGATGCAAATATTAAAGAATAACTTTACTTAATTTTCATATTGACTTCAGGTTAAAATGCAGGTTTAATTTATTTATTTGCGTGAGCTTTACTAGTAGTAACTTGGTGGGGTGCACCTGGGTAGGTCCTTTGCATAATGAGCAAATAATTTTGTCAAGTATCCAGTACTGTTATCACAGCATGTGCGCACATTACTACAGTATGATTGCTCCATCACTCCAGGCTACTGAATGCCAACAAGATTAACTGCATTCGGGCAGATGCCTTTGCTGATCTGCAGAACCTCTCACTGCTCTCTCTTTATGACAACAAGATCCAGACCCTGGCCAAAGGCACTTTTGCCACCCTGCGTGCCATCCAGACACTGTGAGTGCCAGCTTCCGTACAGATTTGTCCAGTAATGATGGGGTGGTAGGAGGATGGTAGAAGATTTGAATTCTGGAGTGCTAAGGGGAAGGCAGGCCAGAGTCTGGGGGAAAGGAACCAGGAGATTACCAGGAAGCTCATCAGGCAACTTTGGGTCAGCAAAATCCATTCCATGAGGTTGGTGTGAGGTAAAAGGAATGGAGGACAAAGTGACAAAGGCAGGTTATAAACCTAATGAATCCATAAATCATGAATTAATAAAATAAAATAAATTCCTAGAGGATGTTCCAGAGCCATTGACATGCCTCTATGATCTTTGAGAGCTGCCAAAGAGAGGGGCTACTGAAAAAGCATTCAGCTTTGCACTGGCTAGAAGCACCATCTTAGCAGCCACACATGGCTCTCAGATCAACCACCTGAGCTGCCCACAGATTCCTGAATGGTTTTACTCAGTTGTTCTTTTTTCTTTCCTCCTGCAGCCATCTGGCCCAGAACCCCTTTATTTGTGACTGCAACCTGAAGTGGCTGGCAGACTTCTTGCGTGCCAATCCTATTGAGACAAGTGGTGCTCGTTGTGCCAGTCCCCGGCGTTTGGCCAATAAGCGGATTGGACAGATCAAGAGCAAGAAATTCCGCTGTTCCCGTATGAGCTGCTTTCCTGCTATAGGGTTGCTTTTGAATTTGGGTCTAGGAGAGTGACAATGGGTGCCCTTTGCATATTCTAGTTAGCACACCTTTCAAGAGATTTTGTCTCAACACACAACAGACTATAAAAAAGATAAAGAAACGTTCTCCCATCTTTTCTTTCTTTCTTTCTTTCTTTCTTTCTTTCTTTCTTTCTTTCTTTCTTTCTTTCTTTCTTTCTTTCTTTCCTTCCTTCCTTCCTTCCTTCCTTCCTTCCTTCCTTCCTTCCTTCCTTCCTTCCTTCCTCCCTTCTTCCTTCCTTCCTTCACATAATGCCTCCTTTGCATTTCAGTACCTCCCATTTTTAAATATTATTGTGCTCAGAGATCTAAGGAATCACGATACATATAAACCATAAGCCGTCTTACACCCTGAAAGTGAACAACAGGAATGGCTTGGTTGAAATGACCAACTAGCCTGCAATTCAATCTCTTAGTTAATGTCTAGAACACAGAGATAGATCTGTTTACTATAAATTGGTTGACTAAGTGTTCTAACCTCTTCATTTGAAAAAAAAAAATCTTGTGCCAGAACATATGTACAGGCCTGCTCTAATATACCTGAAAGCGTTGTGTTTGCTGTATTTACATTAATATTCTTTGCCCACCTTTCTTTACAGCCAAGGAACAATACTTCATTCCAGGTAAAGGAAAATATTATAATGGCATATGATAGGATTGATGTATTTATTGAATGCATTTTTTTTGTTGAGCAGAAATTTCAGAATTGCCCTATAAGATGAATGGTTTATGTTAAAACTTCCAAGTGCGATTGAATGGCTTATGTTTAAATAACTTATGTTAAAACTTGCAGGTGTAGCTCAGTACTGGTGATTACCTGTAAAGTCTTTTGTGGCATAAGCCTTGTTATCTAAGGGAGCATCAATCTTCTGTAGTTTTTGCCTGTTGTGTATGCTTATCCAGAGTTGATGTATCCAGGATTCATCTATTAAGCAATATCATCTGATGGGTTCTAGAAAATGTGCCTTCACTGTTCATGTGCCCCCAGGACAACATTGTCTTCTCCTTCCCCAACCATGTTTAAAACAATCCTTAAAACGTAGTCTTTCCTTGGTTTAGAATGGATTACATGTGGGGTAATACAGGTAGTCCTTGACTTACAACAGTTTGTTTAGTGACCATTTGAAGTTACAATGGTACTGAAAAAAGGTGACTTATAACCATTTTTCACAGTTACAACCATTGCAGCATCTCCATGGTCATATGATCAAAATTCAGATGTTTGGCAACTGACTCATATTTATAATGGCTGCAGTGTCCCAAAGTCATGTGATCACCTTTTGTGACCTTCTGACAAGCCAAGTCAATGGGGAAGCCAGATTCCCTTAAACAACAGTGTTACTAACTTAACAACTGCAATGATTCACTTAACAAGTGAGGCAAGAAAGGTTATAAAATGGAGCAAAATTAACTTAATCAATGTCTCACCTAGCAACAGAAAGTTTGAGCTCAGTTGTGGTTGTAAGTTGAGGACTATGCAGCCAGGTACTTTATGCAACAGTGGCCTTGGTTACATGTTGCTACAGCAGCTCCAAAACAAGAATCCCCACTTCGGAGGCAGATGGAGAGAGCAATGTATAGCCTGAGTTAGTTAGAAGATGAACTGAAAACCCCAATGGGAAAATTGGTTTTCAGAGCAGAATTATAACTAGAGTTAACTTTTAAAAGCAAGCATTATGAGATCTATCCAAGCAAGAACAATGAGATCTGATGAAGTGGCATAAAACACTTATGTGGAACTGCCTTTATTCTTGACTATGAAATAGTAAGAGTACATTTGGAAGGCTAACCAATGGAAAATCCTGCTTAATATTCTTGCAGGCTGATCTATCAGGCTCTTTTTATTGAGAGCACAGGGGTAGAGAAAGGAAATATTTTGCTTTTGGAGATGATCCCTGCTCTTCTCTGTTGTGTGCAGAGAAGTGACAATGATTACACCCAAGTGTAGAGAGTAGTAAGGAGCATTTCCTTGTCTTTTAGAAGAAGGTTCCCTAGCAGTACAGCTATCTTTAATTCACACTTCATTTTTCTGGCAGGTACGGAGGATTATCACTTGAACAGTGAATGCCATAGTGATGTGGTTTGCCCAGCCAAGTGCCGCTGTGAAGCCAATGTGGTCGAGTGTTCCAATCTGAGGCTGACAAAGATCCCAGAGCGCCTCCCACAAGCTACTGCTGAATTGTAAGCTCTGAACTTGCCCTGCCCATCATCATTCATGTCTTTTCACAATCCAAACAGACTGCTCTTTCCTTCTTTGTCTTCCCTATGGCTCCTTCACACAATGAATTGTGAAGTGTTATTATTTTTAGGATGTGTTCTGCCACTGTTCCTAAATAAGATAAAGTGAGATGCAATACTATTCCATGTGCAGCCTCTTTGGAGAACTCTGTACAAATTTTATTTTTTATTTTATTTATTTGATTTGTCAATTGCTTACAAGATAATAAGTATAAGTATATACATAGTTATGAATACATGAAATGGGTACATATAAGAAAAATAAAAGAAACAATAGGACAGGGACGGTAGGCACGTTGGTGCGCTTATGCATGCCCCCTACAGACCTCTTAGGAAAGGGGTGAGGTCAATAGGAGACGGTCTAAGGTTAAAGTTTTTGGGGTTTGGGGAAGGAACCACAGAGTCAGGTAGAGTATTCCAGACATTGACCACTCTATTGCTGAAGTCGTATTTCCTGCAATCAAGTTTGTTGTGATTAACCTTGAGTTTGTATCTATTGTTTGCTCTTATGTTGTTATGGTTGAAGCTGAAGTATTCATTGACAGGTAGGACATTGCAGTGTATGATTTTATATACTATACTTAGATCAGACCGAAGGTGGTGTAGTTCTAGGTTGTCTAGGTCTAGAATTTTGAGTCTGGTGGCATAAGGTATTCTGCAACAAGTAGAGGAGTGGAGAACTCTTCTTGTAAAATATTTCTGGACTTTCTCAACTGTGTTAATATCAGATATAATGTGGGTTCCAGACTGATAAGCTGTATTCAAGTATTGGTCTAGCAAATGTTTTGTATGCTCTAGTTATTAGTGTAATATTACCAGAGGAAAAGCTACGTAAGATTAGGTTAACAACTCTTAATACCTTTTTGGCTATGTAGTTACAGTAGGCTCTAGCACTTAGATCATTAGAGATGAGTACTCCAAGATCCTTGACAGAGTTTGGATCATCAACAAGGTCTTGACTATTCAGCCTGTATTTTATTTTCTGATATATTTTTTTTTGCCAAAATGTAGGACAGAGCATTTATTTGTTGAGATTTGAAGTTACCATTTGTTTGACCATTCTGATTAATAGTCAAGGTCTTTTTGAAGGGTAGTAGTATTGTCTGTGGTGTTGAATAGCTTTACATCATGAAGTGAAGAGAACACAGTTGCTCTTGATATGATCACAGAGGTCATTTATGTAGAGTATGAAAAGAGTTGGTCCTAGAACACTGCCTTGGGGGACACCACTGTTGACAGGTACAAAATTTGATAGGACGCTCCCAATTTTGACCATTTGTTGTCTGTTTGACAGGAATGCTTCTATCCAGTTATGCAGATGTCCAGAGATACCATAAGATTTCATTTTTAGGAGTAGTTTGTCGTGTACCACTGAATCAAAGGCTTTACAGAAGTCTATTGCTTTGCCCTGATCGAGTTGTGTTGTCCATATGTTTTTGCAGTGTAAGAGTTGCAGATTACATGATAGTTTTTTCCTGAAACCAAATTGTTTATTAGAGAGTAGGTTGTTTGTTTCTAAGTGGAGGATGATGGATTGGTTAATAATTGATTCCGTGATTTTACAGGTGACGCAGCATAAAGAGATTGGTCTGTAATTTTCAATTAGGCTGGGGTCTCCCTTTTTGAAGATGGGGATGACCATGGTTTGTGACCATAGTTTTGGCAAGGAGCTGGTCCTGAAAGATTTTTCAAAGATTATGCTTAGAGGTTCAGCTATGGCAGTGGATAGCTTTTTTAAGAAGTAGGCACATATTCTGTCCGGTCCAATAGATAGAAATGGTTTTAGATTGTGTAGTGCTTTTTCAACATTGTCTTCTGTAAAATTGATTGTATTAGATCATTGTAGTTGTCTGTGGTTTGACTAGGAAATACTGGTCATGATCCATTGCTGTTTACAAATACTGAGCCAAAGAATGTGTTAAAGAGGTTGGCTTTAATAGTGTCGTCATTGCAGTCTTTACCATTAGGTCCTTTCAGGGATGGGATGGACCGTGAGTCTTTTAGTTTGTTGTTTACAAAATTGTAGAAAGCATGGGTGGAATTGGTGCATAGAAGGTTTTCTTCTTGTTTAATGTGATAATTGGTGCATTCAGTCTTTATCTGGTGGCATAAATTTTTGTATCGGCTTTTGAAGTTGGCAACGTGACCAGATTTGTTTTTCCGCCAAAGTGATCTCTTTCTGGATTGAAGCTTCCATATTGTTATGGGTCATTTGTTTTTTCTGGTTTTGGGGTTTGTTAATGGTACATATAGTTTGATGGCTCTTTTGACTTCAAGTAAAAATATGTTGGAATGGTCTTCTACAGTATTGCATCCAGAGAATAGAAATTGCCAATCAAGGGATGAGAGATCGTTGTTTATAAGATTGACTTTTTTGAAGTTATAATTGGGGATTCCGTCATTGTGATGATTTTTGTGTGGATGTATGTTGAGACAAAAATTTATCATCTTGTGGTCATGTCCTTCTCAAGAAATCCCCAAGCTTTCCTTGTGACACTCACTTCATTTTTCCCCTATTCTGGATGATATTTGTATAAGAAAGCATGGGTCTTATAATGTTCATGCAGCATAAGTCTTTTCTCTCAGGCTTGCATATTTATTTTATTTTATTTCCTGTGCAGACGCTTGAATAACAATGAAATCACAGTGGTGGAGGCGACAGGTATCTTCAAGAAACTTCCACATTTAAAGAAAATGTGAGTTATATGGATGAGAGCTTCTTGGAACACATTGCTCCTTATCTAGGATTTGGAGTGGGCTTTACAGCATAGCAATATTTTTTAAAGATGTGGCAGAGAAAGAGCTGACAAAGTTCCTACAGGCATTGTTATAAATGGATATAAAGAACTATGCTGGATCCATCTACTATCTCCTTGCATATATGAAGTCCACAACAAGGGCATTGTGTAATAGCACCCTCCTGTTCACATTGCCTAGCAATTTTAGGAGGTATATGTCTTCTGATAGTGGAAGTAATACATAGCTAGTTTAACTAGTGTTATTCTTCGGGAAACAGATGCAAATATGCCTAGACTTTGATCAATCTCTCAGCAATTTGCTTGAGGTTAAAAAATTAGGCCTAAAATTATGACAGATGTTCAAGTGGATGCAGAACTAGTCTGGGGAGGGGGGATTAAAAGCTGCTAAATAAAACCCACTTTCAGCATTGGATCTATTGGAACTTGTCTTCTTTTATTACTGTTGAAGTTACAGATCCTGGCAGACTGTGAACTAAGATGCAACCCTAGTTCCTATATTGACTTCCTGCTCCTTGCTTTCCTAGAAATTTGAGCAACAACAAAGTCTCAGAGATCGAGGATGGGGCCTTTGAGGGGGCAGCCTCAGTGAGCGAGTTACATTTGACTGCTAACCAGTTAGAGTCAGTGCGCAGCTCCATGTTCCGGGGCTTGGATGGGCTGCGAACACTGTAAGTCAGGCCTAATTGGGAATAGTGGGGAGGGGGAGGAGCACCATTTTGCAGAATATTGATGCTTCATCCTGACAACTAAATAATTGTTGCTGCAAAATGGCTTCTTCCCATCTTCTTTTTTCTCCTCAGGATGCTGAGGAACAATCGCATCAACTGTATTCACAATGACAGCTTCACTGGGCTGCGCAATGTGCGCCTTCTCTCCTTGTATGACAATCAGATCAGCATTATTTCACCGGGGGCTTTTGATACATTGCAGTCACTCTCTACTCTGTGAGTTGTGAGGAAGGGACATTTTAGTTTAATATAACCCATGGTCCTTTCTCTTGGATTTTTATTTTATTTTTCCTTTCCAAACTATTCTCTGGTTTCAGAAATGTGCTTCCATCATGAACTTATCCAGGTTCTGGAGTGTTCCCATTTGAAATTTAGTATAGTTATCAGAGAACGGTTTGCAAAGAGTCAGATCTCTAGAGTCATGACTAGACAAGAGGAAATTTTCATTCGGGAGAATGGCCCTCTTCCTTTTCAGTGGGGGCCATAGTTGAAATGCTGCAGTTGCTGAAGTAGGCATTTATCACTGTTTCAAAACATGGGATGTTGCTGAGAAACTATTTTGCATATTGCTAATATTTGATTTTATCTCGCAATTTTGTAAGTCTCTTGATGGGGAAGTAAAGCTATTAAAAATACAGAAATGGTAACAAATGAATATTTATTTGCTTGAGTCAAAATAGACTTTCATCTTATCTTCTAAGCTTGCTCTTGCTCTTTACAGTTGCAGGGGGAGCACTGAGATACAAGGGTAACAATTTGCCTAAGGCAACTTAATGAGTTTATATTTCAAAGGGAAGACTTGTGCAAGTTTTCTTAACTCAGAAGTCCTTGATTTAGTTCATTATCTCCCCAAATGAAAGATGGTCTAGAGTAGTGTTGGGAAAGACACAAGAGAACAGACAGTTCTGCTGAATTGGACGAAAGCTCCATGTTACCCAACGTTCTGTTCTCATGATGGCCAACCAGAAGCTAACAGGAAGCCCAGAGGCACAATACCAGTATACAGGGGTGAGTTTTAAAAATTTTAGCAAAGGATTCTCTGCCCAGTTGCTTAGTGGGTGTGGCCATGGGGGTTTGACCTAGTTGGCCTCCTGCACCACGGAGGCTCTGGAAGCTTTTCTCAAGCCTCCGGGAGGGTGAAAACGGCCTCCCCCAGGCTCCAGGGGCTCTCTGGAAGTTGGAAATGGGACCATTTCCGGCCTTCCTGAACTTCCGGGAGGCCCATTTTTTGCCCTCCCTGAGCGAAAAGCCAATCTGAATGGTCTACGGTTGGTCTGTTCTTGAAACCTTGAAGAATTCATGGTAATCAATGGAGACCACTCTTAATTACCAGCAGTAATTACCAGCAGCTCCTCAATCCTACAGACCATAATTATAAAATGATGGTGTAACAATATTTTAACATCCCCTTTTGGGAAAGAGTGGCAGTAAACAATGCTAGTCTAGGTGCTAGTTATCAAGTTAGATAATATGTAAAGTATTATCAACTTGATAATATGTAAAGTAGGTTTATA
This sequence comes from Notechis scutatus, assembly GCF_049901735.1. NCBI lineage: Eukaryota > Metazoa > Chordata > Lepidosauria > Squamata > Elapidae > Notechis > Notechis scutatus. The sequence continues at coordinate 123,674,749 of NC_142012.1, read as the reverse complement.
TTATCAAAATATAATTAGATGTTTACCAGATATGAGAAAGGTGATTGGTTTAAAAGAGGTCAGGAAACTTCATTCCAACTGTAGGCAGTTAAAATTTCCATGGACAGTGGTATTATTTATCTTCTTTACATAACCTTTGAACCCAGGAACCTACTGGCTAACCCCTTCAATTGCAATTGTCATCTGGCCTGGCTGGGTGATTGGCTTCGCAAGAGGAAGATTGTGACTGGGAATCCACGCTGCCACAATCCAGATTTTCTGCGCCAAATCCCACTACAGGATGTTGCCTTCCCTGACTTCAGGTGTGAGGAAGGTAACTTATGGGCTTTTAGATTTTGGGTAATAGCATGGGCAACAAAGCAAATATGCAAGCTTTACACAGTGAGGTTTTTTATATATGTGCGCCAAATGATTTTGTATCTTCTAAAAGAGCAGTGTGATTCAGATTAATAATCATGCTTAAACATGCTGCAAAGTTCTAATTGACTTCTTTATCCCATTGTAAATCTAAAATAGCATAAGGTACTCACATAAACAGACACTGCAAAAAAATGGACAGTCTCATTCTATCAACATATTTTGCTTAGATTTTTACTTTTGAATCATATAGTTCAGTTCCATTAACATATCAGTTTACACATTTTGATGCACATGGCTAAATAAAATATCTATATTGCTCAGTCTACCCATTTTTGCAAATATTTCCTTTAATATGCACATATCATGCAACTTTTACCAATATACACATTTTTGTGTGCCTTTCTTTCCAGATGTTTAAACCTATCCCAATCAGCAAACTATTTTTGTATGAATGTTTTATTCAGAAAATTACATCAGAGTATCAGGAAAATCATAAATATCAAATAATGACAGCTGCATTTTTGTCTACATATAGGTTAGGAAAACTTGAATTTTCCATTGAAATGATAACTGAATTAGTTTTTCCTTCACTTTTAATGTGTCAGACCTCTAGTGGTCTAACTTGAGCAAGTCATTCCAAAGGTGCAAAAGCAATTCACACTTTGCATTCACTGCAATGGGGACAGCATAAAAGGCTATGATGAAAACCACAAAAAAATACAGGTGAAAGTGAGGTGAGGACTAGAGTGGAGTTACATGCAATGACTCATTTCAAATTCCTTTGGGTACTCTGTGGAGAATTCTAAGAGCTGCAATTTGTGGGACAGTTGTACAGTTTTCTGCAATCTTCCTACTCTTTGGATAGAAATTATCATATGTCATGTTGACCTTGGCTATGTCATTTAAAAGTACATGGGCATAACCAACTGGCCTAATTTGACATACACAATTCTGTGTCCTTTAGATATATAGGAACTAAGCATTGAAGGGTAGCTCAAGGTATAGAAAACCAATCTAGTATCTTCAAGCCACAAATTAGCTGAAATGTTATTTTTCCTAAATATGCATGGAGTTATAATTATGTAGTGAGTCCTAGAGTTGTGTCTACTGATTTTAAGCATTCTTTTTTAAGCTTGAACAGTTGGTTAAAGGCAAAGCAATTTAATTAGCTATGATGTTTAACCATCCACGTTAAGTAAGTGAAGTATCTTGATGCAAAATACTGATTCACTGAAGGAATAAATCATGTGAATTTGGCAAGCACATATACATCATTGGCCTTGATCCAATGCAGTAGCTGCTTTCAACATAGCCTTTGTGTGGAGAATAGGTAGGGATGGCTCCAACCCAGAAAAAAATTATCACAGTAACTTAGCTTTTTGAGTATACTTCTCTGCCTTGAAACCTTCTTATAAATCAATACAAAGGCACTGTTACGAAAGGGACCGTTCCATCACTTCCCATAAAAACCTAAATTGTTATTTGTAATAAATTAATCATATCAGTTGATTAACATCCCAAGTTCTAATTGTTCCTGACATTTCTGACTCTTGAAGACCTACATACTAATAGAAAACCCAGAATTTCTTGCAAAGATTTGAGACAATTCTTTTATCTGGAATCTCATGTTGCATTCTTCTTGGCTTGTCCCTTGGCAGGTCAGGAGGAGACCATCTGCTTCCCACGTCCTCAGTGCCCCCAGGAGTGCACTTGCCTAGACACAGTAGTTCGCTGCAGCAATAAGCACCTGAAAAGCCTTCCAAAAGGGATACCCAAGAATGTTACTGAACTGTGAGTATAGATATGTAGGATATATCGGCTGGAGGGGGCATTATGAGAACTGGCATGTTGTAGCCATGGATGAAATGGTCAGCACAACTTTTTTAGGCTAACAATCACACTTGGTTTTGAGGTGGTGCTAGGGACTGGAGTCCCCAAAAGTAGAACAAAAATATGGGTGGAATCAGTACAAAACTTAATTTCTTTTAGAAGACATTATATTAATTAAATCCAATTAATATGATTGTTTGCCATGTATCTTAACAGTTTTTTAAAATCACATTAAAAATGACACATGCGACTAGCAAATTTTGCAAGCGATATTAGAGTTATACCCACATTTTTAGGGGCTGGTTGGGTTGTACTCTCTGGATTTGAAGCGGCAAACTGACTAATGCATCTAATCTCTTGAGCTGCACAATATTTGCAATTTTGCTGCCATTAGTATGAAGAAAGATTTAAAATATTTTTGGATATTTTGAACTATTATTTCTGTGTGGCAAATGCATTTATTGGGGTATTAAGTTTGTTGTTCTGGTTTATCATCCACAAATAATTAATCTGTGGCATGCAGAAAAGACCACAATTATCAATATGTTGCTTTGTAATGTTAATGAACCATCTGCATAGTGATAAGAAGACAAGGTAATATACCTTCATACTATACATTTCACACACGGAGATCTTGAACTTGGCTCTTTTAGCAGTTTTTACTCTTTACTGTTTTGCAGCTATTTGGATGGCAACCAATTCATCCTTATTCCAGGACAACTCTCCACCTTCCGTTACTTGCAGCTGGTGTAAGTGTCCAAGAAGCTCTAAGAAGTTATTCCTCTGATGAAACCTACAGTGGGTCTTGTTCCTGGAGATGGTAGATTAAATATAAGGATCATAACACCCTGTAGGATGTTCTGAAAACTGCTAAGATCTTCACCATAATCTAGATGCATTTTCTCCAATTTGCTGACTCGAGATGAGTAGGTGTGACCTAGATTCCTTTGCTGCATATCTAATTGGACAAGGAATATATAGGAAGAGACATAAATTGTAGCTCAATGTGTTGTTAATTGATGTAGTGCTACAAATTAAAGCTGGTGCAGAAGATAAGGGGGTATATAGCAGCTCTTAATAGAAGCAGATGGCCAGGATGTTACTAATATGCCAGTGAAGCATGACATAGTTATAAACAAAAGTAAAACATAAGGCCAGACTGCCCTGTACAACCCAGTGATTTATCTTTCATATTCTTTTTTTTCACTAATTAGGAAAAGGCAATATTTCATTAAAAGCATAGAATGCCATTGAATTATGTACATTGAAACAGAAGGGGATAACACAAAACCAAGAAACAGTCAGGAGAGTTAGTCTCCTCTTACCTTACAGCATGTATTCTCCATAAGAAAACATTTACATTATACAAAATGATGCTTGAAGCAGAAAATGGAAAAATCTTAAGAAAAAAAGCTATTAGGAAACATTTTTAGATTCAATCTTCTTACTGATTACTTTTCTTAATTTAGTCTTCTTAGTCATGACACCTTCTTACAGCAAATAAAGTTGCAGGGTTCTTACAAGAAAAACTCAGCCATTTTGAATAGGATACAGCTAATTTAAAGTGGAATAATGGATTGCATCACACAATTGTCGTGCAGTTAGTTGCATAAAAGTGCTGATAAACCATAAAGCAGATTTATCAGTATATGTGATAGATATCCTGGCACTGCAATTGCAAAGGATTGTGGATTTTTGCTTGAGAAATGAGAGGAAGGGAGGAAGATTGAGATAAAAATGATATTAGAACCTGCACTGTGCTTCTGTTTTGCAGAGACCTGAGCAACAATAAGATCAGTTTCCTCAGCAACAATTCCTTCACCAATATGAGCCAACTGACTACTTTGTGAGTGTTTTCTAACAGAGCTGAACCTAAAAGAGTTGTGCTACTTCAGATTGTAGGGACAGATAATCATTTACATCCACTCAATTTTTATCTCTTCTACTCGAAAGCTAGCAGGAAATCCAAATTCTTGCTGCCTCTGCAGCACATTCTTACCAGGTACCTGGAACAGGCCTAAGCTGACCTGCTGTCTATCCAGCTTTAGCACAAGATGACCCAAGGCTTGTGATCTGGCTATAATTCCAGCCCTGCACCCTATCAACTAGCATTTGAAAAGCCTGTTCCATTTAGAATGCATAATGCTGTAATCATGCACATTTTTTTTCTTTTTCCAGTGGCCAATTTTTTTTTTTTTAAAAAAAACACCATGTAGTTAGTTGACCACTATTTGGCAGAAAAGAATACAGTTAATGTATGGGATGTAATTACACAATATGTGAATGTTTAAATTGTTTCTGCCTCTCTCTAATTTCACCTAGGATCCTCAGCTACAATGCACTGCAGTGTATCCCCTCACTAGCCTTTGAAGGTCTCCATTCACTACGGCTGCTGTATGTATCTTGTGTTTTGCACTCAATTCATATCACCTGTCCCTCCTTATTCATTTCTCTGAGGAATCTCCTGTCTGTGGTTTACTGGAGAATGAATTTTGCCTGGTCATTATTTTGTTTTAATAGATTGCAGCCAGGCAGAGAATACGGAACATTTGGAATTGGGGATGGGTAGGTGTGGAGAAAATGACTTCCATTTTAAAGGGCCAATCATAAATCACACATTTACTATAAGGCAAATTTATGACGCATCTCTCCATCATTACCCTAGCCTAGTCTCCCGAATACTTTCTACTACCTCAAAATCAACTTTGTTTTTTACAGGCAGGTGGGCTGACTACCAAATAAAGGAGTATATTGCTTAAAGAGAATATTAGAGGCTGGATCTTTACTTTGCTGCAGGCCAAGTTCCATTTTATGTTTAAACTAAAAGATGCTTTAAATAAAATAGCCAGGTGAAACAAGAGTGTTTGGAGGAGTCGAAAGAAATGGCCGTGGGGTAGAGGGGCCCTTGGGTCCCATTCCCCCTTATTGTTGGGTGCCTGGTTATTTCCTTCATATAGTCCATGTTTGTATAAGGTATATGTACAACTATTGTCTTGCATTATTGTCCATTACTCACTTGTGTTTCCTGCCTAGGAAAAAATTCTCTTGTATGAGTTCATTTAATAATGGACACCAGAATTCCCATCCCATAGAAGCTTAAATTGCCTTTATTTTGATGTTCTGGAGACCAGAAATGGCGTAATGGTAGAGAAAGCAACCCCTTGACATACATTTATGTAAATTAGAATATACCTGTAAGTTATGGTGTCAGATATAGCGAAGTAATGAAGGTTGAGCTGAAAAATACAAAAAACAAAAGTTAATTGAGAATAGCGAAAATGTGTATTATAATAGTAATAAATATCCAGGGCTTCTCTTTCTTACCTCCCTTGTCCTTGCTTCCCATCGTTTTCCTGCCCTCTAAATATTCTTTCTCCTTGTGATCAACATTTCTTTGTCTTCCTATTTATGGCTTTACTAGCATTTTTATTGCTCCTCTATGGGGCCCAGGAGAGGTGAATGGACTGGGGTGGGTATGGGTGATCTGCTTAGTCTAGCTGATAACCATTTTTTTATTTCCGTCCCACCCTTTGGAGTTCAGACTGTTCTGCATCTCTAAAAACTTCGCTCAAATGAGCCCTTATAGTTCCATTTTTTCTTCCTTCATTTCTAAATTATGCTTTGAAATCCAGGGCTTGACTGGTAGAAAAGACGGCCTGCTGATGGAGGAATGCAATGAGTAATAGGCATATTCTGCAAGAGGCAATACAGGTAGTTAGTTTAATGACCATTCGAAGATAGAATGGCATGGATAATGTTTCCACACTTACGACCCTGGCAGGATCCCTGTTGTCACATAATGAAAATTCAGACGTTTGGCAACTGACTAATATTTATGACGGTTGCAGTATCCAGACATCATGTGATCACCGTTTGCATCTTCTCACAAGCAAAGTCAATGGGGAAGCTGGATTCACTTAACAGCCATGCCATTAACTTAAAAACTGGAGTGATTCACTTAACAACTGTGGCAAGAAAGGCCATAAAATGGGGCAAAACTCACTTAGCAAATGTTTCACTTGGCAACAGATGTTTTGGGCTCAGTTATGGTTGTAGGTTGAGGACTACCTGTATAATTTAATTATTCTGTAGTGTAAATATGAGTTGTTCTCGAGTTATGGCTATAATTAAACCTTGCAATTGTAATCATAAGTTGTGATGGTTGCAAAGCATCATACGATCAGACCCACTCATAACATCCTTTGGGGTAGTCATTAAGTGAACGCAAGCACAACTCATTTCTATGGGGTATTATTTTTTCACAGGGCACTGCAAATAGCCATAAGTGCAGGTTGGTTGCCAAGTGCCCAAAATATGCAGGGGTGGGGGTGGGGGGGGCTCAGATATTGGAACTTTGGACAGATCATTAGTTTTTTTTGGGGGGGAAGAGTTCCATCGTAACTTCAAACTGTTGCTAAGCGACTGATTGTAAATTGAGAACCATTAGTATTGTTCAAGTAAATATCTATGTTCCCAGCTGCATGATGAGAGGATGCCAAATGAATATGAATTTCCAGTAAGTAGAAAAGGGACATTGGTGTAAACTGAGTACTATAACCTGAGATTATATGCTTGATTAAGTTCTGCACCAAAAAACCATGCTTTAAAAAGAGTTATAATGTCTCCTCTTAATAAACAAATTCATTAGCACCAAAAAGGTCATGTTACTCTTTTTACAGCACAAAGATCAATAATAAAACCCAGGGAAATGATATCCCATAGTGTAGGATGGAAGGAGAATGGTTGGAACAAACTAGACTGGCTTATTCACCCCAGTCTTAGCCCAGCCACAGGCATGGCAGGATGAAGCATTGCCTTTGACATCAGGGCTCACTCTTTCATTCACATTCTGATGCAACGTTTTGAACACTCATTACATGTCTCACGGCTTTATTATCATGGCAAAGTAGTAATATTTATTTCCTGAGAGGAAGAGGAAGAAACAAAAGAATGTTGTGAAAGGAGTATCCATCAGTTACACGGAGAAAAATTGGTTGGAGGGGGGGGGGCTCCCTGGCATCTCTGTCTCCTGCACATAGGTCTTGTTGTTGCAAACCAATCCAACCCAACAGATCTACTGCCTGTTTCGCTGCATGACTCTTTTGCAGGGAGGGGGCAACTTCAAGATCATGGTGGAGGAGATGGCCAGGGAATATCATACTTAACCTTGCATGAGAGTGCATGTAAAAGCTTTTAATATGAACTAGAACAGGGGTCCCCAAACTTGGCAACTTTACGACTTGTGGACTTCAATTCCCAGAATTCTGAAAGTTGAAGTCCACAAGTCTTAAAGTTGCCAAGTTTGGAGACCTCTGAATTAGAAACATAGTTGACACAAAAAAGGTGGAGAAAATGTGTGCCCCTGATCTGACATGGGATGAGTGTCTGAGATTTCTGCAGAAGCTCCATGTTCTTGGTGGGCTGCTCCCTCCAAGAAAAACCTCCACTGTTGGTGTTAAGTATGGAGAATAAGGGAGACCAGACATCTGACCAGTGACTTCAACTCTTTAATAAAGTGATAGACATAACAGAGCAATGCTATGGGCAGCAGTAACCCTTTTATAAGGTTAGCTGCTGCCTTATTAACCAATGAAAATGTTCAACAGGTTCAAACTACTGACCAATAAGGACAGTCCCAAAAGTGGCCAATCAGGGACTGGTTCTGGCCCAATCCCAAGTTGTTGTATAAGGACCAATCAAGTGTGCAGGTTTTCAATCCCTCATTTGCATTTAGGTTATTCACTTTTATTGATTAACAACAGTTGGAATGTTACTTTTACGGCCCACAGATCTTTACTTGAATATATCATAGTTCCTTTCAGTCAGGAAGAATAAGGTGAAAGTCCTCCCAAAATACTCCCCTCCCTTTGTCAAAACCTGCAAGAGAACAGCTCTCAAAGCCGATTCTAGGGCACCAATTTCCACAGCAAAGGGGACGATGGGTTCTGGATGCCTGAGTAGCACTTGGGATCAAAGGGTGGTTTGCTCTTGAGTAGAGCATTTAAATTTCTTTCTTCAAAAGTTGATCGATGTCAGAGTGGGTCTTCTAAAAAAAGAAAATCAGGATGACGTCTGAATCCATCCAGATCAAATTGCAATCTTAAGTCCAATTTAGTGAAAATGCCTGCCTTCTGAGAATGATTCGGCAGATCTGAAATAAGAGGCATTGCATAGTGGTTGCTAATGGTTACAGAATTCAGAAGTCTGTAATTGTGTACAATTCTCAAGGAATTATCTTGCTTTTTTTTACAAGAAACATTGGCAGACGCTGGATATGTAGAAGAGTAAATAAATCCTTTCTTCAGATTTTCATCCAGATACTATTCTAAAACAATTAACTCTTTCATAGACATTATCTTTTGTGGGGCATCTGGCTTTAGGTTTTAAGTTGATACTGCAGTCATACTCATACACCCAATGAGGAGGCAAGGCAGCTACTGTCTCTTTCACCAAAACAACAGGAAAATCAGGTACTTTTCTGACAAGGGAGGCAATTCAGGCTGGCATAGGAGGAAGAGAAGGAAAAGAGTGCAGGCTTATAAATGGGACTGATGATACTTGGAGGGAAATTGCTTCCTGCATCTAATGGATAGTGGATTTTGAATTATAGCCACACTATGCTGAGTATAGGAACATGTATACTCAACAATGTGATACAGAGTAGCAAAAATTCTGTATTATCATTTATTTTCAATTGGAGAATACTACACCTAAAAGAAATTGTCCTTCAATTGTCTCAACTAAAAGGACTTTAGGACAACTCGGCACAGCCAGCTTGGTGCAGCCAGCTTACTGCTGTCAGCTCACCGTCACCAAGTCACCTCTGCCAACTCACTGCCTCCAAGTCGCTGCAGAATAACAATGAAGGCAACCCATTTTCACATGCATACACACACCACTGCCTGTCTCAGCTACCACCACTGTTGTCCCTGGTCTCTTTGGCCTGGAGTTCAGCACAGTGGCAGCGTCAGGGAAGAGGGGGTGTATGTGAAAATTGGACGCCCCTGGCTGCCATCATCTTCCTGCTACCTGCCTGTCACCCCTGCCCCCTGTCTCTTTGGGCCAGACCTTGGTGTGGTGGCAGTGGCGGTGGTGGCGAAAGGGGTGGGTGTGAAAATGGGAAGCCTCCAGCCATCAATGCCGCTCTGTACTCTGCCCACCCACTTGCTCTCCCTGTGGAGTTGTCCCCATGGCGAGTTGTCTGTGTGGAGTTGCCCTACAACGAATTGGCAGTGGCAAGCTGCTGTTGTAGAGTTGGCCGTGTCAAGCTGGCCATGCGGAGTTGTCCCATTCTGACTAACAAAGGGTTCTGTAATAACTACTTGGGAAATGCAAACTAACACATTGTAGTTTCATCTATGAAGTTAGTTGTGCCAAAGTCTTTGTGCAGAAAATTGTATTTCTGCATCAGCAAAAAAAACCAATAACAACAGGAATAATATTTGCTGTTATTTGCCATGTGAACTTTCTTTCTTTTTTTTCAGGGCCCCTGTTAAGCATCTGTCTTTCTGATGAGAGAGAAATGCTTTCAAGATTGTTGTCAGGCCTTTAAAGTAGACAAGATCAATTAATTGGGCACAGAAGGTATTCCAGGGATTTGTATAATACTGTAGGGTAAAATAGCAGAATCTTGACAGTCTCTCAGTTTCTCTGTGCCCCTTTTTACACCATCAAGTGCAGCTATTTTGAGAGTTGGGTTATTTATGCTCTCCTTTTTTCTCAGGACTAATTAATCTTTTCTGAAAGTTCCTTAGTGGTTCAGTCATTGTTTCTCCATCCCCAAGACCAAGTCTTCATTTCTTCTTAATAGAAACTCAATATTACAAATTTTCAGAGCAGGTATCATTTTAAGAAATTTCCCATATTGAGCATATGTCCAGAAATTAGCTCTCAGTGAGGATCACACTGGAATAAGTAACACAAATTCACAATTCTCCTTTCATCTTGGGGCAATGCTTCATATGTGTGCTTTCTGCAAACAAGGAGCCTAGGTTTGCATATCTGTAAAGTCAGTACTAACATCCTAGTGGTATAGACAGATAGAGCTCCATTACTGATTGCAGTAAAACAAAGTAATACATGAATTCTCCAAGGAACAATGGTGTTTCAACAGCATCCTAGCTAGGAGGCAAGTCCATCAATTAAGCTACTAGTCTTATAATCTGTTTCTATTGTGCAAAATGAGACAGAATTCTTGAGAAAAATTCTTGGCAGCCTTGGGAAGTGTTGGAGCTCTGAATTCAATGCAGATAGTGCATTGAATGCACTTTCAATTCATTCATTCAGAGGAGAGGAATGGAGGATATAAATCTCATATTCACATACATTGGCTTGATCATTTTCCCAGCGAGAGTTGTGTACACCCTTCACATTTCACAATTTATGACCCTAAGCATTATTATAGGGCAGCATGGGGTGGGGAGAGGGCTGTTAGCGCCTAGAAAGAACTGGTACTGGGCAGTTATTTTCTCTGAGACTCATGGATGACAGATGTGACCTCCAGGTTTCAGTAAATGGGCAAATGATGACTCCAATGTTGCCTTAGCCTAGGTAAAAATGGGCTAACATTGTTTGGGTAAAGATAATGTTGGCCCATCTTCCAGGTAGACCTAGAAGTCATTCCATACCAGAGACACAATCCTCTCTTGGGATATAAATGACTGAGGGTCATGGGAAAATAATCAGGGTGATATAAAAGCTCAGAGGTATCTAAAAATTATAAAACAACATGGCAAGCTTTAACTATAAATTAAATACAATTAACAGAAAGAAAGAAGAATAGGTAAAGGCTCCTCTCTCCTTTGAACAGTTCCTAAAAGGAAGACATTGAGTATAGGAGAAACTGGTCATATACCTTGATTATAATCACAAGCAGCATGTTAAAGAAGTAAAGAAGCTGGGGCACAGGAGTTAGCAGGTCGGGGCTTTTTCAGGAAGTGGGAGTAGCAGCAAGAGGCAAATGCCCAAGGACCAATGGCGAGCAATGGCATTGGGAAGTCTGTGAGACTCGGTGAGGTCGTGGTTGGAATGAGGGAGGGCTTTGGACTGAACAACTGGCCGCTGGAATGGCAGAGCTGATCACAGCAGGGATATCTGAGACCAGTGAGGAAGACTCTGTGGGACCTGACTGAATGGGGATCCCACCTGGGGATAATTCGGCCTGAGAGACCCACTGGTGTGGCAGGGTTGGTCTTCCTCTGGTGGGTGAGAGCCAGTGGAGGATTGACCTGGGTGTAGAAGAATAGAACAGAATTCTCCTTCTCCTTCTCCTTCTCCTTCTCCCTCCCTCCCTTCCTTCCTTCCTTCTTCCAGGTTTACAAAGTAAGCATATTGCCCCCAACTATCTGGGTCCTCATTTTACTGACCTCAAAAACATGGAAGGCTGAATCAACCTTGAGACGGTCAAGATCAAATTCCTGGCAGTGAACAGAATCAGCCTGCAATACTGCAGTCTAACAACTGCACCACCACGGCTCATGTGGTTAGGAATCCTGAATTCCTAACGTCCTATTAGTTTTACTAAGACTAATTCCTCCAAATGTGGCCTTCTAAAGATAGTAAACAATGGGAAGTCACAACATGAAAAATTAGTACTCTCTTTCTTCTTCTCCATAATTGGAGCTTTTGTTTGAGCATAAGAACAATTGTCTGTATTTGCATTCAGGTCTCTTCATGGAAACGATATCTCCACGCTCCCTGAAGGGATTTTTGCTGATGTTATCTCCCTATCTCATCTGTGAGTATCTGTATCATTAATGTAAGCATTTGTTACTTTTATTCCAAATAGGGTTTCTAGATTGGTGTTTGGAGATACAAAGAAGAAAGCACAATTTGTTTACTTTTGTTTATTCAGCTGTGCAAAGATGCTAGGCACATGTCTTCAGTAATAACTGCCCTGGACAAAGTACTTTCAGAAATTTTGTTGGTAGCAGTGTTCTTGTTCTGTAGTGGATAGGAACTGATGCAGTGCAGCTTGATGAAATGTGCTGAAGTTCCTTCTGGCATCTTTCATCATGAGCTTAACTTAATACACTATTGTGTGCCTACAAGGGAAACTAGCTCTTGAACCCTCTGACTTTCCTCCCAAGAAACTTGAATGTGCATGTGGTCTTCTGCTGCAGTTCAGAGGAATGAAGGGCAAAGACTTCTAGACCTAGGCTGGGTTAACACATGATTTGTTCATCTATGACTTAGCAAATTGTGATTTATAAATCAGAATTTGGTGTGTTGAGTGAACATACCTCAAAACTTTAAAGAACCACGACAATTACAATGATCTTAATCTTGAATTCATAGTGTTAATTGGCTAGGGTATTCTTCCTGCCTCAGCCTTAAGAATATATATATATCTTTTTAGACATGCTTATGAGTGCTAGATCCTAAGAAAATTCTACACACCCTCAATTTACATTCATCGCACAGTCTGTAAGCTCAGAGCATGAGTGATTTTGTGCATGCTGCTGTTAACTCATAAAATATGTCTATGGTCATTTTTAGAGTTGCCAACAGAAAGGGAGGGGGGAAAGGGGTTTGAAAGAGCAGTGCGGCAGCTTGGAAACCAAAAGTGCATTCCATAAATAGTTTTCAAAGATAATAACTAGGTGACTGAAGTTTCTGCCGCACATAATTCTAACTGGATAACATGATTGGTGATTCTTGGCTATGGATGTGTCTCATTGGTGATTTGAATTATGATACACTCAGGGGGTGGGGGAAAACCAGGGTCATGGGTGACAGTGAATTATGTGTCTCAGAGTCGGCTACACCCAGGCAGTGCTGGACACGTGAACTCCTTTTGAAGTTTTGGAAATTTGGCTTGAGACTCATGATTTCATTGGGGTAACTGCTGGAAATCCTGACAGCTGCATTGAGGTGTTTAGCAGATTTAGCATCAAGCATTAAAACATCAAATAAAATGCTAAAAATAGAGACTATTCAAAATGCAATAATATTTCATTTAAAAACAAATGGAAGTAAAAAATCAAATTATTAATCAGATCTAGGACGTCTAGAGGCATTTCTGCAGAGTAACCAGATGAAAGGAAGAGATTGTGTACTTTGAATAATTATAAAGACTTTATGATTCTTCCCGCTGTGCAGAGCAATCGGTGCCAACCCCCTGTATTGTGATTGCCAAATGCGCTGGCTCTCAAGCTGGGTCAAAACTGGCTACAAAGAACCTGGCATAGCCCGTTGTGCTGGCCCTGCAGATATGGAAGGCAAACTTCTGCTCACAACTCCAGCTAAGAAGTTTGAATGCCAGGGTAAGCTATAGAAGCAACGAGGGAAATAAAAGAGCTCTCTAAACGTTTTCAAAGACTAGTGGGAAGAAGTACTTCTGAAAATTCTGAAGAACAGCATTGCATAGAACTAAAGATACCTTGGCTATGTTACCTATAGTTTGTTCCGCCCAGCTGAGTTACCTGGGACCCATGTTGGGAGGGGGCACGAATGTTACAAATCTGTTGAAGTTAATATTGGGCCTATTGTGGGGGGGGGGGGAGAAATGAGTCATGGAATTTATTAAGATGCACACAGATGTGATGAAGATACAGTGAGGAAAGTAGATTCTAGCCAGGGAAGCCAATAAAACTAACCCAATATCCTTCAAGTAATCCTCGATGTACGACCATTTGTTCGGCAATGGATCAAAGTTATGATGACACTGAAAAAAATGACATGATCTTTCTTTGCCCTTACAACTGGCATAGCATCCCCCACAGTCACACGATTGCCATTTGCAAGCTTCCCAGATGACTTCTGAACAAGCCAAGTCATTGCGGAAGCTGTCGGTTGCAAATCATAGTCACGTGGTGTCTCACTTAACAACCCTGGCAAAATAGGACATATAATCAGGTGTGGTCATGTGACGCCTCACTTAATGACTTCACACTTAACAAATTTTCTGGTCCCTATTGTGGTTGTAAGTTGAGTATCATTGTATATAGTTCCATGGTACTGAAGATTATGAAAGATAGATTCTGGTGGAAGGCTTAAAGGATGGGCAAAGGCATAACATTAGCTACATCAGTCTGGTGCCTTATAGATATAATGAGATTATAATTTCCAGAATCTCTAATAAACCTCATAACAGGCCTTGAGTCTGAGCCCTCTCTTCTGTGTATGTCACACCAATGTAGAATTCTTTGAACACTTCTTTTCCTTTTTCCTGTGAAAACTTATTCCTGTGAAAGAAGTTGGGGGTGGGTAAGGATAGAATCCTGTTTGCTTTTGCAGAAAATTAAGACTATTTTAACATCAGGACTCAGTATTATGTTTAGGAATAGGTGGATGGTGTTCTTTTCAGCCATTATCCATGGTTTCAGCTGCTGGGAAAAGGGCAATACCTTGGAAGAGATTCCGATCAGGAAGCACACAGCCTTTATAATCAGATATAAGAAATGCGTCTTTACCTAGTTCAGCTATATTTCCTTAGTCTTATTCATGCAATGTCTTTTTCTATTTGTGTAGGGCCTCCCCTACCAATCATCCAGGCCAAGTGTAACCCCTGTCTCTCCAATCCCTGCCAAAACAGGGGCAGTTGTCAAAGAGATCCCCTGGGATCTTATCGCTGTGACTGTCCCAGTGGTTATAAGGTAAGTAGTGAAAGGCAGGAGGATGGGTGACCGAGGAAAAAAAAGGGAGTGGGTTTGCTGCCTATTTAAAGTCATATCTTGCCAAGCCTCAGACAGCTGGCCAATTTTAAAAGTGAGGTCTACATGGATTCAAAAACATACATACATACATACATACGTGTGTGTGTGTGTGTGTGTGTGTGTGAGAGAGAGAGAGAGAGAGAGAGAGTATATGACAGACTGGGGGGAAAACATCTATATGGGAAATGGTGTGTTCTCATAACACTTTTAACCGAGTTAATGAAAGACATAAGTTCATTCATACAAAATGCTGAGCTTGGTTTGCCTTTTTGTGGCTTTGAATGTTGTGCAATGCCCTGGATCACTTTATGTTTCAGTGTAAATAGTCCTCAACTTACAACAGTTTGTTTGGTGACTGTTTGAAGTTACAAGAGCACTGAAAAAGGTGACTGACCATTTTTCACACCTACAGCTGTGGGCAGCATGCCCAAGGTCACGTGATCAAAGTTCAGATCTTGGCAACGGACTCCTGTTTATGACGGTTACGGTGTTCCGGGTCATGTGATCATCTTTTATGACCTTCTAATGAGAAAAGTCAATGGGGAAGCCAGATTCACTTAACAACTGTGGCATTAAAGATTGTAAAATGAGGCAAAATTCACTTAACAACTGTCTCACTTAGCAACCGTTAATTGTGGTCGTAAGTCGAGGTCTACCTGTATTGTACAAACCCAGAAAGTGGGTCAGTTCAGTAGTGAAGTTAAACATGTTCTGTGAACACAACCAATTGTTCCTTTGACATTGAGAAAGAAAGAAACAAAGAAAAAAAAGAAAGAAAGAAAGAAAGAAAGAAAGAGAGAGAGAGAGAGAGAGAAAGAGAGAGAGAAGAAAGAAAGAAAGAAAGAAAGAAAAAGAAAGAAAAGAAAGAAAGAAAGAAAGAAAGAAAGAAGAAAGAAAGAAAGAAAGAAAGAAAGAAAGAAAGAAATGGGGAGAGCTACTTCTGTTAACAAAAACAATTTAAAAGTTCAGGACAATTTATATATAACAAGTTAGTCTTGTTTCACTGTACATAGATGACTGGTGACCAAGTAATTGATTTTCAAAATTTGCATTGGCCAGAACTTTTCCATTTAAAGTGTGATTGTTTCGTTTTATTTCCTTATCCCAGGGCAAATACTGTGACCTATCTGTTGATGGTTGCTCCCACAGGCCCTGTGAGAATGGTGGGACCTGCCTGCCTCAAGAAGGAGATGGAGCCAGCTTTAAGTGAGTGGCAGTTCAAGGTTTCAGAAAGAGTCTCTGACCTAAAATGGTGTGTGTGTGTGTGTGTGTGTGTGTGTGTGTGTGTGTGTGTGTGTGTAATCTTGGTTAGCTGCAATACATTATCTGCCAAGAACCTGGGCAGAAAGAAACCTATTACAAAATTGCCAGATGTCAATAATATAAATCTAGCTCCATTTTGTCCCTTAAGCCAGAAACAGACCCTGAAAAGTATTGGGAAGTGTTTATTCAGTGTTAATCATATATACTTGCACTCCACTCTTCCGCTCTTTAGGGGAAACGAGAGGTTTTTGGTACCTAC
Organism: Notechis scutatus; assembly: GCF_049901735.1. Lineage (NCBI taxonomy): Eukaryota > Metazoa > Chordata > Lepidosauria > Squamata > Elapidae > Notechis > Notechis scutatus. Next base: position 123,658,381 of record NC_142012.1, on the reverse strand, counting down.
ATAGTCTGATTCTGCAGGCAATTTATTTCTGTAACTATGGCTTGGGATTTGGGAGACCAGCCACTGGAATACTTGTATCCCAATGGATTACCAACGGTTTCGTCTTTTGATACTCTGAACCTCGGTGTTTCCCCTCCCACTCTCCTCCTCAGAATACAGTGTAGGCGGCTTTCTGGGAAACATACCATAATTAGTAGCTTGAAATAAACTGCAGGCAGCAGAGGAAAAAAATGGGGCCCTAGCCGATCTGTACATCCAATTTGCTAAACTGCTAAATGGCTTTTCATCCTATCACCATATCAACATAGCATCTTTAGCATCTTTAAAAGCCAGCACATAATGTCCCTTGGGAATAACAAAGCTTTTTCCCTACACATGCCGCTCGGTATTATCCCTTTGTAGAAAGATAGCAAGAAGGAACACAAATGTTTTGATCAAGGGCATCAGAGCCTGACAACTCCCTGCCTTTGTTAGGCAAGGTCACCGGTTTTTTTCTGTCCTTTGCTTTTTCCTCTAAAGTCCATTCAATAGAAATGCAAATACCCACCATGTTATGCAACTCGCAGCATACACTCATTCATCTACAATATTATTTTCTACTTTGTGTGTATGTGTATCTGTTTGCAGTGTGTCGTGTGTGTGTGTGTGTGTGTGTGTGTTTGTGTATTCTATGACTCTCCGTGAGGTTCAAATAGTATTGCCTCAAGAAGTACTACATATAGTCCTCAAACACAGCTATGAAGGTTGTTCTGAAAACTTAAATAGTTAAAATAATAATCTACAGCTTCCCCTTCGTTGGAATAGATTTAAGGAAGTTAACTGAAATATAACTCAGGATCAGGATTCTCACATTTGTGTTTTTCTCTAGTCCTTCCCAAAGGTCCCACTTTTTCTTTTTGGTGTTAGCATTGAAGAGCATATGCCATCCCATCTGTCTCAGAACTTAAAACAATTTTAGCTCCTTCTCAGTTTAGGGCCTTCTAGAGTGGTCCAACTAGCTCTTGCAGTTGGAGACCAAAATCCTTGTTGTATAAGAATGGGTAACAAGGTGAAATGCAGAGAGTTATGGAGATACATAACCCAGTTTCAAACAAGAAGTAACATCCCTTATTTTTCACCTTTCTTGAAATTTAGATAAGGGTATAAATTCCAGAAAAGCCTAAAAGAAAATGTTTCAATCTATCAAATAGCTCTTATTTTCCTTATTAATAGATGTGCTTGTGTGGATGGATTTGAAGGCCCAAGATGTAATCTGAAGACCAATAGTTGCAACAATAGTTGCAAGAATGGGGGCACATGTGTTAATGGGTCCACCTGCTTGTGCCTACCCTTCTATACAGGTATGACTTCAATTGTAAACTTCTGCCTATAGTGGGGGAGTTGGGGGGGGTTGCAGAGCTTCTGCTTTTATTTCTGAAGGGAGCAAAATTTTCATAGTATCTAAAGTGACCTTATACAGTGTTGAGAATGGGGAGGTCCACGTCCAGACTACTAATATGATTTTATTATCCATTCCTTCTTATTAATATGATTTTATTATCCATCCTTTCTTATAAATTGTGTGGATTACGGTGGATAATTATGTTAAATGTATCCTTTTTAGGCAAATGTTTGTTTTTAACTTGTCTTAAGTGCAGAAAACAGCTAGTGAAAAGATAAGTTGCTTCATTCTTCTCATGATTAATTCTTCGTAATTGCTAAAGGCATTGGAGATATTTTCTGTTGATTGGTATCTTGCTAAATTTGACATTTGGAAGAGGAAGAGAAAGGATTGAGTAGGCTTTCTGGCCTAATTGTCAAAATACTTATATATATAATATGTAGCTCCTTGTCATCTGTATGACCTACAGCATTTGAATGGTTTCTGCATAATAGAAAAAAACCCATCTGTTTACTTATGTCACAGAATTTATTTATTGTGCATAACTATCCAAAACAGTGAAAAAAATGCAAGTCAACCACCTGAATTGGCCAACCTAAAAAGAGATCAGGGATATTTCAACTTTTGAATGACTGAATGTTTCCATCTTATAGGTCCAAAAGGTGAACATTGCAGCAATATGTGTTTTTGTTCACTAATGCTATAATGCAGACAGGAATTTTTGAGGTCAAATATGGGCTTCCCTCCTTTTTGTGTACCATTTCTTTGGGGCAGAATGAGGCAAATTCAAGGAGAGATACTTATTTGTTATGCTTCTGCCTTATCTCTGTATTTTTCCCACAGGGACATATTGTGAACAGCCAGTGGATGCATGTTCTCCAGAACTCAGCCCCTGCCAGCATAATGCCATATGTAGAGTCTCTCTTGGTGGACCCAAGTGAGTAGGGAAAAGAGTGGAGTTTGGGGAGATAAAAAGATTTAAAACCAAATAGAGGACATTACCAAATAATGTGTGGTGGAGTTCAGAATAACAGTTATATTCATTTCTTTAGCCATTTACTGGTTGGTGTATCTTGCTGCTCTTTTGAGCACTAGCCAGGCCCCCTCAATGACCAGATCTCATTCCTGTTCCTGCCTCAAGGTGTGAATGTATGCCTGGCTATGCGGGAGATAATTGCAGCGTGGACTACAATGACTGCCTAGACCACCAATGCCAGAACAATGCCAAGTGTTTTGATGAACCAAATGGTTATTCCTGTCTTTGTACTGGTGGTTTCAGGTAAGGACGCTAGAAGGAGATCCAGAATTCACATAATTTCTTCAAAAATACCAAGTGTTCTGCAAAGCTCAAGGCCAAGTTTTCCCTTTATTGGATAATTGACCCTTTTCCCGGTTGCCTGAAATATAGTCAGGAGAAAGAAATGTAACAAGATTAGTGTTTGCAGAAACACATAAAGACTTATGAGTAAGTAGCTGTTTCCAGGACGGCTTCACTCACTACCCTTGCAAGACGGAGATCCTGCAGCATCTTTCATGTGCTTTCAACAACAGGTTGATCACAATGCCACCTGTGTAGATGTTGGTTTGAAATCTTATCCAACTTGTTTCAAGTAACAGTGTACAAAAATAGATGTCACAGCATTCTCCTTCCACCAGGGTTGGACCATATTTTTATTTACTCAGGAAATGGCAGACAGCAAGTTGAACAACACATCTGAGTTCCTAAGATACAAATTATATGATTATTTGAATTATGAGAAAATATTAATAGCATTTATACACCTGGGTGCCAGTGGTGGTTTATGAGATGCTGAAAATGAGGAATCCATTTAGAACATTGGAAAGATAAGGGAACACATCCTGCTTCCAAAAATGTATCAATTTCAATAGCTGATTCTGACAATAAACTTATGCCCTATTCTATGCTTGCTTCATTCTAGTGGTCAGCTCTGTGAGATCCCACCTCATGGCTCCTTTCAGTCCAGTCCCTGTGAGAGAGTGGAGTGCCAGAATGGTGCCAACTGCGTGGAGTTAGGCAATCGTGCCTTATGCCAGTGCCTTCCTGGCTTTGGAGGGCTCAAATGCGAGAAGCTATTGAGTGTCAATTTTGTGGATAGGGACACATACCTACAATTCACAGACTTACAGAATTGGCCCACTGCCAATATTACTCTGCAGGTAAAAGAGATTTAAGTCTCCGCCTCAACCCTCCAAGAAGCAGCATTACCTACTTTCCTGTACAATGGTGGTTTTCCTATCTGTTTTCCCCCCACTCTCTTGTTCTCTGCAGGTCTCCACAGCTGAAGATAATGGGATTCTCTTGTATAACGGGGACACTGACCACATGGCAGTAGAACTTTATCAAGGCCATGTGCGTGTCAGCTATGATCCAGGCAGTTACCCTAGCTCAGCTCTTTATAGGTAGCTCTATCTTTGGTTTCTCATTCAAACTAAGGGCAGTTTGATGGAATGTGAGCAAATTTGTCTGCATGACCCTACAATCTGCACACTGACTTTTGGGGGTGAAGGGGAGATGCTAAGATTTAGATCAGGGTCCAGCAGGGTATGTTGTTGAAAGCAGAGAGTGATCTTTAAAGAAAGTGTTGAATGAATGTTGGGTGGTAAAGACTGTAGATGTTAGATGTTGTGAAAAGGGTGTATACAAGAGCCTTTCTCATCCCATCTCTCTCTTTTCTCCCAGTGCAGAGACCATCAATGATGGACAGTTCCATACAGTGGAACTGGTAACATTTGAGCGGATGGTAAACCTATCTATCGATGGAGGTGACCCCATGACCATGGATAGCTTTGGCAAGGCCCACACTCTGAATTCTGAGGCTCCACTATATGTGGGGGGTAGGACTGCAATCTCTGTTGGGGAACAGGGAAGCAATATCCTGCTGAAACCAGAGAGAGCGCCAGTTCTTTCCAACACTTCCACATTTTACAAGGAGGCTACCCTATGGACTAGGAGGTTCTAATAATTCTTAGTTTGGACCATTTATACACTGTCAATTGGGAGGAGGAGGAAGAGAAGGCTTTCTTTCTTTCTCCTTTTCACAACAGAGGCCAATATGTAGAGAGTCAAGGAGACAAGAGGCCCTCTGGCAGGTGGAACGAAATAGTGTAATTGTCTGGGCTCACTATTCACTAAATTGGTATCTCTGGCTTTTAACATTTCTCTACAATATATTAGGCCAGCCTTCTCCAACTTGCTATGCTCCAGATAATTTGTAAAGTTGACTAAATTGCAGTCCCAGCATGTTTAAAGTGTAGCGGTTTGGGAAAAGCTGGAGGCTGAGACTTTCAAAGTTTATTTCCTTGCATCAGTCATGATCTTACTCACCAGCACGCTGATCTTATTTTCTTATTCCCTGCCTGACGTTGCTCCTATGGCCCTCTCTCACCAGGCATGCCAGTGGATGTGAATTCTGCTGCCTTCCGAGTTTGGCAAATCTTGAATGGTTCCAGCTTCCATGGATGTATCCGCAATTTATACATCAACAATGAATTACAAGACTTTACTAAGACTCAGATGAAACCTGGAGTTGTGCCTGGCTGTGAACCTTGCCGCAAGCTCTACTGCATGCATGGCATTTGCCAACCCAACACTGCTCATGGACCCATTTGTTATTGTGAGTCAGGCTGGACTGGGCCCCATTGTGACCAGCCCATTACTAACCCTTGCCAGGGACACAAGTAAGTGCAAGTGTTAAAATTCTTTTCTGTGAGATCTGGGGAACACAATCTTTATTTTTTTTTGGGGGGGGGGAATGTGGAAGAGCAAATGTGGAACTATGAGAACACTTATAGGACATCTGCCATAAGAACCCTGCCTGTTCAGAGCTGCTATGAGATATGTGGCCAGTCACAAAATGTCCAGGAGACAAAAGAATCCTAGATATGCTCTATCTTCCCAGTGGAGACTTTAATAATGGACTTAGATGTGCGTGAAAAGAAAGTGTGCTTGTTTCAGCCATCACGTACCAATTCAGCCAACAAAACCTGCAACATTTTGGTTCTGAGTTTTAAAAGAATAGATATCTTGTATTCTAACTTCTAATTTCATTTTGTTTTAAATAGAAGAATTTATAAAGAAAATCAAGTGGTCAGAAAATGTGGTTGGCACTAAGTGAAATGTACAAGGGCACATTAGAGCTAGTTTGCTCTAGTGGTTAAAGCACCATGCTAGAAAGCAGGGGACTGTGAGATCTGTTCCCGCCTTAGCCATGAAAGCCAGCTGGATGATCACCTCACAGGGCTGTTGCTGTAAGAACAAAAATAGGAGGAGGAAAGTGTGTTGAATAGGTTTGCTGCCTTGAGTTATTTGTCAAAATAATAAAAGTGGGATACAAATAAATAATTACTGTTCAGCGCTTATCTTGCCTTGAAACCATTCATGCAAATCAGATATCATTGCAACGCTGTGATCAGAAAACATGTATTGAGAGCATGTGTTTTCATTGCTGAAAAGATTTATGGCACACATGGATCCCTAAGTTACTGTCTCAGATTCAAACTTGTAGAGAAGAGTTCAAAAGAGACACTGGCTTAAGTGCAATTACATTTATGTACCTAGCTTATGTCTCCTTTATCTTCAGGTGTGAACATGGAATCTGTATGCCTCTTGATGCACTTTCCTATAGTTGCCAGTGCCAAGATGGTTACAAAGGAGCCTTGTGCAACCAGGAAGTTGAACTACGCAACCCATGCAAGAGCTTGGAGTGTGTTCATGGTCAGTGCCAGATCTCAGATGCAGGAGAGGCCTATTGTGAATGCAGCTCAGGATTTGATGGGGATCTCTGTGATCAAGGTCAGAAACATTTCTGTTTCCATATGTTGACCATTAATTGCTAATGACATTAAGGGAATTTCCCTTCTGTGCAAAAAGTTAGGTTCATATTTTTGCTGGCAAGTCATATTAACCCAGTCCTCTGTAAATGGTAGAAACCTTATTCAGGGATCAACTTTCTCCTGGAAGTGAATATTCTACCAAGTAAAATATTTCTTCTCTGAGTCTACAGGAAAATTTCTTGGCATATCAGCTGCAGCATAGGAGGTCCCTGTAAATAGCTTCTTCCAACTTTGGTGGTTATCAGTGACTTGAATAATGAAGGGACATGAGCAATGCATCCACAATTCCCAATGTTTAAAATATAAAATGATTCCTTACTATCAATAAAATTATATCTTCTTTGGCTTTCTATATTAACATTATTTTAGATGCCCTTCACTAGAATCCCCCATTTCATGATAATAATGATTATGACAATAAAAATGTCTATTATGTGATGACATTCTTAAAGTCATCCTTTTGCCTGACCTTTCTGTTTTCCCCAGAATCAGAGTGTCGGGGAGAGGCTGTGCGAGATTTCCATCAAGTCCAGCGAGGTTATGCCATTTGCCAGACAACACGCCCAGTCTCCTGGGTGGAGTGCCAGGGATCATGCCCAGGACTAGGCTGCTGTGGAGGACTGCGTCTTAAGCGCAAGAAATATACCTTTGAATGCAGCGATGGTTCATCCTTCGTGGAGGAAGTGGAAAAACCTAGCAAATGTGGCTGTTCCCATTGCATGTAGTCTCCGGTGAGGGGCAGGCCATAACCAGTCACCTCGGGGTGAGATCTGCCCTAGCAGAAGCCTTGGGAACAGTCTGGAATTTGAGCAGTTTTTTTATTATGGTCATGGTGGTTATTCAAGACAGAAGAGACAAAGGTGTAGATAAGAGGTTTGTTTGTTGTTTTTTCTGCTGGCAAATCCAGCTGAACAGATGTATTTATATCCAGCACAGATTCTACCTGGGGCCACTGATTGGGCACACCATGGATTCTTATTGAAGATCTCTACAATTGTTTGTGCTGCCCAATGTAATGTCTTAAGAACCATGCCCATGGGTCATGCCTGGCCTCAGGAACCAGTCATTTTGTATCTTTTGTACCTTAACTGGAATCTCCTAGCTGCACCATGCCTTTTGATCCCTTTTGTTGGCCAATTCTACTTTTTCTCTTGTTGAGTAGCTTCTCTTATTCTCACTCTTACTACCTGCTCATGGTAACTTCATCTTCTGTTTATGGGGCTAAATTGCAAGCAGTACAGTGACCAGGAGCAAAGGGAACATTATTACACGACTAGAAAAGTAAAAAATACTTAAGAAATTGAGAAAGGAATTGTTGCTGCCTACAGCGTAATGGTTATAAGACACTGAGGAATAAAACATCTTAGACATGCAATTGCATTGTAGTCATTAATTTTAAAGCTGCCTTCATTTATTAATAATTAAAAAAAAAACAGAATGGCTGAACCACTGGCATTACTATTGCTATACTGTTGCAATTTGATGCTAACTTATTCAGAAGTAAAACCTATTCAAACCCATGGAATTTAATTTCTAAATAACCTTGTGATTACTTCCTGCTGACAGGAAGGAAAAGGACTACATCCAATTCTTGTTGCAAATTTTCCAATTGCCACAATCATTTCTCTTATCAGTCTTCTTTACCCTAAAATCATTTTTTTTGCTACATATCACTTGATTATTGTAACAAATAAGTTTGCATTGATGGAAGATGTCAGCTCTACTGTTTGTTTCTATCATCTATAGAATAATCTTGTTCACACCAATCATTATTCATGGAAGGAAGATGAACAGCATGTATCTCTTGCATTCTTGCATTCAGCTTGTTGTATTATTTTTCAGCCCTGCAATAGGATGCAGCAGGTGTTCCCATAAAATAGAACACTTGTCCTTCCATAATTGAGAGAGGAATGAGATTGGGACTTTGCTACATCCAGTGGGAATAAGATGGAGCAAGGCATTTAAAATAAAATAAAATGAGATGCCTTCTTTCTATCTCCAAATCCCTGCTCGAGAGAAGTCTTTTGTGGAGTACTTTAACTGCAGGAACAATTTGCTCAAGGTTTCCTATCAGTAAACGAATGCTTGTACTTCTTACAATTAGTTGACACGTACAAGTAATACTAGTAGCTTTAAGTAACAAAAACAAAGCAGCTTTTATGTATTACTGTAGATGCAAATTTTACAAAAAATGTCCTTCTGTCTCTTTCATGCACACACACAGACACAAATTAAGCAATACACTTGCAGTTTATTTGCATAAGTTATTTTGCTGCTGATTGGGAAAAGCAACGATATCTATTTAGATGTCAGGGCTGCTAGTTCCAGATTATGTTGTATTTTCTGTCACGTTGTAGCTAACTTCAGGGAGTCCTAAGGCCAAAAGATTTCTAAGCTGATTTGCATCTTGGCATTATAGCAAAATGACATTCTTTCTCATTGAACTTTTCTCCATTCATATTGTTGGTGTATTTAGAGGTGTAGTTTGCCATAGCTTCTATTCTCAGGATGCCAGAACCAAGAGAGTTGCTGCAACCTCGCCGGTGGTTTCCTAAAGATAGATGGCTTGGACTTTTAAAGCAGTCCCTACTCACCCCCATCAATTCCAGTTTTCTGTTCTTGTAGTATTGTGTTCACTTCACTCCCATATCGTCCTGACCCTGCCATTCATGATTGGTGACTCCTTTTTTATCATACTATTTGCCACTTTACATTGCAGCTAACCAGTATATCTGCAGGCTATCCCACTATTTGCCCTTGTGGGTGCATCCTTGTCTTTCCATGTAGGAATCATACCAACAGAAAATATTTATACTTTTCCAGCTTTTGAAATCTCATCAGATAGTAGACATAAAAAATAACCCTGCTGGATTGAGAAAAGGCCTCCTTTAGTGCAGCATTTTGTTTCTCACAGGGGCCACCCAGATGCAACGGGAGGCTTGGAAGTAGGAAATGGAGATACTGGACGCATATTTCTGGCCATTGTTCCCCTGCAACGTATATCTAAAGGCCTGCTCCCCATGCCCTGGAAGTAACCTTGGGACCTGACACTAATTCCTGATACCTTTATAGCACAGTGAGGTTACTTTCTTTTATGTCACCTTGAGGGCTTATTCAAATATTAAATAAGCTCTTGGTATGTATTATCCTGCAGCAGCCTTGCAAGAATGCAGTTATTAAGCAATCAGTCTGATGCAAGCTTTGAGGCCTTAAACTCTATCAATGTTCTTGTTTCCACGACAACCTCAGCCAGGTGTCTGTTGTTTGAAACTTACTTTTTTTTTTTTTTTAACAAAAGGTTCTGCTGGAAAGGTAACTCCTTGGCACTAGCTTGAGATCATGTGACACGTGCAATCTCAAGGTAACCGTTTCTAAAACATCAGATTTTACTGTACAGCAGTTTCAGTAAGATACTCCCCAGGGTGAAATAGATTATGATAAGTGTATGCATGGTGTCCATTAAACTGGCAGTAATAAAGAAATAGCAGTAATAAAGCCATCTTCTACTTCCTGTGGGGATATGCAGGAAGCTAGGGAGTGATTACTCAGTGAGTCCTTGCAGAAGCTCCTTTTCAAGATACATAAAGAGTTATCTCTGTGTATGAGCTTGTACCTACATACCCTGGTTTACTTAGCTACATGCCCTGGTTTACTTAGCTATTGCTTGCTAAGTGGGTAAGTGGAATAAAACTGAGGTTTATTCTGCTATGGCTGTTGAGACTTGCTGAAATGTAAATAATAACCAATTTCAGATTTGAATACATGATTTACAGAGGCATTTTAATCATTACCATGCTTCCTAATATTTTTCATTTTTATTCTAGAAACCCTGCAAGATGTTAATTGTATTTTTTTTTTCCTTACTGAGAAAGTGAAACTTTTGAACTTTTAGGATGACACAAAATATATATCTAGGGCTCTTGATTTTTTAATGACTTCCTATTTCTAATGGTAACCATTAGAATCTACAAAATATCATGTCTGAATTTGTACACTCTGCCAATGCAATACATGAGACATACGTTTGAATAAACAAAGCGACATTTGATCCTGCTTACATGCTTAAATTTAGCTGATTATGGCCAACTCACCCTCCATCCTGTATATACACTTAGAAATGTAGGCTTCAATTCTCATAATTGTCATCTAACACATTCTTTGATCATAATATGAGTCAAAGCCTGGAATGGATGTATTTGAAATCAACAAAAATAATGTGTTTCTTTGTCTTCTTCCCTTTCTAAGGATTCCCACGTTATTTGGTACTTATAAGCCTGTCAAAGCACAATTCCTTAACTCAGATTTAGTACTGCCTTTTTAAACTCATGAAACAATGGTGTCTCACTAACCCTCTGCATTTGAAAATTCTAAGCTTTGTATCAACATTGAAAACAATACTTTTGGTGTCCCAACAGTCTAACCAATGTTGCACCTGAATGAACATGTGAACTGCCTTGCTTATGTAAGCTACCATACTCCTTTATATAGTAAATACCTTCTTTAGCGCAGCAGTCTTGTTACAGATTTTGAAAAAGTAGTTTGTGATTTTTCATGGGAAGATAATTCAATGAGAGACATGAAACTAACCATCTCTGTCTGTTAACAAAATACATGCCATCTTCCAACTCCTATAATGGTTGTCCAAGTAAAATATGCTGTTGTTCAGTTTTCTAAGAAAAATATCAAAATGGTGAGTGTCCTTCTTCATTATATGATGGAGGAGTACTTTTGTTGTCACCCAATCCCTGCTGCTTATTAATAGGAAACAAAGAGAAATAGATTCGGTGGATTCAACATATTTATTTCAAATAAGAATCTTTCTCTCCTTTCTGCCCAAAACAGGAAACAATAGACTGAGAATTCCAGTCAATAAATTTTGTTATTCCTCAACCTTTTAGTTATACAGCCTCTATTATATGCATGTAAGCATGCATGTATGCATACCAAGTTGGTGTAGCAGTTAAGGTACCAGGGTGGAAGTCACCTGTACCAATCTTTCTCCATCCTTGGAAGATGTTTTTGCAGCATTTTTCACAAATCATCTTTGCAGTAGGTTTTCATACATTCCTGGTTTTGTTCTTTGATCTATACCAGGGGTGTCAAAGTCAATTTCATTGAGGGCTGCATCAGGGTTGCGTTTGACCTTGGGGAGAGGGGCTTGGGGGGAGCGTGGCCAGCTCAACATAACTCCTGTTGGGGGCGCCCATGGTGCTTCTGCCAGCTAAAAAACGCTCCCGAGCTCTTCTTTTCACTGGCAGAGGGTTGCAGGAGGCCGTGGCAGCTGAAAACAGAGCTCAGGAGTCCGTTTTCACTGGCAGAAGCACTGAGGGCCGTTCCTTTGTTGTTTCCAGGGCAACCGCTCAGGCCAGATTTGACCCCCAGGCCTTGAATTTGATGCCCCTGATCTATACAATGCATCCATGCAAGTGTGTCTGGCATTTATGCATGCAATAGATTTGCTCTTTTTTTTAAAAAAAAAAAAGCATTTTAATATAATTTAGGCAACATTTATGTTTCTACTTTCAATTGACAAAACTCCTGGTTTTGGTCTCATAACCTGAAAAGATCTTGGAAAATTAAACTTTCACAAATATATTTGGGGAAAGAACTACATTATTCTTACAGAAGAAAAAAAGGAAAAATGTGTCCTTTTTGAAACTTGAAATTATTAGAAAAAATATTTGCATCATTTGGACATAAATTGCAAAAATTAGCATATTGGATTTTCAAGATTGGAGGATTTTATTACATTCTGCTCTTATTTTAGATGAAAGTGAAACATCAGCATGAGAATTGTAAGAGAGCCCATTTCTGGCTTAGTATTTCTATTTCCACTTAAGCCTTGTGACACAACTATTGCCATAACTCTGACGGGAGACGGATAGGTGGTTTACTCAGGAGGAGTGAGCTGTCCAATGTTCAGCATGAAGATAAGGAGCAGTGACATATAAGATACCTCATGTAGGCAGCAGTGCCAAGGCAGAGGGAAAAAAGTATCATCTACATACAGGTAGTCCTCAACTTACAACAATTCATTTAATGACTGTTCAAAGTTACAACCGCACTCAAAAAGTAACTTATGACCCCTTTTCACACTTATACCTGTTGCAGCATCCTTGTGGTTACATGATCAAAATTCAAGACATTTGACAACTGACTGTTTATGATGGTTGCATTGTCCCGCCAGGGTCCTGTGATTGCTTTTTGTGACAAGCAGAGTCAATGAAGAAGCCAGATTCATTAGCAACCATGTTACTATCTTACTAACTGCAATGATTCACTGAACAATGTGGCAAGAAAGGTCATAAAATGGGGCAAAACTCACTTAACAAGTGTCTCACTTAGCAACAGAAATTTTCAGCTCAGTTGTGGTGTAAGTCGAGGACTACCTGTAGTTACACATTCTAGAATTAACCTAACGAAGTGGTGGATCAAATAGGAAGGAATACTTAAATAAAAAGAAAACAGAAGGGGGAAAAAGTTGACATTGACACAAGTCTTGAATAATCATGCTTTGGGCCAGCCTTCCTTGATCTGGTGTGCCCAAATATTTTGACTCACTTCCAGAATGCCCAAGCAGCAGAGTCAAAAGCTCTGCTTATGTTCAGCTCTCCTCAGGATTTTGATAGCTATTTCTTCATTACTACAATTGTCTCTATAATCTCCACCAATAAAATGAAGCCAGGTGAGAGAGAGAGGGACTTCTTTAGTTTCATAGATTAAATTGGGGACTATAATTAACAAAGAAAATATTATCGACCACTTCTGATTTTTCAAAGATTCAATATCTGGTTTATTCATTGCAACTGGCATCTCAAAATAGCCACTGAGATTGATAATCAGCTTGATCTTCCATCAATCGGCTGAACAAAACTCATGAAACACTAGTGGACCATGGCTTAAAAATCTTTATATTAAACTTCATCACACCACACCAGTGCTGACATTTTAAAAAGTTTAATAAGCTGCAATAAAATAAGGACCCATGGAGTACATAGAGTCCGTCACAATGCATGAAAGAAAGAAAGCAGCACAGAAGAAAGATAAAAGGGTTAAATCACTTTCCATTGGTTAGTCAAAGAAATAAGACACACACAAGTATGAAGCTGTCACAATTGATACAATTTCAATGGTAAAATAGTCCTAGCTGTTATAGGTTTATGAATTACTGGAAAGCAACTGAGTATTACCTTTTAATACATTTAAAATGTTCTTCAGATGAGGTATATAACCATTATCTAATGACACATTTTAACCAACAAAACACAACAGACACATTCTTTTCCTAACATCACAGCATTTTCCAGTGCCTTGAAGAGAAGAAAAGGATATACAACCAAACCCTTCCAAAATGCTACTTATCATACGTAGGGTTTGAATGACAATATCAGGCTGGTCAAACATAGGGAGGAGAAATCCCCCATACTTGATTCTTGAGATGGGGTAGAAAGGACTGCTTTGGATAAATAAAAACCTTTGTGAGAGAAAGGAATATAAATTAATGCATAGAATATAAAATTGCCAAATGCATTTGTTCTCTTGTTGAGGGCTTACTGAACTTTCCCCCCAAGTTTTCAGGCATGCTATTGGAAAATAAAATGATTGCAGGTTAGAAGCCTACTCCTTTATACTAAACCTCCTATAGCAACTTTGTAAGAGAAGTGAAGACATCAACAACAAATACAGGCAGGAGTTAAATTTCTGGATAGCAGAAAGTGGATGCAAGAATTGGCAAAAATGAGCTACGTATCAGATTATGCCTTAAGAGAGGCAACTAACAGATTTCCAGAAAGAAGAATGGAGCAAGCATTTTCAACAGCCCAAAGCACATGAAACTCACACACTTAGGAATATCCACACAATCCCATCAAAATAAGTATCAAATAAAAGAGAATGATATCCTAAATAGCATAGTGTGACCCAAGGAGTGTTAAGAGAAAGGAACTGGGACATAAAAGTATGATTCAAAGAAATAAAATAAAAATAACTTATAGAGAGCCCAGAAAAATGGGACCTAGCTCAACGCAGCAGCTGAAGATCTGGAGTGAGATTAAGAATTGACAAGAATCAGCTGCAAATGATAGAAAGCACCCAAGATTCCCCATATGTGCCACTGCCATGCCCTCCCCCCAACTTCTAGTAAAAACTCCTTTTATTCAACTATCCCTGAGTCCATATCCCCAATCATACATTTCTTCTGGAGTGCCAGTTATTCCCTGTGATGATGCCCAAACATGGAGTACGATTGAAACATAAGATGTTTCTTTCTCTAGGTGGCAAGACCACTGAAAGGAAGCAGGCTTTACTGAGACATGCATACGCAGGCATACGGCCACCCATATGCCGTTTTTTTTCACAACTTTTATTACTAGAATTCTTATTGCTTTCAAGTGCTGTGCCTAAAAGTGCACGTGACCAAGCAGTTTTCAAAGAACTGTGCTCAACAGTGGAATTTTCAAGTCATTTCCACAGAAGCAAAAAAAGAAAAGGAAAAAAAAACACGTCATGCTTTGAATCCATTTGATGTAGCTTTTACAGAGATAGTCAGTCTGTGTCTGTGCTATTTTCACTTCAGCTTGAAGGTTTTAAGAAGTTTAATAATTGAAATCCTTTCTCCCATAACACAGCACTTGTTCTAATGCAGAATGTAGTCTGTAATGGTTTTATAATGCTTAATATCAAAATGTCTGTATTAAAGGTGTTGGCTTTAACATAGAGGAATATTTAATGACAAGTGTGAAATATTTAGCCCATGCACAGGCTTACATCTCAGTAAGATCTAGGATTTTGATTTTGCAGCAAAAATTCCAGACCAGGTAATAGTTCTTCTGTTTAATGCTATTTGCAGTAGAAAACATGCCTTTATTTTAAAAAAAAAAATACCCACCACCTTTCTATAATATTGCAAACCAACAGGACTCCTGAGACTTGTCAGCACAAAATACATGAAATAAATATTTTAAAACTATTTATATTTACATTATTATTCTTCCATTTTGTGACCACCTAGGGAGAAAAGGCAGAATTTATCCTGCACCTAGGAAAACATTTTAATCTCTAGCCGGATGCTGTGCAAACACAGCATCATATTCATGTGTCTGTATTACACACACATATATATATACATATACGTATATATTCACATTGCATTTGAATGTAATGCATACATACACACAGTTAGAAACTTTTGATAGCAATGTAGAGTTGTTTATGCAAATCATTACATACATGTCAGAAAAATCATTCAGACTCCATCCATTTTTAATTATTTAGGAAGCCTGCTCAAAAAACAAGCTTTTAAAAAAGAGAAGAGTTTACTCTCAATGCAAATGTGAAACTCCTGAGATTATCCTAAGATAAATATTCTACAGCCCCTTGGGTAAATACAAATACAAAAAACACACCCAACCCTTTTGTTCATCTATTCAGTTCTTCCCAAAGACTGAGATAGGCAGATATTGTTTAGTATTATTAAAAGGAACTGTTGCAGGATATAAGCTGTTTCAAATACAGGTAGTCCTTAATTTATGAGTAACTTACTTAACAACTGTTTGAAGTTGACAGATTTAAAAAAAAGGTTACTTATGTCTGTCCTAATAGTTACAACTGATGCAACACTCCTTGCAATCATGTGTTCACATTTCAGGCACTTGGCAATTGGCTTGCATTTATAACCAGTTGCTGTGTCCCATATTCACATGATCATGTTTTGCAACTGTTTTGCCATCTTCAGGCAAAAAATGCTCATCAGATAAAATAAGTTCACACTTATAACTATGTGGTTTGCTGAATAGCCCCATGGTTCGTTTAACAACCATGGTGACTCACTTAATGACCTGATAAAAATGGTTGTAGAATCAATTCTGGTCACACGGTAACTCAATTTATGACTACAATGGCTTACAGCCAAAGATCCAGTCCACTGTGATTGTAAGTCAAGGACAACTATCTTTTGCAATTGATTGTTGGTGGTTTTGTGAACGTCAATGGTCCTCAAATAGCTCTCTGGATGTTTTGGAATTGCACCCAAGAAGCTTACTACTATTAGTACTATCAATGTTTTATTTTGCTAGAATTGTTCTACTTCTTTTTGCACATCTTTCTATTTTATGATTTTCTCCACTTCTTCATCATCATCATTTCAAAGTAAAAGTATATACATGATGAGAATATGTGTTTGACAGGATGAAAAAGAAACCATTAACAGAGAAAAGTGAGTGCTCCAATTGTTGTAGAAGTTACTGTTATGCACAGAAGGTATAATTCTTCACTTCATAAACTACAAGAGTTTAAGCTGTTCTATACAGCCATTGCTAGAAACTACTGAATGCAACAGCATCCCCAACCGCAAAGCATCAAGAGTTTGGCTAAGAGTAGGATTACTAAGAGAGAATGGAAGCATGCCAGTTGGAAGAATTGTAGACAAAGAAAAAGACCACAGTAAGGAGGATAAGATACAAATATGATAAAAACCAAACAACAGGACAGGTTTGGGGGACTTTTCCTACGGTAATCAGAACGTGAAACTGCACCTTACATATCTAATATCTATTAGATGGGGGAAAGGTAAAATGTTCGTAATAGAATGCAAGGCACATAATTAAGTCCTGTAGTTTCTAAAAGAAAAGCCTCGCCCAGCAATAGTACAAGCCAAGTTTCAAAGTTCATTTTAATGAAGAGACTTGAGTGTCAAAAAAGAAGTGTTTTGAAGGACATCCGAAGGAACTCTTTAAAAAAGGTATTTGAATATTAGAGGCTCAACATCCTTGCCAGGTATGAGCTGAGTGTCACAGGGACTGAAGCACAGAGCACTGTCTTCTAATTAGATAACTCTTTGTTTTCTTTTATCTCAAGACTTATTAGCTCTCTATACCAAGTTGCATATATTTTTTAAAAAGTACCTAAACTGTTTTGAACTGCTTGGTTAATCTCATTTCCTAATATTTTGATGTATACATAGAAAAGGTATGTCCAGCTGGCAGCCAAGAGTGCTTAATTGTAGGATGGCATGGTCTTCTCCAAAAAATAGGAAGAAGCTGAACTAAAACTATCAGCAACTCTGGGCCTGGCAACCGATCGATATCTCAGAGTTATGCAACTTTGTATGAGCAGCAGATTAGAGCAAAACAGGGTGGATTTGAAGCTGAAGCATGTTACATAATGCTTACACAAGGAACATTTAGACTCTAGACCACACAAGAAATTGGACAGCACGACTTGTAGAAAGATTTTATTAGCAGAGATCTAAATCAGAATCACTTAGCTTAAAGTGATGTACCACAAGAAGCCCCAACTACCCAGCAGTTTGTTAGGAAGCAGCCCTGGGCAGAGAGAGCAGGAGGTTTTATGCATATCTGAATGTAATCATGTAAAGTTGGGAAAAAGAGATTTTTGCAACCCCTTGCCATCACCACACACATGCATGTGCTCACACATTGACTTAAATAGTTTTAATACTCCTGGTGGAATGTCTAGCACATTTGATATTTACAATTAAAATAGCAACCAGACAAATTCATATGAATCTTTACAGAGAACATTAAGCCTAACCTGATGCTTACAACAATTAATTTTATACATGGTGGTTTAAATGAAAAGAGAAGTTAAAAATCAAATGATTTAAAAATATTATATAAAAATGGGTGCACCCTGATATGTCTTGTAGCTTTAGGGCACCCTCTCAAGTCACAGACTTGGGTAAGCAACAGGGCTTTACATTTTCAGATGCCAAATTCCAATTTCCTTGATCAATGAGAAACTTTACAACAGCTAGTTATCAATTTTCTGCCTGCAGTAATGAGCTTTGGTATAAGAGTAGAAATGCTAATGTACTCTCTATCCTTTAAAAAAATCGATGTCCTCACACCTTCATTCTCCCCAAAGTTTATCTTTTCTTATATTCAATAACCCCCTCACTGCCTGGAAAGACTGGTTCAGGCCAGTTAATACAATCATGCCTAAAGATGTTTTGAGTTTGTTGATCTCGTCTGGTATCCATGGCAAGCTATTCTGAAAGGTCAAACTATCTGAAGGCCTTCACAGGAAGCTCTCAGGAGTCAAACATGGCAAACATGAGGAGGTCTGCACAAATTTCTAAGCAATTATCTAGGCCTTTGTTGTGCTTAGCGAGAGCTACAAAAATAAAAAGCTGGTCCTTACCTTTTCTCTCCAGCCTCAGAGCAAAAGGAGTCACTGTTACCCCCGCAAATGAGCAGCACAAGACAGGATGTTTTCTTTTGAGGAAACATTGCTTCCCTTCTTATTTATCCAAAACAAATGTCTGAACTGGAAAAGTGACTATTGCATTTTAAGTACATTGTATTCTCATAGGAATGACTTCTTTAAAGAAAGATGACACCTTTATCTTTATAGAATACACAAATTAAACTTTGAAGGTTAAGCCAGACAACTTGCATATAAAATTAATGAATAATCGATGAGCCTACACTCTTCTTGGGGGAAGGCAGAAAGAAATTTACTTCATGTTAAGTTGCAACCCATACATTTGTGAAAGTACCAGAAAGTTCCAGCTGCTACTTTATTCACAACCAGCATTGTCATGTTTTTACTTTTTTAAAAAGCCTTCAGATACCTGAAGAAATCTATGGAAAAGAAACTTGCAACAACTTCATAGTAAAGAAATTTTAAAAATCTTCAGCAATGAAAGATATCTGACAAGGAGCACCTTCCAATACTTCTTCTTTACAGGTATTTTTCTCTGAGATCCATACTTAATTTTAGCATCACCATATGCTTATGAACTCAGAAGTATTTTAAACAGGGATCCCCCCTAAAAAACACCCCAGGAATTTTGGGGTAAATGCATTTCAGAACTATTCCAACAGAAATTGAGGCAGCATTTTAAAAAATTGCCTTTAAGGTGTTTAAGGTTTACAGCAATGTTAAACGAGGCAAGCAATCTCTATTTAGGGTAACATTTTCCATTCATCCAACAGGACTAGTTTCTTGGGTAGGCCAAGCATGGCTGACTATCACCGAAAACATAAAAGATCTTTTTGACACAAATCCTGGCTAGCTTACAGCCAAACCCTAAAGCCCAAAGTTACATCACATAGGTAATTATTAATAACTTAATAATAAAATCCATCATTATAACCTGCTAGTAAAGAAGATAATTAGAGGAGGAAACAGCTTTGGGTTTTGGCTTCATAATGCCCTGCACGAATTAAACAGTGTCAGTATGCTACAATGCACAAAAGGAAGGAAACGCTCCGTATGAACCTTAGCAGTCATGCCATCAAACTCTGTGGGATGTGCATAACAGGTGGTTCTCTTTCCATTACAGTACAAGGGCATGTGCATTAACCCATAAACTGCTAGCTTCAAATCAAGCAGACTAATTTATTTGTTTCCTAACATGATAAATAAGGCACTGTACTTTGAACTGAAACCGCCATGCTTCCAGTTCAACTCCAGGAACTTTCAACTTTTCTTTCTCCGTGATATAGAAAAATGGTGTTCCTCTCTAGATGCAACACAAATCGAAGGCTCCTTAAAAAGCAAGAGGAAGATGGCCTTTAGCCAGACCCAAGCACCCTTCCCTCCTTCCCTGTTCAGCAGTGGAACTACTGAAAGAAAGAGGGAGAGTTTCTATGACACACTTCCTACCCAAGACGTTGCTACTTTGCATCCAGCCGCCTGCGCTTGCTGGGAGAAGATTCTTTCTTTGCCCTCAGCTTCCTCTTGTTCCGAGTTTTCTTCTCCTGAATACGTTTCACTGACCTGGTGAGAGCTTTCTCGCTGCTTGCCTTTTTAAGAGACTGGCTGGGGGGATCTCGCACTATTTTCTCCTTTAGAGCCTTCATAAGCCCTTGCTTAGCAAGCAGTCTGGCCTTTTGACTGGTACTGGCTTTCCCCGTGTGGGTGGAAGCCTTTTTTTCCCCAGGTCGTGAGTCAGTTAGTTTCTTTGACTTCTCATTCTGAGAGGTGTGCTTATTATTTCTTCCTGCCATTGTGTGCTTTCTAGTAGCCGGAGCTCCCACTTGCTTCACTTTACTGACTTTCTTGACAGGGATTCTTTCCTTCCTTGAAGGACTCAACTGCCGCACAGCCGGTGTCCTGATATTCTCATTCGGTGTCTTTTTTTTGCTTTGCTGAAGGCTGCCTTTAGCAGAGGTGTCCTCCTGTAACTTTCCTTTCCCCTTTCTCCCCTTTCCTCCCTTTTCAACCGGAGTAGATTTAGTAGGAAGTTGGATGGCTTTCACTTGCTGGGCCAACTTGGGGGACATCAAAGGTTTAATGCACATGCTCTTGTTGCTTGAACTACTTTCGGCCAAGAGCTGCTTGGACACACAATCATGCCTCTCCTGTTTGACCACTCTATGGAATCCATGAAGTTTGCCTCTCAAGTTGGAATATTTCCTCAAGATCCGTGAGCTAGTCTGCACCGGCATGCTAGGAGAAGGCTGGATGCTCTTGGGTCCAATACATTGTGCCAAGCTGACTTCAGGAGGAGATGTCTGCTTTGGACCATCAATCTGCTCTGACTCAGTCTGGTCACCATTCTCTCGAAGTCTGGTGCACAGCTTTTGGATCTTTATAGTATTTTTTGCTGGGGTCATGGCAGCAAACTTCTTTAAGTGTTTCTTTAGACGCTCTGCTTGGAGAGAACTGGGATAGATGCCAGAAGAACAACCCTTCTGTAGTGGAAGCTTCATGGGAGGAATGTCTCCTGGGATACGTGTGTTCAGCTTCTTCACAATGACCAGAGATCTGGTTTCAGTTGTCTCCATAAACCATTTGCAGATATTGGATATATCAAAACCCTTCATGAAAAGCATCTGAACAGGGGACAGTTTCTGGACTTCAGTGGATCCTTTAAATTTTCGAGTCCTCTTCTTGCTTTTCCAAATCTCTTTCAACTTGTCAGATTTATTCTTGACCTTTGGAGCTGGCTGAGCCTCCTTCTCCAGCTGAATCCAGCCTTTCTGGATCTTCATATACTGGGTATTAAAGTTAGTGATGAGTTCTTGGTTGTCTTCCTCAGCACACCATTCCACAAATCTGGGCTTGTCAGAAAGTACCTTCATGCTGTTAAAACCAATAGAGTTTTCATTTCCTGCAATTGGTTCATCTGTGACAACAGGATCTGCTGATGTGGTCATGATGTCAGAGTTTGCTTGTACAATTACTTTTTCTGATGTATTTTTTGTAGCAGTAGCCACGTGAACTGCAGTAGGGGTGTGCCTCAAGTTATAGAACTGTAGGGCTGGTTTCTTAGATTTCATTGCCTTCTCTGGCTGTGCATGCTTGCTACCAGGACACGTGAAGCTACTTGTTTCATGTTGGTTGGACAATACTTCAATAATATTCATAGGACCGTCAGAATTCTCTAAACTTTCTGGCTTCAAATCGACTTGCTTTTTGGTTTTATCAGGCATCTCTGTTGGAACATGAACACTTCTCTTGTCAGAATTGGCTTCTAAGCAAATTTCAAGCATTGCTGCTGGCTTATCTTTGTTATCTTCTCCATTCTGGCTTCCCTCTATTACAGATTCCTTGGCCATCAGTTTCTTATAGGTCTGCCTTATTGTGATGTCATTTTTCTCGTCTGCCTGCTGTTCAGTAGATTTGCTACTATCATTTAGCACTGTGTGATGGCATCTGTCATTAGGAAAACACACAGATGTTGACCCATCAAGATGTACCTCTCTCTTAAAACGCTTAGCACCAGGACTTTTAGAAAGCTTTATCTGTAGCTGAGGAAGCTGAAGAGAATCGGAAGAACAGGGTTGTTCAGCACTGTCTTCTGTAGCCGCCAGAGACTGCTGGCTTCGAAGACAGCGATCCGAAACAGTGTGGGTTTTTTTCTCCTGCCTTCGTTTTTTGTCTATGCTTGTTTTGGAAGAAGTCTCTTTCTTGTCCTTTTCTGATATTTTGGGCTGTACTATAGTTTCACTATTAGCCTCCACTTCCTCATCAGACTTGGTGGTCTCATTGATGTCTATCGTATCAATTATATTTTTCTCTCCCTTATCTTCATTGACAGCCAGAATGGGCAGCACATTTTGACATTCAACAGAGAGTCCTTCTTTCAAATTCTGGGAATTTTCAATAGTGGTTTTGTGTGTGTTAGTACAATCCAAACTGAGAGGCAGCTTTGCTGCTTCTAAATTGGAAAGCAGCTGGGGAAGCTCCACATCCATTTTGATAGTTGCCACCACTGAAGATTCTGCAGAAAGAGTTTCTGAAGGTTCTCGGTCAATATGAGTAAGAAGTTCAGGCACCCCACTGGTAGGATGAATTACAGGAGACATGCTCCTTGGGCTGGCAACAAGCTGTACAGGTGATACACTGTTGGGAATATAGGGAATCTCTGAAGGAAAGGTCATACAAGGGTCCAGACCATCAAAAGCGGATGGTACTACCGAGGGTTCTGCCAAGTCTATAGGGGAAAGTAGTGGGGGTTCTATAGATGGCGATACATCTACAACAGAAGCAGGCTCATCTAGTGGAGGCAATAAGTCCATGCTATTGGCTGATACTTCAGGCATCAGTAGATCCACGCTAACATGGGGTTCTGGCTCTATCAGAACAGGAGTTTCTGGGATAGTCACATTTCCCAAGGACGTAGAAGCTGTTTTATCATTAGCAGCTTCTGAGACAAAATGTACAACAGAGTCTGCTATACTGTCACTATTTTCTTTAGGTCTATTACTGTTATAAGAATCAGAGCCAGAGCTATGTGCCTCCAAGATGCCAGTACTGTCTTGCAAGTCCCCTTCATTCTCTCGAGGGAAAGAGACAGTCATTGTCTGCAGTGAAGACCCAAACAAGCTGTCTTTATCTGAGTGAAAAACAGGGCAGGGAAATAGAGAAACAGGCATAGTAGCTTCTTCAACAAGACTAGCTTCCTTCTGCTTTAGGACACTGACCTCAGAAGAGATGCTTTCATAAGGGCATTGTTCAGCTCTTATTTCATTGAAGGTATCTTCTTGAGTAGGGGCTGCTGTGGAAGATCTTTGATCATCATTGCTATCCACAGGTTCAGCTGCAGCAAAATAGCTGCCACTAGGAAGAGAAATGCCTTGGATAGGACTTGTTAGCACCTCAGGCATTGCCAGGATGTTCCCATTCTCCTGTGAATGCGGAGTCTTGGCCAAGGTGCGGATAGTAGGAAGCTCACAACATTCACCATTGTAGTAATATCCACGAGTGCTCTTCCTTGCTGTCTTTCTTGCCGATAATGTCTTTTTGCTCTCATAGTGACATTCTGTAATTGGTTGGCTAATATAGACAACATCATATTGATTATCATAGTCATTTATTCTTAGTCCTGAAGACTTCTTGCTTTTACGTGTACTTTTAGTAGAAGCTGAAATACTCTTTACCCGGGAGTGCCCATTGGTGGTTTTGTGGTGCACTGCTGGAATGGAATTAATAGGCAACCAATTGTCTTTGGCATTCTCCACATGAGTCTTGTCACCAGGATGCATGTGGCAGACTCCCTTGCTTTTTCCTGAAGCCAGATAGTGATTCTCTACCTTCAATCTTGTTTCTTGGTCATTGACTTCAGTATCCTGGTGTGTAGAGGCTTTGGAGCTGCACTGCAAGGCATTCTCTTTGTCTGCTCTCCGTGGAGAGCTAGTGGTGAAAGCTGGCTCTCGAGTTTCCTCTGGGAAAGCTCTGAAAGGGTTCTTTAAAGAATTCACCCTATTCTCTAAATTTTCCTCATTAATGTTTACATTTGTTGCTTTCACAGCTACGTAGCCTCCCAGTAAACCTCTACTTTGCACCTGATCTTTGTCCTCTTCACCTTTCCTAGACCCCGTCTCTTGTTCAGTAGCAGAGTTCTGCCCTTCCAGATTTTTAATAGAGTGATGGGTATTGGAGGCAGTGAGGTACCCTTGGGTGGGACTATCTCTGGGACTTACAGAAGTTGTTCTAATAGTTGGAAGCTCAGGGAAATCTCTTCTGACAATAGAACTGCAATTTTCTCTTCTGTCTGTAGATTTCAGTTCTACAGCATGTTTCAGCGCATGGCATAGTATTCGCAAAGAGCCACGGGCCTCTGATTGTTCAGCATCCAGCAGTAGAGGGAGTTTGGACTCAGAGCACGAAGTTCCACGCTCCTGGTTCTCAATATGATATTGGCTGCACCCTGAACTACAAGTAGACACATCCATGTTTTCAGGTCCAGATAACTGCTGGCCTTCATAGCCTGTTTGTACTTCAGTGCAGATGTTGCTCAGGACACGGACGAAGTGTTTCTGGTGGTATGGGCAGAGTCTGACCATAATTTTTTCCAATGGAGATTTTGGCTGGCCAAGAGAATCTATTGCTACTGCCTCTGCTGTCTCCTCACTAAAGAAAAAGGGAGAGAGAGAGAGAGAGAGAGAGAGAGAGAGAGAAATAGTCAGTATAGTACAAAATTCAGGAACAAAATTCCCAGCATAAATTGTTCACAATTCTCTTCACAACTGAATTCTTTCAAAAGACTGTTTCTTTAAATTCTACTGTAATTGAGCAAGTAGGTAACACAAAGTTCCAAACAATATTAACATTTTGCCTGGATTTCATTTCTGGTTTCTGTCTATGTATAACTCAAGCATTACTACTATCTGAATACGACCCTGTTTACAACATAACCCTTAAGAGGAGTGAATCTAATGAGGTGGGAGAAACAACCTTAACAAATTAGTATGCAATGACAAGCTATACAGAGCCAGTGTGATATAAAAGTTGGGACTGGGAAGATCCAGATCAAATATTCCCAAAAATGTTTATAGAAAGCTGTTGATCAGCAATTGCTCTTCAGTCTCTCTCAGGCCAACCTATTTCAGGGTGATTTCTGTGAGTAAAAATTGAAGGAAGGGGTACGACTTGGTAGGGGAAACCTTTATATATATATTTTAATGTTATGCATAGTACCCTGAACTCCTGAAAGAAAGGTGTGGTAGAAATCTAATGAGCAAAACTTAATAAGTTAAAAACTGGCTTGGATAATATCTACAAAGTATATAACACCAGATAAGCTATTTTCATTACTGTTGATTCTAAACACACAGACAATACAGTACAATGTATCATTCTAAACATGTGGTTACAATCTCTTCAAAACATGCTGCAAGATTTAACTGCATCAAAGGCTAAAATCCTAAGAAAATATAAATTCCTTCATGTGTGCAAACATCTTGGGGGGGGAAAAATACATCAGCCTAAAGAAGGCAGCAGTCATAACTATAGTACTTATAACAACTGAATAAAAAAATAGCTTTTAGTCTTTGGAAGATTCAAGGAAAATGCAATTTCACCTTTCATTTATTTCTTAAAGATACCTTTCATTTTCTAAGGAAAAGAAAGGAGCCCCTGTGGATTTTATTCCACTAGCCATTGCCAACCATAGGGGGCAACGCTCATCTCCATTTCAAAACCATTGAGCCAATGTTGTCCGAAGACGTTTCCATGGTATGTGGCCAGAATGACATCGCAGAGTGCTGTTTCCTCCCCAGCAAAGTGGTACCTACTTATCTACTTGCATTTGCATGCTTTTGAATTGCTGTGGAGGACAGGAGCAAGGGAAGACAGGCCCACTTGTGTGCTGCCCTGGTCTTGAACCTGGGCTGTTGGTTTTCTAGCTGACAAGCCCAACATCTTAACTACTGAGCTATTGTGCTGCTCATTTTCTAAGAGAGAGTATTTATTGTTCTCATATAAAAAAGCATTTCATATTCGGATTATTCAGATTCCATTCTTACAAATAGCAGAATAGGTGGTACAGTAAGCATGTTTCCAGGCTATACCAATTCTTATTGCAAATAAGGGCACAAAGTAATGTAGTGTTCAACATTACAAAACTATAGTCTACCTAAACATAATTAAATACCACAGAATTAATTCTAACTTATCCCTATTTTGCTTTTGCATGATGGTCAATCACACTGAGCCTCCAGCTGCATTTAGAAGGAGCATGAAGAAACATGAAGTCCATCAAGTTCAGGTGCAGATACACATTTTAATTCTATCATTTGTGGTGATGAATCGCAGGATTCTAATAAAAATATATATATTGGATCTACAACCTTAGATTTGTTGGCCTGCAATAGAAACTACATTTACTAAGTTTTCCATTTGGGGATTTATCCTAATCTGTTCAGCTCAAAGGTAATATAATAAGTAATAATTTTAATACAGTAAATTTATGAGATAAATAATGTGATAGTTATACTTAATAAGCTAAAAGAAGGGGAGGAAGGAAAAGAAAAAGAAAAACAGCAGCCTAATCCGAACCTTGTAGTGCCCTAAAATAATTTAGTGTTCTTAAACATAGAATAACTAATGAAAATTAAGATAAGATTAACCATAAAACCTGCTGGTGTACAACCTGATAAAGTAGATAAGCGTAGAAAAAAATGGAATGTGTGCCTTATATATACACAGATTCAAAGAAACTATTATTGTGAAGCCTTACTGTGCTCAAAGAATCAAAGGTCAAAGAATACAATCAGCACAAAATTCCATCATCATTTTAACTTGTGTGTGTGTGTGTGTATCTTGAGAATTTTCATTAGCACACATCATTCCCCACAACTTATAGTGTTCTCATTTTACAAACTCTTTATGTACAATTCTTAAAAATAAAGAAATTATGACTATCTAGGAGTTTATCTACTTTGTTTATCTGTCCTTTAGTTATTTTCATTTGCAACCTTTTATGTTTATATGTTTATGTTTATAATTTACAAATATATATGACTATTTAGAATCACATGTAGGGTATAGTTTTATATTTCTATTGAGTGACAGTAATCAACAATACCTCATGAATACAGAACTGAAAAACTATGGGGGGAAAACCTAGGGCAGAATTTAAATACTATAAATATAATTTCATTTATTTGGAGGGTTCAATCATAAGCACACTGGGGAACGCTAGACACTATATTGAACTTTAATTTTAAGTAAGTTTATTTAAGGCTAGCTTCATGGAGCAATTTCAGTGACATTAACCATGTATTTTGACAGCCGATAGTGCTTCTTTAGGTAACAAAAATCTTGAAAGCTCCATGTCAAAACAGAAGTGGTTCTGGACTCCAAACTACACTTTTTATTGTTTCATAAATATAAACTGTATAATTTGTAGCCTTAATTTCCACCAACCCCTTTAAGTAAAAATAAAACCTATGTTACTATAACAAAGGTATTGTCTCAATGTTTTCACAAAAAAAGTGGCTGCCTTTTTTCAGATTGAAGCTGCAAAGGCATGCCAAGGATTCAGTAAAATGCAATCATGATTTAACATCCTCCAGCACATTTGAAGGTAGTCTTGCATTATAGCCAAAATTTCCCCAGAGGGAAATTAGTTTCAGATTATTCAGTACTAGTGCTTGACACTTTAACAAGGAAAAGTAGACATCCCAAAATATAAACTTTAAGAGCATTATCAATAAACAATAACAATATGCATTTACTATCCTTTTCCACTATTTATAAATGTTCCTTTCCTATACAAAAACAAAAGCAAAGGGAAAAATAGATTTTAAATCCAGGCTCTCAAAAACTTGAAATGCAGACTTTACTAAATGCATACTGTAAATAAACATTTCACTTAGTCTTACTTCTGATAAAAACTTTCCCACAAGAGAAAGTTATTTTTCTCTTCTAATTTCTTGCAGAAGGAGGCTTTCACCTTTTTTAAAAATGATGTTTTTACTTGTGATGACTGGCTGTTAGAATGCCAATCAAAGTATGGCTACTCGGCTGCCCTGTCCCAGTTTATATTTCAGAGAGAGGAGGAAATTAAGGAAAACGGGATTGCAGAGATACAGGTGAGAACAGGCAAAAGGGAGACTCAGAGCCCTAGCCTATGAAAACCTCCACTAGTCAGAGTTATGAACGACTAGATTATAAGTATGTAATAATAATGAATTAACATGTTTATAACCCAATCTAAAGTTATTTGATAAAAGTTCATGTGTTTTTAAATGTGACTGAGCTACCCTATATCTTCATGTTCTACTCAGGTTTTTTGGTGGTAAGAAGATACATCTGGTAGAGGTCACCCAAATGTAATACAATTTTGTTTTAATTTCGAAGAAGAAAAAGGTAATAAGGAATAGACACCCAGAACAAGGAGGCTATGCACCAAGTACTCAGAATGGAATTAAAGTATATGAATGGGATATGGCTTCTCATGAAGTCATTTGGATTTGTTCAAGGGGTGTGGGGGGGGGGGGGGGGGGGGGGGGGGGGGGGGGGGTTTGGGGTGGGGGGGGGGGTGGGGGGGGGATGGGGATTTTTATTAATTTATTTTTTTTTTTTTTTTTTTTTTTAAGTTTTTTTTTGTGTTATTAATTCAGTATGGGGGGATAGACGCCAAGACCCCATTCCTCAAAATATAGTTTGTTATATACTCCTTTCCCCACATTCACTTTTGTGAAGTAGGGAATGGAAGTCAAGTCAGAAGCAGTTATTTTTTAGGAGTTGGCTCGGGAAGGCAGGCGCCTGTGGCGCGGCTCCTGGTTTTGCCTTCCCCGCAAGGGAGGGGGGGGGGGGGCTGGGCCGCGCAGAGCCGCCGCAGCCAATTAAATTAGAATTAAACTTCACTCTTTCCCTGTTAATACTCTGGAAACTTTTCCAGAGTGTTCCATGAATAGTTTGTTATTATTATCTTTACCATGAATTTATGTATTAAATTTATTGTTTTACTCTATTATTTGAGGCAGCTTGTTGTAGTGATTAAGATAGAGGCTAGTAACTGGAAGACCATGAATTCTAGTTCTGCTTTGGACCCAAAGCCAACTTACTGACCTTGGGCCAGTCACTCTCTCTCAGCCCTAGGACGCAAACAATGGCAAACCACTTCAGAAATCTTGCCAAGGGGCTTGTCCAGGTAGTTGCCAGGAACCAACACTGATTCAAAGGTATCCCACTCCAAAAAAAAAGTTAGCATTTAGTTTTGTAGGATTTTATTTCATTAGTATTATAATCAATTTAATATTCATATAATTTTAATTAATAATTGATTGTTTTAATTTATTTATAGTTACTGTGTATGTTTTATTGTTATAGATGCTTTTTCCTGACTGTTTTGAAAAACCACTATGAGTCTGTATTGATTTGGCGGTGTACACACAGAATAAATAAATAAATAATCTATTTTTGTCGACGAGCATATGATAGAACATCAAGAGCCAAGCTATGATTTCCACAAACAGAACTGTTGCCATGCAACAGTCATAGTGCCACAATTAATGCGCTTCAGAATTTGCTGTACTGTGAAACTGTCTACATAGTAGGATGGGTGGAAAGAGAGATCTGCCACTGATTGATTTTGTTTTCAATTAGAATGGGAACAGAAATATCTACATCTATACTTCATCTTTTTTTCTGATTCTGATCTGAAAGATGCATACAGATGATAATAGAGAACGCTGCAAAAAATCGATACCCTGACAAAATGTTTTAGGATGGAAATCGAAGATATAGCTGGTTAGAAACAATAGCAAGTTTCACTTTGGATGTTTTGGAGGATTTATTCATTGGAATAAAATTTTTAAAGGTTAAATATAGTCAGTTTAGCTCATGGTTACAGAATCACAAAAAACCTTTTCACTTGGATGCACACTTATTTTTTGTCTTGCTTAATAAAACCTAGGAGTATGATTTTATACCAGTTACAGGAAGGGAAAGGAAATAAGTAAATGTTCCTTGATAGCAGAACTGCTGTATATCCACACACACAAAAGCACACTTTATCACCCACTCCAACCAAAGTTTCTCACTATTCAATATATCTAACCTTTCCACCTTTGTTTATTTCACTGGAAAATCAGTTTCAGATTACAGGTATGTAAGAAGCAGCGGTAGAACAAAAGTTCAAGGCTAAGTGTTTCTGTTCCTTTCAGATCATTTTAAGCATCACAATTATAGATCTATAAAGAACAAGGTAAAACTATAAGCTTGTATCTCACACCCCTAGATTTTTATATACCATCTCAGATTTATTTATTTCCCTTCTGCCTTATGCTTTTCAAAAATCTAACTGATTACCAGAGGCAGCTCTAGCATTACCCTGCTGGAGTTACAGCTGCCTCCCATTCAAAGTAATGGGGTAACAAAAATAAAATTTTAGATAATTATTTGAGGAGGTTATAGTTCAAGGTTATTAAAAAATAAAGGGAAGAAATATAAAGCTGCTTTATTTGATCAAAATTAAAACAGATATGTGGTTATTTCTGGTAAACCTTAATGGACTTTTGCTGATTAGAAATGTGCCAGTCCTAAGGTTTTAAGGATTTGTTTATAGGTAAGGGATGAGATATGGGAAGAAATCACTTACTGTATTTTAAGAGAAGATGATTAGTTACAACTGTGTATAATTATTGCGATGAAGGGAAAACCATTTCTTTATATATCTTTCTTTTTCTTTACTATTTTTTTGCACATTCTATTTTTTATTTTTCTTAATTTGTATTATATTTTATCTTTCAAACTGTAATGTTTAATAAAACTATTTTTTTAAAAGTGCATATATTAATTCTGTAAGTGATTTTTATTTTACTTTTTAAGAAGGCTGATCAATGTATCAAAAGTATATTCCTGGGCTGTAGCTTCATATGCCTCATCTTCCTAAAATGGATTGATTGCTAAACAATGGAACTGAAAAGGACTTCTAAATAAAGCAATTGCACTTAAGACTTCTATACTGCTTCATAGTGCTTTACAGTTCTCTCTAAGCAGTTTACAGAGTCAGCATATTGCCCTCAACAATCTAGGTCCTCATTTTACCAACCTCGGAAGGATGGAAGGCTGAATCAACCTTGAGCCGGTGAGAATCAAACTACCAAACTACTGGCAGCCAGCAGTCAGCAGAAGCAGCTTGCAGTATTGCATTCTAACCACTGTGGCACCATGGCTCATTATGTACGCTATGGAAGCAAGGGAATGCACAAGGAAAAGGCTTACCCCTATCCAGTGCCAAATGTAAACAGGGATGGTTCTCCAGGATTTGAAGGGAAGAGAATCAAACAAATTTTGTTTACTGTAAAGACTTGAGATATTTCCTTAAGAAGTTGCTGGCTTTATTTTCATGGGCACAGCTAATCATTATTTTACCATGCCTGCAAGTTAAGAGTTGTAACATTTTTTATTTTTAAAAAATAGCCTTCTTATATTCTGCCCACATCTAACCCAAGTCAGATGGGTAATTCTCTCTCACCTAAATACACATGCACCTGAGCACATTCATTCTGGAGTGTTCTGCTCTCCCCCTCTTTTCCCATACAATATTTGAACCACCAGCTGTGACGCATCTAACAGCCTTCTTGTGGCTAATTGAAAAACATTATCATTCAGTCCATCCCTTTAAAACTAGGGGAGTTTTATCATGCTGAAACATTAACCCACGTACTGCTTCCTTTTCAAGGGCTTTGAACAATGGTCCAGCTAATTTTCATGCTCATCAAGGACACTGGGGGCTTTCCTATTTTCTCCTGTTAGGATAGTACAAACACCACTCACTGCCTTACAAGCGGCTCCATGGATAAAACCGTAAGAGCATATAGCATTTATATAACATAAATCATAAATAAGAGTCTACAAGTGGATAAATTCATAAAAAGCTTTAAGTAACCAAAAACAAAAAACAAAAAAAAACCCTGCTTGTAAAACCTTCATCATTATCGCAAGATAACAATTTAAGCCTAGAGAGACTAAGCATCGCATGCTACAAAAGTATATATAGTAAGACAATTCTGGTTAACATTTTGATTACATGCCATAAAGTGTTGACTCTTAAGCCGCCATAGATAGACTTTCTCCAGGATGATCTTCCTCTTTCCAGTATTTCAATGAGGCAACCTTCATTGCTGTAACTGAGCCCATCCCCCCTGCGGCTGGCTGTCCTCTTTTCCTCATTCCTTCTACTTTTCTCAGTTAAGTTCAGAAATAATCAACAATAATTGCAAAAGGCAATTTTACCTGGAATAGCTTCCATCCTGCAACAATATCTTTAACACCATCGAACAAGATATAGGTACCTATCCCAGGTCAATAGGTTTATAAAAATACCAAATCCAGTCTGAACACCTGGGTGACTATGCAATGTACCGATCATTAACAACATATATTCAGAACATGATTAGTTTGATCCTGATCAATTGTGCTTCAGATGAGAACTCTGGATCATTTGTTCTATGATCCAGGTGTTTGTTTTCTTGGCAATCTGTGGTATTTTCACGTGTCTTCTTCAAGAGCTAGTTCGAAGGATCAATGTTCTTTCTATCTTGAATCTCAAAGTCCAACTTTCACTTCCACAGAATATAATAGTAAAAACTACGCCCTGCACAATTCTTTTGGTCTTTTTTAAATTTTAATAAAGTTGACAATTGAATAACTTTAAACATTATGAGACACATAATACATTCAATTATTTTGATATAGTGACATTTGTGGATTGGTTTCCAAACATTTTGTTACCAGCTAGGTAACATCTTCAGCAGAGTTTAGGGGATGTCAATGTCAGTGTTCTTTTGTTTTTTAAGGGCTTCAGGTATGGGTGTCAAGTAAGGGCCTTGTGCTGGGTCAGCTGTGAATCATCAGTTATTCTTGTGATGGATCTTGTGATAAGGAGATTACATCAGGTCAGGGTCATTGGGAGGTGAACTGCTGGTGGAGTGCGTGTGCATGGGGGGTTTGAGGATTGGTGCTATCTCTGGTTGGTTTTGTGGTTGACTTGGATTTTGAGGGGTTCATAGGCTGGTTGTAGGTCAATGAGTCTGTTGATGGAATTGCTTATGGAGTGCCAGACTTCAATGAACTCATGAGCGTGGCAGGTAGTACCGTGCCTGATATGTTGCTCCAGTTGAACTGGTTCTGTTTGGTGTTGGTGTTGGTAGAGATTAAGGATTTAGGATCATGGCATTTGTCGGCCAGCCGGTGTTCATAGATCCTGGTTTTTAATTGATGTGATGTTTGTCCCATGTATAATTAGTTGCAATGGTTACAGTTGATTTTGTAGATTACATTGTTTTTCATCCTTCTGTATTTTGTCTTTGGTTCTGGATAATTCCTGGCAAAGTGTGGTTGTGGGTTACTGTTATTCCTAGGAAGCTCACACGGAACATCGTCTCTCCCCATCCCGCCAGTCCACAAAGCCGGAAATGTTGGGGAACTATAGTTTCTACCTGGCTTATAGGGTCAGACAGAGATGGCATGGTTCAGATCCCATTTATAAGCAATGCCACTGAAGGGGTTTAGGGAACCTTTTTTTTTTCACAGGCCCTGTATTCAAAAGCATTCTGAAAACCTAACTCTTTCCCCAGGCCATAGAGGTGTGTGACAGGCCTGGTAGCTTTTTTTTGTCTTTTAAGGCGGCTTTTTTTCCTGGTAATTTTTTTTTGGGGGGGGGTATTATTTCTGCTTTAATTGTTTTTACCATATGCCATCCAAGGTGGCAGTTATAAGCTTCTAAAGCAAATAAAAATATACAACTGCAAGTAGAGTGTAGAGATTACACTGTTAAAATTCACAGCTAGAATTCTGAAATTATAGCTTTAACATATTGAGGACACCAGTTTGGGAAGGGTTGATATATGGACACTTAATCTAGACTGATGTATTCATTTAAAATACCCCTGTATCAACTACAACAGCTAACAGTGCAACTGATCCACTTATGAATTAAAAAGCAAAACAAAAACAATGGGAGTCAATGGCGTCTATGGGCCAATACTTGATTTTTCTAAATTATTTCAGAAAATGCACAATGTAAGCTTTGTTTTGAGAAGCAGTGTCATTTGCTACTAATTGAATTCAATGATATTTATTTGTAGTAATTAAACTTAACACTTGTTC
This sequence comes from Notechis scutatus, assembly GCF_049901735.1. Lineage (NCBI taxonomy): Eukaryota > Metazoa > Chordata > Lepidosauria > Squamata > Elapidae > Notechis > Notechis scutatus. The sequence goes on along the minus strand of NC_142012.1, from coordinate 123,624,330 downwards.
AAAAACAACATCTCAGTATATAATTGAAATAAAGCTCCCAGAAGGCATCACAAGTATAACACTCCTTATTCAACTGATAGTGCATAACTGAAGAGTAATTTCTTCAGAAGCCTTGACTTAACACCCATATTATGTTGGGAGAAATATGCAGAGATCCTACTGCAATGCAGTGCATGAAAAGGAGTGATTTTATAAGTAGCACATTAGAATTAGGAGGAGGGAAAATGAAGTTGTGTCTTCTATTACCTATCTTTTTTTTCTTTCTCTCACATGTAATCATGAAGACTAGTGAGATATATCAGTGAAATACATATCAGCTAATGTTGAATTGCAGTGCATTTAGTAGAAAAATACCTAAAACAGTTAGGCAAGCTTGGAGTTTGTCAATACATCGAACTGTCTCAAAGGTATGAGCTATTGTGCAAAAAGCAAGAGGTGTAAAAACTTCTAATAATTAGATTATTTGGGTTTACTCTTAAAGGAAACTACATTTGCTAACAAGTTAGCTAATACTAATATTAATACTGCATTCAATAGCATACAAATCATAAAAGAAAATGGCTACTATGCCTATTATGCTTCTAACAGTATTACTCTCACTCAGAATTTACTTATCAACTCATATGGAGCAGGAAATTAAATCCTTTTAAAATTCAATGAAAATATGTATCTAAGTAAAAAGCATTCAGAATTAAAAACATCAAGTTTTAGCAGCACCTGAAAGGACATGAGAAATGCTCTGCTGAAAGGAACTAAAAATATCAGAAAATCCTTTGAGGAAAGAAACTAATCCAAAACTCTATTTCATTTGCGTGGGGGGGTGGGGGGAGAGAAGCAGTGACTCCAATATTTGTGGTCCACAAAAGTGGTCAAAAATATGTTTCCATACAGACTGATAAGTATAATAGGAAGGATGAGAGTTATGAAGATTTCATCCTCTTAATTAAGTCCTTGCTTCATATGTGTTCTTTTGATTCTATAAGTTTGAACACAAGCAGCATAACAAACACACCCTAATTATTATTTCAACAAGTAATCTCTACCAGGGATTGGGGGACTGTATCTGGTTCATTAAGGTTTTTATTATGCTGCAGCAGCACAGGATTACTCTTTTAATCTTCAGTCTATGAACGGGCATCTAGGAAATCCTGGCTTTTCTCTAATGGATGTACAAAGTTATTCAAAATGTAAGCATGTTTTTCTGCTAAGATTTGTTTCTTCTGCAGTGGAGATTGATAAAAGACAAATACTCCATACAGTATCACAATATAATTAAGTTCAGTTAAGATTAATTATCCAGAATGTTCCAGAAGCAAGGGATTGAACAGAAAAGTGATGTATGATGTTTCCATAAAATACTAAGTAGAAACACTCTTGGTTATATAAGACAGTTCCTAATTCGAACTGAACTTTCTACTGGTATGTATCACCCTCTAATGTGATTTTGTGATGTTCCTGGTTCCTAGAAGTTCCTAAATCATTTCCAAAGAGTTCTGTTAATATGGTTTCACCTCCTGGACTGCTTACAAACCATACAAGCTTTATATAGTCACTTCCAAGCAAAGAAAATGAACCGTGAAATCTTTATATCTAGATTAGAATATGTACAATCAAGATGGACTCATTAAAGTATGTGGGACAAAGGAAAACAGATTATTGAAGAAATACTACACGCACATTTGTACTGGCATCACAATGGATAATTTTAGCCCAGTGTTATTTTTTTAAAAAACTACCTAACAGAAAAGTCATTCTTGATCAATGGCCCTGCTCACTAGAGCTCACTTTCAAACAAGAATTCAAATTTAAGAAAATATGTCTATGTTTCACTTTATCACTTCAATATTGTAGTGATCTGTTTAAAAAAATAAGGCAGAACACTGTCTGAAAAAGGTATTATTTTCAGCAAAGGATGGGAACTATGAAGAGAATAGTATTGTAGTAAATATACTAAATGTAGATATGGAAGAGATCAGTGATGTATATCTAACTCTCTGTGCTACTGCAATTAAACATTCAATTTCAAAACCTCTTAAAAAGCAAAGCTGTAAAGTTCTGTGGCACCCTAATGAGGCCTGGATATTAGAAGAAATGTTAGTTTAATTATCTAAAAATCCTACTGAATTCCTTACCTGGCAGGGGTGTTATTTAGCTGGTTCCTGTGAACCAGTTGTAGGGCATTTGGAAGGTAGCAATTCTGATAGCAATCCAGCATCCAAGGAAATGGCATGGAAGGAAAAACTGGTTGCGTTTAAATAGAGTGCAGAAGATTATGTACCTTTGTAAGTGGCATGTGCTTAATTAAGCTAAAAAGAAAGCAAGACAACCCTGCCAAAGGCACTTGGCAACCCATGCCCTTAAAATGGAAGGTCCAAACCAGCCTCTTGCTGTACAGTTTGACCCACTCCATTCTTGAACAGGAACTGCTTGTTGACTAATGTAGGCTATATCTCTGTTTTATGGGATACACTAAAAAGAGGGGTATTTTTCATTTCTCCAATGTTCCTGAGTATACTCTTTTACCATTAAAAAGACAAGAAAATATAATCATTTTTGCGATTTTCTATTGCTATAGCATTTTGTATGAGAATATAGTCCTTGGCTGCCTATGCACATGAACCCAGACCCACTTGTTTTAACAAGATAATTCATATTATTCATAAAATAAATTAATGAGAATTGAACATTGTGTTAAAAACTCTATACCAGAGATAAAACTAGAATAAACAATGATCTATATGTAACTTGAAAACTGTGCAAGCTGTCAAAATGAGACAGATACCATTATAGAAATAATATGACTATTGGGTGAATACAGCGAATCACCCTGTGCGAAGAACAGAATTAAAAAGTTGTTTTAGAAAGAGCAGGAATGTTAATTTTTAAATGTTCTACATTATACTTTATTCTTGTCTTGCAAATAAACACAAGATTGTTGGCAAATATAATTCTAACATTACGCACATTAGCAAATATTCCATTTGATTTCAGGGGTATTTTTTGATACAATGAGATAGATATAAATTCATCCATTATTTTCATGTAGTGATAATTTCTTCTGAACATAATTACATATCATAAGGTCTGAGATTTATCACATCTAGAGATCCTGAAAAAGCTCACAGTGCACCAGTATATACTAAATATTTTACTGCACTGAAAGAATATTCAGAAGAAATGAAAATGATAGGCAATCTTGTGGTGACATTCCTCATCAAATATTATTTATAATCCAAATTTTTCTCTGAGGGAAGAATTGTATTCGGTAAATTCATGTAAGACCCCCCGTTTCTAAAACTGATGTAAACATTTTGCTGCCAGAGCAGATATTTGCATTCATAGGCATCTGTTTGACTTTTCAAATACATTTGTGGCTTCAGCTCATTGAAGCACATCAATCTACTTTAATATTCCATTAGACAAATACATCATGAAAAGCATTATCATTATTATTTAAAAAGACACTTTAGAAAGCAGTGCTTTAAAACATTCAGGTTTTCACAACAAAATTTATTAGAAGAATAGTGGTTCTGAAAAGTCTAGCATCCAGTGAAAACTACCATACATATTACAGCTGGGAATGTGTTTCCAAAATGACATGGCCAAATACAAGAGGGTTGTTTAACCCTTATACATGCACAATAGAATCAGCATTTTGACATACAATGAAAAGAGAGAGAGAGAGAGAACCACATGAATTAAATTTTTATAAGTACTTATCACATATATTAAGACACAGCTTATTAAGTCCAGTCAAAAAATCAGAACTGCATTAAAAATTAAATGTAGTGCAATCAAACCAAAAACCTTAATTTGTGATCATAAGTGCTCTACTACATAAAATGTTGATCATAGCAAGGAACAAAAAAAGTTCAAATCACACAGTACAAAAAATCTGTAAATAAATACAAGCTACAGTACAAGAGAAATATTAACTTATACAATTCCGTCAAACTGTAAACAGTATATTGAAATGAGGTCCATAGATTTAAAAGGGGGTTCCTGCTTTATTTTTCCATGACACTTATATTTCTAGAGGTCTGTAAAAATGCCATTTTTCCATATTTTACATGCAGAGAACTTTCTAAAGTGTAAAAGCATCAAATAATAATACAGAAGCATCATTAGTGTATAGTTACAGTGAAATTGATGCCAGTACAACCAGTTGTAGTTATGCTAGTATGTTACTCACACCAACTTTAATGTTCACCAATAGACCCACTATTAGAGCTGTGAAATGCCAATACATTCATAATCAATGTATGGCAACTAGAGGTGAAATACCTGAAAAGGGCTAAAATTTGGAAATGATCATACATTTCCACAATATATGTGCTCCTGCTGATTATTTGAAAAATTTACACCACTTGCCATATTACATCAACTTTGGCAGGAGGGTTACTAATAAACTCGAGCCTGTCTGACCCATTGGCTTCCATCACAGTGGCCAGTGCACAGAATTCCTAGAGACATTGCATAACTAGAATGTAGAGGTCAGACATCCAAGGGCCAGTGCTCAAGTTTAAAAGTACCTAAGATGAAGAAGAAACCACAGCTAGACTGAGAAGCTGCCCCTGCTCTGTTTACAGAGGCAAGTAGGAATGTATTTGACATTAGCTGTGCTGGCTTGGTAGTGGCATTTTCAAATATTTAAGATTACATATATAATATATATGTATATAACCATAATACACATACTATATATAGAAATTTCTTACAATACATAATTATCAGGAACCCCCCCCTGCGATCTTGCTCAGTAGTAATAACTGAATATACAGAATGCCACTACGTGTCTGAGGCACTGCGTGCTGGAGAGTAATATGCAGCTTTAAAATCCGTTTGGCTGAGTTATACCTGGATACCTGAACTGAGTTTAAATTGACATTCATCAAGGATGTGCCTATTAGCACGTTAAAAAAAAAGCAAAAAAATAAAAAATAAAAAATAAAAACCCACGAGTCACTGCTAGGTTTAAGAATAGTGTACAAGTACCTGAATTGAATGAGGGTAGTGTGTAAACTGTCCCTGAGGGTTTTCAAACAGTGTGTGTACAAGCTGGAATCCTAAGCACATTTGTTTAAAACTTACACTGTGGACTGATAAAATACCAACATTTGACGACTGAGTGGAGGTTAGAAAGTTATGAGCAAACACTCAAAACATATTTATACATGTTTAAGCAGTAGTTAGCTGCTGTAAGCAAAAGTCCCATAGATCTCTACCCCAAATGGGACTCAAGAGAAGTTGCCATCTGTCAGGTTTCTTTCTTTGAGGCTAGGGCACACGACAGCTGCCACTGACCCTCTTTCCAACAACTAAATGTAAGATGCACCTTATTACAGACTAGCAATTCAAGGTTAGATTTTTAATGTATTTTCTCTACAACATATTATAAAATCCCTTAAGATTATTAATGCTGGTATGCTACTCTAGTTTGTTTTTTAAAATTCTCCCTTCATTTAAGAAATATACCATTCAACAAGTTAATGGCATAACAAATATACCATCCAACTACTTAAACATTAAGATCCATTTTCAGTCAGTCCTCTGATGTAAAAGCATGTCAGTAAATTTATATTAAAATTTACATGGTAAAAAGGCTTGAATTTCAGTCAAAGATTCTAAATACTGTTCATTCCCTGAAGTTAAAAAGGAGAAAAATCCCTACCCATTTCCCTAGTGATATACTCTCAAACCAAGTTCCACACAATGTTCTACAATTATTCTTCATTTAGGAAACTTAACTTAGCCTCCTGCATTTAGATCCCAAATTTTAAAGTCCTAAATGCTTTAAAATAGTCTACTGAAATGTAAAATATCAGACATGTATGCCTGCAAGTTTCCTGAACATTATATAACTGAGTTATTTATTATCAATAGAAATCATCTGACCTAAAAGCAACAAATCTTTTGTGGACCGAAACTTTTAACAGTACCTTAAACTTGAAAACCAGATAAATTAAGACTAGAGTTGCAATAATAAAAGTGCTGAAGGTCCTCTTCCTGCTTTTCTGTTATTTTTTAAAAATTTGATTAGACAGGTATATTAATGGACTGAAAAGATTAATATATATTTTTATAAAAACTGTGAAGTTCTGTTAAATGTAGCACCAAATGTGAGGTACATTAGAGATTGAGGCGGCACACTCATAACTACAGAATGGGAAAAGAAATATATCCATCAAATTTTTATAAACATGTTACCCTCAGCTAGTTTTTTCTTATCAAAGATTCTTAGTACATGTTGTACTAATATGAGAGAAAGATCTTTGAATCTTAGTAAAATAATTAATGGGGGTGTTATGAGCAAGATGGTAATTTCTTGAAGAAACTATAATGAATGCTTTCAGGACATAATCCAATTAGAATACTTCTGTCCTAGCAAGAATGCTACTGATATACAAAAGGTATAAAATCCAGTTATCCATCAGAGAAAGCATGCAATGGCTAATATTTTCTTACTATAGTATCTTGAGTATGGATCTTCTGTCTACATAATATCATCTGCAAATGACTGTTTAAATTATAATTGCATAATTCTATATTTAGCAGAAAACCTATTCACTGATTACATTTCAACTCATGGCTTGATATTCTATGATGTATTATCTAACAAATAACCAAAATTCTATATCCAAGAGCTGCATAATCAACTCTTTTAATTCCATTCCTTTTAGCTCCAAATATCACTTCTCATTTAGTGATGATTCCTGATCAACTTCTTGTTCCACATTCTTTCCTATGAAGACTTATCATAATTCTTCTCAGGATAATTATGATGATCAAATGTAAGGTGTTATAATAATTGATACTGCTATTGCATTGTCCTTTTTTGTGATAGAAAGAAGCTAAAATGTGTTGGTATGGTGAATGATGGAAAATAATTATCATATCTCAAGTAAACCAGAATCTCCGCTACTGAACTAATTTCTTTTTATGTCCTAAACTGCTTAGAAACTACCTGTGTTTCACAAGTTAATTTGGGAAACCAATGACAAAATAATTTACCAATTATTCATTTATGATATTACTCAGCAATTTTGTTATATTAAGCAAATACCTCTGTAAAGAGATCCTTTACCGTTAAAAGACATGTAAATTATTAACTTGTTGTTTATTTACTGAGAAGTAAATCAGTAAGTGTGGATTGAAAATATATGACTATCTCTACCAAATGTAAAATATGAAGAAGCATGGTAGAGTTTCTAAACAAAGTCTGACAATAAGTAGACAACAAATGATTAAAAACACCAAATGCAAGTATCAAAATATGCAGTCAGCAAATTCAAGTTATCAAAAAGAGGGAGGGGGGAGGGAGGGATAAATCTTTTGAAATTACAAGGAAGAAAGCAAAAGAGGTCTTATCTCCATTGTTTACATTACAAACTGTTCTCTTGAAGGCTGCCTAAATCTTTCAAGCAATCTTGTCTGGCATATTAATCTTTCCACCTTTGGACTGAAGGAGATGACTTAAATTTCTAGAGCTCTAGCAAAGTGCTTCGGAATAGGAGAAGAGAATGGTAAATGTGCTTCCCCATCTGCCCATCTGCCATAACTCTTTTCACCTCTAAAAACCTCACAATATTTATAAGCATTTAATCCAAAATGTATTGGATTAGAAATTGTGACTAAATATTGTATCTACTTAAAATCAAATTGCCTTAACTGCCTATACTTTGACAATGTTCGAAATCAACTATTACAAAGAAAACAGTCCCATACTGCTCTCCTCTTTAAAAGACACATCGTATTCTTAAAACAGAGGTGGGCAACTATGGCCCCTTTATGACTTGTGGACTTCAACTCCCAAAATTCCTGAGCTAGCATGGCTTGCTCAGGAATTCTGGGAGTTGAAGTCCATAATTCATAAAAGGGCCATAGTTGCCCACCCCTGTCTTAAAACAATATCAGAAGTCATTCGGATTTGTTTCAAAACATAGTTAAGAATACATACAACCTAGGCTTTTTGTTAGGCAGTTGGGACCAGCCTTGAAATTCGCAAGAAATATTGATATATTCTTGGTGCATTTGGAGGGATTCAAGTGTAGGATCTTTAAATGCTCCTAATTAATCAATTTGGGGATTATTTCACTTGGATAATTAAAAGTAAGACTATAGCCCAAATCCTATAACTTGAATTCTTGATAACTATGGTGAAGAGGCCTGGAGCACTGGAAAAAAGGTCCTAAAATAGCTGGTAGAGAGGTAATTCTTCATCAGATCTCCAGATTTTTCAGGAAATAACTTTTATATTTTACAGATCCAAGTAAAAAACTGGTACATTTTCTACACACGGGGCTTGTTCCACAGAACTGTACAATAATTAACTCCACACTTGTACCCCTACAACACTAAGCCTTAGTCATCTGTAATAACCCGCTGCAGCAAAAGGTCACCAACCAACATCTAAATTCCAGTACAATAGAAAACTTGATTTTAAACATTTTTTTACACACACACATTCACATTCTCTCTCTCTCTCAAATCCACACACACGTAGTCATTAGTCTTCTGGGCTGGGAATAATGGAGAACTCACCCTTCATACACTGTCTCTAAAAGCTGAGGCTGCCATAAATGATGTTCACAGTTTCTTTCTGTTGTGCAGGTGCAAACAACACCATCAACAGATATGCCATATTTCTATAAAAATTCTGGTTCTATGTTTAACATACATGATTAAAATGCCCAAATTTTCCTCCAACAGACTTAACTTCTGAAACTTTGCACTTGGCTATTCCTTAACCTGCCATGAAAATCAGCAAGGAAAACACGGCAAACATTTCTTGCAAACGCCTACAAGAATCTCCAGTTATTAGAAATGGGAGGAAACAAAGATTTTCTTACAAAGACAGTAGCAAACCACATTTTCCCACTTCAACCTATGATCAGTTGGGATTTTGGTAATGCAAATGTCTGTTCAGCAGAAAATTGAACACGCTAGTGGGTAAACACTGATTCCATTTTTTCTACAAGCGAAATGCTCCCAAATACTACTCAAAGCTACACCAAAGGCGCCTATTAGAGCAGTCTGACTTTAATGGACCACTTAGGGATCTAAAGCAAGATACAGCCACAGGATGAACCACCTTGGGAAAAACAAGTAAGATGAAATCTTATAACAAAAGTTTAACATTAAAAAGGTGCACCTGAATATTACGACTAAGTTTACAAAACCTACAATAAGATAAAATATAGATATATTTATATCTTTTGAATATTCAGCAGCGTTTTGTTTATTTTTGAGAGGCTTCTGAAATTTTAAAAAGGGACAGCTAATTTTAAACATGCTTCACAAAACAATAATGGCTATTTTATATTGCAATTACCAAAGTAATGCAATTAGTGCTTTAAAAATAACCTACTTTTTCTTTCTTTTTCTTTTCTTTTTAAAAACAGAGACCTTTTGAGGAAATATGGTTGTTCCAAAGCTTCTGGGTTTTTTTTTTACCTGAATAGAAAGTGATCACAGATAATAAGTGTTACATTTCAAAGCTTTGTAGATAAGAATCTTACAATCTTCAGGTCCCAGGACTTAAATCTGAGAAAATTGTTTGGTTGTTTAATTCATTTTCTAACCAAAGCAATAAGAATACACAACTATCACTATCTATTTACAGTTTTCAACCTATGGTCTGAAATGACATACAATTAGTTCTCTTCTAAACTGCAGCATTAAAGGGTAGGCACACCATTTTTCTGCTGCACGATTGTCATCCACTTAATGATACAAATTGAAAATATTAAGTAAGTAAAATGAGCACACCAAATACAATAACAGATTTTACGGAACTCAATTCATACATCACTTAAATAAAAACAGTCACAAAAGGTTAAACCTCAGACAGCTAAAGTCTATGCAAGTGTTACACTTCTAGCTTGCAGCAAACCCTCTCCCACATTTTCAATAGCAGATGATACCACAAATTTAAAACAGTGCATTTTTATTGCAACCTCCAGTGAAACTGGATTATATTGCAGAGTTTCTATACTACTACAGGGCTTTAAATAGATGTCTGAACTGAGATGACATCTAAGGAACTCTGCTTTTTGAGTATGGAAATACATTAAGTAATTTTAAAAAAAGTACATTAACAGTAGTACAAAGCATATAAGGGCTAGAAGCCCAATCTCTCTCAAGAATGAGAAGTGCATATTTAACATGACAGCAATGGTGTGCCTAACCTCTGCTTCCCAGCAATCCACTGTATTCAGTCAACAAATCAAGAAGGCCCACAATTAATTGCCCCAAATTCAAGCAGCAATCCTGGGGTTACTTAGGCCATCTTCCTATGAATCATAGCATCCACTTTCAGTCATCAGGACAAAAACTAACCATGAACAGTGCTTAATGTCATCTTATATAAAATCCCATTGCCTCTTTTGGTTGTGCAAAGCAGAATGGAGTCCTATCAATCTTTTGCACAGCTATGATCAAATTGTCTCTCTACCTGAAGGACCATTAAGTCTAATCCAGTGAAGCTGCAGATCCAGAAAGCTTTACTTAAAGCTTAAAATGTAAGAATGAAAATATGCTAACTAAAAAGGCTGAATTGTGGGTTAGGAGTGCTTCAGATGATCTACCTATGTGTGTGCTACTCCACTATTAAATCAATAGTGGATAAAAGAAAAACAAAATGTCAGGAGATGCAAGAACATTTCCTGTTACTGGCAACTTTAGTATTTAAAAAGGAAACACCCATTGGGTGTTCAACCCTGACAGCATTATAGCTAGATAAGATGCTCAGCCTAAACCAGATCAGAATGATCTGATCATAGGTTTTATTAAAATTTGTAAAAATTTCTTCCCTGAACATTATAACATAGATCCTTCATTTATACAACTATTTAGTTAGACTACTGAGGTTGTAATATTTAGAAATTAGTGAATTTATGAGGATTTTTGTTTGTTTGCCCAAGAATACAGTAAACTGTTATATGTATTTCTGACTCCCAGAAAGGTATGTTTTAACTAATTGTTGGAAACACACAGTCTAGTGAACTCAGGATCAAATCTATGAAAAGCATATTGGTCACAAAAAACCATATTCTTGTTAAAATGAGGAATACCCTAGTGTATCATTCAGTGTACCCTGATTCTCCTAGAATACAAGGAGTTTGTTGAGATAAGGCTACATCCTCAAGCAGGCAAGTCTAACCCTCACCTTTATAAAAGAATGAATAAAATTACAATGAAAATAGTGTTCCAAAGAAATTAACCAAAGCATTTTGCAGGTAGTGTACGTATGTAAAGATTCCCCCCTGTCCCATTCCCACCCGCCTCACAAGGTGAGCACTAAGCAGATTGCAAAAAAGTAAAAAAACCTCCTGAATTTAAAACAAAATGGCTCCTATTAGATCCAATTAAAAACCAGCCCCAAATCTCTGAATTCCAAAAGACCAATTATTTTAAAAAATTCTTTCCAACCAACTGGTTGGATTCAAGGGAACAAAAAGAGAAAATCTAAGTATAATCCAGTTTTGTTTTCAAAGTCTGGTATTAAGAGCTCAAGAAAGGGATTATTATTATTACTATTTAAAAGGCCATATGAAAAAAGCAAACCCAGTAAAATAACTGAAAGTCCATGCAGGCTCAAGAGGCAAGCAGTCCACTTCCATGTCTGCATTTTTGTGAGGTAACTCAATTCTCTATAAAATATTAGAGAAACATGCAAAAGGCCAAAAAACAAAACAAAACAAAACACAAAAGGCTCTAAGCCACACTGAGCCAGAAAATTTACAAATATGCAACATTCAGAGCACCCTTTTCCCCCTGTGCCCTCACAAGTCTCTGCTGAATTGCAATGGAACATGTTCTGCACCCGGTGGCTGAAGAGGAGTTAGGTACACACAGCTGGAGTTGAACAATGCCATAGTGCTCACCCAGTTTATTACATAATTGGCACTCTACAACATCCCTAATCATCCTTTGACTCATTTGCACTGTGTGCTGCCTCTCCCTGGGGATCTATCTCAAGCTTTACAGAGACATCTTGTCCCTCCGAACGCATTAATTTCATTTTTTTCTTTGGAGGGTTTTTCAAAGTGCCCAGCCTCTCTTTCACTTTATACTCCAGGGTGCTGTGGGGAATCCCATAAATACTCTGAGCTTTGGAAACGCTCATTTTCCCATTCATCACCACAGAAATCGCTTCCTCCAATATCTCACTGTTGTATTGTCTGTATCTGCCTCTTTTCTTCCGAGGTTGCTTAGAGCCAGGATCACCCTCCTGATCAGAGGTGGAATATGGCTGTCCAGAGGTAGATTGCTCAGCATCTGAGCCCCAGGAATCTGGTCCAGGATCCAGCAAGCTCCTCCTATTTTGTTTCGGAAGGATAGCCCTTAACTTTTTACTAAGCGCGCTCTCCGTTTGTGAACCCATCACCAAAGAGCTATAGCTATACTGGTCACCAGAACGGGATTCCCATGAAAGGTCCATGCCTCGAACTTGTGGTATCTTTAAATCCACAGGAGTTGAATGGCTCATGTCTTTTTTCCCATCCTGTTTAGTTTGAAGTGCCGTTTTTTGAAAAGCAGAGTTTTCTGTAAGAAAAGGAAGGTCACTGATGTTGTGGAGTGCACCATTTCCCCTGAATTTCATTCGGGTAAAGTTGAATTCGTAGTGTGGTTTTGCCCAAGAAGCCTCCCTGGATAGTATCATGTGCTGTCCGTGATTCTGCAACCCAGATGGCCCATGGCTGGCAGCGGTAGCATGCTGGTTTCTGCTCAGCAGTTCTTCACTTATCTGCAGTGATCGAGCCAATGGAACTTTGAGAGATGTGGAGTGGCCAGACCCTTCCCTCGTTCCATCCTGCCAGCTTCTTGGGGGTACCCCATCACCACTCCGAAGTCCCTCTGCATGGTGCTGGCTGGGTCTCCCAGGTCGCCTAATTGGATGGAAGGAAACTGATGTGAGCAGGACTTGCACAGGTAGGGAGGAATGGGTGAGGGGGCCACTCCTTTATTAGAAGGCCTTGCTTGGGTAACATCACTTTTGTGGTTTTATTATTTTTTTAAAGTCTCAGCAGTCGGTTTTTTTAAAAGTTCAAAAAACAAAGAGAAGCTTTTTGGGCAAAGAAAAATGAAACCTGTCAGCTGGTCTTTGGTTGGGTTCACAAAATCTTGGAGCAGAAAAGACTTCGCGCAAGTGTCTGAAAATAGCATCTTAATTATAGATAAGAAAGGAATAATCACCAGAGTCTATTCACGACTGTATTACTAGTGTGACGTTACCACTAAACAAGTACAGTAATAAAAGAGTAAGCCAAGTGACAAATTGCAGCAAGTTCAACACACACTCATACACACCAGCCATCTGCACTTTTTATAAAAAGTGAAAGCTCTGAACGATATGGATTCACACTATGTATGCTAGTTGCTGCTGCAGCATCAAAATTGTTCAGCAGAACTCAAATCATTTTTCTTTCCATTAAACACAAAAACAAAAATAACGAAGAGTTCACAAATTTAGTGCTAATGTTCAGACTTAATTTATTTTAAAAAATTGACATCATCAGTTACAAGTAAACATTAACCTCCTTTTTTAATTTATGCCAAGTCATGAAGAAACAGTTTCTATTTCAAAACTACAGTACTCAGCAGTCTATGCACCTTCCAACTGTACTAATTCAACAGATTAGGAATTAATCTATTTTAATTTTATCCAGTTTAATCAGACTATTAAAACACGTAAAATTATTTACAGTGTATTCTAATAAATAGTCCTCCAAAATGTAACACATTCCTCTTTGTTGTTTTCATTAGGACAAACATAATACAAGTTTTCCCATTTTACAACTAGAAAGATCTGAGAACATGGAATGGATAAAGAACATATTTAAACAATTTTTAGGGATTCTAATCCTTTAGGCATCTGTTTTCAAATTAGAATCCAAATTTAACATTTTGTTTTGATAACAGGTGTTATTCACTGTTTCTGAACAAAACAGTCCTGTGGTTTATATTTCTGATAGACATTTAACATGTGCTGAATATTTCTACTACTCTGATAATAATGAACACAAATGTTCAATGGCATTAAGCTTAACAGTACAAGCATAAACCGAAAACAGTACTGTTCGACAACTCTTAATGCCAACTTCTTTACATAAGACACAGCAAAATATGCTGATCTTTTGAAGATGATCTTCAACTTTCCATGTGGTATGTAATGTTTACAACAAATTACAGAAATGTATGCTAAACTGTTCAGAAAATGAACAGATATAATCAGATATTCCTCTTCAACAAACTTTGAGATTTTATGAGCCTAAAGATCACGGGGCTAAATAAAGAATCCATGTAATGAGCAATTTAAATACTTCATTTTGCAATTAAAATCAGTGGTTGCAAACAATGCTATTTTATGTAGAAGTCCAACTAACGATAACATATTTACATGGCTAAACTAAGCCTGAAGAAAATATTTTTATGTTGTCTATCCTTACTCTTATATCTACTATAGCCCTTACAATGCCATTCGGTATATCTTTACTTCCTAATGACTTATATCAGCAGACATAGCTAAGAATTCAGAACCGACAGGACTCTACAAGCTTTTTCAAGAGAAGTCTTTTCCAGTATAGAGTTAGAATAGTATCATAAAGTGCTTTTATTCAGTATTTTATTTTGAAAACATCCCCAATACAATTACAAATCTTCCTTGACCTAATGAATTGTAAGAAACTAGTGCGATGACAGTACTATGTTATAAATAATGATTTATTTCTCTTCTTTTCCCATACCTTTAACAAATTTTGTACAATTCTTCACCCACTAGTTTGCTCTGGCACCCTTGTCCAAACACTGTGTTCATTAATATTGAGCATTCTTGATTGGTTTGTGTTAAATTACTGAAACTATCAGCTAATAACATTTCAATCTATTGAAAAATGGGGCCTGGCTCAGTTATTCAGCCAACCTCATCCAGTGTGTTATAGGAGTCTGCAGAGCTTTTATAGAGGCCTACTAAACCAAACTGACAGAACCATCAACAACATGGTTGTAGATAGCTGCTAAGAAGCCAAAGGTCTACCTTTCATCTACAAAAAAATTGTAGAAAGGGATCATTTCTACAAGGATCATTTCTCTGCAGTGTGCAGTAAAACCAATTAAACCTCCTATGATAGGTGATTTAAGCTAACTGACATGTTTCCTCTCTACAAGTTTTTCAATGGCAGTTAAATTGTTATGTTTTGTCTTTGCACCCAGGATAATCTATTATGATGAATGGTTACTACATTCTGTTTTCAGTCCATATCACTATTTTCCACGTGAAAACTTTGTAGTAGCCATATTAGTTGTGAAAAGCAGAATCCACTACTCCAAAGATGATGGCAGGAAACTTTTCTGAAGATCCTCTAAAACTGCAGCAGGCCCTCTAAGCACAGTTCATAAGCAGGCATAATAGTATCTCTATAAATGATCTATATAGGATGTTCTTGCTTTAAGACCACAATTAGGACCAGAATTTGTTGCTAAGCAAGGTGATTGTTAAATAAGTCATGTCAGATTTTACAACTATTTAGTCATGGTTGTTAACCGAAATTGCGGTTGTTAAGTAAATCACATGGTTATTAAGTGAATCGTGCAGTTGTTAAATGAACCTGACTTCTGCTATTGATTTTGCTTGTTAGAAGCTATCTGGGAAGGTTGCAAATGGTAATCATGTGACCTTATGACATAGCAATCATTGACAAGCACCTGAATTTTGGTCACGTGACTGGGGGATGCTACAACAGTCATAAGTGTGAGGATCAGCCATAAGTCTCTTTTTGCAGTGCCACTCTTACTTCAAACAGTCATTTGGTTATAAGTTGAGGACTACTTGTATTTAGGAATGCTTAACTGCAATAATAATATAAACTTTATAGAGTTGCTATGATAATATAAACATATATAGGTTTTAAATGGAACCTATGTAATTTGTAAATCTTCAAGTCAAAGTGCTGGTTCACACAACTAGTACTTCACACAATTCTTGGTAGGTTTTTAAGCATAATAATGGCCTAAGTGCTTTTGCATCAAGTCTGTGGGTGTTAATCACTGGATATAAATTTAGACTTTAAAAGCTGAAAAACCCTATGTCTGTATTCAACAGAAAGACTGATTATTTCCCTTGAATTTATAGTTGAACATTGGAAATAAAAAACTTTCTAAATTAATTAATAATCCAAGAAGTTAAAAACTCTACCTATCACAAGCAGTTGACTTCAATTATAACCAAGCATTAGGTGTGAGCAAAAATATTAAGAATTTCTCTTACCCATTCCCAGGAGTAGCAGAGCAGCCAGGTGAATGGCTCAAGGAGGCGTTGCCTGCACAAGGACTTTTCTTAGTAGACAGATCAAGCACTCCGTCTGCAACAACATGAGTGTAATTTGAGAATGGGAAGGAATGAGAAAACCAAACACATGTTTGAAAACTTGTTAAGGTCGTAACTTGTTAATCTAGGTTCAATTCAATGACTCTTCCTGAACTTCGCATTAAAGTATCTTAGCACATCAATAAGTATTTTTATTTATATTGTTTATAACATATTCTCAAGTTTAGCAAAAAATATCCCAAAGCAAAATCTTCAATATTTTTGCTAGCAAAAATGAAAAGCTT